>NC_133459.1:111983750-112597000 GCF_048565385.1 Saimiri boliviensis | reverse complement strand
AATTTCTGCTTTGTTTTGTCAAAAGCAACAAATGCAAGCATTACCATTAGTTCCTTTTGGAAATTGCTCTGTAAAGTAGTTTTACAATTATTTGGTAATATGCTGCATTTCAATGAATCCCAAAGAGTCATGGAAGAGGAAGCAGGTTGTGTTTCTTTAAGAGAAATATCTAAAGAACATTTCTAAAACATAATTCTGACATTTGGAAGAGATCAATGAATTCAATTTAGAGAAAGGGTTGAGCAAGAGAAGAAATGAAGAAAGGTGGGCAACATCCTATTTGATGGAGTAAACTGAATAAGCCAGTGTTTAGAATAAAACATTCTCTCCAGGTAATGATGTCATAATTTTTAAGCATATCATCTAATACAGAGTAAGCCTTATTCTTTACTCAAACTCAAAAGAGAAAATATTAATAACAACTTAAACTAAAGGAAGAGAGCTTGTGAGATTTTGGAACGGAAAAGTCAGTTGTTAATTGATTTATGAATCAAGTATACGGCAAAATAGCCAAATGTAAAAAAATGTTATTTTGACACCTAGACCAGATTCTTCTGAGTAAAATAAAAAACAAAACAAAACATAAAAATAAAATAAATATTGGTACATACTTGTAGCTTTTTACTTAAAAATGTTATACAGAAAATTATTGAGGGATTACTGTTGATTGTGCTTTTCCCACAAGATTGTGGGTTTCATGAGAACAGGAATGTTTCCACACTGCTTGCCTAGAGCACACTACAGTTCTTGGAGCAGGGGACACTCAGTTGGATTGATGGATGAATGAATGAATGAGTAGATGGGTCAAGGCTATTATACTCAGGTTTTTATTTTAAAATCTTCTACTGTTTGTATTTGTTTTTTCATCTTTCATCTAGAGGAAAATTAAATATTCATGTAATTATTTTCAAAGCAGAATGGCATTTTAAGGAAATTTTTCTAATGTCTTTAAAGGTCACATGAAAAGAGACCTTTATCATTTGTTCCCTATTGCATAACAGATCATCACTACCATCTGTTGACAGTTACTTGAGTTGCAAGAAAGTCAATAGTGAGTATGGCTCATCAATTCAACCTATTTTAATAATGGCAACTGTAACACACCGTCATTGCATGAGATATGTAATGAGCTTTATAAATAGTGACAAGGGCGAAAAATGAATTCTATCAGAAATGACCGTATGTTTTCAAAACTGGCCTATAAGAGATTCAAAATAAAGATTATTATTAAAAGATAAGAAATTCAAATTTTTATCACTAGGAGATGAATGCCTTTTTTTTTTTCTTTTTACACTTATCTCATGTTTTACACGAATATCCTTGAAATTTAAGTACAGATTTCACTCTAAGCTTGGGCATGGTAAGAATAATTCCTTAGTTATCCCTGAGTCCCATGACATCAATTAGAGTCGAAGACATGTTTACAGTTGACCCTCCATATCTGTAGGTTCCACATCTGTGGATTCAGTCAACTGTGCACTGAAAATATTTGGGAGAAAAATAGAATGTTTAAGTCTGTACTGAACACGTACATACTTTTTTCTTTCCATTGTTCCCTAAACAATACAGTATATTAACTATTTATACAGCATTTACATTGTATTAGATATATCATAAGTAATATAAAGATGATTTAGAGTATATGGGAGAATGTGTGTATATTATATGCAAATAATAAACCATTTTCTATAACAGACATGAGAGCAGAGATGGATTTTGGTATTCATGGGGAATCCTGGAACCAAGCCCCCAGAGACATGAAGGGATAACTCTATTGTGAAGTTACTGAACCTTAAATCAGGGTCCTTCACTTGAATGGGACTCTTTCAAAACCCTGTGACTAATTTACGAATTTTCCTTTTCTTAAAGAAGAGCCCTCAAATTATATAAGCTTCAGGCCTCATAAAATTTGAATCTTAACTTGAGCACAGTGAATTGTACACAGGAGGTGCTGCATAAATGCTTGACAAATTAAACTGAAGTTCTTGAAGAATGTGCTTTACCATATTTTAGGAGGCAAAAAATGTACATAGAACAATTCACTTTAACACTCCAGCTGTCACAAACTCAGTCAATAAGTAGTCAGGAAACGTTACTTTGAGTTAAATAAGTAACTTTTCATTTCTTAAAATATTTAGCACCAACATCATAAGCCACCCTAGGGGCATTCATTTTTGAATTCAAAAGTGCTCTTCTGTTCACGGGCATTTCTACTGTATATTCATTGTGCTATTATGTGTCCCTAAACATTCATAATATTCATGTATACTTTTAAAAATATGCTTTATTTCCTCAATATTTGATTTATCCTTTGAAGTCTTAAAGCTGAATACCAACTGTTTTAATTATTTTATCATTTGTAATATCCAGCTAACCTCATTAAAAATCAAACAATTCTTTGATACTCTATTCTAAAATAGAAAAGGATTTTCTTTCATATTAAAAATCATCTCAGCCTCCTTTTGAAAATTAACTACCAGATTTCCTCCTGCTCATTTTGGAGAGCTTCAAGTTTAACATGTTCCTAATTTCATTCCAGAAGTAAAAAGAAAAACTGAGAGATCACACAGCTGGTTATGATATTAACATCACTCAAAACAGAGATCATCTATATCTATTTTAATACCTACAAATATCTACAAAAAGATCACTCAGAAAATAGAACATGGACTTTTTATAAATATAAGCAATGCTACAGCAGGTCAGAAATGTTTTCTTTCAGTAGCACTAAACACCAAGAATGACTGTATCACAACTGAAATATCAAATGGTTGGGATCATTTCCTTACAGATATAGCAGACTCTACTTAAGCACATGTAATAACCATATAGTATTCTTAAATTTATTGAAATTTTGCTGAATCTGATTATGGATCTAAATACCTTTCCTAATTTCAACAATTCTTTTAAAATATAGCCATTATTTTTATTATTTAGTCGTATTTTTTAGCTTTGAACTCAAATCAAGGATTCAGTGAAAAAAAATCATGTACATGTTATTCGTAATTTGTCAGAAAGAAATTCATTTATTTAGTTGGTCCTTATGAGGAAGACTATCATCCTTATCATTGTAACTGTTCTATGAACTCCTCAGAGCTCTTTTACATCCCTGCTTGCTACGTTTAACTTGGCATACAATAAAAATAAATCTCAGAAGCAAATCTTCTGTTCTGTCTTTACCCAGCTTGGAAGGAGTGAAAGCATAAGTGGATGAAAAATGTATATTTAGATTTGCAAACCAAATAACTGCTTGCTGTTTCCTATGAAGTGTTAAATGAATATTAATAGAAGGATTGTATTATTCCTTTCTTGTTTATAAAATGGGGGGGGGAAGGATTTTCTGTTATGTTCATGAACAGTTTTCTCACAGATTTCCATGAGATTGCATCTTGATGAAGACTATGGCATATGTCCCAGGAGCTCCACAGTTGAACAGAAAAAGAACTTGAAAAAGAATCCCAAAACATGCTTATTCACAGTCTATATTATTCTGCAATTGGTAGAGAAATTTGTTAAATGATATGGTGCCTGGAATTTTATGCAGTCTTTATAAAGAATGAAAACGTCCTTAATTCATACCAAACATTCAAGATTTATGTTAATTGTCTGCTTTAATTACTACTATGTTCAAATGAGCTTATTTAAAAAACAAAGACACTCTGAGGTAGCTTTATAACAAGAAATGGTTTTGAAATTGGAACTTTTAGTCAATTTAATGTTATGCATGAAATGATTTTTTATACAGACTTAATGGTATTGTGACACACAAGTTCTTCAATAAGCCACAGCTTAAAATTGCAGAAACCGTCCCTCAGGGACACATCACTAGCAGATGCAGATTGCCAAGGTCAATTAAACTGATGTAGCTGTGCTGTCATATATGTAAAAGAGAAACCCACAAGCATATGACAAGTATATTTCTCAGTATTTATAAAAAGATGTCAAGAATGTTATATTTTAGTACACAAATATAAAGTAATTCTCCATAAACAATAAAACAATACAACAGATATCATAATGAAGAAGGATTATTAGTATTGTTTGGAGAGTTTGATATGTTATAAAACAATTTGGGGAATAAAAACTTTCAACATTTACAATAAAATGATACCTTGAAAACATAGATGAATTTATCTATGTCCTTGCTGTTTAATTTTACATAACCTATTACCCAGTAGTATGGAAGCACAATGAAACTAAAAGGCGAGCTGAGGTAATAATCTCAGTAATTCAGCGCTGAAAGCAAAATCTCAGCAAGATCAAATACATTCTAATTACAAGGCCAGGATATCAGAGTTCTGTTTAAATAGAATAACCTGGGGTAAGGAAGGACCAGAACCAGAGAATGCCTCCAACTAAGAATATCAAGTTTGGATGACATGAGCTTTGTCTTCACATCTCCCTTCCACCTCTAAGTATTTTAATCAGTATGCTCTCCACAATGAAGATTCATCATTTTCCTTTTGCCAGCCTCTCAAAAGGTAACCTTGATTCTATACCTTCCTGCTCCTCCAGGTCCTCAAATATTGTCTCTTACTTTTTTTTAGTATATTTTATTTGTCATTTTTTCCTCTCCTCTCCTATTTGGAAAAACTTTGTTTCTGACATGGTTCTCTTTTCTCACTGCAATTCTTATATTTTCCTTTACCTGATTTCTCAATCATATACTCGGGCTGCTTACTTTTCTCACCACCAAATTATTCCTCTAATGAAAGTATGGTCTCCATGGTCACCAAATTCTGTGACCTTAGTTTTCAGCCTTTTGCCTTTCTGTAGCATCCAACAGCTGAATGGCATTAACTCTGATCTCCTTCTTTGATTTGCAGAACGCTACTCTACCCAGGCTCTGCTCACCTTTAAACTGTTCTTCTTGGGCTAGAACCCCTTCTCTCTTCTTCATTTTATTCTTCTTAGCTCTCAAATACCCAGTCCACTGCACTTTCTCTGTCAGAAATCATAGTCATTTGGGGCTTTCAATTGCATCTCTATAAAGATGGCCACAAACTCTCCCTTGAGCTCTTCCTTTCATTCTGGCATTTATGGATGCCTGTTTAAGACTATAACCTGAATGCTCTAATGCCCCTTCCAAATCATCACATCCAAAACTAAGTTCACAAGCTTCCTCTGGGCCTTCCCATCTCATGATTTATTATTGATGATCTTACTCTTTCACCTCTTCTACTCATCGTGAGCACCAAATATACCTTTGCTTCACTTCTCAAACCTTCTATAGACCTGACTCCTTTCTCTTGCCCCCACTGTCAGGAGAAAGTCTCGTCTCACATTTCATAGAGAATATAAAAGCTATCACATGGGAACTCTCTTGTCTTCCCATCAGCAAACTACAAATCTGCTGGATCTATACCTTCACTCTCTTTCTTCCTTTTTAATACCACTAAGGAACTCTACCTCCTATCAGAGGCTAGTTTCTCCACATGGGCCCAATGAGCCTTTCCTTTTACCTGGTGGAAAGTTTGCCCCTTACGCTATATCCACTCTTTTCTCTATTATCAGTCACTCTCTGCAAATTAGAGTTTTCCCATATGTAGGTACACATGTGTACACTAGTACCTCCCAATTTAATACCACTCCAGATCTGCATTTCCCTCCAAAGCTTCACTAAAACTCTTTTCAATGAGATGAGTAATTAGTTCCAGGTTGCCAAGTCCAGTGATTCTTCTCAGTAGTCATCTTACTTCAGTATCTGAAACAGGGTGAGGTGGGTGAGGCAGCCAAAAGCAAATTTAAGGAGGTCCTTACTCTTAGGGTAATGCAAAGGCAAAGTTGGGCAGGCACCTAATGCACCTCCTCCTTGTTGTGGTCCTTGATTTCTCAGCAAAATTCAACAGATAACCACTTCCTCCTCATGAAAGTCTTTTAGCTTGGCTTCTGTGACATCATACCTTCTGCTTTTCCACCTGTCCTCATGATGAGTTTTGCATCATCACTGTTGCTTTTTCCTATTCTTTTTTTTTTTTTTTGAGATGGGAGTCTTGCTTTGTCACCTAGTCTGTAGTGCAGTGGTGTGACCACCCTTCACCACAACCTTCCCCTCCCTGGTTCAAGTGATTCTCATATCTCAGCCTCCCAAGTAGCTGGGATTATAGGCACGTGCCACCACACTCAGCTAATTTTTGTATTTTTAGTAGGATAGGGTTTCACCATGTTGTTCAGGCTGGTCTCAAACTCCTGACCTCAAGTGATCTGCCAGCCTTGGTTACTCAAAGAGCTCAGGCTATAGGCATGAGCCATTGCGTCTGGCCCCTATTCCCTTATTCAAAACTAAAAATGGATTGTACAAATCTTAGTATAATTCTTGAATCTTGTTTCCAAATATCTCAACAGCCAGTCAGTTAATATGTTGTGCCAGTCTATCCAATGAAAATTTTATCCTAGTTACTTCATCACTCTCAACTAAAGAAGAACATTAGAAAAAATAAAACATCACTCTCAGCCAACTAACACAAGAACAGAAAATCAAACAGCACATGTTCTCACTTATAGGCAGATGTTGAACAATGAGAACACATGGACACAGGGAGGGGAGCATCACACACTGGGGTCTGTAGACAGGGCCAGGGGAAGCACAGTGGGTGGGGGTGGGGAGGTTGGGGAGGGATAACATAGAGAGAAATGCCAGATATAGGTGACAAAGGATGGAGGCAACAAACCACATTGCCATGTATGTACCTATGCAACAATCCTGCATGATCTGCACATGTACCCCAGAATCTAACGTGCAACAAAAAAAAAAGAAAGAAAAAAATAATCAGTCAGCACTTATGGATCCCTAGTACACGGCTGGCATATTGCTGGGTGTTTCCATAGAATATCTTATTAGATCACAAAAGAACTCTTGAAGGTGGATATTGTCATCCTCAATAAAGCCAAGAGGTGGCAGAGACAGTATTGAACCCAATTATTTCTGTCTCCAAAGTCCTGCTGCTTCTGACTTTGGGTGTAGGGGCAAGACAAAGCTAGAATAAATAGACTCACCACAGTTTCTTAAAATTCATCACTGGGGATCATGAAAGTAACTAAAATGAAAATAGGAACAGCAAAGAATTCTAGTCTTGGCTAGCGTCACAGATTCAGCCTTGAGAGCATCTCTTCCAACGAAACCCTTTTCCCCGCTTTCTGATGAATTAATCACTAAGGACTTTCGGTTACACTAGGCACTGTGTGACTTTATTTCAATTATTTGTTTTACCTCTACCACTCCTAAGTTCAGAGAATATATTTAAGTCAGCCACTTCCCCAGCATCTAGCATATACTTGGCATATAAGAGGAATCTAACGTATTTTTTTGTGTCAAAAATGTAGTATTTTCCATTCCATTTCATACATTTTCCAAATGTAGTATTTGTCCATACCATTTATTTAGCATCCATATGTTCTGTCTTAGTTATTTTTCTTGTAGGTCTTATTTTCACAATTAGAGAGTCAGTTCATTGTGTAGACGAAAAGTATTTCTACAGTGACAAACATACTAAATAGGTAAGAATGGACACATGGTGAAATTCTTTTGATTGATTTAACTATTTGATTTCCCTACTGCTATGGTTAGATAATTTTCAGTTTGAATATGCTGGTAGAAATCAGGCAGGGTAAATAACAGATCTGATCTTCTCCCTCTCCCTGTTCAGATTAAACTTGGGCTCCCCAAGTTGAATGGAAAAGATGGATGTCAATAACAGCCTATAACAACTCCTTTGTGTTATTTGTTTTATACTGAGAATTTCATTTCCATTTCCTAAACTGACCAGCAAACCAATTCAGAATTAAAATATTCTAAGCATTTCACCTTCATTTGCTTATTTCTCTGAAATAATTCTATTTAATATTCTGAACTCCTCGAACATTGGATTTCATTTTACCTGAAAGAGATCTCCTCAAGCAGGTCAGTATCCTTGAAATAAATATGTGGTAATTGTTTTCAAATTCTCTGTTGGATCCCCAAGTGCTGTACTTTGATTTGCTTTGATATTTAATGATATCATCTATTTAAGCCTATTACTCATTGAAGAAATAGATCATCTTTTAATCTGGTTTGGACCATAATCATTATAATTCTATGCACATTTGGGTGCTTAATATTTCTTGATAAGTATGAGACAGTAAAAAAATACAGAAAGGGTACTAAAATATTTTATGTATACTTCTCAGTGAACAAAATTTTTTAAATGCTGAATTATATCATCAAATGATATAAATAATTACTGAAAGGGGTTAAGAAAAATGTTTCATATAAAAATTCTCATTTGTTGCATTTAACAGAAAAATAAAAACAAATAGGAAACCAGTAGTAAATTATATTACTTGTGAAAACAGTATTATTAAAATATAAGTGAACACTGTAAAATATTTTAATTAACAAAATAAATCAAATGGAAAAGATTCCCTAAATAGAGCTTTAAAAGTAAGTCTATGTGTGTCTGACTGCCATGACTAATTATGTATCCATGTAATGTGTGTTCAATTTGGGCTTATTTAAATAGCAGAAATGCTCATTAGCTGCAGTATATCTGTGAAGCTTCAGTAAACAGTTTAATGGTTTTTATGTTTAACCAATTTCATAAGTTCCTGTAATTTTAGCTTTAGCAGCTCATTAATGTTATTTTTTGATATCCATCTTATGGAATTTTTTTCCTTGTCAATCGTCAGTAGGCACACTTCAATGCAAACTTAAAACACACAGTAGATTTTTGTTTAAACAATTTTAGTACATAAGTAAATGTGCAATCAAAAGTATAGCTTCTTTATATAGAGAACTAGCTGTATTATCATGCAGTCAAGAAATATCAACCTTTGCAAAGGCTATATCTAATAGGGATAAAAACGATAATAATGGAAAACATTCATTGAATCCTTTCATCAGCATGTAGCTGGTTCTGGGATACGTATTGTACATACTATCTCTTAGGATCCTCATAAAGTAGGTATATCTCAATTTTATAGTTGAGGAATGTGAGACTGAGATAAGTTACCAAGGTCACACCTCTGAGATTTAAATCTCACTAGACATCAACTAGATATGTAGTTGGAAAATGCCCAAAAAGTCCACAGGAGCATTTGGAGATATACACCTAGACCTCAGGTGAGGGCACTGCACCTTGGGATTAAATAAATCACAAGGCTGGGTAAAGTTCCCAAGGAAAGAATGCAAAAACAGGTGAAAATAGAGTTACCCACTTGTTTTTAAAGTGTCAGCAAACATAACCTGAACTAAAGCCAGAGAATGATTCCTCAGAATTACATGAGAATCAAAATATTTCTCAGCCACACAAGCCAAGAAAAGAGATAATTTCAACAAGAATCAAATACAAAAGAAATATAACGTAGGTAAATAGATTGATGACCTGGAGGCCAATGAACCATAAAAAGGTGACGCTTGGAGTTGAATGATAAAGACAAAAAACAGAATTCTGAAAGGGGTTAAGGACAAAGTATCTGGCAAAGACCAAAGGCAGTGCTGCATACAGGCTATTCTTTCTAGGTGTTTGATAATTTTTCATAGTAAAAAAGCAAGGCATTACCTTGCCTTCATTCATTCAATTAGGAAAAAAAAAAAACTAAATTTTTTTTGGTCCCTCATGTACTAAATCCTGCTGTAGACAGTGTAGTAAACCACAGATAAGAGACCCATCCTTGTGTGTTGTAAATTTCATCTGGCAGAAGATAATTAAAAAAACAAGTAAATGAACTATATGATAGTGAAAATGTCTAAATGGCTATGAAGAGGGTTACATGAACAAGACTAGTATAAGATGAGGGAGGTGAGAAGCAGAAGGGGTGGTTTAGATTACAGCAATTATGGCGGGTCAGAGAGCGCCTCTTTGATGAGATGGCATCAGAGCTAAAACATAAAGGATGAGAATGAGTCAGTCACGTGATAACTTAGAGGCAGATTATTTCAAGAAGTCGGGTGGTGGCAGGGTGTTAAGAATGAGATGTGGTTTACAGCACACGAGGAGGAGAAGGAAGGTTTTCGGTGGATGAAGGAAAGCAAGTGAGGAAAGAGAGGAAATCTGAGAAATAGGCAGGGGCCAAACCAAGGAGGGCATTATACTGTTGTAATAAGTTTATTGCAATAAAATAGGACAGCGTTGGTGGGTTTAGAACAAAAGAATGAAATTAAATAATCTCTGTTTAGAAGGTCATTCTGGTGGGATTATACGGAAGTGAGAATAGAAGCAGGATGACTAGTCTTAGGAAACCATTCTCAATGCAAAGTGAAAGCGTCCAGTGTCTGATCATTCCCTCAGCAGAGGGTGGGCTGGCTGACCTTCATGATAATTCAAAAATACACTACTTTCACATGCGTTTGCCCTTACTGTTAATTTTCAGTGCAGACACTTACAATAAAGTCACTTCATTCTTTTCATTCAACCATTTATTCATCTCTTCATTCATTCATTTATCTATTCATCCATTTGGTGAATACTTATTGAATTAAGGACTGTGCTGGATCTTTGGGTTAAAATATAAAGAAAGTACCCTGCAGTGGTTTTGTCAATATACTTTAGAATATCTAAGATGTACAGAGTGAAATAGAAGAACAAGAATCAAAAAAAGAGAAGCATATTTAATTACAGGATCCCTATGTATGTGTAGGAAATATATTTAATCCACATGCCCCTTTAGATTTCCAGTGCCACAATTCTGGATAAAATTCAGATAACTAGACACTGAAAACATTTCATGAATTAGCAATGATACGTTTTTCCACACTTACTCTATTGCTTCTCATATACCTTATAGTTTAGACAAAGAAACTCCCCCATGTATTTATCCAGGCTGTCTTCTCTAACTAGAATGTGATTTCAAGTCCCGTCTCTGTTCTCCTAATTCCTACCCAATCCTCAACTATTACAAATGTCACTGCCTCCATAAAACCTTTTAATTCTTGCTTCTGGAAGTCATGTCTCTACCCTGTATGTCACACTAACAGTTTATCTGTTTCTCCTGGGTCACTTTCTACCTGTTGGTAACTTTATTTACATGCATTTTTCCTCCTTTATTAGACTGCAAGTTCCTGCAGATGGGGACAATGAACTCATTTTTGTGAACTTTAGAGAACCTAAAAGAATCTTGTATAATTAATACCAAACACATATAATAAATACAGAATGAAACAATGGAAAGTAACATCCCACAAGTATGTAGGAGGGCAGATTAGAAGAATGTCAAAATTAAATTGAAGCATTTGGTTTTAATCCCACCAACAGGGAAGAATCGTTTTAGATTCTAAAGGATGAGAGTAATGTGATGAGGCTGGTGATATAAAGTTCATCTGGCAACAGCATGCAAATATAGGGAGAAACATTGGATCATGTTAAACCAAACGAATTGTAAATACACTTTGAGGAGGGCTTGGAAAATCACCAGATACTGGGCAAACACGTACCATAGAAGATGCTTGCCATTCTTTCACATACTTGTATGGAAAAAACGGTTAGGTAAGTCAGTCTTGAAAACACTTCAAAGAGCTTCATAATTACAAAATACAACAAGTATGGTTTTTAAAGGGGAGAAAAAAGGTTAGTACTGGAGAGCATTAATCCACATACTGTTGGGCAGGACCTCCAAATGGATGTTAGCATTAATACTGGTTTCTTCCTCCAACAACGGTAGTATATTACATTTGAACTGGGTAGCTTCCATATTTTGGGAGTAGATACTAAATAAGATTTTATGTAATTTTCCAATTTATACAATAGCATACATGCAGGTTAATGCCTTTCTTATTTATTTACTTATTTTTGGAGACAGAGTCTCACTCTGTCACCCAGGCTGGAGTGCAGTGGCGCTATCTTGGCTCCGCCTCCTGGATTCAAGCAATTCTCCTGCCTAAACCCCCTGAGTAGCTGGGATTACAGGTGTCCACCACCATGCCTGGCTAATTTTTGTATTTTTAGTAGAGACGGGGTTTCACCACATTGGCCAGGCTGGTCTCAAACTCCTGACCTCAAGTGATCCACCCGTCTCAGCTTCCCAAAACCCTGGGATTACAGGCATGAGCCACCACACCTGGCCAAATGTCTAATTTAACCAGAGTATTTTAGAGAGGAATGTTGCCTTATATTTATTGTGCTTTGATCCAAGAACATAAATACAAAGTAATTAACAATAATAATATCATTCTGCAATACTAAATACATGTAATTAAGAACCTTAGTATAATCTATATTACCATTTTATAATTTAACTAAATCTTACATCTTGATTTTACACCTCATAGCAGCTTAGTTTAGTTTAACATTTCACCAGCATATTAGGTTTTAGAATAAACTTTTACTATACTACAAGCTAACCAGTATTTAAAAGAAAAATATAATAGGCTGTGGTCAATAAACCTGCTTATTTATTATACTCACTGGATCTATTACATTCAATACATCTATTACACTCACTGTATGTTCAAAACCATTGGCTATGTTTTATGATTTCTGTTCTCTGAAACAATTATGTTATTTTTTCCATTTTCTACCTTTTTTCCCTAACAAAACTTGTTACATGCCACTGCTCTACTTCTTGTATGTAATCTTTGATTTGATGGAAAACTGCTGATTTATCCACTGTCTCCCTGTAAGAATGCATATGATATCAACCACTAGTGAAATCTGGAAAATAAAGATAAGAAAAGGCTCTGAACAGAGCTATTCACTGGGGAAACAAACCTATTCCTATGCAGTTATTAGAGGGAAGTAAAATAATTACAGAAATATCATGTTGTGCTTCAAATGGATATCTAAGGCAGTTGTAAGTGATGTGACGTTGATTCCAAATCACTTTCAACACTGTTATCAGTTTGACCTCCCTCCTCATCACTTCCACCCTTTTAAAATAATTCCAAAGAAAAACTGTGCAAAGATTCCATTACTTTGGATAGTTATTCTGCAGAAATGCCAGTAGCTGCATTAGATTCCACCACTTCATCCTCACCCTGCATATGATATTTCATAATAGAAAGATGATAAATCTTTTAACCAAGCAAAAATATTTCCCATAAGAACAATTTTTGAAACATGTACAGTTTTACAATTAGGTTCCTGAAAATTCTTCTTGCCCAAAATATAATTAAAAGCAAGTCAATGTACAAAGAAGACAAAAATAGGCCGGGCGCGGTGGCTCAAGCCTGTAATCCCAGCACTTTGGGAGGCCGAGGCGGGTGGATCACGAGGTCAAGAGATCGAGACCATCCTGGTCAACACGGTGAAACCCCGTCTCTACTAAAAATACAAAAAATTAGCTGGGCATGGTGGCACGTGCCTGTAATCCCAGCTACTCGGGAGGCTGAGGCAGGAGAATTGCCTGAGCCCAGGAGGCGGAGGTTGCAGTGAGCCGAGATCGCGCCATTGCACTCCAGCCTGGGTAACAAGAGCGAAACTCCGTCTCAAAAAAAAAAAAAAAAAAAAAAAAAAAAAAGAAGACAAAAATAGTTCATTTTCATCATTTGGCAACCAATACAAAGGATCTATCATTGTTATTATTCAGACATTTTAAACTAACATGGCAGTACATGAAGAATCGTATGTATTAGTAAAAAGGGGAAGGTAGATAAAGTATCATGGAATAAACTGTCCCTTGATGTCATATCCTCCTTAAAAGATTTACTGTCAGAAAATCAACAGTAACAAAAGCTGACTTTTTTTTTCGTTCATACTATGGAATGTGGGCAATTTCTGGATTTCCAGACATACACTCTTTTATCACAGTTTTAAGAAGCTCTTATTTAAATGATACATTATAACACCTTTCATTCATTCATTAAATCAATGAATAGCTCCTGTTCTAGACATTAAGGTATAGAAGCGAAAAGACAGGAAGATGATGTGTAATAATCACCAATGTCTGTTTTCAGTCATTCTTTATTTTCTTGGTTCTAGTTCCCTTCTTCGGTTGTTCCACAGCAAACCTAAATTCAACAAACCACCACCTCGCTCAGATCTCTTCTACCTCCTACATTTGTGAGTTCTGTTAGTACTACAGACACCTGTATACCTCCTAGCTAGATACCCCACAACCAATTTCTTTATCAAGCAGATAACCAAATTATGACTAATCTACTTAAGAAATATATCTTGATTCTGAATTTTCTCCCGTATTTCCACTTCCTCTATCTTAGTCATTGAAACTACTGAAAATATTATTTTAATCATTTTAACTAGTCTTTCTTAATTCCAGGACATCGTTCCCTACATTACTGACACTGCATAACGGCATGCTCATTCCACATTCCTGATGTTGCCATCATGTAAAGAAACAATCACTGATATAACATCCAGGGTGTCACACTGCACCCTTCCCACCTCTCTTCGAAAAGCTAAAATACAATGTAAATTAGTGAATCTGGAAGAAGAAATGAGGCCTATATAATCCACGCTGGTCTAACCTGTAACTTGAGAGCTGTCCATCTGAGCATGGGTTCTCTTTCTCCCCTTATAGTGAAAATGTTACTAGGCCAGCTTCTCATAAGGGAATTTACTTAGGTGGATCATACCCTATGACTGAGTAACCACCTCATTCAGGCACTAAATGTTAGAAAACGCATTGCCTACTAATATGAACCTTCTCAAAATGTGGCTGCTTCTTTTCTAACCCCTGACTATTTGAAGATTATCACTAAGGGTGCAAAATCCAAGGAGACTGAAGGAAGCTCTAACACCTGCTAGAATTACCTCATTCAAGACAAAGATCTCTCCCTTATTTAAACCTCTTCATTTGTTACCTGCACATCTACAGCATAAAATTCATAATCCCTACTTTAGCATATAATCCTTTGACTCCACATATATTTTAGCCATATTTCCTGCCATCTTATCCCAACCTGCTCCCTACCCTTATGTAACCACACACCATCTGCTCCAGCAAAACAGAATGCCTCCCCGTTGTCTAGCCATATGAGGTCATTTTGTCAGCCCATACTTTTATATATAATTTTCTCTGTAATAGGAAAACTCCTACTCAAGCTCTAAAACCCATTCCAAATGTGACCTCAAATTAGCACACTGTGTTGCTATATATGTATTTACATGTCCGTTTCTCCCATTAGCCTATAGGTCCCTAAAGGGCAACACTCTTTTACTCATGTCTGTATTCCTAGTGCCTGAGCAGTGCCTGGAACACAGTTGTGCATCAAAAAATTTTCATTGCCTGGTGAATAACTAGAGAATTAATAGTAGAAATCATAAAATAAAAGTTCTATTTTAGAAATACAAATGAAAAATTCAGATCTTCATTTACGAAGATGAGAACATGCATGAAGTAAGTAGGCTGATGACAACTTTCTAAAGACATATTTTTTTACAACTTTTTAAAATGACTGTAAAATGACTATTTAATCTAACAGTGTGGTGTTGAGCAAATTGCATAATCTCCCTGTGGCTTCCCTCCCTTCCACCCCCGTTCCACCTGGAAACTCCTACACATCACTCAGACTTCAATTTACAACCCACTTCCTCTAGGAAGCTTTCCTGACTGCTTAGATTCTGTTCTGTGCTTCCTCGGGAACCTAAACTTCTCAAAGCACAATTTATTGTAATTGTGAGCGCTCCTGTTAAAATGTGCTTTCTTGGAGGCAAAGTTTGCATTTTTCGTTTCACTACTTTATCCCTGAGACCTATCTTAGAGCCTGGACTAGCCATCATATGTTATTAAAAAAATAAACTTGTGAAGTGAGGGGATTAGAATATATGATCTCTTAGGTCCCTTCTAGTACATTTAGAAATATAAATAAGGAAAATCCTAATGCAAGTTATTGTATTGTATCCAGTGTATTATGCTGGACTGATTACTTTAGTTCTTAAATGTTAAGTAAGAATGTCATTCATGGCCGGGCACCGTGGCTCAAGCCTGTAATCCCAGCACTTTGGGAGGCCGAGGTGGGTGGATCACAAGGTCAAGAGATCGAGACCATCCTGGTCAACATGGTGAAACCCCGCCTCTACTAAAAAAAATACAAAACATTAGCTGGGCATGGTGGCGCGTGCCTGTAATCCCAGCTACTCAGGAGGCTGAGGTAGGAGAATTGCCTGAACCCAGGAGGCGGAGGTTGCGGTGAGCCGAGATCGCGCCATTGCACTCCAGCCGGGGTAACAAGAGCGAAACTCCGTCTCAAAAAAAAAAAAAAAAAAAACAAAGAATGTCATTCATTCTTACTTATATTAATCACTAGTACGTCCCTTCCTCTAATGTTTTGCCATTAGTCAAAAAGGTATCCTATTTAGCATATATAGTGAAGTATTCTTAAATCTTTTCTTTGAAACTTCACTATAAATATTTGTTTATTAAAATGCATGCAACAGTGAAGATTTGACCAATTATGACAATTTCTTAAATTATTAGTCAATTTTTCCCTCTTCCCCTTTATTTTTGATAAAAGAAATTATGTAAGCTGAAGGCCATGAAGAGTGGATAGTTGTTCAAAGAAAATTTTACCACCAGTAGCTTCTATAAGAGACGTTTTCTTGTTTGAAAAATAGAATATGATGGTAACCAAAAAATGGAGTTTACTAAAATGTCCTAGTGTTCTCAATTTCATAATAAATTACCAAATAAACTACATTTTAACAAGAAGTAAATCAAACGAAACATACTGATTCCAGGTCTTTTAAAGCATAGGTAACCGCCATTTTTGAATGGTGGTTACCTAACTCATCTAGTGCCAACATTAAAACATTTTTTTCATAGGTTTTTCCCAGTATCTAAATAATTGAGAAAACAAAAACGGACACATCTGAAAAATTTCTGACTTTCTGCATCATCAGAATCTTAGCAGGCCATTTCTTGCCTAACTGGCAATTTCTAGTTCTGAGTTAGGCTAGAACAAGGCAAATTAACCCATGGCCTGCACCTTTTCTCAGTATGGGGGCAAGTGAATCAAAGCTATACTCAAAGCTGCTATTGACAGAATGTTTGATTTACCCCATGAGGCTTTCAAAAACTTTTCTGACGGCCTTCTAATAAGAGGAACTGATGAGTGATTTAAAAACCCTTTTTTTTTTTTTTTCCTGAAAACACTCCCTTACGGAACTAATTGCAATCAATGTTATCAAGGCAGTTGATTTCTGAGAGTTACATTAAAGATTCAGAACTATCTAGGTTTTGCATTTCCTTGTTATCTCTAGTTCCCAGTGAGCAAGCAGAAAGAAAATGTAGGCAGTGGGGTGGAGTATATAAATTCCTTCTTAAGAGAAGGTTCGGATCTTCCCTGGCTGTGCCTGGAGCTCAGTCACTTTGTCACTGCTCTGAGCAGTGTGGTGCAATGTGATGTGGAGTCCATCCCCATTCATCCTAACTTCTTCCTTCCCAAAACATGGGTTTTCAATCTTAGTTATATAATCCCGTAATTTTCAAGCATTTAAAATCTCAAACTTAGCTGAAAATTCCAAAGTGCCTTTCTTTTCTTCTTAAAATACAAATGAATGATCCTTATACTAAACAAACAAAACAACTTGGTCCAATTTCACCATTCCTAAGAGGAAAATCAAAGTCACTTTAAAATATGTGCTTTTTAGGTACCTCATTTGCAGAAATTCAAAATGGATATTTCTAACAACTAAAAATAGTTGAAAATTGCTTTCAATAGCATGAAAAACATTAGAATTGATAATAGTTTTAAAAATACATAATACAGTTATAGACTGTTCCATCTATTTTTTTCAGCAAAAAAAAAACTAACCATTGCGCATTTTTTCATTAAAAAAATCATGAATGTATGAGCATCTGCTTCACTTATTTACAAAGTGATGTTGACAGAGTCTCCAAGATTCCTGATGAACTCTTGATATTCAAATGACTTTATTCCTAAACAACACAAATAGCTATATGAGTGTAATATAAATCAATTAATTACCAATATATGGTTTTGATACAGATTAATAACATCTGTAATTTAAGCTTACTATATGCTAAGTGTATATGTAAATGCTTTATATATATTATTAATTAATTTCTTCTTAAAATAACTCTAGGAGGTTGATACTATAGTCATCTCCCTTACGCCATGAGGATCATGAAGAACAGGGAGACTAGGTAACTCATTAAGACGATGAAGTTAGAAGAAGGAAAGCCAGGTTTCCAGCTGGGTATCCTGGCTCCAGAGACCCTACTCTCAGCCAATATATGAGATAGACTCTAATTAGAGTACTATTTATTGTATTATAAGGAATGCAACAATTTATGCCACAACAAAGGAAGAACTGATAGCAATAGAATAATAGAATTATATTTCTAAGTTTTATATTTTCTAAGAAAAATAAACCAAGCAGATCCCATTATAGAAAAAAATAGTAACTCAGAATAAAATTAATACCCTAACATGAATCAAGTCAAGTCAAATACACAAATATTTTTGTGGATTTATTATGTGCATACTAAAATGTCAGTTGCTACTGGAACTACAATTTAGCATAAAGGTACACTCTTTGCCCTCCTTGGGGTTTATAATATAATTTGAAAATAAAATATAATAGATTCTGGAAGATCACAAGACATAAATATTTACAAAGTCAAAATTTCCAAATAATGAGACGATGGTTGTGGTGCAGTGTATGGGAGAGGCACAAAATCACAGAATGAGCTAAAGTACATTCATTCAGTTGTCTGAACCATATTCAACAAACCATAAAATTATGTCATCCAGATCTCCTAGAAATGTGAGGACAAGGACAACCTATTGCCTTGGTTGTAAAAATGAAGCCATGAGATTAGTGAAAATGGGAAAGAATTCTTACTAAGTAAAAACTAACAAAAATTTGGGCACACTTAACAACTGGCAGTTTGGTTCTAAGAAAAAAGAGAAGGGGCGATACACTATAAAACAAGCAATAAATTGATTAAATTGACATTGTACCACCAAACAAGAAGAAACACAATTCAATTCAATAAATATTGACAATAGTGTTTAGCAGAAGAGAAAACGTCCTATATTAGGAAATACATACAATTTGTATTTTATATATAAATATATATTCATATCTATTATATTATACATATGTACATAATAAAATATACATATATATATTAAATAAATGCTTAGAAATTTCCAGTGAATAGAGAATATTTGCAAAGTAGAAATGCAGTTACAGGAAGTTTGTGCTTAATTCCTTCATACCCTCTACAGTCTATGTAAAACAATAAAATCCCAAGTTAATGTGATATGATCTGGAATCTTACATACTTAGAGGGAAGGGAGGACAGTTATTAAGTGGAATGATTTTGAGTTTTTCACAAGAAAGATATTTAAGGCTGAGTTTATCTCAACTGAGTTATAAATTGGACACCATTGCCTTTAAAATTTGAACTAGTGTTTAATGAAATATTCAATTAAATTATGCTGATCAGCACATATATAGTCCATGTACACGGATATGGGCTATTTAGTCTTTTGTTCATATTTCCCACTCCCTAGTATAATCCAAAAAATGATGGAAGAAATAGAATTATGTAAAATAATGATGCTGACTTATCACTCTTATTATCCTTAGTAGCAATGAAATAATTAGCAACTATAATCCCCAAATCTTATCCAACTTCATTTTATAAATTTGATATACTAATCTTTTCTATAAGCTGTTGAGACACTTATCATTTAATGACAGTAAATATTTATTACATACATATAAGAAGCATAGCACTCAAAAAGTTATTTTATATTCTCCATTGTGAAACAAATTAAGAAAATTAGAAAGATTGTGTAGTATTTCAGAAGAAAGTGACACTAAAAATGTAATCTCTTAAACTTCATATAGAACCAAAAGAGAGCCTGCATAGCCAAGCCAATTCTAAGCCAAAAGAACAAAGCTGGAGGCATCATGCTACCTGACTTCAAACTATACTGCAAGGTGACAGTAATCAAAGCAGCATGGTACTGGTACCAAAACAGAGATACAGACCAATGGAACAGAACAGAAGCCTCAGAGGCAATGCCACACATCTATAACCATCTCATCTTTGACAAACCTGACAAAAAGAAGCAATGGGGAAAGGATTCCCTGTTTAATAAATGGTGTTGGGAAAACCTGCTAGCACTGTGCAGAAATCAAAAACTGGACCCCTTCCTGACACCTTACACTAAAATTAACTCCAGATGGTTTAAAGACTTAAACATAAGACCTAACACCATAAAAACCCTAGAAGAAAACCTAGGCAAAACCATGCAGGACATAAGCATAGGCAAGGACTTCATGACTAAAACACCAAAAGCATTGGCAACAAAAGCCGAAATAGACAAATGGGATCTAAGTAAACTCCAGAGTTTCTGCACAGCAAAAAAAAAAAAAAAAACAATCATTAGAGTGAACCGGCAACCAACAGAATGGGAAAAAAATTTTTGCAATCTACCCATCTGACAAAGGGCTAATATCCAGAATTTACAAAGAACTAAAACAGATTTACAAGAAAAAAACAAACAAATCCATTCAAAAGTTGGCAAAGGACATCAACAGACACTTTTCAAAAGAAGGCATATATGAGGCAACAAACATATGAAAAAATGTTCATCATTACTGGTCATTAGAGAAACGCAAATCAAAACCACATTGAGATATCATCTCACACCAGTTAGAATGGTGATCATTAAAAAATCTGGAGACAACAGATGCTGGAGAGGATGTGGATAAATAGGAACACTTTTACACTGTTGGTGGGAGTGTAAATTAGTTCAACCATTGTGGAAGACAGTGTGGCAATTCCTCAAAGACCTAGAAACAGAAATTCCATTTGACCCAGCAATCCCATTACTGGGTATATACCCAAAGGATTATAAATCGTTCTATTATAAAGACATATGTTCATTGTGGCACTGTTTACAATAGCAAAGACCTGGCACAAACCCGAATGTCATTGATGATAGACAGGACAGGGAAAATGTGGCACATATACACCACGGAATACTGTGCAGCCATAAAAAAATGATGCGTTTGTGTCCTTTGTAGGGACATGGATGAACCTGGAAACCATCATTCTCCGCAAACTGACACAAGAACAGAAAATCAAACACTGCATGTTCTCACTCATAGGCAAGTGTTGAACAGTGAGAACACATGGACACAGGGAGGGGAGCATCACACACTGAGGTCTGCTGGCAGGGGACTAAGGGAGGGACTGTGAGGGGTAGGGAGTTGGGGAGGGATTAACATGAAGAGAAATGCCAGATATAGGTGATAGGGATTGAGGCAGTAAACCATACTGCCAGGTATGTCCCTATGCAACAATCCTGCATGTTATTCACATGTACCCCTGAACCTAAATTGCAATAAAATATGTGTAAAAAACAAAAACAAAAACAAAACATTAAAAAATGTAGTCTCCTTTAAATTTTCCAATTTAGCTTACCTTTTCAAGTTAGTATTATTGATATATTTGAGATTTTAAAACTATTTTCATTTAAAATATTATTATAATCAGAGACGGCTAAGAGTGAAATGTATCACTATACTTTATATGTACTCTGTCAAGTTTACCTCATTCCTTGATTTTTTCAGCATATCCTTATGTAATGCCTTTACCAAAGTTTTCTCTGTTACCACTATGGAATCCACCCTATGCTGGATGCTGGGAGGAATAATTCAACAGGGAATGGAAGAAAATATAGCTGGATACACAGAATGTATAGAAGGCCATTTGCTGATGTTCTCACATGTTAAGAAGTGGAAGCTTTATACAATAGTATAAGATAATATTGGTACAGTTAATAAAAATGGTAATAAGAAATTTGAACTGGGGTAAAATTTTGAACTTTGGCTATGGGGAGTACTAACGGTACCATTTGTAATAGTGAAGTTGAGAAAAGATTCTGATAAGGTGAACTTTTTTTGCTGTGTGCAAATCTCTCTTAATGTACAAATTCCTCACTTTTAAATAAAATTTATTGATTACAGATCTGCCTCCACACCTAGTCCATGGAATTGAAAAAATCCGTGCAATGACTCATTCATTTCATTAGATACTCAGTAAATGTTTGTCACATGCATGAACAAAAATTTAGGATGAAAGGAGCTCTTCTGAGAAATGGGGAGTGGAAAACTAGATTTCAGAGTTATTTTTACACAGATAGGAAATAGTGCCTGCTGTAAGTCTAGCCACTTTTTAGCACACAGAAGTTCACTTATATATCTTGAGGAATTAATGCAAATAAGTATGGATGAATGAATGAATGTACAAGACATTTAGTTCACTCAAGAAATAAATATGTTAAGGAGAGAAAATGAACAAATTCTGAACTTTGGAAAGTAAAAAGCTGGATGAAGAAAAGCGGTCAGTGATGGGCTTGGAAAGGAGTAGTTAAAAGAAGAAGCAAGGAAACAGAGTGTCACAAAAAGAATGCATTCTAGTTTTGTGTCCAAGTCCTTTACGTTATTTCGTTTTAATTCTGACAATAGTCCTGTGAGTCAGAAAGATATTACTATGTTTGTATTTTTTAATAGATAAAGAAATTGAGCCTCAGAAACCTTTTTTTTTTTTTAACTGTACTTTAGGTTCTGCAGTACAAGTGCAGATCATGAAGGGCTGTTGCATAGGTACACACATGGCAATGTGATTTGCTGCCTCCATCCCCCCCGTCACCTCTATCTGGCATTTCTCCCCATGTGATCCCTCCCCAACCTCCCTATCCCCGCTGTCCTTCCCCTAGTCCCCCCCGCAACAGACTCCAGTGTGTGATGCTCCCCTCCTTACATCCATGTGTTCTCCTTGTTCAACGCCAGCCTACAAGTGAGAACATGCAGTATTTGATTTTCTGTGAGCCTCCGCAAGTTTAAGTGACTTGGAGAAGAGCATTTCAAACAGAAATCATTAATATTATCAATTACAAAATGTAGAAAATAGAATAAGGACTGAAAAAATGGCACTGCATTCAACATGCAGTTCGTTACATTCTGTGCAAAGTGAGGCTGAAAAAAAGAAAAGTGGAGGGGTGGAAAGAGAAGAAAACATTTTAAAAGATGAATATATTAAAACAGGTATCAAATATGTGATTACTAGGTACCACATATAAGCGACAGAACATAGGTGTTAGGATGAAACAAAATTTATGGTGGAAGAGGGTTAACATGAATATCTTCTCTTCTTACCCAAATGGACAACTTGCTTCCAAAAAAAACGCTTTTCACTGTATTTTACATGTATGTCTGCACATGTCAGTTTTCTGACTTTGAAACTGTTATTTTAAGATATTAAATACTATTGAGTAAAAGCTTATTGATAGAATTCTAATAAATATTGCTTCCTTGACTCCTTTCTTTAATGTTTTCCATCCAAAAAAACAGCATTGGAAACATCTGGATGGGAGTCCAGGAATGAATGCTATCTCACACTGCAGTTCTGCCAGCTCCTCCTCACTTCGAGAATAACTTCTGAGTAATGTAAACATTGAAGGCTCTTGGTAAAGTTGGTAATTCTTCTTAAGAATAATTTCTCCAGACTGTTTATTATTTCAAATAGAAAGAGGAAAAAAACATAGCGAAGAAACATTTTTTCATTGATTTCTCTAAATGTATAAGCGGTGGTATATGTGAAGTACGAGAAGAAATATACGCCGTAAAGTTTGGAATAAAATGCACAAATTCTGAAATGAGCTAGTCAAACCTGAGTAGATCAAATTTTCTCCTTCTTCACATTTTATATGCTAACTTAAATCTTTTATTCTTCATAGATGTATACACAAATCCACACACACACATGCACACACACAGACACACACACATACACATACACACACAAGCAGAAGCTTATAAAATCACATCTGAGATTGCAAATGCTGTTTTCTGAGTCAAACCTGTTTAGGTTTCCTCAGGAAAAGATAATTTTCATTAATATTAGGATTCTCAATTATAAAAAATAAATTTAAATAGTTAAGCAAACCTTTTTGGATAGGAAAATGATCAACAGAATTGCTAAACACGATTCAACATTTTACTCAATTTTTGGTGATATACCGAGTATTTAAATAGTAAGAATATGATTTTTTAGATAATATAATGCAGTTTTCATATTATTCTTTTTTCCTGCCTAAATTCAGTTAAATAAATGAACCATACTCTAACTGTGTCTCCAATACCACTTAAATGTCTAGATAAAAAGTGACAAATTTAGGCTACCATCTAGCTATTTGGAAACATTTATCTTGATGACATTAAACATCTGGATGTTTCCAAATACCAAGATGTTTGATGTCCTGCAGATAAAATATCCTGATGACTAGTTGAATTTTTTACTTATCTGTGGCATGAAAATATACATTTGCATGTATATATCTCTTCCAATTTCAGACAAAAATGTAATTTTAGCATGAATACAGTAGCAAGTCACAGACAGGAGTCATTAGGTTTAGAGGGATTTTTGGTATGATTGTTCTTAATGAATCTCTGACCTAGAAAAACATATTTGCAAAACACTACAGTAAACAAAAGAGTTAACTGTCATTTCAATAATTTGAATTAAAAGGTAAAAGGATTTGTAAAATGAAGGTACCGAGGTACGTAAGCTTTCATCTGCAATGACCCACAAAAAAACACTGTATGTGGGAAAAGTATAACATAAAGTAGTCTTACTGGACTGAATCATTATTCAGTTGAAATGTTACATAAAACATTTCTTTCTCTTATTATCTTTTAAAAAAACATTTTTATTTTCTTAGCCATCCAGGTGAAATGACAGATATTTAAACTTTCTAATTTGATAATTCTGACATCTGAAGTGATGATCTGGCATAAAGATAGTAATAAACACAAATTATATTTTTGGCCATTCATTAGATTTTAATTTGTCTAAATCGTTGAAGACTGACTGTTCCAACTACACTGCTTCATTTTCTTACTTTAGTTTAAGTGAAAAGGAAAGCCATTCTTCCAGAAGAAACAAGGCAAATATCATTATAGGGTAGCATATGTATTTTGGTTATCAACTTAAAAGAAAGATTAGTGTTCTCTTTAATTCTTGCCACTTTAAAAATAATTCTGTATATGCATTAAATACCATTTCTAAGCCTTTTGAACCAAGATTGCTTGTATTTCTTAACTAGAAGAGGTAAATAAACAAAGTGAAAACCAATTCCCTGAAAGCTAGAAACCATTATGGCACTAAAATAACAGGCAATTGCATCACATATTTCAGCTCCCAGCACTGTACCTTTAGGATCACTCAGAACTGAACCAAAGGCACTGATGACCACGTCGGCTTTCAGACGGACCATCTGATCTTCATCTTCGTTCCATTTTCCAGTTTCATCTTGCTCTGTCCGAACAAATTGCATAGCAACAATTCTCCCACCTTTTACTATAACCTTCCGTGGGGACAGGAATGGCAGAAATTCACACTTTTCTTCCTTAGCAAGTTCCATCTAAAACAGAACAGCACAGAGAATAAACTTGAAAATGTTTCTTATTCCATACAGTATTTGATTTCTAATTGAATTATACATGCTAAACCTTATGATATTAAGTCAATATTAAGCTTTTTCTTTCACCAAATCTGAGTTTCAGTTACCAGTTATTTGCATTTTGTAAATCACTGACTCAGGGAATCTTGAGTTGTAAGGTGGATGTTTACAGATCACGGCATCATAGAATATTTCTCAAGTTTTAAGTACTGCATGCTCTACAGTTGGTGGTTTGTGAGGTTTCACCATAGTAGTCTATTATTCTTATGTTTTCAGCTCTGTAGATTAAGCTCTTTTTCAATCATGCCGCATATTAAAATAAATACTTCTGTTTATTATCAGACTGCATACATCTAAGCTGGAAAAAAGTCAATAAAGTGGGTGAGCCAATCTGTGCAAGTACATGATTAGAATGGTAGGTAGGAGAATAAGACTAGAGAAGCTCTGTAGAACTAAGAAATAAAAAAAAAAATTTTTTTTCTTCCTTTTATAAAACCACAGGAGCAAATATTATAAATGAAAAATTCAAGACAGTGAAACAAGCATGGTTTCCTGATGGATCACCAGTTCTTCCCCATTTCTTACATAATTAATTCTGCCACAAAATTTGGATACCCCTGTTTCTGTTTGTTTTCATATACATAATGAATGTTTATTGAGACAGAATATCAATATTTACTTATTTACCTATTTTTCCATTCATTGTTTTCGGAGAAATCCAGGCCTTTCTCAATGTAATCAGAGGTACCATGCTGAGTATTCTTTTTTTTTTTAAAAAAAGGCAAAAATGTCCTAATGAAGTGGTTTGGGATGATCAGTATTATCTTTTTCCTTCCCTCTTAAAGCCAGGTGGATTCTCAACAGGACCCCTGAGCAGTTTTTCCACTGAGGTTGTGTGTACGAGGCTTCAAACTAAGAGTTGTCTGGGCTTTGTCAGGATGGAAAAACTGAGACATAAAGTAATTAACTCAATGCTGCAATCAAGCCATGGTCCCATCTTTCAACAACCTATCCAGAACTGGTGGCATACATCATAATCACCTGCAAGGCTCATTAAACCAGACTGCACAGGCCTATTTTCAGAGTTTCTAAGTGTGGACGTTTAGGTGAGGCCTGAGGATTTGCATGTCTAAAAAATTCCTAAGGTGATGCTATGCCTCTAGTGCACAGATGATACCTTGTTAACCACTGTCTTAATAGACGATAGCTGACTGGCTCAGAATTTGGTCTCTATGATGCATTTTCAAAGACAGTAATAGTGCCCCAGGGAGCAAATTTGATTATTGGAGGAAAGAAAAAAATTCTTAGATATCATAATGGTCTGGTGCGCTCAAAGAGCTAAAGTTTATAAACAGTTATACAATATTTCTATGGTATTACCATTACAGCAAGAAGGATTAAAAAATTTTTAAGACACTAAAGGGGTAAGAATAAAATGGCTTGGAAACAGTAATCTATACTATACACTAGTATGAAGCTATTCAATCTATGTCTTATTTATGATATTTTTTGAATATTGCCATTAAAGGCTTAAAAATTAGAACCACATCACAATGATTACACAGTATTTCCCTTTTCTTATAAAAATCAAGAAATTAGCAATATTCAAAATAATGAACATGTGGCACATTATGGTGGTAAATATACCAAACAGTTGATATACAACTTCTTATTGCTCAGACAGGAAGATTAGAGGTAAGTGGAACTGAGTCAAATGTGAAATCTGCTCTGCCGCTTGTTTGTGATGGTTTCCTTATACATAAAATGGGGAGAACACCATCTCATTAATTGGTATGTGTAGTGTTACTTAAAACAACTCTAAAATGTAAAATGCCTAAAGCAGAACTTAGCATATAGAATACTATGTATTCATAGTTGCTATTTTCTAAATTCACTTTTTTTTTCTGAATCATTATTCAGCTATTTAATACCACTTAGAAATGAGACTGTGATTTCAAGAGAAAGGTGGCCCAATAACAAAGTTTAGTAATCGGACAAAGACAAACCTTAGACTCCTCTTTAATTTTCTACAAAATAAAAATGTATGATTTCTGGAAGGCAAACTATTCCTTGAATAATTCAAATTACAAAATAAATATGATTCCAGTATATAAAATGTGTTTTCTGTATCACTTTTGTCACATTTGTGTCACACATCACCTTATAACTCATCAATATAAAGCAGTTTATTGTGTTTCAAAATGTCAAGCGGCACTACATTTTAATGATAATGCCATATTTGATTGAATAACAACTCCAAATGTTTATAGTTTGAATAAATCAATATACAATGTGTATCTATAACAGTACTGTTTTCTGTGGAGGGCAGAAATGAAACACTGAACTATGCTGTACCTATTGGGAATATGTTTCACAGATTGATTTAGGATCTGTTTGGTCCCGCTCTATCTTTCCTATCTATTAATACTTCTATAGTATCCGTTATTATATATAATCTCTTATACTTTTTGGCAAATTTGGCATTACATTTGGAAACAAAAATTGGATATGACTAGCAAATCAAAAACTTCTAAGAATTTAAAATAAAGATGATCAATCATTGAATGCCCAAGTATCTTTTAGTAATGTTCTCACTATGGTTTTGATTTTTGAGGACCTTGTATAATCATACATAGTTATGAACATAAAAGAAAACTGCCTTTGGTATATCCTCATCTCACATCATAATTTTCTATGTGCACAAGGTTTAATAATATGTATTCAAATATCTAGCATTCTTACCAACTATCTGATAGTGCACTGGGGATGGCATGAACACTGGCCCCCGAAGAGATTTGTCTGCATTTCTGCTTTGGAAACTTCAGAGATTTTCTTCACTCACTAATACATGTAGAATTAGACTATCAAGCAGCAGTCATAAATCACACCACTTCCTGCTATTTCGCTATTTGATAGCTAGATTTTCCATTTTACATAAGAAAGGGAAAATTGTTTAAAGGAAAATAGAAATAACATTTGCATATATATATTTGTTTGGAAAGTATTAATATTGGGAGAGTGAGATCATGTTAAGATTTATCTTGGGAAGTAGGGAAATATTAGGACAATGAAAGTACAGGGTAAACTTGTATAGTGAATGCTTATAATTCTATGCTGCTTTGGCATCCATTTTAAATGTAAGTTGGACTTTGTTATACCAGAAGAAAGATTAAGTCACCCTGACAAAATTTCCAATTCTACACTCTACCTCCCTGCAGCGCCCCCATTTTTCAGTGTGGTGGATCAAGATATTTGCCTTATACACCTGCTCCCTGATCATCATTTCCCTATGAAACGAGCTAATGCAGTCTGCTGGACTGGTTCTGCTGACCCTCCACCCTGCAGGGACTGTGAAGACACACCACAGTAACTGCCTCTCAGTCACTGCTTGATGTCCTGGAACTTCTGCCTGCTTGCTTTAAACAAACCTGTTAAAATTCCCCATGCGAAACCTGGACCCAGGGCATTATTTCTCTCTCTCTCTCTCTCTCTCTCTCTCTCTCTCTCTCTCTTTGTCTCTCTCTCTCTCTGTGACTCTCTGTCTCTCTCTATTTCTCTTTTTCCCTCCCTCCCTCTCTCACCTCCTGGACCCATAAATAAAGACACTGGTCCGCAGGTGGTCTCATAGTCTCATTCTCGCTCTCTCTCTCAGGTCTCATATTCTCTTTCTCTCTCTCTCTCTCTCTCTCTCTCTCTCTCTCTCTCTCTCTCTTTCTCTCTCTCTCCATGCATCCCTGACCTCTGTGTGTGTCACCTCTGTGCAAAATGTGTACCCCCTCAGGAACTGTAAGTAATAAAATCTTTATTCCCATCTTGAGCTTGTCCCAATCATTGAAGGAGTGCTCTCATCTTAAAGATCCTAAATTAAATTTGTGACATTATATGTGAAGTGAAATATACTTTGAAATATTTGTGGACACCATAAAGATTTACTTTCACTATTTAACAAATATGTTATTATTGGTCTTGTTATAAATCTTGTTTTATTATTTTTATTATTTTTTAAGTATGTATGTATGTATTTATCTAGAGATTGAGTTTTGCTTTGTTGCCAGTTGCCCAGGCTGGAAGGCAATGGCACAATCTCAGCTCACTGCAGCCACCACCTCCCTGGTTCAAGTGATTCTCTGTCTCCGAAGTAGCTGAAATTACAGGCACCCACCACCACACCTGGCTAATTTTTGTATTTTTAGTAGAGATGGGGTTTCATCCTACTGGCCAGGTTGGTCTCAAACTCCCGACCTCAAGTGATCGGCCCACCTCAGATTCACAAAGTGCTGGGATTACAGGTGTAAACCACCATGCCTGGCCGTAAATCTTGTTTTATAACAAGACAAATAATAATAAGTATCGATAATACTTAAAAGTATTATTTTAAGTGCTTTACATGTCATTCACTTAATCTTCATACAGAAAATACATAAAATGCTTTACATGTAACTCAGTCTTCACACAGAAAATATGTTATGACACCTGTATATTTCTTGTTACAAAAAAGTGTTTAGCTTCAATCCAACTTTGTCTCCCTGCTGTGGTGCAAAAAGCCAACACTGCTCTGGGCATCATCATGATTTTACAGATTTAGCATACAGCCTTGGGCACACTGCTGCTTGCTGGCCTCATCAAGAAAAACATCTGTGTGGACAAGCATTATTTTCTTCCTACAGAGGAGAAACTGAGGCTCAGAGAAGCCAAAAACACACTAAGGGATGAAAAAACTTATATGAAATTAGGATATGGATGAAAGTAAATCCTATGTGGTCTTCATTATGTCCAAGAATAGCTACTGCAGTTTATTTGAAAGAATGAAACTCTATGATTCTAGTTGCTGAACCTCAAACAAGGCAAAGTAGAAAAGGAAAAGATCGAGTTAAAGATGAAGGGCTTGGCTGGACAAAGGTCTCTCTGTGCAAAGAGGAGGCTCAAGCTTCCCAGTCGAAGCACATTTACAGGTACTACAAAATCATGAAATATAGGAACCACATGATGGATTTATGAACCCAATATTGTAAATGAGTTAATAGAGACACCTTGAATCCAGATAAAAGTTAAGTTTAGAACAAAAAAGTACTACATCACAAAGTGAATATTAGATACACTTCACAAAGCGAATATTAGATACACAGAACATATTATCTTAAGATATAAAATTGAAAAACTAACATACAACTTAAATAAGCTTGTTTGTTAAATAGTTAACTCCTTCTCAACACTCTTTAAGCAGAGGAAGAATATCTTATTTGAAATTCTATCATTTATGTCCAAGAGTGATATTAAAATAGTCAACAACTGATAAGTATAAGCCCATGAACATTAAGATGGACACCCAGGAAACCAGAATATTAACCAGCCAATAAGCCAATGAAAGGGCATCAAGTGAATGCCTCATGGAAGGGCAGGGCATCAAGATTGGTCACAACCCTGTCTGTGTCTATCAAAATGATTGGCACACAGTAGATCTTGAATAAGGTTTTACTAGAATAAATGATGAACTATTATGAAAAATCTGAAAGACATTAAAATTAAGGAAAGTTCAACCAACTAGTAGTATATAGAGTGAATGGCTATTAAGCACCCATCCCAATCTAAGTAACAGGGCATAGTAGAAGACATGCTGCCTGACCAGATCATCCTATGTTGCAAGGTTACAATACAAAAGCAAATGGTGTTTCTCTTCAGTTGTCAGTTGTGCTGCTATCAGAAAACATGGACCAAATTGATGGGTGGTCTAAACATATGCGGCATTCCTGTTTAAATTAACCAGCCTTTTGTGACAAGTAATTCACAGGCATCAGTGTTAGTGCCTTTTAGTACCTAATGTTTGTCAATAATCATTAATAATCAGTAACTCTGAATCTGGGTATGAATGCTTCTCTTCATGGCACCCATATATACTTATTTGTTTGATGGAGCATGTCCTTATGAAAGACAACTGACATATCAAGCAAACATGCAAACCTCTCTTTTCCTCATCTCGACCAATAAAGTATTAAGCAACTATAAGGGTCCATTTCTTTATTATTATTATTTTTTTTGACAAATCAGGTTTGTCACTTTCTTTTTACACAGCAGGGGGAAAGTTAAAAAAAATTCCCAGCTTTGATTTTCACTTCCATATTCAGAAAAGGTATGTGGTTGATGCTGAGTGAAATAAAAATAGCATGCTATAAGCATGCACTAATGATCATCATTTTAATGATTAACTTTATGTAATGTGATGATTTTGTCTGATTAATATTACAGGCATCATACTGTAGAAATTATGAAACAACTTAATTTTCTGTAATTAAAAGCATGATGTCAACTCACTTTTAGATTGCACATAGGTAAAGTAAGAATAGGTTATAAACTAAAATGAGCAGAGCTCAAAACCGGCATATATTAAATTCTGGAATAACTTCTAATATGCCAAAGTTTGAGAAGCAATATGATGAAGCAACATTCTTTGTAAAGATTACCCTCTAATAGTAATTACCATTTATCCATTCTATAAGAACACAAAAATCTAAAGATACTATTTAGAAGAAAAATTATTTAGTTGTCCCCTTTGGCCAGTGATAAACCTGGAAAATATTATCTCATTTAATCACTGTTAAATTATTGGATGTACCAGAAATATTCAGAGCCATGTGGTAAGAGCATCATCCATGCATCAATCTAACCATTTATTAAATATTATGTACAAAAATAGTGCTGTGAGCTGTAAGTAAAATAATCTCTGCCTTAAAAATCTCACAGAGGTAGTAAATCAGCATCTGTAGGTAATAATATATGACAACCATTGTTTGCTTGACCAAACTTTAGTCAGGTTTCTGAACCTTTTCCTAGGGCTATTTGTGTACTTTTTTGTAAAATCCAGACTTAGCAAGAACTCTGATAAGTTAGTTTAGCAAAATCCCTCACCCTTGATATCTAATAATCTTCAATATCTCATCAGGTAGCTCATCCTCCCCTACGACCCAGGTGATGTCTGACCCTGGCCTGTCTTCTGCAAGAATCCTGTTAGATTGATTTAGCCAACAGGATTAAACCTTATGCTTGATGTTTCCTTTCAGTAATATTTTATCTACTGACCCCCAACCTACTCCTTGACTATTAATTCCTAATCTCCATTCTGTATTTGGAGTTTAACTCTCACTTGGGGAATAAAAATGTGATCAGATATTGAGAAGGAAGAGTTATTGCTAAAACTGGACTTTACAGGGAGGTACACATGTGGGCCTTGGAGAAGTTTCAGAAGCATGATTAAAATTTGGCCAAGTAAAGAATCTTTGCCATGTGTAAAGACAGCGTACTCAAATGGTACATAAATGGACATGTCACCTAACAGTAGTACAGATCAAGGAAGGGCAGCACTTCTGGGCACAGTAGCTCAGGCCTATACTTTTTTGGAAGGTCTCAGCATTTTGGAAGGTCTAGGTGGGAGGACTGGTTAAGGCCAGGAGTTCAAGACTAGCCTGGGTAAAATAGAGAAACCTACTAAATTCTTTTTAAAAATTAGCCAGGTATGGTGGCATCTGCCTGTAGTCCCAGGTACTTGGAAGGCTGAGGTGGGAGGATCTCTAGAGCCCATATACTTGAGGTTGCAATGAGCTATAATCACACCACTGCATTCCAGCCTTGGTGACAGAGAAAGATACTAGGAAAAAAAAGAAAAGAAAAAAAAGAAAGAAAGAGAGAGAGAGAGAGAAAGAAAGAAAGAAAGAAAGAGCGAGAGACAGAGAGAGAAACAAAGAAAGAAAGAAAGAAAGAGAAGAAGGGAGGGAGGGAGGCAGGGAGGAAGAGAGAGGGAAGGAAGGAAGAAGGAAGGAAGGAAGAAGAGAGGGAGCGAGGGAGGGAATGAGGGAAGGAGGAAGGCAGGCAGGAAGGAAAGAAGGAAGGAAGGAAGGAAAAGAAAAAGCAGCATGGAAAATGTGCTATATAAGTTAATCTTGAAAGAAAAGTATGAATTAATCACTGGAAAGGAATTAATTACTAGGAAGTTCCTGTATGGAATCCATTCTCTCTCTCTGAAGTAGTGGATGTGAAAAAAGAAAAGCGTTTATCTCAAGAAGAAAAGAAGGAAAGCAGCTTGGTTAAAGCTCTTTGTAAACATCTTACTGGGAAACAAACTATTGTCATTTATAAGCGGAACAGTCCTTCTCAATGGAATGCTTTTGCCTATGGCATATCTGTTAGTTTAGGATTGCTGCAGTAAATAAACCTGGAAACATGAAATTAAGAGGCATAGATCCCTATAAAGAGTAATGTAAGTGGCCAGGCTCAGTGGCTCATGCCCGTAATCCCAGCATTTCGGGAGGCCGAGGTGGGCAGATCACGAGGTCCAGAGATCGAGGCCATGCTTGCCAACATGGTGAAACCCCATCTCTACTAAATAATACAAGAATTAGCTGGGCGTGGTGGTGTGTACCTGTAGTCCCAGCTACTTAGGAGGCTGAGACGGGGGAATCACTTGAGCCCAGGAGGCAGAGGTTGCAGTGAGCCAAGATCGCATCACTGCACTCCAGCCTGGGTGACAGAGAGAGATTTCGTCTCCAAAAAAAAAAAAAAAAAAAAGCCGGGGGTGGGGGGGAGTAATGTAAGTTACATAACTATCTGAGTATAAATTAGATGTCTCATAAGTGAAACAACTTTCTTTGATATAAGTGATGGAGCTACTTATGTGACTTAGAGATCACATGTTAATCTGGTTTAGAGCCAATCCTAATGCAACAAGACAGTACCTGAGGAACTTTGTTAGCAGTGGTCCTGCACTTCTTGTTTACCTGACAGTTTGTTTTCAATTGTATCCTTAAAATTATTATTAAAGTTTGATACGGAGTGATATTTCTAACACATACGAGCTTGATTTCACAATCCAATCTTCTAGTTACTTTGGTTACCAAAGATATGAGGAGGACAAAAGTAGAGGCATCAACCTCTGTCCATTCACACTTGATCTGATATTCTTTAATTTACTAAACAGTTTTTTAAATATTTAGGCATTTTTGACTTATACCTATTTATGGTGAGTGGTGAAATGCAGAACAATTTTTATATGTTAATATCTGAACTGTACAAGCAAATTCTGCAATTATTCTTTTAATTAGGCAAAAAAAGTTTGCTGAGACCACAAATTAACGTTCCTTCTTTTAGTACCTGGTATGTTATTATAGGTTTCATTCATAAATAGAATGTTTTCATTGTAAGTTTTTTAAAGTTGAAGAACCTTGAACATAAAGAAGCATTTCTCCAAATGAAAGTTGTACCACACATTGGATAAATATAGTCGTCCCTTAACTGAGTCCTTACTAATTTTATTGTGTCACTGTTGTGCTGCAAAACCCAGATATGCAACGTAAGGAATAATTTAGAGGCTTAAAAATGCCTTGGCACAACCATCATCAAACACATCTCTTTTAACAAGAAAAGAGTATTTTTCAACACTATTCATTTATGATTGATGACATTTTCTTAAACCTGACTAGCTCTTATTACTTACTCTTCATGTTAGCTTTTGTTGGAGTCAAGCCTTCCTGGCAGCTGTTGGAATATCTCACAGAATAAATTACGTTCTGTGTAACTAGGTGCCTTTGTAGTTCCTCCCTTAATCTTAAAATGTCTCTATGTACAAATTCTTTACAAACCAGGATCCTCTGTTTCCTGCCACCTGCTAACACTCTCTAATTCTAGGAATTTTTATTAATTTTTACTTTTTATATATTACTTGCTTATATTTTCCTTTTTTTTTTTCCTTTGATTCCCTGTTCAAGGGATTCTCCTGCCTCAGCCTCCAGAGTAGCTGGGGTTATAGGCACGCACCACTACCTCCAACTATTTTTTTGTACTTTTAGTGTAGATAGGATTTCACCATGTTGGGCAGGATGGTCTTGATCTCTTGACCTCATGATCTGCCGAACTCGGCCTCCCAAAGTGCTGGGATTACAGGTGTTAGCCACTGTGCCCAGCTTTTTATTTATTTTTAGCTCTCAATTATCTTTTAAGAGACTGAAAACTAGGAATAATTTACTTTTTTCAGACTACTTTTAATGTTGGATTGACATAACCAAATTGAATGCATCAATCCAATAAAGAAGCTTGTATTTCAGTCTGTGAAATAGGTATAAAGTAATAAGTACCCTATGTTATAAGTTCTATAACAGCAAGAAGCATAAACGGCCATGAAAACCCACGGGAACGAGAAATTAATTTGGCATGGAAATAAGGAAGCCTTCAAGAGAAAATGACATTTGGAGCAGACCTTGAAGGATGAGATCACGTGTTTAAAATTTTTTTAAAAATTACTTTCTAAAAAAATGACAATTCTTTATTTTTATATTAATTCATGTGTATTTTTCATTTATTTTTGTCTTTCAAATAGCATATACATTGACTAATGTGTATTTAATAAATCATACAAATTACTTTTTAATAGTTTCATTTATAGGACAAAAAAAGAAGATATGAAAACCTGAGGTGAGTATTTTAAAATGGAAAGGGGCTTCTAATGTTCATCTAAAAATGAATGAAGTAGAGCATATAGACCTGTTCCTACTTTCAGCTATTGCCAGGCAGTGGCCAAAGGGAAGTTCAACTCCTTCATGACTTTTGACTGCAAGCAAGAACCAGACCTAGGTGATGGGGAGGAAGGAAGCAAATCACACTGCCACGTGTGTACCTATGCAACAATCTTGCATGTTCTTCACATGTACCCCAAAACCTAAAATGCAATAAAGAAAAAAAAAAGATATTTCCATGCACCTTCCTCTGTTCATAGGACGATTATGTCTTCCTCTCTTTCCAAAGAGCTGTGATAGAAGTACAATGTTTGATCCATGACCATCTGAAGGGATGTTGAAGTTCAGGGTGTGTCAGGACACTAAAAAGTTCAGCAAATTGACAAAGTAGTCCAAGGTTATAGGAGGAATTATGTCATCTACATTGAACGGGTGCAGCAGAAAAAGACTGGGCTAATTGGACAACTATTAGTGTGGGCATTGCCCTAGCAAGGTGGTTACTACCAGGCTAGGAGTGAACAAAACCCACACTAGATCCTTGAAGCCTAATCTCACCAAGTGGGAAGGGAAAAGGACAAACATAAGGAAGAAATGATAGAGATGGTGCAGGAATAAAGTAATCTTATATACAGCTTCCATTACAAACTATTAAAATGAAAAAAATAGTTAAGAGTAATAGCAATTTATCATTATTAAATAAGGCCTGACAGTGACACACCACGTGAAAATGTTCACTTTTAATGAATATGTGGGATATACGGGAATATAACTATATATATATATATGTATCTATATAAATAGCTATAATGTATGTGAAAGAAGATTAGTAAAGAATTTTTTTAAAAGCATATAATTTTCAGCTCCACAGATATTCCTGGTCAACATAAGCCAACAACCTCCCTCAGAATTTTGAAAATAGTTATTCTTTTAAAATATATATTCTTAAATGGGCACAAGCTTTTGTTGGCTCCTGGCCTATTTGCAGTCTTCTTTTTCTTCCACTCACCATCTGAATTATCACATGTACTGTAAAATTCTGACAATTTCACCTGTCAGTTTCTTTATACTCATGTCTTGAATATCATAGATTTTACCTCAACAATTGGCTGGGGATACATTAATTGCGATTTGTTTTAAGTGTAATATTTATACATACTGCTGAAATTTTCAGTATAGAGTTGTCATTCTGTGAAGAAATAGAGTCTTCCTGTCCAGATTCCACATCATTCAGATATATTTCTCTGAATGTTAAAAATAAAAAATGAGGAATGGAAAAAACTTGAAGAAGCATATAATTACAACACTAATTTTATAGATGGGCCTACTCAGACTGGCATGTAAATCAAGAACCAAGTGCTCCCACTATAATTCCTTTATGACTATTCCATTCTACCTTCTCATACAACACTGAATTTTCACAACTTTCAAAAAGATAAACATATACAGATCCTTGGAATGTGTCATCCCCCTGTCATCATAAAGTCTTAAAGGTATACTTAATATCTTAGTACCAGGGGAGCCCCTAACTACTATTAATTAGCTTTTTGTGCCTAGGGGAGATTTTGTCTGAGTTTGTTTTCAGCTACCTTCTGATAGCCAATCATGTCAACATGTCTCTGATTACTTTCCATGAAGAACACCAACTCAAATGATGTGCAGGTGTCAAACGCTGAAGAGCTGCTGCAAGCATCACCCTTACTAAATACAATTACATTTGTCAGCTTATGGGGGCTATTTTCTAAAAATAGTCCCAGGTTCGTATTTCTCATAATTAAAACTAGAAAGCCTCAGTTACTTGTAGAAAATGCATGTTTAGCCACAAGACATAGAGGACAAAACTATCTACAGACATAGCTTCATTTGGCATTAAAAACATCTGAGAGGAGGCCTATGGGTCATGTCACAAAAATGATCTATTATGGGTATGCTGTGTGGTGATGGAAAAATTCAGTTAAAAGGTACATTCTTTTACATGATGTGCTATTTCAATGTTATAGTACCAGATGAAGAAAATTTTGACAAACTGGGTAATCTGGTATCATTATTTTTCTCATTAAAATAATAAAGTAGCATTCATTACCAAAACAGTTAATCCTCTCAATAGTTAAAATATGTAAAAACCGACATATCCAAGTTAAATCAGTTAGTATCTTCATAAACAAATAAATGGAAGCCAAGGGGTCCCAGGGAGTAGCATGGAGATCCCATAAAAATGTAGCAGAATTAAACATCGATCATATTTCACTGTTATTGGAAAATTCAATATGTGAAGAACAGATTCTTGAAATATACTTTGCATGCACGATTGTGCTATTAAAGGTAATTTTGAAACCATACGTTTTTCAGTAATAATTACTAAGAACTATAAGGTCCTTCCATAACCCTATCCTTTAAATTTATCAACTCAAGCAGGTCTGTTGAGTCCTGACCTTCATGCCTTCTTTTAGGGATTTCCAACTGCCTAAAGCATTCTTGCAGTTCTATCTGATCTGTCAACAGCTTTTAATACCAGCATTTTGGGGGATTCTGTTATCTTGTGAAATTTAATCTCACCTATTTAAGCTTGCAGAAAGTACTGGAGGGAATTATTAACAGATTTTCCCCCATCTTCTTAGAGGATAGTGCCGAGTGATTGGCTGGTTTCCCTAAGGACCCATGGCTGAAAAGTGCTAGTTTGTCAGCAGCATCCTATTTAGCATGTGTGTGAGGCCACAAGGGAGCTGGAAAGACATTTGGAATCAGCATTACATCAATATGCTGATGATGCTTGCATATCTTCATTTCATCAAACCTATATCCTTTAGCATTAATGCTTTCTTAGCCAAGATTGAAAGTGCCTGCACACAGCACACTGTTCGTGACTCTTAATTAGACAGCTGGAAAGAACATTGATGATACATCAGAGCAGTGGACCAGCAACCTCAGCATCACCAGGAAACTTGTTAAAATGCAAATTCTCAGGCCCACCCCAGACTTACTGAACAGAAACTCTGGGGCAGAGTCCAGCAATCTGTGTTTAACAAGCCCTATAGTTGACTTAATGCACCCTTAAGTTTGAAAACCTCTGCATTAGAGAAATGAGATGCGCTTGTCACTACAGTCTATTGGATGATGTCTCCTACTTTTGTGGATTAAAACATTCCTGGGTCTACTAGTACAGTTCTTGGTTACTAACCACATAATATATATAGTCTCAAACATTCCATGTGATATAGTTGGGTTTTGAGTCCCCACTCAACTCTCACCTTGAATTGTAATCCCTGTAATCCCTACCTGTCAAGAGAGAATCATGGGGGCAGTTCCCCCATGCCGTTCTCATGATGGCAAATAAGTTCTCACAGATCTGACGATTGTATAAGGGGCTCTTCCCTTTTTGCTCAGCAGTTCTCCTTCCTGCCACCTTGTGAAAAAGGTGACTTGCTTTCCACCATGATTGTAAGTTTCCTGAGGTCTCCCCAACAATGCTGAACTGTGAGTCAATTAAACCTCTTTCCTTTATAAATTACCCAGTCTCCGGCAGTTCTTTATAGCAGTATGAAAATGGACTAATACACCATGTTAAATGTAACTGGCATCTGTCAAAATGCGTATTTGCCACTAAAGAATAAGAAAACTTTATTTTGTTTTATATTTTCCTCACTCAAAGAACAAGCATTAGACTACACCATTTAACATATACATGCTGACATGACTAATGGTGAGGTATTTTACTAACTGACAAGCCCAGTTATTCCTAAATTACACCCAAGAGTCCATGACCATTAAACAACACACATATTTGAGGAAAACTCTAAATGTCCCTGTTCCTCAATCTTCACTGACTCCAAAGAAACCAAATGTGTTTGAAGTTTGTACCAGGGGAGACAACGTAGGAGAAAGAAGACAAGTACCCAAAAAATTAGGTCAATTATTAAACTCTTCATATTGGCTAAAAAATATGTCCTAGACAAACCTTTTGAAACCTGTATCTTGAAGTAGATATATGATATTGGACCTCTACTCTCCTGACCTTCCCATGTGTATTAGCACTGCAATATTTTGGCTCCTCTTTTGATGTATACAAAACCAACCAACGGTCATAAAGCATTAACACTGAAACCTCTATGAATGCCAAAAGTTCTCAATCCTTACATGGTATTAGTTCTGGTAAGTGAACCAACCCTGAAAACTGCATAATCTGAAAATTCACTACTTATTTATTACTTCATCTCTCTGAGAAAATTTGCCTAAAATTATGAGATTATCTTTCAAAGGCCTAATGCTATAACATTTATCTAACTTGGAAGGTATTAGTCCCTGTAATGCTAAAAAGCCTTGGGTGCTGATTCCCTTGAGTAAACATTCATTCCACAATTATTTGTTGAACCCTTTATAGGTAGCACCCAATGTGCTAAATAGGGTGAAGGTAAAAGTGACCCAGAGAGATGATCATGGCCCTTTTTCTCATGAAGATCAAGGTCAAGTAGTTTTAGTATCATATAAAATTTTGGTTAACTGTAAGCTAATAAAAAAAAAAAATCAAACATTCAAACATTTGTTCTTCTAGTTTTAATTAAGACCAGACCCACTTGAGTTCTACTAAGCTCTACTGCAGGCAAGTTACCTATTATCTAAAAGATCTGTTGCTTCTTAAAACTTTGGTAATCAAGGTTCAGGCAACTGAGCTCTGACCTTCTAAGGTGCAATGTCTCTACTCTGATCCTTTGTTTCTTGTAATCTACTCATATTAACTAATAGCTCACTCTTTTACTTAGCCCCTGACTAGCCTCTCTGCTTCTGACCCCACTCCACTATAGTCAGTTATCAGCAGAGTAGCCATTTGAAAATTTAAATCTGAACTTGGCACTCCTCTGTTCAAAGCAGTCCAGCAATTTTTTTCTTTTAATAAGAGTAAAAGCTAAAGGTCTCATGAATGCCTACAAGACTTCATCTGAACTGTCACATTCTGTCCTCTCTTATGCTATTCTGATCATATTTGGTGCTTTTTTTCTATTCTATAAGTCCAGAAGGCTTCCTCAATAAAGAATGAAGGCATTTAGGTTGACCTGGAATGTTCATCTGCTGGATGCCTACTTTCCCTCAATTTCTTCATCTCTTTGTTCAAAAATCATCTACTCAGAGAGGTCTTCCAGGGCCACCCTGTTTAAAATAGCAAATTGTGCCTTCTCTTTTACCATTCTGCTCCTCTCTCACACACTCATTATATTCCTATATTAATTTTTCTCCACAGTTCTAATTACTTTTCAATATACTATTTATGTCATAATTTAATTATTGGGTATCTTCCCCCATTAGATATAAATTCCATGAGTGCACAAAATTCTATCTGGTTTGCTGACTGTTGTATACACATTGCCCAGAACAATGCCTGGTACATAATAATGCTCAATAAATGTAGGCTTATTGAATGAATGAATGAATGAATGAATGAATGAATTCATTGCCACTACCCTCTTAATTATCTGGTCTCAGTTTGTTTGTGTGTTAGTTCTACCTAAGACAGAAGTAATAGCCACCATTCATTTCCAGTGACCCTTGCAAACGAAAGATGACTATGATATAAAATGTGAAGTTAATTTATATTGCAAATCAGGGTCGTCTTACAACCCTAAAGAAATCACCTTTGGTCATGAAAACATTTTTAACATTGGAATCAGAAAAATAAGAACTAAAATTTAAAATGTTGAGTTCAAAACCTATTTCTCAAGTACAAATTATGTGCCAGGTCCTGTGCTAAGCACAAAAATACAGAAATCAATAGAGTTAGTTCCTGTCCTCTTTTAATTCCAGTCCTTCACTTAATGCCACTACTGCTGTTTCTTTTTATGTGTACAACAAACATGATTACACTGATTAATGCCTAAGATTACATTCTAGAAAAAAACTCCTATGATCATAAGACCACCTTGGATTTTAGAAAAACATGTAAAAAGGGTAGATTGGATGGAGAAAAGTCCAGGGAATAAACACAACAACTGAAACTCAGTCATAAGCCAATGGTGACCCTGATATTTTCGTAAGATTAATTTGTAATGTGAGTAATCTACATATGACAAATTACCCATTGACTATAGCTATAATTCTTGCATAGTATAGAGACTCCAAACATGTTCAGGCATTCCAGAGCAAGTCAATTCATAAAACTGATTTGAGTAAAATGAGTAATTTATCTTTTTATAAACACATTTGGTTCTTGTTCTCAGAACTAATACTCTTTATAAGATATTACCTTTTTCTAATACTATTAAAATTTGAGCCGGGCGCGGTGGCTCAAGCCTGTAATCCCAGCACTTTGGGAGTCCGGGGCGGGTGGATCACAAGGTCAAGAGTTCAAGACCATCCTGGTCAACAGGGTGAAACCCCGTCTCTACTAAAAATACAAAAAGTTAGCTGGGCATGGTGGTGCGTGCCTGTAATCCCAGCTACTCAGGAGGCTGAGGCAGGAGAATTGCCTGAACCCAGGAGGTGGAGGTTGTGGTGAGCTGAGATCGCGCCATTGCACTCCAGCATGGGTGACAAGAGCGAAACTCAGTCTAAAAATAAAAAAAATAAAAAAAATAAAAATAAAAAAATTTGAGAAGTCTGTAGTACATGTAAATAGCTGATGATACCTCACCCAAGACTAGTCACCAGTCACTGGCAAGAAGGAAATGATTTTACCATGTTATTTTTAGTGTGTTAACTAACTACTAATTTTGAGTAGTGCTTATATTAGAACTCTTTAAAAATATATGTGGCACTCTTTTCTTGGTATTTGCTTCACAAATAATGAACTGACTGAAAGCATGACCAAAGTATACATCTTTGGATGCAGCTTGTAAATTGGCTTATGGAAAATCCCGAATGTGTTTTATTACCACATTCTTCTAATATGCATACATTTTGTGAAGAGTACCTACTATTCAGGATATGGAAGACTTAGCACTTTCTATTGTTACTAGTTAAATAGAATACATTTCAAACATATTAACACTAACAAGAAGCACTTGTGTATTGACAAAGATTAAATTTCTCATTTTATCCAAATCAGGATTACAAATTTTCTTTTACTTAGAATGTCTGAATTAGAAAAAACCAATCATGTGTAGCCTAGAGATTTTTAAACTTGAATCTGACAATTTCAAGAACATTCTAGTGATTTAAACATTAACAGTTTCATCTCCTAAAATCTGTTGGAGTACAACACCGTATTTTCTGATGGTTCCATTTTACCTCCTCAGGGACAGCTCTTATATTAACAAAGCCTTTTCTGAAGACGATGAACACACGGCGAGCTCCACAACGTAGCACGGATGTTGCACAGTCAAAGGCAGTGTCTCCAGCTCCGAGTACAATCACGACTCCCCGTATCGATGGCAATGGAGAGTGACAGACGCACATTCCTGAATGATGAAAGGAAAACCCCATTTTCAAGTAGAGAAACCATTTCTGCATGACAGCTCAAAAGATACTTGTACTCAAAGCAGTGTAAAATTGCATCTTACAGTTTTCCAGGATGAAGTGTCACTATCAAATTATTCTGCTTCATTGAAAGACAGTTTTATTCCCATTTAAAAAATATGCTCATATATGTAATTTCATAGCGAGTACCTTTAGATTCTGTTTTCCTTCTAGGATTGTTACAACACATTTGGAGGAGTTGAGGTCAGAACAGACTAGAATCAATCAATTAAAACTCTCTGTCAAAATCGTGATATGTATCGTTAGCTTGGCATAATTTTCTTTTTGTTAGAAGAGAATAGTGATTCTTATGATCTGTGTTAATAGTTTGCAATATTTCATTAAAATACATTTTAATATATTACCTTCTATAATTTCTAACAAATAGCTCTGTTATATATTTGGCTAACTTTGAATATTAACATGCTGAATAAGTGTCCTTAATGTAACTGAAGAATTTCTGAGAACTATTTTCTTGGAATAGTTCAAATAAACCTTTTCCCTTTGACTATTTTCCTCTGGTTTCATGTGTAAAACCAGGAAGAAAAAGAACTATGACTTTCTAAGCATCCATTTCTCAAGGTCATCTCTATGATGATTTGGTGTCCACATGAAGATCCTTGTAAAAAAGTAAAATGCAAGTATTCTCTCTGTGTTAGGTCACACTGTATAATCAGATTAAATAAAACTGTTCCTAAGATAAATTACTATAATTTTTAAAATGGTATCAAGAATAGAATAAACCTACAATTTCAATAAGTGTAATCATTTTGCTTGGAAGGTTTTCTATCTGGGACACCATAATTTTCAAATATATGCTAGGTGCACTATGATCTTCCTCAGAAAGGATGCAGACATAAACATCCAGCTCTACTAGTAGGAAGAAGGTGGAGAGGATACGCATCTTTAGCTGTAAACGTCTGAAGAATAATTTAATAAAGTTTCTTAAAGTTTTAAATTCTGGTCGAAAAATAAAAGTTTGTATCATTTCCACATGTAATTAGTGTAGGAGCTCAGAGCTCTTTAAAAATAAATGTTTGAGGGATTTAGATTTTCTCGCCTTGGAGAAGATATTAGAACTTTCCCCTAAGACAATGACTTTGGTCAAACCAAAGCAACATACAGCCTTCACTTCAGGTGGTTCTTCTTGGGGTTCATAAAGTGATAGGGTATTAGTCAAAATATTTTACTTTAATTTCAGAAAATTACTGTTTAAGAAAAGACAGTCAATCTTTCTGCCTGTATAGATACAAATCATGTAAGATATGTGAATGATTAATCCTATTTTAAAATAATTTCCAAACTGAAGGTACTGCCATTTCTTTGAAAAACATCTTCCAATGTTTGTTAAGGGCTTGCCTACCTTGAAGCAACTTTTCATGATGTAGTTGAGACCTGTATATAATACATTGAAAATTCCTTGTCGTGAAGTTTTATTGGAAGAATGAACAAACAGACAATTCTGGCAAACTTTTATATCTGGCCTTTTTTGTTTTTTTAACTTTACATTGGGGTATTAGGCAAGGATGGGTGTGAGATCTGAACAATGTTGCTGAGCTTTATTTTGATATAAATTTATAATACATAAAATAGGATATTCAATATTAATCAGAAAACACAGTATATGTTATACCTGTTTTACTGCCTTTGGCTACAAGTGGCAAAAAGTCTTTGGATGTGTAAAACCCCTGGTCCTGCGTCAGGCCTTGGAAGATGGCATCCTTATTGGGTTCTGGCAAACCTAATTAATCAAATGTATAAAATATCATTAGTAAAAGGAGAGGCTTTTCCTACTAGATATTAAAACAAGAAAGAAGACTGATCTTTGAAATAATGTGGTTATTAGAGGAAAAAATCTGTAAGCAAATCAATATAAAACCAGATTTCAGAGTATATCTTGTATATCTTTAATATATAATCAAGTACACATGATAAATCACACATTAATATATACATACAAACACACATATAATGTATATATATACATAAACATATATAACATATAATGTTATATAATGTATAACATATAATGTATATACACACATAAACATATATAACATTATAGGGAAAATCAAGTTATATTCATTCTTCATGTCATAAATAAGTCAGTTTCTGCTACATTAAAGTACTAAATAAATAAAAACCTAAAAATGGGTACATATTTATCTAATTCCTGAATAAGTAAAATCATTTCTATTATAATGGAAGAAAAGCATGGAAAACACGATGTATTTTACCACAATAATTCAGCCACTGCTAAATTTCAAAAAATATAAATGAATTCAAATGAAAAATTTTAACCAGGAAGATATTCTAATAATTAAATGTCTTTACTGTATAAAATGTTCTCAAAATCAATAAGGAGCATATTAGGTTTTCAATGGAAACATATGCAAAGAGTAATAAAAATTGGGAGAAGAAAAAATATAAATCACTTATAAGCACTAAAAATATTAACTCCATTAAGTAATTAAACTGAAAATTAAAAGAAAATAAGATTATAACTTCCCTATAAGAAGAAAAATAGTTAAGAAAATTAAACTATACAGCAAGGGTAGGCATAAAACTTGTCATACTCTTTTGGTAGAAATATACATTGGTGTTCAAGATCTAGACAATAGTTTTAACCTATCTTAAGAAAACACTAACACATACAAAGAAAGGTTTAATGCAAAAAAATGATTAATGCAGAAAGAAGAAAATAAGGTGAGAGAATACCAGAATGCCAGGTGAATGAAGAAATTAGTTTTACCATATAAAAGAAAAAGACAATGGAACAAAATGCAGCCCTTAACATGAATATTTGAAGAATACAATATAAGACTGTAATCAAAACACAGTCTTAAACGAACTTGCAGGATTCAAAACTGTATAGTATAATTCAGATTTTGTAATAATGAATGTATTAATACAAGCTATGTAATCTTAACAGAGATCATTTCTGGTGGTGGTATTAAGGATAATTCAATTTTTATTATTTCCTTATTTTCCAAATTTTCTACATTGTGCATATATCAATTATAAATCAGAAAATTCTTACCAAAACTTTGAAAGGAATATGAGTACCAGACTAAATATTTTTCAAAATGCAAATGAAGCAAATATTATGGCAGTCACCCCATCCAAGCAAACAGAGACATAATTCATTTAGTAACATAAATAGAGGAGAAAATATGTAGTTTTATTTTATAACTAACTTATTCTACCAATGGGTCATTCTAGGCAGGAGTTTATTTTACAATGAAATGAAGGGCAATGGGCATTTGCTGGTAGATACAGAGTAATAAGCATGACTAAGGATGACTTTTGTCACACGAGATAAGGTGGGTGCCATATCTGATTGAAAGCTGAAGGTTTTTGTGGGTTGTGTGTAATCAGCAATAAACCAAAATTAAACCAAAATTTTTTTCTTCCCCATTCAGCACTCCCTGAATCTCCTTTTCCAGAACATTTGCTCACAAATTATTTTAAAAGAACTTTTGCTTTCAAAATGATTTCCATTATGTAGCAGGATGGTTACAGAACCCACCTCACCTGCCTTTGCCTTAGCTTCTCTGTAAAGGAAATGGGGATAAGACTGTTTCTTCCTTTCATGACATAAAAAGGTATACTGGTAACACAGAAATGATCATATAATGTGTGGCTGTTTATGTAATACTTTTAGAAAACCCAGGGTGGAGGGATGGGGTTAGTAAAAATAGCCGAATATGTTCATGAAGGCTCTCTAATGACAAAACAACTTCTCCTGAAATGTATTAAAAGATGACTGATGTTTGGGCTACACTTGACTATTAAAACCAACATATACATATGTTACATATTAAGATTTAAATAAGGACCTAAGTCTGCCTTCTGATCTTACTACACTACAGAGATAGCATATGCTCTGTATCATTTCATTTTCATGTTAAAAAAAAAAAACTACAAGCAAACAAGAAAAACAACCTGAAGTGCTGTGCAAGTTCAAGGTGACATGATAAGCAAAAAATTTTAAGGTAGATCAAAAATAAGCTACAGAGAATGTAAATGGTGGATAAGTTCCACAGATACTGGTGATAAGTTCTAAAACTTTTTTTTTTAAACAAAAACAAAAACAAATTCCTAATCTGAGCTTTTGCCATGGTTAAGGCAGAGAGGAAGATTTACATGTGTAGTTATTTTCTATAACCACTGTTAAAATAACTGTTATCTAAAAAAGTGCAAGGTACCCTTTCTCAGCACACCACTGGACCCACAGAGATGACATTTTCTGTCTTAAGAGGATTATTTCACAAGAAAAGTGCTTTAAATTTCATTCTTTCACTTGGATCAAGACACACAGGAGGACAACTGAGTTTCCTGAGTTTTCATGCCACTCTGCATTTATCACTATAATGAATTTAACTATGTCAGGTTCTCCCTGTAATTATTCAAGAGGGCGAGGGTTGGATGTTTTGCCTTATGGAAGCTGGCTTAAGAAGAGAAAAAACGAGCCAGTAACTGGATAAGATCATCGTGATTAGCTTTTCTCTTCAGGTTACTTAACCACACCCCAGGTCACACACAGAGCCTCAAGGTCGATGGAGCCCTCTTACCTGGGTGAAAGGTCATCCCTTCTGGCCAAGGACAGTGTATCTGAAGGTTTCCCTGTGGATATTTTGATAGTTTATGCTAACCATAATGCTGTGAGATGATCAGAAGCAGAGAGTTTGTCACTAGACAGACTTGGGTATGAGTCTTTCCTCTCTCGGTTACCAGTTCTGTGATCTTACATAAGTTCCTGTGAACGTTAGGTTTAGGTGGCAACTCAGCTAGGCTATAATATTCAATCTAACACTAAGACAGGTGTTTTCTGGGAAAGCTTTTTGTAGATGTGATTAATACCTACAACCAACTGACTTTAAAGAGACTGCCTCAATAATGTGGGTGGGCCCTATCCAATTAATTAATCAAAAGGTCTTAAGAAGAAAATTGTGGTTTCCCTGAGGAAGAAGAAATCCTGTCTTAAGCCTGCACGACCAGTTCCTACTTGAGAGTTCCAGTCTCCTGTCCTGCCCTACAGAAATTGGGACTTACCAGCTCCCAAAATTAAATAGTCCAGTTCCTTAAAACAAGTCATTTCTATCTATCTATCTATCTATCTATCTATCTATCTATCTGTCCATCCAACTAATTATGTTTTCCTGGGAAACTCTGAAATTGAGTTTCTTATTCTGATCTGATTTTCCACTACTTCATTTCAAAAACAGAGATAATAATTATCCTTTTCTCATGGATGTGAGATTTTTTTAGAATATTAAAAATAGTATAACATTGTAAAAATATTAAAACTATTATATGTATACAAATAAATTACATATATAATTGAAACCTGGCACATAGTGAATACTCAATAAACATTAGCTATTAATATTAAGATAGGTTTATTCTATAATTTATCAATTATTTCATACTTCATATTGCATGGTAAGGAAGGAATAAAAAATCAAAGTATTAAATCTTAGCAAATGTAAATAAAGTTCTACAAAGAAAGAAAAATGAGGCAAACTTAAGTGAAATATGAAAGATAATGAAACTTGCAAATACTCATCTATCAAAGGAAGACTTCTTGGAGAGTAGGTGGCATATTAATAAATAAAGTACGTGTCTATACCAGGATGACTTCAAAATGACACTGAAATGACTTTTTAATTCACCTTTCAGTGTGAAAAACAGAGTTTATGAATAAAGATGAATTGACAAGGATTTGACAAACAAAACAGTTCAGCATAGTAGATATGTATAGTCTTTGTCTTTCAAGAAGGCCAGATACTTGCTTTGTTTCTTTAGAATAGTTATTGAAGTTTTTGGTGTTTTAGCATGTATTTATATAAAGGAACACCTCCTTAAGAATTATTTTTTTAAATAGCGATTTTCAAGTTCTCTGAACAAGAAGGAATGGAGGGAGGGAGGAAGGGAGGGAGGGAGGAAGGATGGAAGGACGCAAGGAGGGAAGGAAGGATGGAAGGATGGAAGGATGGAAGGATGGAAGGAAGGAAGGAAGGAAGGAAGCTGCTTATGTTACAGAAAATTTAATTTAACATTTATTGACTACAGATGCTACTCTAAATGCCTACCAATCAGGTGACTATTATATATTATAGCTCATTTTATCATCAAAATAACTGTATGAGACAAGTAATATTATTATCTACATTTTAAATATGAGGAAATTGAGGCATATAGGGATTAAACAACTTTGTTGAAAGATCACAGAACATGTAAGCAGTAGTACCAATTTCTAACATGGACATTGGTTGTAGAGTCTATGTTATGAGTTCAGAATGGCTGCTTTATCATGTCTAAGGTTATAATTAGGCTAGGTTATAATGCGATGCTACATAACCAGTCATATCTAAAGTAATCATTCAACATATATGTATTGAGTTTCTCTACAAGGTTGCAGATATGCATACCTCAGAGGATGTGTCTACAGCCAGGTTCCAATCTAGTGACAGAGAAAGAACTGGCTGCTTCTCTTATCGACATGTTTGTTTTGTGATTATTTTCTCTGGTACAATTTCTTTCTGAAATGTTTTCTTTCTTAAATGAATTCCTCTTGGGTATATGCTGGTTACTTTTCACTATTTGATATTCTTTGAAACGTGTATCCTTGCTTTGTTTCCAAAGCACCTCCCTCTGGAACAACTACAGAATAAATAACAGCAGGATATATAGTAAATTCTTTCCTTGTGCTCATATTAAGTTTTGCACAACTTAGGTTAACATGAACAAGATATTAGATATTCTGTTACATATTAAAATCTAGTAAGTAATAAAGGAGGAAAAAAAGCTTTTAAGGCTTTGCTTTCATAGCTATGGTACGGCATGTGTAAGAATTACTCAGTTTCCATAATGTTTGCTTGTGTTACTTCACCAAGCCACTTGTTTAGTGTTAACTGAACGATGCAAGCATTTGTGTGAGGCTCCTAGTTCTTGAAATCATTCACTTGAATGACAGCTAAGCCGTCATGGGAAAGACAGCCATCTTTGGATATAGCCTCACAAATCCCAGGAGTGAAGAAGATAGCACAGACCACTGAGACACTGCCTGAGGTCCCTGGCCAAAGACTGTGGCTCACAGAAATGAGCAATGCTGGCCAGGCACAGTGGCTCATGTCTGTAATCCCAGCATTTTGGGAGGCCAAGGTAGGTGGATCACTTGAGGTCAGAAATTCGAGATTGGCCTGACCAATATGGCAAAACCCCATCTCTACTAAAAATACAAAAATTAGCCAGACGTGGTGGCTCACGTCTGGAATCACAGCTAATCGAGAGGCTGAGGCACGAGAATCACTGCACCTGGGAGGTGCAGGTTGCAGTGAGCTGAGATCACACCACTGTACTCCAGCCTGGGTGACAGAGTGAGATTCTGTCTCAAAAGAAAACAAAAACAAAAGCAAAAAGAAATGGACAATGTCTAGTATACTGAACTCTATAGGAACATCAATCCTTATTATTTCACACAGGTGCTTTTTCAATAAGACTTTAGTAGACAAATAAAACAACACTAGATTATGTTACTACTCTCAAGTTTTCTGGATGAGAACAGCAAAATGTAGCTGATGGCAAATGTTATAACATTTTTATCTTCCAAAGTACTTTAGTATCTGAGATCTCACATGCTATATTATCTCAGTCCTTATTTTCTAACCCTGGCTTGGGAAATGGTGCTGCATTAAGAATAGTATTAAAATACACAGATTAAACATGTATTTATGGAGTAAATGAGGCTAACTTCCCCTTCTTAGTAAAAGAAAACCCATGTAATAACTTTTGTCCTTATTTTTGTTTATTTAATCTTATAAAATATCTTACGGCCAACTGACTTATTTCTGTAATTATTTGTAAACAGTATACTGGATAAGATTAAAAACTCTGAAGTCAGACTTCCTGCATTAAAATTCTAGTTCTAGCACTTACTAGCTAATTATGACCTTGGCCAAATAAATTACTCTTTCTGGGCAACAACAGCTTCATCATAGGATTATTGGGATAACTGAAACAAAAAACAGGTATATAAACCTCTTTGCATAGATGTGAAATAAATGCTTCCTCAATGCCTTTGTTTGATTTAATGAAATGATACTTTTGAGTAGATATAAGTTAAATGATCATCTAATCCATAATATACACAGTTAACACTGTTACGCATTTAGGTGGTGTTAGATAGGTAGTATCACAGTCCACTAAACTTAGCATCTTTGGCTAAAATGAAAGGCTGTAGCCATATAAGTGTATTATTCTAACTTCATTCATTCTATAAACTACGAACTTGAGCCACATTTGCATCGAAACAAGGAAAATATTAATAGCAAGATAAAGCCCACTCCTGTAGAAAAGTGTCTTTCAAATTGGACCATTAAGAACAAAATCATGTCTCAGACAGCACTAACTAGGAATGTAAAGAACTGGGTTCTAATCTCATTATTTCCATTTTCTAACTGTATTTGAGTAAAGTTGCTTAATCTTGTGGCTCTCAAATTCCTTGATTTTACAATGCAGAGAACCCTACTTACTATATGGGGTTCTTCTGAAAATTAGGTAGAAAAGTACACATAAAGCACTATGGTAAATCTAAAATAACATTGAAATAGAAGTCATTATTACTACCTTGGGTAAAATATAAAAACTATGGGGGAAAAAGGCTTACATGAAAGAGAGATTCATAGTAAACACCTTCAAATAAAGAAGATATAGCAATTAATCATGAGAAGCCATGTGAGTGGCTGTATACAGGATGTGTAGAAGTAGGTAGAAAATCATAAATATAAGTGTCTCTATATATATGTGTGTGTTTATATATTTATTAGAGAAGATAAACTATTCCTGATTCAAGCCATAGCAGCTGAGATTACAATACAGAAGTAAAATATTCCTTTCAAGGGCCTAACTAAGCATGTTACAGTTCCACAATGAATTATAAAGTGTTTGATCTGTCACTTAAAGATCCTCAAAGGATTTATGTCTTACTTCTAAGGGACAATAGTGCCATATGGGTTATCATTCTAGGATCTATATATTGATGAGAAAGAATAGATCAATGATGGCCTATTGTGGTTCTTTTCTCAGTAAAACTCCCCATCTTCTCCTTGACGTGTCACTGTAAATATGTTTAGTACTGAGTGTTCAGACTGAATTCAGAAAAAAATAAAGTGATTCGATATAACACATATGAAATTAGATCACCATCACAATAGTATTCATTTCATTGATTTTTGAATTCCCCATTAAACATCTGTTTCATATAACTGCTGTCTATGCTCTTTCTCTAAATGTGACCATACACGTTAATTGTGTGCATCATACAATTGGTTACAGAACAACAAGAAGACTTTAAAAAATATTATGAATGGAGTCACCATTTCAAATCATAATTTTTCCCATTATGCAAGATTTTCTATACAGAAGCACATAAGTCCAGAACCAAGTGGAGTATTGAGTATTCTTATATAATTTTGAAAATCTGATACATGCTGAACTTCTCTTTATAATTAATGTATAAAACAGTAAAATTTAAAAAGCACTAGAAAAGATAATAAAATAACAAAAGTATTTCTATGCAGTTATAAAGTATTTCAATTAGCTTTTATACTTCATGTAGAAAACACAAATTCTATTACAGCAATGTAATCACTTCATATAACTTCATATTATAACATACTATCAGACTCCAGTTTAGAGTATCCACAGGTGAGAAAGGATTTGAACAAATTTTTTTATAACAAAGCAATGTATTAAGAAGTACAAGTACACATATGAAATGAATTGAATCTGAGTGGTTGAAATTCTTACAGAGGGTTTTTTTATCTGCAATAAATATCCAGTGATTTAATACAAACAAAATGAGAATATGGGTTCACCATTAATTTTGGTCTCATACTTTTTACTTTCTTTATACATTTGGAAAACATATAGAGAGAATATTTCGTTTAATAAAATATTCTTTACAGACATGGATAAAATTTCCTTGAGTATATTGTACTTTCATAAAAAATCATGTATATACTTAGTATCTATTGCATCTTTTCTTCTATTTTTAGGACATTATGACACAACCAGAACAACAAACACTTTGGGCAAAAAATAAGAAGTATTTTTTTCTTCATTATTATTTTATAATATTCCAATTTGCTTATAATGAGTAGAAGTTATTGCAATAATTGAAGTTATACTTTAATGCAAGCATTTGATCTAGTTAAAACATTACTAGAAAAGATATGTTAATATAATTTCATATTTCAGCCGTAAAATTATTCTCATTCCTCTGCTTTATGGTATTATTTATTAAAATATGCTTTATCTCTTGAGCCTTTTCTCCTCTCCTTTTCTTTATTTCCCTCCCTTCTATTTCTCTGTTTCTTTTTCTCATTTGGCTTTTTTTATGAAACAATTTCCTTAAATTTTAATCCCCATATTGTGTTGTAGGGGTAAGCAAAAAACTCCAACAATACGCCTCAGGCAAAGATATTTTTTCTTAATGACTGGAGTTCTTAGATAGTGTTAGGAAATTACTGTTTAGGACTGTGTAAGTATACTACATCCCAAAGTAAAGAAATCATTAATAATAAAATACTAAAAAGGAACAGTTATATTACAAAATAAATCTACCAGGCTTACAAAGAAAACAAATTTGCAACAACCACCTGCTGTGGAGATGAGGCAGTAATCTCAACAGCAGGAAATAAAAGGGAAGAGAGGAGAAAAAATACAAAAGCACAGACATTAAAAAAGTAATTAAAACACTTATCTCCATCGACATACATAACGGAAAAAAACCCTCAACCAACCACCTAAAAACATACTCTATTGAACTGCACAGTAGGAAACAGCATTAAAGCTGCCACCATAAACACACATTCTGCAGAAGGAAGAAGACCCCTTTAAAAATGTAATCTCAAAAGTATTACTAATGTGTTAATCACCAGTAAATGTACCTCACATTCATTGCATTGTATTAGTTACTTTCTGGAAGTTATTTTTAAAAATTGTACTTTTACATTTTTTACTCAAGTAAATTTTTAAATACAGGCAGTGATAACCCCTTTATCGGTAATTGTTCCAGCAAATTATACAATCATATTGTGAGACTGAAATATTCTGTATTTGAAAAACTTTATGTAATAATTTTTAACATACCTTGCATTTCAATAATGCATTTAAACAGTTTCCTTTGAAGCAAATTAACCTTTGCTATAGTACTGGAATAAAATGAGGTGAAGCACAAGGTAGGAGTTAGGGTCATGGATTAAAACTGAAATAAAAGCTGAGAATCATTCTGAATTACTCATGTAGGCTCTGGCCTTCAGAGCTCTGCAAAGTGAAACAATACAAGACTGAGGAAGCATGTGGCAGACATTAAAATAAAGAACATGTAGCAAATGTGCTTGTGACTCTCTTAGCTGCTGGAACCTGTTTTCTACATCTATGAGATTTTCTCCAGGTATATATGTGAAACAATGGAGAGGTGCTCTGTTCAGAAAGATATGATCTCTCTAATGTACTCTTGACTCTGTTACTTACATAGCTGTAAATCCAAGCATAAATAATTAAACTTTAAGCCTCAGTTTCCTCATGTTTAAAATGAGAAGTTACAAAACCATATTTCCTTATAGAACTGTTATGTGAACAAGTAAGCATAAAGTAGCTCTATAATAATGAAAGAAGTTAATTTTATAGGTAGAAAATGTAATTCACAAACAAAGAGATTGGTGTTGGTCATAACACCATATAATTATTTTATCTGGTGATGGTATTCACAGATCAGTGTCACTTCATTTTAATTCTGCATTTTCCACTTTAAATGATAAACTTCTGTGCAAATTTATTTTATTTTACTCTAAATCATTAATGTACTTTTATAAATATTCCAAAAAATTACTGTTCTCAATAGATTTTTACAAGAATTATGCTAGATATTAGAAAATACTAAATTATTTTCATGCATAAATATATTTGGAGTATATTTAATATTAATGTCACACTGCTGAGATTTAAAATCATAGTACTTTTCTTGGAATTCAGAAAATTCCACAAGAAAATCACTTTCTAAAGGGCATTCTTGATGGATGCGCTTGGTCAACAATTCTAAAAACATGTGTTTGACCTTTTTGCACCTCAGTTTCTTCATCCATAAAACAGGTAGATCATGTAGAAATTGAATTCTGGGTCCTGTCTAGGTTCTATAGGAACTCCAAGACTATGAAAAAAGAATACCTTTTATAAGCATACATTTTATTGTGTACAGAGAGCTTATATATTTCATGACATTCTCCTAGGAGCCCGTGACTCAAAAATAATTAAAGAATCACATTTCCCCACTCTAATATTACATCAATTGCACTATATCATATCCTAGTGCCTTTTCAAGTATACAGACTATGATGTAAATGCCAAAGAGCATTACAATTTTTTATACCTGACAATCACTACATACCTGTTTAAAAAAGAATGAATATCTGTTTATAAAATAATTTGTAAGAATTTTGGGATCAGTGTAAGGGGAAGCAACAGTTTTTAACATCAATCAGACATAATTATGTTCATACCGATACATGATATAGTTTGGCTGTGTCCCCACCCAAATCTTTTCTTGAATTATAATCTCCGTAATCCCTACAAATCCCAGGGAGGGACCTGTGGTAACTCAATCAGGGTGGTGGTTTTCCCACACTGTTCTGATGACAGTGAGTGAATTTGCATGTGATCTAATGGTTTTATAACCTCTGTCATTTCCCCTGCTGGCACTCACTCCATCCTGTCACCCTCTGAGTGAAGTGCCTGCTTCTCCTTTGCCTTCTGCCATAATGTAAGTTTCCTGAGGCCTTCCCAACAATGTGAAACTGTGAGTCAATTAAACCTCTTTCCTTTATAAATTAGCCACATTGGGTATTTCTTCATAGCAGTGTGAGAACCAACTAACATACTACATCATTATAAATACTAGCTCTGTAACCTTGCATACTCACAGTTATTTAAATTTTAAGTCTCGGTCTCCTTAACTATAAACCTGCTTTGCTGGGGTATTAAATGAGATAATATATCTCAATAACATGATAATTCCTTAGCATATTGACTGGAATATGGAAAATGGTAACAGATTAACCGACTTTATGTACTTAAAACTTAAAATAATCTTATTATGTTCATAAGTATACCTTTCTTGACATTGTTCTTCCTTGATATTTAACACAATTACTATATAAAACACCATAACAACAACTTTAACAACAATGAAAACTATGGACACTTTAAAAAATTTGGTCCCAATTGAAATTTCCTTGACTACTGGTGATTAAGCATACAAAACTTGGCAGGTTCAATGTATAATGATTACAAATCTAGTTCTGAAATTTTGGTTACATAAAATTATTCAAATATAGTCTATCATATTCAACTTTTAGGTTTGGAAACCAGCTTGATTTTTTTAAGAATTGTGAGTACAATCAGTTGGAAATACAAATCCTAGGTATTTAATTTAACCACTTATTGATTAATATTTACTGAGTGCCTACTATATGTAAACACCATATTTGGTGCTGAGAATACATAGATGAGTGCCTACTATGGGCTAAAAATCATATGAGGTGTTGGGAATATATAGGTAAATATCTTCTGGTGTAGTATGAAGAAGGACATGTAATTTAAAAAAATGTAGAACAGAGCAAGACACGTGCTATGAGAGAAGGATGCATAGGTTAGCCGGGGAGCAGTTACAAAGGGCACTTCACCTGGACTGGAGACAACATTCCGTTTTTTTAATTGCATTTTAGGTTTGGGGATACATGTGAAGAACATGCAAGATTGTTGCATAGGTACATATATGGCAGTGTGATTTGCTGCCTTCCTCCCCATCACCTATATCTGGCATTTCTCCTCATGCTATCTTTCCTCAATTCTCCACCCACCACTGTCCCTCCTCTATTTTCCCCCGACAGACCCCAGTGTGTGATGCTCCCCTCCCTGTGTCCATGTGTTCTCATTATTCAACACCCACCTATGAGTGAGAACATGTGGTGTTTGATTTTCTGTTCTTGTGTCAGTTTGCTGAGAATGATGGTTTCCAGGTTCATACATGTCCCTACAAAGGCCATGAACTCATCGTTTTTGATGGTTGCATAATATTCCATGGTGTATATGTGCCACATTTCCCTGTCCAGTTAATCATGAACAGGCATTTGGGTTGTTTCCAGGTCTTTGCTCTTGTAAACAGTGCTGCAATGAACACTCATGTGCATGTGTCCTCATAGAACGATTTATAATCCTTTGGATATATACCCAGTAATGGGATTGCTGGGTCAAATGAAATTTCTATTTCTAGGTCCTTGAGGAATCACCACATTGTCTTCAACAATGATTGAACTAATTTACACTCCCTCCAACAATGTAAGAGTGTTCCTAATTCTCCACATCCTCTCCAGTATCTGTTTGGAGACAACATTCTAAAGTTGAGTCTTAAAAGATTAATGTTTCCAGTCATGGAAATAGGGGAAGAATGAGCTTCACATACAAGGGCATAAAGGGGTATGAGTTCAATCTGACAAGAACTAGGGTATTGTGAGGGGAGCAGACAGAAGGAGACAGGGAGAAGCAAAATGTGAAATTTGACAAATAGGCAGAGGCCAAAACATGAGGGGCCATTCAAGTCACAGCAGAATGTTTGGATTTTACACTGAGGAAACATTTTAGGAAATGGTATAATCCTAAAGCTTTGTATATTAGCAAGGATGAATTGGTCATAGTATATAGAAATAATTTGCAGAAAATATAATGGAATAAGATGGATGTAAGGAGATACTGTATAAATCCAGATAAGAAAGGAAAACGCTTGTACATCTTAACCAGGATTACTAGTAACCTCCACTAACATGGCATTGCAGGGGGTATCCACAGCTTAATATAAACACAGCTTGCCCTCCTGGGGCAACAACTGCACTCAAAGCTAAGTAATTTAAATTATAGTGTTTATATTAAGACAAATGTAGAGAGACTGAGAAATGAAATGCAAATTTTGAATGAAATTTTAATACTTCAAAGAAATTCTATATATGGCATTGGAAACTGTGCCTCCAGATTCCCTAGAGGTATGTTTTCATTCTCTTCTCCTATTACAGTAACTTAAATGGGAAAAAAAAAAATGTCACTTATACTAGAATACTGACAGCGGAGATGCAGAGGAATAAAAATATAATACCAATATATTTAGACATTAACTTCATAGGATTTGGTCCCTAGTGGTTGTAAATAGCAAGGTCAAAGCTGAGTCTTGGCTTTCTGTTGTAGTTCAATAGCGGTGTGCTTGACTGTGATTCAGTGTAGTGGAAAAGAGGGAGATTCTAAGGGAAGAGAGTTGTTCCTTTTTGGAAATATTTAATAGAGTGTGGAACAAATGTCTGAAACTCATGAGAGAAATCTAGTCTGGATAAACAAATTTGAAAATTATTAGCAAAAAGACGGTGCTGGGAGCCAGAGATGCTAATGACCTAATCCAGGAAGAATGTATACAGTAATCAGAAGAGAAGGGCAAGAGGGGAGCAAAGATAACACACCAACTTTAAGGAAGGAAAGAAGAAAGGAAGCTAAAATGGATACTGAAGAAGGACCAATCAGTTAGGAGAAGGGATGGGAAAAAGTGGTATACTGAAAGCCAACAAAAGAGAGATATCAGCTCAAACTTTCTCATGATCACAAAACAAAAACAAAGACAAAATTTTTCAAAATTATACGGTGTATAACACTATGTACACTGTAAAGCACAAAGAAACTGTTCAAAAAATACTTTTGATTTTAGGCATCATCTATCTTGATTTTAAAGTGCGATACAAGGCCACTAGCCTACAATTAATTTTAGAAACAATATAAACAAAAAAGATTTATTGAAAGAATATTAAACAGAACAAAAGCAACAAAACACAAATACATATATTGTAACTATTAGAATCCATTCAAATGAGCCAAATTAGAAGAGGAAAGGGGAAAACTATAATAACCATACTGGGAAGTATTCTAGTGGTAATGTTGGATGGAGTATAAAAAGAAAGAATTGGCTAGAGGGGGAATACATCATATGCCTTCTCAGGAATCATTATAGTAAAGAATATATTTGCACTGGAGTGCTTTCTCAAGAAGTAAAAATTAAGTCAGTAATGGCAACTTCACATTAATTAAATTCTGAGTATATGATATAAAAGGGACCTAATTTAATTTGTATACTATTTGTTTCATGAAAAACAACATTTAGAAAATCTTCTCTTACAATCTTAAAGAAATGCATCAGAATTAAAGCCCTGAACAAGGAAGGTGCTGTTTATCCGCTACTGGGTCTGGAAATCCCACAGAAGAGTACATTCATGTCTGGTTTACCCTACCACAAATTTTCAGACCTCTGAAAGCAAAACCAAATAAAGACTCCTACAAAGCAGAAATGTATGGCTAAGGTAGCGACATCTAGGTTTGCTCTCAGTTTCCTCACCTAGTAGCTTTGTGATGTTTGGCAAATTAGCTTACCTCCTGTGCCTTAGTTTCCTCACCTGTAAAATAAAATGTTTAGTACTTCCTCACCTGACCTGTTTTAAGTGCTCTTGAATTATGAAGCATGTAGACAGATATGAGAAATTTAATAATACTTGAAATTATTTTTAATTGGAGCATATTGAAATGTATAATAATGTGCATTTAATATAAATTTAATAATACTCATGTAAATATATATTGATGTGCAATAGGCAAACCAGTCATGTTGTCATTTATCCCACTACTAGGTGAAGAATCTATAGTAATAGTTCATGGTGGATTAATTAGGGAGATCAAATAGAAATTCCTAGTTGCTGTTTAGACTCTATTTAAATTCTCTGTAAACTATATAATATATAATACCCATTCACAAATTATACTAACATTTGAACCACTCTAATGATTGTATAGAGAGCATACACTTTGACAGAATTAATAAAAATCTCACATTTTTAAAGGCAATGTAAAATAATGAATTACATTCCAAATGCCTTTGGTTTAACGAACTGAGCATCTGCTTTGATACTTTTGTTTCAGTTTCTGAGAAGGTAATTTCTATGATGACATATGGTTTTAGGACCATTTTTAATCATTTGTAAATACTTTTATATTTTTTAAAGAAGACATATTCTAATGCTACGCGATGTGATTTGTCCTCTTAGAGCATCCTACATAAAGGACCATTACTGGCAATAAAGTCTACTCCAATCAGTTTATGTTACAGCCACAATCTAGACTCTTTTGAAACCCTAATCTGCTGTTTTGCCAATGTATTCTACAGAAGGTAAAGAAAAAGAGAGAGAATCTAGTTCAGAAGGTCTTTTCACAACTGTCTTAAATATAGGTTTAACATTATACCAGCTCAGTCATAATAAATATTTTAAGTTTGCACTTGTAAAGTGATTTATTACTTAAAAATGTTTCTTATATATTTGAGGTCCACAAAAACTCTACGGGCTAGGTATCCTGATGCAATTTATAGATGACAAACTGAGGTTCACAGCAGTTAAAAAAAAAAAAAAGCTTTCTATAATCTCACAGACAGTAAGTGGCAAAGACAGATTTAAAATAGCTAAAACTCCTAAATACCTTATTTCTTCCACCATTTCATAAAATACACTTTAAGGCAGCATTTAATCTTTACTGTTAGGGAGAAAAAAACAAAGGAGACTTAACTTGTCTGAAAATTTGGCATACAATGCTATGCAGTGCCTTTAATTTTCTGAAAGTTAATATAGCTGCTTTATTCATAAGAAAGAAAAAATATGCTTTAAAGATTAGTGGGTAATTACTCATGTATCATCCCACCTACACTACATTTTGGAATGATTTTAGGTAAACCATACCCACTTAAATTTAAATGGCGTCTTGTAAAAGTATCTTCTAAGCACTATTCATTTGTTTAAAGCACAGATCTACAATGACAAATATCATCAATTCATTTTGAGAAAAGGGTAATAATTAAAGCATTATTTTTCCTCTTTCACTGTAAGTCATTTGACCTGTGTTAAGTCAACTATCAAATTTTCATTCATTATTTCTACATGAAGGATTATGCCAGCTCCAAAAAGTATAAATCTTCATTTGTCAAATTTAAACTATACCTGTCCCAGATACTATCTGGCCTCATAGTTCTTATCCCTTAAAAACAGCAAGATACTGTCAAGTCATATCACCTGCCCATACCCTCAGATGACCCTTGGAATCAATAGTATTTGTAACTTGTAAGTGCATGGTTAAGGAGAACAGAAGGCGAGTGCTGTCCTCGTTAACCACATTGAGCTGTGATACTACAGCTGACTCCCTTGTGTGGCCTGTGATCAATTTTAATCTCCTGACCAAGAATAAAAGAATGCAGACTCCTGATTCTGGATTCATCTTGAAAGGAGATTATAGATTTGTATGTCTGCAGTGGGAATGAAAGATTTAATTCAACTGGCATTTCAGGAAAGAATACATCTAAACTATCATTCCTCCTCATTACCCTCACTGCTTCCAGGTCCTCTAATGACAGAACTAAATACGGAAAAATGTATACACAATGGGTTAAAAAGCAAAGCTGTCTTTGTGGACAGATGTATCAGCTAACTACAGAAACAGACTCCATAGTGGTTTCACTACATGATTTCCAATGGAATCAGATTTTGTATCTCAGATTTCTTTATAAACATTATAATTTTTTGCCCAACTTCTTCACGTGAAATCCCAATTTTTTAAGCAATTAAATAATTCATCGTTTCCTCTAATCATGATTAGCTGCTTCCAAAATACATATATCCAAGCACATCGGTACATCTGGAAAGCTTTAAAACTCAAAGCAACTGTAATGTCAGAAAGAGAAAAGACATCACTAGTTTTAGTTTCATATCTCTATCTGTAACTATATATTAATGTATATATATACGTGCACATGTGTGTGTGTGAACATACATTTGTATGATAATAGATGTATTCATCTGTTTACACACTGCTGATAAATACATACCCAAGACTGGGCAATTTACAAAAGAAAGAGGTTTAATAGACTTACAGTTCTACATGGCTGGCCTCACAATCATGACAGAAGACAAGAAGGAGCAAGTCACATCTTACATGGATGGCAGAAAGCAAAAAGAGAACTTGTGCAGAGAAACTCTCGCTTTTAAAACCATCAGATTTCTTGAGTCCCATTTACTATCTCGAGAACAGCATGGGAAAAACTCACCCCAATCATTCAATCATTTCCCACCAGGTTCCTCCCACAACATGTGGGTATTATGGGAGCTACAAGATGAGATTTGGGTGGGGACACAGAATTTCATTTGGGTGATAAACTGTATCAATGGGTTTATATTAAAAATGCACAAATCTTATTTTTCTATACAGATAAATAAAATGTCTTATTGTTAAAAGTCAAGTAAATATAATGTGTTCTGGGGGGTTCCAGGGACAATCCATGCAACTGTAATTTGAAAATTCTATAATTAGTATTAAATAACTTTTTCAATACATCAGATAACATTTCCAATTCCACATTATCACCACCATCATCACAGCAAACAGTTTTCGAACATTCACAATGCATCGTGTACTGTACTAGACAAATCCAAGCCAGACCTTGAGTCCTGACTCTGCTACTTTCTAGCAAATTAGTTTACCACGTTTTACTACACTTTTTTTCATCTGCAAAACAGGAATAAGATATATAATAACACTGAGCTTATTACGATTTTACTAACAATTAAATGAGATAATATAAGCAAACCTAGAAGTAGTGTGCATGGAACTCAATAGTTACTACACAGGTGTCAGCTGTAGTAAAATGAATTCTAGTTCATTCATTCATTTTTTCATAAAAATTCATCACTTCTCATGTTGCAAGGACTGTGTTAGGAAATAAAGAATACCCCAACACTCAACAATCTGACCTTGGAAGGATGTTTTAACTTTTTCTAGGAAACAGCCTTCTCATTTGCAAAATTAAGATACTAAAATTTATCTTGTAGCACTGTTGTGTGGATAAAATTAATGAATTATATAAAGTGCCTACCATAGCACCAGTTACATATAGGAATGGTAAATAAATGCTTATTGAGTAAAGGAATAGAAAACTGAATGAATAGATAAATGAATAGTTGGAAGGATGGGTATATGCTATGCTTTAAATCAAATGAAAAATAAGAATGAATAAATCAACTATCAGCTCATAGCACAAATTTATAGGTAAAATTAAAATATCACTATATATTAAAAATGAAATATAACAGGTAAGAAGTTTTTACATGAACCTCTGGCAAAATGTAAATTTATCCTGATTCCTCTAATACAGAAATCAGTGTCCAGTGGAAATGTCAAGGATATGAATAAAAACACACACATATATATGAATATATTTCTTTCACAGAAGCTAACTTATCTCTCTTTATTAATTGTCAGATAGGTTTTAAGCTCAAAAGGCCCAAATTTCGAAGTGGTAGTGAAATAATATTATAAACTAATAAGGCAATTTATGATATGTTTACCAGTCAGGGGTGATTATTTTACCACTTGATTTTAAAACACTTAACGTAGCCCTCAAAAATAACTGATTAGTTTGAAACATCCCTGAAAAGAAAAAAAGAAAACACAGAAGTGGGAATCATTTTGACGTTTTTATTTTAATAGTAATGACTCTACCGTAGACAACAGAAGTAAATTAGTAACGAAATCTGTTTCCCTATGCAAATGTTAGTAAATGAAAATTATATCTATTCTTTCTCAAACTGAATATTAGTCAGATAGTTTAAAAATATGAATTCGACGGCCGGGCGCGGTGGCTCAAGCCTGTAATCCCAGCACTTTGGGAGGCCGAGGCAGGCGGATCACGAGGTCAAGAGATCGAGACCATCCTGGTCAACATGGTGAAACCCCGTCTCTACTAAAAATACAAAAAATTAGCTGGGCATGGTGGCGCGTGCCTGTAATCCCAGCTACTCAGGAGGCTGAGGCAGGAGAATTGCCTGAACCCAGGAGGCGGAGGTTGCGGTGAGCCGAGATCGCGCCATTGCACTCCAGCCTGGGTAACATCGCGCCATTGCACTCCAGCCTGGGTAACAAGAGCGAAACTCCGTCTCAAAAAAAAATAAATAAATAAATAAAAAATAAAAAAATAAAAAATAAAAAAAATAAAAATAAAAATAAAAATATGAATTCGAAATAATAGTAACATTTTAGCCTGTCCATTTTAACTAGCCTGATAAGTTTTAAGGAATTGTTGGTGATGAAGATAATACTATTTGCCATTCATTTTTTTCCATAGATAATATCATGCTAATTTTAGTGGTAAGATGGGAAAGAAAGCAGGATTGTGCCAGCATCTTAAATGGTAAAGATATTTGTGAACATCAGACCTAGTCAAGTGAAAAGTAGACAGATAAATCTAATTGCACTGTGTTCAAGTACAAGATACCAAGGGTCAAATGAAACCACATGAAATTCAGAGTCCAGACCTGGCACAGATTGACAAAAGAGCAACACAGAGAGAAAGAGACTGGAATTTAGAACAAAACAAAGCAGCTCTTCTTGTACACTGACTGGTTCAAGGAAGCTTTCATATAACTGAAAACAATTATTTCAGATATCTTTGTCACTATCTGACAAAAAGAATTGCTAGAGATTTGCTAATATAAATTCCATGTTATGTGTGAAGCCTGGGAGAGTGAACTCGTGTTAATTGATGATAGACTTTGTATCGTATATAAAATATATGCATGCGCATACATTCACAACTGTAGGCACATAGGTAAGATCTACATATACCTGTATATGTATATGTGCATGTGTTTTAGAAGTACTTATTAATAATAAAATTAGTGTAACTTTATGAAAAAATGCACAAATCTTATTTTTCTATACAGATAAATAAAATGTTTTATTGTTGAAAGTCAAGTAAATATAAGGTGTTCTAGGGGTTACAGGGACAATCCATGCAACTGTTTTTAATTTTAAAAATCTATAATCAGTATTAAATCATTTTTTCAGTACATGAGATAATATTTCCATTTCCAATTAATTGGCTTATGTGGGTCTCACTAACAGCTCAAAAATCACTCAGAAGAATCGGCAGACAAACTGCTTCAGGTAGAACGACCTCTCTCCTCTATTTTTCCTACCTCCTACTCTCTCCTAACCTTTCTTAGGACAGAAGTCTCTGAGAATCTTTCACTATCATTATCCAAGTTGGTTCAAGACACCTAGATAAATTAGGGATAAACCAGCTACAATGTCAGGCTGAGTTTTAGCCAAAAAATTAACTTGTTCATTACCAAGTGGTTTATAGCTAATGTACTTCCTTATTAGTCTGTGCCCATGCTCTGCTTGTTACTCAGTATTTGAATGTCACTCCTGGGATCTATTCAAATTAAGAGCATATGAATGAGAGGCCAGGAAATATTTTCTATGCTAACGTGAAAACAAGGTGGGGTGAAATGGGGTAGGGGTAGGAGTCACAGAGAAATAAAAAGACACCGAAATACTATCCCTTTCCAAAATATTTAACAAAATCTTACAGTACATCTGTTTTTCACTGACTCCTGGAATCTTCTTATAACAAATAAAAGCAAATAGTCTAATAACTTTATTGTTATCATAACCTTTAAGCATTAGTTCATGACTAGAAGATGCATAAATGGCTTATGTGTAATCTGGGCCATAATGACAAATATTTAGAGTGTATCCTATTTCCACAAATCCCATTATGCCCTGTATTAAAAGTAGAAAGCGCAATATAGACCAACTTAATATGGTGCTGCATTTTTAAATTCAGCATATTAATGCAATATACTATTGTCTCTGTGGAGTTTCATTTCACATGATAAAAGAACCAGGAGGCATCTGATCAATAAATAGAAAATCAAGTTACATGTTCCTGATAGGTTGCTCTAACAAGGATTAATCTCAGAAATGTTGGTGTATGCCTATTGCTGTGGCTTTTAATCTTCTCACACCAGTGGGTTCAAAATACTTGCTATTAGCACTAATGTTTAAAAAAATTAATACTTTACATATGGCTATTCACTGTACTCAAATGAAGGGGTTAATGGTAAAATAAGCCTTTAAGGATGGAAATGATTCCTCCCATGTGGCTGCAAAAGAGCTCAAGTGTTTGTCATCTAAAATTATTAATATACAGAAACATTATTATCTCTGCAGTTAATATGCACCTCACTGAAAATCTCATGATGCAACAATTAAGGAAGACACCATCCTTAAGGAAGTTATAAAACATCTATCATTTATTAAGCAGCAAATTATATCTTTAATTTTGGCTTTAACATATTTTTAATTTTAGCCTTAATGATTATATACATAACATCTTCCAAAACCCCAGGACAAATTATACCATAGCAGTTGGGCTTGTTTAATACCTCATCCTCTATGCTGCCCCCAGTGCTGACCAAGAGTTGTCATTTAGCTGAGGCTTCCTTTCTATGAGCATGTGCTTCTCTGAAATACTGAGACAATCAAGGCCTGGACAATACTACATGAATGCTTTTCCATTAAGAGTATGTATCTGATTTTGACTTTTTCTTACTGATTATTGTAGAGTTTTGAATAATCTAGAGTGAATGCTTTTTTCCATCAGATTTTTATTACTACCCTAAAATGCAAAACAGTAGCATAAAAATATTGAAACCAAGTTAAGCAGACATGTTTTCTCCCTCTCTCCCTTTCCTTTTTTCTATCCTTCCCTTGATTCCTTCAATAAATATTTATTAAGCAGTTTTTCTGTAACAGGCATTGTTCTCTCTCTAGACAAGGAAAGTTATCTAAATTTGTTTAAATCATACACCAATTGGATGTAAAATGTATTTGTATAGTCAAAGATAATTTTAGTTGTTAACAGTCGATAGAGTTTAAATCTGAGAATGCTTTTTCCTAAGGAAAATGTTTCCTTGAGCACACTCTTTGTTCGGCGTGCTTATAAAAATCAACCATATCTCTCTGACAATGATTAGGGAAAAAGAGTGGACATGACATAAAAATCTTTAATAAATTCTTCACTATTTTGCATCCTCATATTTATCATCTGTTTTACATAAACTATTGGGTGGTTTCACTCACAAAAAGCCCTTAAATGCTACATCTAGAAATCTGGGGCATACTGATGTGTGCTGGTGAGACATTCCAAAACACATGTTTTCAATGCATGATCTGTGAATATGTGTTTAAATCTGTTCATCTGTTCAATATATATTTACTAATTAATATAAGTGGAAAGAGGTAGAGTATGAATATAGCATATAAGTAATAAAAAAAGAATCCTATATATAGACTTTTAAGCACATAGGACATGACAGAAATAAGACAAATAAACAATGAGTATGATTATGTATCAATAAACATCAACAATTAGTAAAAGCACAAGTAAAAAGACAATGTTATGGTGGCAGTAGTCATAGGGACCATATAAGTGGCAGTTCTACCATGTCATTTTTCTTTGTACATACATACAATATTATAACTGCCTTTGAATTTCCTTTACTGGCTCATCCTTTTATCTGGTTACCTGGCTCATGAAGAGCCAGGGGAGGGAAGGATTTTACTTGTAATCTCAGCAATTACTTTCATTGAGTTGATATTCAAATAACTGAAAAATGGAAATATTATATAGCAGCTACCATAGTTACACACATGGTATTTGGAACATGGTAATTTAAAAGTAAATTAATATTTTTAAATGAGGCAAATCTTTAAAATTTATTGAAATTTTAAAAAAGTTTTATAATGGTATATCAAACAAAAAATAGATGTCATATTTAAATTGGGATAACTCAAGAAGGCTTTTTTTTATGAAAGAACAATTATAAAGGTATAGGTAAGGTTTTAAGGTACTACAACAGATTGTCTTAATAGATATTATAGCATATGACATTTACAAGACTGAGGTGATTTACCCTATAAGTTTGACAGGATAAAATCAAACAGAAATACTTTTAATAAAACCATGGTAGACTAGAGATAAAAGGTATGCCAAGGATGACTGGCCCCTAGAAAGGGCTTAACAAGTCCAAAATTTTATAGCTAATCATTGACAGAGATGAGACCTAAATCCAGGGAGTTAATTTTCAGTCTCACTTCATTTTCATTAGCAATGGAGGGAATATAAGTCAACTGTACATTCTCCCCATCCTTCAAGATGCACACTTTTCAATATGTATTTTAAAAATCATATTTAAGTATGAATGTATGGGATTCCTTAATGTTACAGGTTGAAGAGACATTGGATATCATAAAATATCACTATCTCATTTTAGTATGGAGAAAACTGCAGTCTAGAAAAATTTACAATTCTTAGAGACTAAAACCTAGTTAACAGCAAAGTTAAAGCTTACAGATCTTCTAATTCAAAAATCAATGCTCTTTCCACAATCAAAGCTACCTCTTATCTCTGCCTTATTTATTCCTTAAGACTGCAGACCTTTAAAATCCAGGCTAATATCTAGTTTTTATACATGCCTAAAAGATCTAGCTCATTGTTAAACTATACAATACTATTTGAATACTAGTGCTAACTATGATTAAAGTTAGCACACATTTGGAGACTTATGTAACACTGCTAAGGTCTCTAACCATGAGTAAGACATAATTCTTGTTTACAAAAATAAAAATTCATAAATCTTTATATCCATATGTCCAACAGCTTACTGAATATCTCCTACTGGTTGGGTTAGTAACACAACAAATTCAAGATGTCCAAAATGCAATTCTTCATTTTTCCTCTCCAAATGTTCTATTATTCCTACTTTCTGTCTTTTAGAACTATAAGATGATCATTCATTCAAAACATATTCATAGAGTACTTATTATGAGCTAGACACAATACAGGGTGTCAGGAATCTATGCTGACCAACAGTGGGATGATTCCAGTCTTCACGTAAAACATTACAAAATAATTGGTTAATGCAAATTATATACCAGCTATGCAGATTACCAAGTAAAAAATGAAACCATCCTACATATCTTCCTCTCCATCAAATTCATTTCTATAAAGATCACAAAATCCTATTCTTTTCACTTAATAATCTTTCAAATTATTTCCTCAATCTCAGTACTATTGCTAAGACCCTTATCATTTCTATCTTGGCTGACAAAAAATAACCTTCCATACTGATCTTCCTTCTTCTCTCCTCTCTGCTGGAACCATTCCCCATCATGCTGGCAGATAAATTTTTCTAAAATGAAAAATTCGAAGGACTCCCCAGTGTTTCACTCCCTAGCATGGAAAATAAGGCCTTTCATTATTTGAAGCTTAGTCTCATCTCCCTGACCCCTTCAGAAATTACACTTTGTTTCTGATAAACCAATTTGAATTCCATCCTATAGTGCACTGAATACAGCATTCGCTCTCATTACCGCTGAGTTAAGATTCCCTGTCACTGGCATGCCCCTCCTTCCCTCTTTTGCCTGGCTTCTTTTTCCCTTGGTCCTTATGAAGCACATGAGACATCAACTCCTCTGAGAAGACTGAGAGACCATTGTCACTCCCTACCCCAAACTGAGAGAGTAGATTCCTACCCAGTGTTCCTCCTTTTCATTATCCTTACACCCTGTGCTTCATTATATTTTATTGGTATTTACACTGCACTCTAATATATGATTTCTTATTTTTTTTGTCAGAGAATTCTTTACGCAGTTTCTACTTTGTTCTTCTCTGTATCCATTCCACCTAGGACATACTAGGTATTCAACTAATATTCGTCTAATGAAGAAATGGTAAATTCAGTTTTTATTTGTTCATTTTTTATTTACTGACACACTTTTCTCAGCATTATAAAAGAAAGGTTTCACACATATGTGAATAAATCATCCATTTCTTTTTTAAATATCCAAGGATCCAAATGTAATTTTAGGATAATGAGATTGAAAATTATTCTAAGTCAAGAAGAAAATTCTTATTCAAAATATTATCTTTTTGAGACAGATAGGATTACATTCAAAGACCAGAGGGACCATACAGAGATGCTGGATACTTACCTATTGTTCACTTAATTATTCATGCAAACTACTTGGATGTTTTACTAAAACCAAGATTTGCAAGCATATTAATATTATAAACCCAAGAATCACAAATATTAAAAACCATCTCTAACGATGTAGCTTAAATTACTTAAGTGCTTAGATAACTGTGATAACACAAAAAATAGAGACTCAGTTCATACAAAAAAGAAGAAATATATATCCTAGGTGAATGACTTGTACAATAGAGAACACAGTAACTATAATTTTCAATTTCAGTTTTTTATGGTATGTACAAAAAGAAAACCTGAAGAATGAATATTCCACTATTGCATTAAAATTCCTAAGATCATTAGAGATTTGTCCTGAAATAAGGCTATGAAAATTTTCCTTCTTTCTTTTGTAAATGATCCAAAGATCTAATTCTCACATATTCAGATGGGGCATAACTATGAAGAAAACACACACACACACACACACACACACAGAGAGAGAGAGAGAGAGAGAGAGAGAAAGAAAGAGAGAGAGAGAGAGAGAGAGTTCATGTTTACAACCTCCAACTATTCTTCATCAGTACCGTAAGACTGTTCTAAAATTTCTATATAAAAATACTCATCTTTTCATGCCCAAATAAAGGTAATTGGCTAGGGACTATTGATTTCAGGCAAATATATTTTTTACAAGAGTTATAAAACACCAAGCAGCAGTAGCTGTGTCAGACCACTCAGCCTGTCCTTAGTAATTAAAAAAAGCTATTTAGCATGAATAAAATTATATTTACATTGGAGTTCTTAGAACCTTAGCTTTGCTGGATCTTTGGCTTCCAGCTGTCTCTAGGTCCAGTGAAAAACACGACCATTGAGAGAAAGTCAAAGATGAAGACAAAACATCTATGAACTAGGGAGGGCTACAAAATATTTGCAGGGAGATTCTATCTCTGAGACAGGTGCTGTGCAGGGGTTGGGGATGTCTGCTAACAGGCACTAGGTGAAGTGCATATCTGGGAAACAAGACTTATCAAATCCTTGCTTCCACGCAAGGTCTGCATATCTGCAGAATCAGAACCATGTGAGAAATGCAGAAACTCAGACTCTATCACTCTGAGTCAGAGCTGGATGGGCATCTCTAGGTGATTCCTATACATAGTAAAGTTTCAGGACTATTAAACCATGAGTTATCACCTTGAAATAATCAGAAACTTTTATGAAAAGAAGTAAAAAGTCTCAAGTTGCCTTCTCTTCTAAAACTCTCTTAGTTTGCCACTTGGCTCGCCAAAATATGTCATAGCAGGGTCAGATTTGCTGTAGGTCTGATAGCTTCATGAGAAATCAAATGGGCAAGTATGTAGAAAAATAATTTTTATATGGTAAAGTAGACCCCTTTAAGTGTTGTCACCTGAAAGGTATAAAAATCATTGCCCTATCTTGCTTTTTGTCCAATTTTAATGATAACGACATTAAGGATTTGCCTTAGTACTGTTCTAGATCAGTGTTTCTCAGACTTTCCATGGCAAGGGACTAGTCTTCTTTCATTCCAATCCATTTCAATTATTTTTGTAAGAAAACACAAATAAATTACTAGAAACATAAATTGAAAAACAAATCACAGGCATAGCATGCCCAGATATTTTATTACTTGATTCATTAGACATGTAATTGTCAAGTTTTTTTTTCTTTTTTGAGATGGAATCTGGCTCTGTCACACAGGCTGGAGTTCAGTGGCATCATTTCAGCTCACTGCAACCTCTGCCTCCCAAGTTCAAGCAATTCTTCTGCCTCAGCCTCCTGAGTAACTGAGATTACGGGCATGATCAACCATGCCTGGCTAACTTTTTTGTATACTCTGTCAAGTTTCTATAAAAGTTTCTAAATACAGTATGTGAGCTTATCTCATTACAAATCAGTAATAAACAGTTCAGAGTCAACCAGCAGCACTGCTATAGATGACACAGAATTTGAATTCAGGTAGATGACACAGAATTTGAATTCAGGTTGCCACACTTCAGATATAAATATAAGATTTTAATCCAGGCAATTAGGCTTCAAAACCAACAGTTTCAACCAATGTACCACCACTGACTCATGAAGGGAAGAGGGCTCCTTGCTCGTAGCTTAATATGGAGTTTTGGTGAGCTCACCAGATAAAATTAAAGGCAGTGTAGATAGAAGAAATAATAATGGGCCAGAAACAACTGGGATGCAGTTCTGTGTCTCATTTCTGCAACAACAGTAAGTAATCTTGGTGAAGATGTTTTTATTTATCTTCACTACTTTTTACGATTTTTTTTTTTGTTTATATCTGACATGGATATCTACCAGACTGTAACTAGGGATAATATACCACATAACAAGGTTTTTATAAGGATTACACATTTCAGTAAAATGTTGTTATTTTATTTCATACAGATTGGTAAAATCCACAAAATCTTATATTCTGGAAAAATGTAATTAATTGTTTGGTTTCAAATCAGTTAGTTAATCATAAAATATTTTGCTTTTTGGTCAGGTGCTCATGCCTGTAATCCCAGCACTTTGGGAGGCCGAGGCAGGTGGAATCACAAGGTCATGGGATCGAGACCATCCTGGCCAACAAGGTCAGACCCCGCCCGTCTCTACTAAAAATACAAAAAAAATTAGCTGGGCGTGGTGGCACATGCCTGTAGTCCCAGCTGTTTGGGAGGCTGAGGCAGGAGAATTGCTTGAACCCAGGAGGCAGAGATTGCAGTGAGCTGAGATCATGCCACCGCACTACAGCTTGGGTGACAGTGCAAGACTGTCTCTACTTTAAACAATTTGTACCAAATTATATTTAAGAATCTTATTTATATCAACCTGACAACTACTAGCTTATGATCAAAACGGAAATGCTGGTTGACAGGAGAAAATACCGTGTTCTGTTTGATTCACTTGTCTTTACCATGTAGTGATATATAGAGATAACAAATTAGCCACTTTCCATGAAATTAGAATTAAGCATATGTTTATACTTAATTGTTCAGAATATCACATGAGAATCCTGAAGGAATAATTTGCTTTTCTTTCCAATGCATTGCATATATTCAATCCATATCCACGCTTTTAATAATGTGAGGAAACATAGGTTACAACGTTAACAATCGTTTCTTCTATTTTTATAATACTCACTAGCATCAAAAATCAAGCAAGCGTGTTTCTTATAACTTAAAAAAAAATTAGTTTTTTTCCTTGCTCTTGGTATCTTTTGTGTTTTTACCGTTATACAAACTATCTAATTTCACTTAGTTTCTAGGAAATTTGAAGGTTAACTTTTTAAATGGATACATTTAATATGGAAACATTATTTTCTGGGCTTAAGGCCTTAAAGCATTGCCAGTGGCATTTGTGCCTATACTGTTTGACAGCTTTTTCTCATGTTGAAAAATAGATTTGAGGAAGTTAAATCAAATTCAAACATCTGTGATTGCCATGACTGATTCTAAATACAAAAAAGCTGAAAGCTGTAAGAACCGTTTTTAGCCATTCTTTTTTATTTAATTTTAAAGTTCGGCAAAATCTCCTCGTATAATTGAAATAAAATAGGCACTTTGGAATTATTAGCCTGGGTTACACTCAGATTACAGTGAGATTTGGCTGCAATCACTATTCCAATTGACACATGGGGCATTCATCTTAATGTTCTGCCATTTAGTGTCTTTCCATAACCATTTTGAAGGCATTTCGGTTTTCTTTTTGTCCTTTTTAAAAGTTTTTTTTTTTTTTTTTTTTTGAGACAGAGTTTCACTCTTGTTACCCAGGCTGGAGTGCAATGGCATGATCTTGGTTCGCCGCAACCTCCGCCTCCTGGGTTCAGGCAATTCTCCTGCCTCAGCCTCCCAAGTAGCTGGAATTACAGGCATGCGCCACGACGCCCAGCTAATTTTTTGTATTTTTAGCAGAGACGGGGTCTCACCATGTTGACCAGGATGGTCTCGATCTCTTGACCTCGTGATCCACCCGCCTCGGCCTCCCAAAGTGCTGGGATTACAGGCTTGAGCCACTGCACCCGGCCTTTAAAAGTTTTTTTTTTGAGACAGTGTCACTTTGTTGTCCAGATTGGAGTGTAGAGGCACACTCATAGCACACTATAACCTCAAATTCCTGAGCTTAAGCAATCATTCAGCCTCAGCCTCCCCAGTAACTGGGCATATTGGCACATGCCACCACACTCTGCTATATATTCATTTGTAGAGATAATGGTCTCTCTATGTTTCTCAGGCTAGACTCAAACTCCTAGCCTCAAGTGATCCTCCTTGCTTGGCTTCCTGAAGTGTTAGGATTACAGGCGTGAGCCAAGGCATCCACCCTCACATTTAGATTTCTTACCGGTGAGATCTCATGGGTTATTGAGAACCATTTGCTCTCTTAAAATCAACTTTTTAAACATAGTTGGCCAAAATTTATTTCTGTTAAGTTTCAAATAGCTTACAATCTCTGCTATCTGGCCAGGAGTCCATATTCACCTTTTATATTGTTCATAATTTCATACATTGTATTATTATATGCTCTTTCATTCTTTACTGTCCCAACATGTGAAAGTCCTATCTTCTTAGCCTTCCTTCATACTACTGCCTCCATCCAGTCATTCTTTTAGCATCTCCTGGTTCCATTTTGATTATCATTTTTTTAATTAAAAAAATCAGCTTCCTAATTGTAAATGGATTATAGCTTTATCTTACAATTGGATAATTAGATTAATGCCTTCATCCTCTTAAAAGATTTATCATGAAATAAAAAAGTTTAGCATTTCATTCAAATTCAGCTATCTAACAATCAGCATATTTGTACATGTACTGTACATGTCTGTCTAATTTCATAATGATGGCCATGTCAGCACTGCAAGAAGCTGTAATGCCTTTGAATATCAAAAGAAATTTAGAATTGATTGAGTAACCTATTAACTATTTTGGAGACCCATCAGTAGGATATAGTACCTACTATAAATTCATCATTATTCTAGGTCCTTTCAGTAGCACAGAAACATGCTAAGTATCTGGCACTTTTATGTCATTTTAAACATAATGAATTAGAATGGTGGTATGAGTTAATAATTTTAATATACGTACATAAGAATTGAATAATTAGGTAAAACCGATGGTAGATTATCGGAGTCAGGTTTTTTCATTGTTTCATTGGGAATTTAAATGTACATAAGAAGAACAGGATAGAAAGAGGCTACAATGGTCTATGTGGTGAATTAGAGTAGGAGACATCAGAATATATGCATGTTCAGTTAAACATAGATACATATGGTTAAAGAAATATATATATTAGCATTTCATTTAAAATCAGCAATCTAATAAATAACATATTTGTACATATATAGTTTAAGTCTGTCTAACTTCACAATTAAGTCCACATATACGTATATGCACAGGTGAGTATACACATATATATTCCCTTACTCATCAGCTGAGAGGGCTTAACAAATAATAACATCATAGTAGCAATGGGCACACTTAGCTATCAGATCTTAATTTCTAATATTATTATCCAATAAAAGGAATCATGGCCCCTTGGAGAAACAGCTGATAGTAGGACTTAGGAAGGACATATATAAAAGATAAGCCTACAGCATCTTGCAGAGCCAAAATCTAAGTGCTGAAACACACACACACACACACACACAAATGCAAGCGTGCGCGCACGCGCGCGCGCACACACACACACACACACACAGATGAAGATATATTAGAGGGATACAAGAGTAAACTAAAAGAACTCCCAATGGACACAGTCAGAACAATTTGACCAACAAAACAAAGTAATATTTGATTATAGCAAAAAGTAAAAATTAAATATCCATGAGTCCATACTTATATAAATAAATGACTGAATAAATAAATGGGCAGAATAGACAAATTCCCATGCAGATGAATCCCAAATAATTTATGCAGATACTCTATTCTCAAGGAAGTAGAGCACAACTTCCCATTCATTAAGTGTGGCCTGCTCATAGTGACTTTCTTCCAAAAAACATAATATGCAAGGAGTCATAGAAGAGTAATTTTTTAGTGGCAAAATCTGATATACACTATGTTAGTCATGAAATCAAGGTTAACAGCAATCGTGACAAAGCATATTGATAGTATATAATACAAGGTGATTTAAATGACCCTATACCTCTGTGGTCTTCTGATGAAAAACCCAGAACCCCAGTTTACTCATAAGAAAAACACATATAAATGCCATTTGAGGAAGATTCTAAAAATATACTTGACTAGTAATCCTCAAAACTGTCAAGGTCATCAAAAATAAGGAAAGTCTGAAAACCATTGCAACCAAAAAAAGCATAAGAAGACATGGCCACTAAATATAACTTGGGATCTTGGACAGACACTAGGTAAAACTGACAATAGGTAAAAACTAAGGTAATCTAACAAATATATGGACTTCAGTTAATAATGATATATTATTTTTGGTTCATTAATTGTAACAAAAACACACTATACTAATGTAAGGTGCTAATAATAGGGGAAACTGTGGACTCCAGTGATTCTGTAATGTCTCTAAAGTAACTCTGCAAATCTAAAACTGTTCTAAAACAAAAAAGTTTATTTAAAAATATACTGAAAAATAAAAGACTAAGTTGCATGAAGTATGAGTTTCTATACAAGACTGTATATAATTAGATGTTATTTTATGCAGTTTCCAGTGTGGTGAAAGTGAAGAAGAAAGGCAGGCAAATAAGATCTGAAGGATTCAGAAAGAGTTTCATGAAAAGAATGGCATTTACACAGAATAAGGAGAGCTAAGATTTGCATATGTTAAGCTGAGAAGGGAATATCATGATACTGAAGGGCAAAGCAGATGCAAAGACTTCAGGTAAAAATTATTAAAACCACTTCTCAAGAAAATGGGTCTGAGATAGGACTCTCTGGTCATTCTAGTTTCCATCAAGCTGGGCTATGTTGAACAGCAATGGAGTTACTCCAAGGATATCAGCAATGACTAGTAACTCAACAAACAAAGGAATGCACTCAAGAATGACGATCAAAGACTGTGAAGCAGAGAGGTGAGAATTAGGTGCAAACTGAGGGGTGTCTCCTGAGAAAAAGCAAGATGGAGAAAGCAGTGTGAGTAACAAATGTGAGCCAGTAACAATTCCTCATGAATTTGCCCTACAGAAGAGAAAACACATAATTTTACTCATAAAACTAGAGCAGGTTGTTACATGTGGTCTTTTAGTGAAGGTAAAAAGAATCTTCAGTCTTCAGCAAAGATAATTCACTGCAGAATAATAGGAAATAAATTTGGAAACACAGTGTTCAATTGCTACCAAGGCCTCAGGGAGTCAGGCATAGACGATAGAGGCATTTTAATGAGGTGGTTTTGATCAAAGTCATAATATAATGAAAAGAACTACTGACCAAAGGAATCTACAGATTTAATGCAATCCCCATGAAAATTCCAACATTAATTTTCATAGAAATAGAGAAAACATTACTAAAATACATATGGAACTATTAAAAAACCCTGACTAGCTAATGCAATCATGAGCAAAAAGAAAAACTGGAGGTATCACATTATCTGATTTCAAACTATACTATAAAGCTAGAGTAATTAAAACAGAATGGTATTGACCAAAAAAATTAGACACATCAACCAAGGGAACAGAGTAGAGAGTCCACAAATAAACCCATGCATACATAGTCAATTGATTTTTGACAATGGTGCCGAGAATTAGCAATGGGTAAACGACAGTCTCTTCAACAAATGCTATTGGGAAAACTGGATTTCCACATGCAGAAGAACAAAATTTGACCCTTACCTTGCACCATATTAAAAAAAAATGAAAATGGATCAAACACTTAAACACAAAACTAGCAACTCTAAAATTGCCAGAAGAAAGGTTAGGAGAAAAACTACATGACATTGGTCTTGGAAATGATTACTTGAATTTGATCCCAAAAGCACAGGCAACAAAAGCAAAAATAGACAAATGGGATTACATCGAACTAAACGACTTCTCCATTGCCAAGGAAGCAATTAACAGTGCATAGATACAACTTACATATTGAGAGAAAATATTTGTAAGCTGTACATCAGATAAGGAGTTAACATACAAAATACATAAGAAACTCAACTCAATAGCAATAAAACAAAAATCCCAATTAAAAATGGGCAAGGGATCTAAATAGACATTTCTCAAAAGAAGACACACAAATGACCTAGAACACATGAAAATTATGCTCAACATCACTAACCATTAGGGAAACACAATTAAAACAATGAGATATCATCTCACACCTGTTAAGAATGACTTTTTTTTTAATTAATCCATGTATTCATTTATTCATACTATTATAAATACTGTAGAAAGCATGCTGAACAAAGCGGACACAGTCCTTCCTCTTACCACTTAAAAAGTTCAAAATCTCTAACCAGACTTTACCATTTTGCTATTTGGTCCACTCATGAGTCAAAATGATAGTATGTAAGTGTCTATACCTATCAACAGACAATATTTACATCATAGAACATAATTTTTAGTTTTCAAAGCTTTTCACTAAATTTATGTACACATATTCATTGTGAAACATCTAGAAAAATAGATAAAGATAGAAATTAAAGTCATCCACAACCTATAATCCCATCACCCACATCTATTAAAGGCCACCCTCCTCACCACACTGCAAAATCCTAAATCAGTTGATGTATACTTGCAGTCCAAATCTGGTATTTGTATTCTGTACCAGTAATAGAAATATGAACAAAATACCCATAATAGAAATATGAAGGAATAACTTGACCAGGCACTTCACAAAAGAGGCTATTCACATGGCCAATAAACAGGTGCAAAATTCACCAACTTCATTAGTCATCAGAGAAATAAAAGTTAAAACATTCAATATTCTCCAGAGTGGCAAAAATGCAAAGGAGAGACAATAAAAGTATTGGACAGGATTTGGTAGAAATGAAACCACCTTACATTGCTAGTGGGATTATGTAGTTGTATAAGCAGTATAAAAATGTTGACAAGGATTTTTAAAGCTGATTATATACATCTTATGATTCAACAATTTGCTATGTCTGCACCCCCGTGTTTATTACAGCACTATTCACAATAACTAAACTATGGAATCAAACTGTCTATCAACAGATAAATGGATAAAGAAAATGTGGTATATATACAGTATGAAATACTATTCAGCCTTAAAAAAGAGAAATTTTATTATTTGTGACGACATGGGTGGAATTGGAGAACTTTACATGTGAAAGAAGTCAGGAACAGAAAGACAAGTACTACATGTTCTTACTTGTATGTGGAACCTGAAACAAACTCATAGATGCAAAGAATAGAATGGTGGTTACAGAGCTTGTGTGTTAGGGAATGGGGAGATGATGGTCAAAGGGTAGAAAATCTCAGACCATAAGTGTATGCTCTTCTCTTTTTTTGAGTTATACTGCACAGCATGGTGAATGTAGTTCATAGTAGAATATTGCACATTTCAAAATTGCTAAGATATTGAAGTTCATATGATCCTACCACAAAAATGTCAAGTATTTGAGGTAATGTGTATGTAAACTAGTTTGATTTAATTATACCACATACTATTGGTAAAATTATAACATCATCTTCTACCCCATAAATGCACAAATTATAAGCTGTCAATTTATAATAAACTTTTATAAATCAAGAGAACTACCGAAAAATAATTCCAGTTGGAAGGATTAAATGTAAGAATAATTTCTGACCAAGAGGCTGTCTTTAAAACATTGTTGTTTATAAGCATCTGGATTAGAGTAGTATCAGAAGCAATAGAAAAAAAAAATGGATGTAAAATGACGATCTTACCTCTGTATTTGGAGATAAGATCTTCAGAGTAGCAATTAAAGTTATGGTCATTAGTTAGAGTGGGCCCTAATTCAGTATGACTGGTGCCCTAAAAACAGGAGGAAATTAGGACATGGGCATATATACGTAAACACACAGGGAAGAGACTGTCAGCTACAATGCCAAGGAGAGACACTTCAGAAGAAAAACCAATTCTGTTGGCACCTTGAACTCAGACTTCGTGCCTCCAGAACTGTGAGAAAATAAATTTCTGTGTTAAGCCAACCTGTGTGTGATACTTTGTTGTGGGAGCCCTGGCAACTAATAGGATGATAGAACACTCAGTTTTATTTTTTGAAGTTTTGCGACCTTATACAATAGTTGTGACATCACTGACAGAGACTGGACAAATGAAGGAAAGGGTCATATGGGCTTTGGCAGATGAGGAATCTGTCAATACAAATAAATCATTGCTCTCTCTGGGTCATTTCAAATATCAAGGGTAGGAAAGCTTGTCCTCTTGACCTCTGTATCCACTAGGCTGTGAGCAAAGTGAGGTCAGAGATCACTACGTTCTTATCTGTTCACTCTATCTGTGATGCCTGAAATACAGCATTAAATATTTAACTATTTGTTAAATGAATAAACTCGTATTTCCCATGGTGCTAAGTCCACGGTCTCTTGCATTTGTCAGTGTTTCATTAATGTTTGTTAAAACAAATGAATGGGAAAAAATATCTTAAGCTCTAATGTAAGTTGTAATTATTCTGAAATGTCAATGATACTAACATAAATTTTGACCAGTCACATTTCTGCATGGCTATCCATAATTTGTTGAACCTAAGCATAGAAATAGACAGTTTCCTTTGCATCTTTGGGTCTTCATTCTCAGGCTCCTGTGTCACATAAAACAATGATCAATAAATTTGTATGCCTTTTGTCCAGGAAAAAAAAAAAAGAAAACAACCATTAATGTAAATAGAAAATTCATATAAATATTCAGTTACTTCAAGTATTTTATTTTAAGAAGATTTTAATCTTAATTCAAATTGGAAGTGAATATTTCCAATAACTACAACTGGTTACTCCAAATGATAAGAAAACAAACAAGAAACAATGACTTCCAATTTCCTCCAAAAGGAGGCAAGCTCCTCTGCGTAAATAAAAATTGGTTCACATTTTCCCTCAAATTTCTACTCCCATCTATAGTCTCTGAATGCGATGGATACATTTCACAAAATAAACATTGTCTTCTAAAACAATACTAAATCAATAATAGGTTATTATTTGCCTGACATCATAGGTGGGAAAGATAAAGTCTTAGCATGTCTTCCTTGTATATTATTAGCCTGACCATTATAGAAATAAAAGCCAAAGTAAGGGAAGAGAATGGAGGGGAACTTTAATTTCTGAAATACATAGCATCTCAATAAAATATATTAGTAATATTAGTTTTTTGGTTTTTGTTTGTTTGTTTGTTTTGTTTTTGTTCTTGTTTTGTTATAAATGAGGTAACTACATTGGAGCTTAAATAGACTGAAATACCTTTCCAAGATGTCTTAGTCAGTTCTGGCTTCTATGTCAAAGTGCCAAAGACTGGGTGACTTATAAACAGCAGAAACTCATGTCTCATAGTTCTGGAAGCTGGAAATCTGAGATCAGCATGTCAGCATGTCTGGATCTGGTGCGGGGCCTCTTTAGGCCCAACTCTTTGAGGCCCCTTTTATGAGGGCACTAATCCAGTTCATGAGGGCCCTACTCTCATGACCTTATCACCACCCAAAAGCCCCATCTCCTAATACCATTATATTAAGGGTTGGGATTTCGACACATACATTTAGGGAGGCATAAACAGTCCATAACACAAGGTAAAACATCTGCTGAGATGCACATCCAGGATTTGGATTCAAATCCTACATAATTTAACTTACAACATATTGCCTTAGTATTAATAACATTTTATATGTAAATATTACTAACAAAAACAATTTAAGAAACATTATCATTTCTAGAAACAGGAAAGTTTTCCATTATCTCTTCCAAATAAGAGAACTGCTGCTACAGGCTAATCCTCAGTGATCCACGGTGCACTGAGAGCACAAGGAAGCCAGCCTGTGGCAACTCACTCTGTTTCCAGTATTTTCCCTGTATCACCGTCTTGCTCAGCAATTCCCCACGTCTTCTAAGAACCAAAAAAATGTATGCACCTTTTACATTTCTTATTATCAAAGAACAAGATACTGCATTAGGATGCCTTTATCTTACCCACTTATGCAATCATCTGCCACAGGGCCAGCAACTTGTAAAATTCCTCAACTTCTACCTTGCTTTTAATAGAAGTTACTGTTCTAAGTAACACGACTCTTTTCTCTCCAAGTATTCTATCTTGAAACATTTTTCTAGCCTAGATGACCTAGAGGGGTTGAATATTATTAGCAGACTATCATCTGATATAACATTATTAATAGTATTATATAATATTATATATAAAGCAATATATTATAAATCTGGAAATAAAACAGTATTACAATACTATTAGGTTCAGGAAGGCAAAATTATAAAGGGTCTTTTGAGCTATGCTAAAGACTTTAGTTGCTATCCTTAAAAAGACCAATTTGCAAGCTGAGTTGTAACTATCTGCTACAAAAAAGACAATTACCTGGACAAAGATAATGACAGAAGAAATAAAAACACAGGTTCCTATTTCAGAGACATTGAGGCATAGACTATTCATGATATGAAAACTGTCTGGATATTAGGGGAAAGGGAAAGGGTCTTCCAAATCTTGGTCACTTTCATGGACCAAATCCTCATATCAAAAATACTTGTTTCTTAGCTCTATTTATCCTATTGCCCAGGCTCTTCCACATCCTTCCATCTATATTCTAGGGGCCAGGCGGACTTCTTGTTACAAGGACCTATTTCTGCATTCTTCCCATGTGTCCTCATCATTCCTCTCTATATACCTTGATTTCAAGGCAACTCAAACTTTGAATAATACATATTACATTCCTAGATACCACCCAGTTTACTCAGTGATTTTTTCTTATTGTGTAAGGGAAAGAGAAAATATTCTCAGACATTAACAGATTATCATTTGTAAATCAGTGATAAGAGAAGATGCCTTTGTCATCACACTTGTTTTGTCTGCTGTTTCAGGTCCTGCAATCAAGCATGGAGGAATATTTTCCAACTATTCTATCAAATAACGGTTAATTATAGAAAATCCAGTACTGTTTAGAAATCTTGCTAATAATAATAATAGTAATAGTACTCCTTAAATTTTATGGGAAGGGTCATGATTTTTGAAATGATAGCCAAGTCCTATTTAGACTTACAAAATACTTTATATACGGATGCATGCAAAAAAGTGCCTAGAAGAAGAAAAACTCAGCACCACCTATTCATTATATGCAAATAGAACCAGTAAATATGAATGCATGATCATGCTGTTTTATAGCCTATGTACTGTCTGTGCAAAACAACACAGTGGTTATGTGCTCAGACTTCAAAATTAGATGCCTTGAATTCAAATCCCAGCCTCTACATGCTAAATAAAGGAAACCAGACATAATGATAGAGCTTTTGGGATAACTCATTTGATTTAACATGTGCGAGAGAAGTAGATGAGTGTGTGTGGCAATTAGTAAACAGTCACACAAGGTGGATGTTATCATGGCTCCTTTTAATGGTTATCATTTTAAAAATATATCATTTATTCCTTTGATTTTCTGCTTTCCTCCTACCCCATATCTAATCTGTCAGTAAATCCTAGTAGTCTCACTTCTAAATGACATGCTGATTCTCATGAATTCTTACTACTTACATTGCTACTACTCTCTTAGCTTGGGTTCTTCCAGAAGTGGAGACCAAGTCAAGAAATTAAGTGCAAGTATTTATTTGGGAGATAATCCCAGGAAACAGCACTAGGAGAGTGGGCAAGTGAAAGAGGAAAGGGAAGAGTGTAAAGCATGTGCTATAAGGTCATGCTAAGAATTCTAGAAGTCAATGCAGGACACATACCTTAGAGCTATCCTACTCCAGAGGTCAGGTAGTTAGTGCACAAAATGGGCATCGTTCACTGCCGGAAGGTTGTGTACAGAGGTGCCAGTTCTTTTAATACATCCTCCTCCTATGCTGTCATCTCCTTTTGTCCCCTTACTTAGTTTGATACAGCCATATTTTATCAGAATACAGCCAACATAACTGAAACCCTCACATCTTTCAATTACTCAAAGGACCCTCCACAGAGAGGCCATTTGTGATAATCCTATTTAAAACAGTGTCTGCAAAAACTAAAAAATATATATATACAAAAAATGCTAGATATCTTTGCCCTACATCAACACATTCAGCAAATTCTATGAGTGGGTTTTAGAAATTTGGATTTAGACAATGTTATGATCTATGCAATCATTTTAATTTATTCACCTATAACATAGGGGTAATAAAATGTATACTCTGGGGCTATAAGAATTGAATAAAATAATACAAATATGTTATAAAGCACTATATAAATGTAATACAAATGTATTATTCTTACACTGGACATTTTTCTATATTTTGCCTTAAAGTTTTCAGTGCAATTTGTTTTATTTCATTTCCCATTTTCCTTTCTAACCAGTTACTTTTGTTTTGTTTTTTACCTCCCAAACTCCTTTTAGTACTTCATGTGCCTCATCATCTCTCAGTGGTTAATTTGGTGTTGCTCTATTTCTCTATGCCTTCTCTCTAACACTCCTTCTAGCTCCCTCCACATCCCCCTCTTGGGGGGCTCACTCCTTCCTCTGAGCACTCTGCCAGTGTTGTCTTTCCTGCAGCTCGAAGCTAACAAGACCCTGAACTGCTGCTTCTCTAGGACCTCAGAGCTTAGTGTTTTGTCAGCTTCAAGCTGTTTTGGAGAAAGTGTTGGCTTATTTCTCAGCTGTAGCATTGACTTAGCAAGTCTTTCTTCTAAACTTGTAAATAATTCATTTCAGGTCAAATTTCACTACCAGAAACTTTTCCCAGTAAATAACAAGTTTCTTTATCTCCAGTAAGAAAGTATGATTTTATAGTAATAGTGGTGAGCAACTTATTAATAAAATATAAGTTTTATAATAGGAAAGGATAAGCCTTTCACTTTGGTACAACTCTTACTTTGCTACTATTTTTTGATAGGGAGCAAAATAAAGAATTATAGTGGTAATACAACTTCCTGCCCTTTACAAAGCCCATCAATAGGAAGTATTATCAAAAGCTTCAAGAGATAAGCCAAACCTCAAAAGGACACTAATACTCCTGTTGACTTGATTTGTCTCATTCCAGGTCCTCTAATAACTTAAATAATTGAAGAAATGGAGGTAGTTGAAACAACAAAAACATAAGCACATAACAGGCTTCTGAGAACAAGCTTACTGATTTTCATTTGCTGATACCACGCCAAACACGGGCTTTGTGTGTCTCAGCAGGATTTCCCAGTCACTGCAAACTGTCATTGCCTGAGCTGCCCCTGTGACTGGATTGAGATCAGGATTTTAGGGCATCTGTTTGGCCACTCCAAGCCCAAAGGAGTGAGTGATGGCTGCAAGGCACAAAAGGATACAAACTCTCTTCTGACTGGCAAAATTGAAAGCCCAGCCAGCCACAATCAAGCTGGCTTAAAGCATAGTTTATTTTCTCTTGTCAATCTCAGCAAACCCTATTTGTTGTTGGCATTTCAACAAGCAAGACTTATTATGTGTGAAATGTCAATCTTGGGCCTTGCTCCACCTTGTCCCAGGTCAGTAGGCAACCCAAGTGGTCATTCTAGCAAGTGGTACTTTGCAATCATAAGTGCTTATGTGAACTCAGTCTGAAAAATGATTTATGTTGACAAATGAGTAAGAGATCAAATGTACAAAGCAAAAAAGAGACGGACAAAAGACAAAAAGTACTTCAAAGGGACATTCCATTCAGAACTAAGCCAGAGGAATTTCATATATAAAAATATATGTGAATTAATTTTTATATGCTTTATTTAGGAAAAGACACACATACACACCACAAAAATGTAAGAATAATTGAAAACAGAGTCTTCTTAAAGCACATTTAGGTATTTTAACAAATGTCTGTTAAACTTTAAAGTTATGAAAATGGGTAGAGTGTTATAAAGCAGGGTGCAGCGGATAGAGGAGTCATAGAAACCATAACATTAAACAGATGCATAAAAAGAGTATTAGAGTTTTTTATGGATTACAGTTATAGTTTTTAAAAATGATTTTTAAAGCCTCCTTTGAAACTGAGATTTGAATTATACATAAGTATAGCCACAGGGCTGGACTTCTAAAATTCTATACCACTGTTCGATTGTAATCTAAAAGTGATGGCAAGAGTACATAAGCAGAAGCCCATGTAACTTCTTCCACAGTAAGAATTACTAATATAACAGGGACTGAAATGAAAAGAGCTGGCAATGCATTTCCCCCCCAGCATATCAAGCAGGTTTTCATAAGGAAGCTGTGGTCATCAATCACTACCTCATTACCAGCCCGTCATCTGGGCTTAGGCTAAATGTATTCTGGCTGGCTGCCATACTAAATGTTCAATGAAACATCCTTAAGGCTCTCTACCAGTTCAGCTGAAGTCGCACATGCTATACATCAAAGAGGAACATTAGCGTTATCATAGCTTAATAAATAGTGCCATTCCAGCGATGTAATCCTGTGTTCTAGAGCTATCTACCATCCCCAGTATTCTACTGCTTAGGTAAACAATCTTTCTGTCTCCTGTGAGGTTTATTTAATGATAAATACATGTAGAGATGATTAGTCATACTACCACTGATATATAAATACACTTCTAAACTTGCTAAAACCTGGACATGAATGGGAGTAACAAAATATTCTGAGACACACAATACATTTAAAAAATCTGCCTTGGAATATTAATCACACATGTACATTGCTATTCATCATTGATATTTTGACCCTCACTGGAAAAGTTTTAAGCCAAATAATGACCCCAATCATACTTGTAACTTCCCCAGGTTCAAGTGATTCAGATGTTGTTGTGTAATAAGCAACCATTTTCTTTCTGAAATGGTCAATAAGGACCTTAGTTAAAACGATGGTCTCGGGATTTTTAACATATTTACAGGTGTCACCACCTCATTTGTATAAACTGCATCTTCAATAAAAAGGCTAAAAGATGGAGTTTTTAGAAGGTGAAAATATACACAAAATTGTTTCAGAGCACTCAACATTTTACAATTGCTAGTCAATCTTAGATTGGTCTTTAGAGTGTAAAGACAGAGCCAACATTCACATTACTAAGAAAAGATGTCCATGACTTCTCTCCAAGTTTCAAAAACACACATAATCTAACACAAAATAATGGGGCATACTTTTTCAACCTATCAAATTTGCTCAGGCTTCATGGCTTTCTTTAGGTTTCCTGCTAATTACATGCTATTGATTAAAAGCCTCCAAAAAATATTTGAGGGACCTGAAAGGTGAACCTAAAATGTGAAGTAAACCATGTTTATAAGAATTTTGAGTCAAGATGGGATATGACAACAGTTAAGTTATATTCAATATGAAAGAAAAAGATAGGCCAGGCGCAGTGGCTCATGCCTGTAATCCCAGCACTTTGGGAGACTCAGGCAGGTGGATCATGAGGTCAGGAGTTCAAGACCAGCCTGGCCAACATAGTGAAACCTGATCTCTACTAAAAATGCAAAAATTAGCCAGGCAGTGGCAGGTGCCTGTAATCCCAGCTACTAAGGAGGCTGAGGCAGGAGAATCACTTGAATCCGGGAGGCGGAGGTTGCAGTAAGCCTATATCACACCAGTGCCCTCTAGCTTGGGTGACAGAGCAAAACTCTGTCGAGGGATGAGAGAGAGACAGAGAGAGAGAGACAGAGAGAAAGAGAGAGAGAGAGAGAGAGAGAGAGAGAGAGAGAGAGACAGACAGACTCAGTATCTATTTTGGACCATGAAATGAGACAGAAATGTAAAGTAGCAAGCAATCTTAAGGCCCCTATAAATGTAAAGGGAACTAAAAGTAACATGAGAATCGGGAACCAAGTTTTCCCTGAAAGCCTGGGCCTAGGACAGAATTAACCTGCCAAAGACAAGTGGCCAAAACTGCTGCCAACACACTGACTAGAACTATGTCCTTATTTTTAAAATGAGAACCTAGAGAGAATGGGAGGGCATAAACACAGCCTCTTCACTATTATTCTAACCCAAGTCATCAACCATTTTAAACATCACAGTGGGAAGAAGTCCCACATTATTAAGATACTGGGGGGGAAAGAAAAATAATTTTTCTTGTATCCTCATAGGTTTTGTCAATGGGGCCTGCAAATTAAACTAACAAAAGATAGGTAAGAGAAAAGGTATACAACTTTTATTTAATATTTACATGGATAGGAACTCACAGAAAAGCGAAATTCAAGTAGTTAGGTTCAGGGGATAATATACCTTTTAAAGGGGGCATTAGGCTTCAAGGGATGATAGCTCATAAAGAAGTGGCTAGAAAATATATGGTGGAATTAATAGAATATAAGGGTTATATTAGTAAGATTTGTTTATGCAAAGTCAACATTGACCCCCCCATTCTCAGTGATAACAGTTGTTCCGCCCTTCTTAGTGCCAGGCTAGGGAGGGAGAGCCTTCACAAAGGAAAATGTATGCCCTGCTTTTAGACAGGTAAGGGGAAAGCAGAGAACTCTTCCTGTACCTGCTGCTTCTCAGCTGGCCGTCAGCTCAAAATCATCCTTATGCCAAAGTGGGTTATTTTGCAGAAGATTCCCCTTGAAGACCTGATAAGAACTTGAGTCCTGAAGGAGCAGGTGAAGAACCTGCTAAACCACTAGTTAGGAAAGAGGGTTTACAGATGTGGAGAGAGAAGAAAGCAAAACCAACACAAACTCACAAATTCCTATTAAAAATAAGCCTGAAAAGTGAAACTCAAATACTGTAAAAGATTCTAACACTACAAACAAAAATCAAGTAAGTCAATATGTGAATCATGAATTCACAAAAAAGTCAGTCAGTATGTGAATCATGAATTCACAAAATTTAAATTAATTTTAAGAAACACCAACAAAAACCTTGAAATAAGCATGGCAGTGCTTAAAATGGAAACTGATACACTGGATTTTCTCAAAATGAAACATCAATTTATGACACAAAAAGAAAAATAAATATAGAACAACAATTTGAAAAAATAATATATAACAATAGAAAAAATATATAATCATCAAAATAAAAACAACTAAAAAGGTAACTCTTGTTCTGAGGATGTCAAAGCAATAACTAGTGATGATACTGAGAAATCCATCCACAAGGTAGAGGAAAAAGCCATGAACAAGTAGGTGGAAGATATGAAATATATCAACAGATGTCTTATAAGCCCCAAAGAATAAAATAGAAAGAGGAGCACTATTTGAAAAAATTGTGGGTGAGCATTTTGCAGTATTTGACACTGGCGGCCACAGCAGACACACAAGTTTCTGCAAGGCTTACAGAACTGCATCAGAACAAAGCCTATTCATTTCTGGGTATAGCAAAACTGACAATACCAGGATTTTTAGGGACAAAGAGAAGCCCCTCAGGACCAAATCTAATCTCATCCATCTAGTTGCAATTGCTTGAAATTCCTTTAACTGGAGACAAAGCCTTGCAATCTATAGCTAGAGATAAAGGGCTTAAAATGCAAATAACCACGGGGGAAAAATGTGTTCAGTCCATGTTCTGTTTACTTAAATGGAGGTTCAAAACAGTGAAGAGGCACAGAGGTGCCATTGAGAGTGATGCCTCTGAAGAGAAAGGCTGGAGAGGCACTGCCAAAGGCCCAGGCTGGCTTGACCCTTGGCTCCAGAATTTAAAAGACACTGACCATAGAGGATACCGCTCTTCTTTGGTTGTACCCTTTAGGGTGAGGAAGTAGGAACTGATACATATGCCCACCTCAAGCGCACACCTTCCTTCCTCCCATTCAATGGTGAGAATTACATTCCCAAAAGGCTGAGCCTGCTTCTAGGGCCTATGTGAGGCAGAGACTGTTCCATCCCTAGGGTGACATGTCTGCATACAAAGAGCTAGGGGTGGCCAGAGTGCAGCTCTTGGGATAAGAGATGGATGTACTGCCTACTTCTCCCTCAGTACCTCCACCATGGGATTATGTGTTAACAGTGTAACTGGCATCCAAAGTATAAGACCACTAGTGTGGTTCTTACCTAAAAAATGAATTTGCTTACAAATTGCACTGAAATTATTCTCTAGCTATTAAATACACGGACATGTTTCTTAATCAACTAGCATGGAATTCCTCAAGGGCAGGGACTATGTCTGCTAAAATTAGTCAAGTATCCTCAGTGTCTATATTGTACACATAGAGTATATTCAAAAATTAACGTCAAACAATTTAAAAGGAAAGATACTGACACTGCCATTAACTCATCTCATCATGTTTAAAGGTGAAGAAATTGTCATCCTTCCCAAAAACTAGATATTCCTCTGACCCTCACAACTGTTTTTCATTTATTTGTTTGTTTTTGAAACAGGATCTTACTCTGTTACCCTGGCTGGAATGCAGTGTTGTGATCAGGGCTCACTGCAGCCTTGCGTTTCCAGGCCCAAGCAATCTTCCCACCTCAGCCTCCTGGGTAACTGAGACTATCGGCATGCGCCACGATGCCCAGCTAAGTTTTGTATTTTTTGTAGAGACGGGGTTTCGCCATACTGCTCAGGCTGATCTTGAACTCTTAGAATCAATCAATCCACCCACCTTGGCCTCTCAAAGTGCTGGATTACAGGCATGAGCCACCTCACCCAGCCATAGTCCCACACAATTTCTGTAAAACAAATAAATAAATAAAATTAATCACTAAGCCAGGCTCACTTAGCATCATTTTTGGCTTCATTCCCATCTCTCACTCTAAGCTGATAGTAGTTACTAAGTCAATAATCAAAGTAATATAATACTAATTAATCAAGTCATAATGTTGATCCCATTTCATCCTTTATTTTTTTTTTTCCATTTTCATTTCCATTTCAACTGGCCCCACATTTCTCCAGGTCTCTATTTCTCACTCCTAGCACAGAGAAGAGTCATCACATCTGGGTCCTACCACTTACAGCTGTGTGACCTTGGGCAAGTCACTTCATCTTTCTAAAATTTCATGATCTTTATAAATAAATATAGATAAAAATCCACCAAATACAATTGTGTAACAATAAGTATGGCTTAAGTTTCTTAATGCCTGACAAAAACACTTTTGGTATTATTTGCATTCATTACCTTAAATGAAAGAGGACATGGGTAAGTGAAGACATATAATATGTGAATTATCATTTTTAGCACTATTATTAAAAATCATCATGAACAACAAACTTTTGCTTCCTCACTTCTCTGAGATCAACACTGCTTTACCGTGTTATTTTCTACTGAAGAATCTTGAATCCCTCCCCAGTAATGTCTGAATTCTTTAATTTCTGCAACAAGTGAAATGTTTTATTCATATTAACACTAGAAATGAGAAGTCCACTCAATGAATGAGAGCCTTGTCTGTGCCATGAAATGCCTTGACACACCAAGGTCAATAAGAAACCCTGTAAGCATGGATGGCAGGCATATCATGTTGCAAAATGCCAGGGACCCTGACTCACCATGTGGGAACCCACTCAGGTCGCCAGAGTTGGTATAGAATTTAAATGGAAGGTATTTGAGATTCAACTAATGAAGAAAAAAAAAAGAATATTCTTGGAGCTTTCCTAAATTACTAAAAGCAGAAATTTCTGGGAAAGGAGGTGCCATAAATTCCCTCTTCTTTGGGGTGGCTTCTACTGACAGGAAGAAGACTAAGAGTAAAGGTACCATAAATCCTCTCTTCAGGAGAGTTTCATGGCCACGAGGAAGGAAAGACCACACACATCTGCATAAACGAACATTATCACCAACTTTATCTCCCATTTGTTCTCCTCAAAATCAATTTGTCTTTCCTAAAGAAATCTACTTGTTATTCCCATGGAAAACTTCCCCCATTCCCCTACTAAATTGGGTATATAAGGCTTTAACTTTAACCATTTATCCAGCTACCTAGTTCCTTTGCTAGATCCTTTATGCATATGAATACACCTTTTTTCTGCCTGCTAATATCTTTTGGCCGTTTATTTTACAGACCACCCCAGACACTGAACCTAATAGAGTACAGGAAGTTTTCCCTCCGCAACAACACGAAATGCCCTAAGGTTAGTAAGTGCCCAGAAAACCAGGCAAAGGATGAAAGAGCTTTGCCTGAGACCAGGAGATATTTTTTTCTGGTTCCAAGACAAACAAGTAAGAAGTGAGAAAAGAGAAGGGTGAGAAAGAAGCCAACAAAGGAAATGAGTGGGATGTAATTCCACGAAGGGAACCGGTGTGATAGCCAAAGAATATTTTAAGAACAGTGATGCCTATTTATGCTTTCTAATTAATATTTTTCATTACATACTATATACCTCTTTTCCACATTCTTTCCAAGTATCTCAGGAAAATACTAATCTTATTGATAATTTTGTAAAAATTTATAATAAGGATCATTCTGGAAGGATGGAATAGAGAACAGATAAACCAAGACCTTTTGCTGACAAGGTCTCTTCTGCCTGAAGCATGAACTAAATGCAATACATTTGTTTGAAGTGCCCAGCATTGTTTCTCTGAAGTTGCCTGATGAGCCCCTGGTGTTCACTCTAAGCACAGGTACTGTACCTCATGTAACATTAAATATTAATGGCGTTCTCATAAAAACTTGCTGTATTCCTTAGTCTGAACAAGTCCAGAACTTGTGTTTTCGATTTGTTGAGACCAAGGAAGAGAGCAAGTTTTCATCTGGAAGGCAGAGGGTTTTACAGATGAGAATCACATGGATAACATTTTCAAAATGCATGTACCTTTACCCTCACTTTCAGTTCAGCACACCAGGATTTGGGAAAGAGAGACACATCGACGTATGTACATTGGTACATCTCCTGAAGTTATGCTCTCATTTACTTCTACAGAGAACTATGCCCTGCGAATCCATGCCTGACAGAATAAGACAGGAATGTTTTTGCACATGTTTGTACTTATTGCAAATCATTAAATCACCTAGGAGAAGCTACTTTCTAAATTAATGGCTGTCAACAAGCTTACCAACTCTTTATTATTGATAATATAAACTAAGCCATTATGAAAATTCAAAAGTTAAGTTTAAAGCTCCTGGTATTGTGTGAGGGAAAAGCTTCATACTGGATGAATTAGTCCATTTTGCATTGCTCTAAAGGAGCACCCAAGACTGTGTAATTTTTCAAGAAAAGAAGTTTATTTGTCCCATGGTTATGCAGGCTGTACTAACATGGCACCAACATCTGGTTGGCTTCTAGTGAGGCCTCAGGAGGCTTACAATCACGGCGGAAGGGAAGGGGAGCTGATATGTCATGTGGTGAGAGAGGAAGCAAGAGAGAAAAGAGGAAGCGTTGGACTCTTTTTAAAAACCAGCTCTCATGTGAACTTACAGGGTGAGAATTCACTCATTATTGCGAGGACAGCACCAAGTTACTCATGTGGGATCTACTCCCATGACTCAAACACCTCCCACTAGGCCTCACCTCCAACACCGAGGATCGCATTTCAGCAGGAGATTTGGATGGGATAGATATTCAAACCATATCATTTAGAGGTATTATCATAATGATTTCCACATATTTTTTGAAGTTTTAAACACATATTTTAAGCCAGAGAACAATCCTGCATTATGTTATCCATCGCCAATATAGTGAGGCAAATCTTTGTAGGCAGTTGATGAGGCAGAAGGAATGCAGACATTGGGCTGCACTGAACCAGCTCTCCCCATTTACTAACTGTAAGGTAAGGCACACAGTTTTAAATAATTTAATCTTGGTGTCTCCATATACAAAACAGAAGTAAGACTATTCTCAGGATTGCAGTAGTGATTTAAAAATATACATGATTGGTTAATATGTATACACATTTAATAAATTCTATTGGCTTACTCTTATTGATAACACCATTATTACAAAATACACATGTGTGTGTACTAAATTAAAAATAATATTCTATTATCTTTTGTTTTCTACTGCTCCATGGCTCAGACACTGAACAAAATTACTGTACTCTATCCATCATTAACTGTTATTTTGTGTGAATATTTTCAGTTTCTTTCTCTCACCTTTATTTTTCTTATAGTAATTATAGAAAAAACTTATAATCATTATGCATTTTTAAAAGTAAAGAGTTTAATTTACTAAAAATTTTTTAAAATCTCCTTCCTAATGATCGTTACGTTGATGTGCTATATCAAATAATCAATGGTCTCATTAAAAAGACCTCAGTCTTACAAATAGTCTATGAAGCTGGGTCCTTCTGTGTTAGCAAGGTGTGTGTATGTAAAATTAATTTCATATAATTGGTAGATAAACAAAGAAATGATTTTTTCAGATACAACATTGAATCCAATTATCTCTTTGTTAATTCAAGAAACTCACTGGAGGCTTTAATATCTATTTTTTTTAAAACATGGTAAATTAGATCCTCAAAAACCCGTGTATCAGCAGATGATGTGGCACATTCATATTCTAGACAACATGGTTTCTAAATGACACTGATAAAGTCAGCAATCTTGTGAAAGCTGGCCCTATTCTACTCAACTCAACTGAAACAATGGGGCAGAAACCGTGTTTTTGCTACATCAAGAATATAAAGTTAATTTTCAAAACAAAAGCAACATAAAGTTAATCAGCCATCAGAAAAACCTATCTATCTAGTCTTCATATATAACTGACAACTCATTAAAATATTTAAACACATATAAATTGAGTCAAGTTACATAGTGGCTTACAGGTTTAAAGGGCACAAATTCTCTAATTTGTTTTTAAGAAAGAAATTCTATGTAAGAAAACAGCATTTTCCAAATCCACTTGTTGTATTTAAGATTTTTTTTTTTAGTATTGCTTCTAGCTTCTCACAGAAACATTTTTACTTACATAATTTCCCCTCCCTTCCCCTTTCCTCTCCTCTTCCACGGAGTCTGGCACTTTTGCCCCAGCTGGAGTGCAATGGCATGATCTTGGCTCACTGCAACCTCCGCCTCCCGGGTTCAAGAGATTCTCCGACCTCAGCCTCCTGAGTAGCTGGGATTACAGGCATCTGCCACCATGCCTGGCTAATTTTTTTTTGTATTTTTAGTAGAGACGGTGTTTCACTATGTCGGCCAGGCTGGTCTTGAACTTCTGACCTCGTGATCCACTCACTTCAGCCTCCCAAAGAGCTGGAATTACAGGCATGGGCTACTATGCCCGTCCTCTCCTTTTTTTTTTTTTTTTGACGAAGTCTCTCCCTTGTTGCCTAGGCTGGAATGCAATGACGAGATCTCAGCTCACTGCAACCTCTGCCTCCTGGGTTCAAGCAGTTCTCCTGCCTCAGTCTCCCAAATAGCCGGGATTACAGGTCCCTGCCACAACATCCAGCTAATTTTTGTATTTTTAGTAGAGACGGGGTTTCACCATGTTGGTCAGGCTGCTCTCGAACTCCTGACCTGAGTTGATCCTCCCACCTCAGACTACCAAAGTGCTAGGATTACAGGCGTGAGCCACCATGCCCAGCTATTTATTTACTTCCTGTTAGATTATTAGAGTCTGTAATTGTAACAGTTATGTAACCACACCATGGATTAACCAGTGTGAGGGCGTTCCCTGAAAGATGGGCAAAAGGTAGGGCAGAGCCTGAATTTTCCACAACTGCTACTGCCATGCAACTCCTGCCCCTTTACAAAAGCAGTGCATCATGGAAATTTTCTCTGGATGAAAAAAAAAAATGGTCACTTCTATAGAAAAGTCACAGAGGCCAAAACAGTGATAGAAGAAAAGCATGACTCATATTTGGCCCTGTTGCTTGAGGTACCAAGATATGACACGTAGTATAAATAACTTGTTTATTCTTACCTGCTATGACTTTAACGGGTGGGCTTTCTAGCATAAATGCTTCTAGCATAAACTTTTCCTTTTCAATTTGACAGGGGAGTCATAGGCTCCCTGATTTTCTTAGATGAAGTGTATGACTACCTGTCTGGAACATGATGAAGTGTAAAACCTGTATGACACTGCTGGGCCTGTCCTGAGGGCTGCACTGGGAACATACCAAATGATCATTTCTTTAGACAGCTGATTAGATGGGGGATGAATGCCTAATCTAGGTCCTGACTTCTGACTAATCTACACAGATACTGTACACAATCAGTGGTGGGGAATTTGGCTGAAATATCCTGCAAAGTACAGGACTCAGGACTTCTTTCAGGACTGAGGACTTCATTCGGAGATGTATATGATAAGCACATGTAAAGGTGCAGGGGAAAGAAAGGGGATGGAGACAAAATAAACAAAAGTGACAGATCAGATATGAAAGTTTTGACCACCAAATAATGAAGAATTTTACTTCTACTGCTGATATTTTTCATCTTCCCTTTCATTTCCTATGTAATCCATCACATAAACAGAACCAAAGACAAAAACTACATGATTATCTCAATAGTTCAGACAGGGCCTTCAATAAAATTTAACACCCCTTTATGCTGAAAACTCTCAATAAACTATGTACTGATGGAATGTATCTCAAAATAATAAGGGCCATTTATAACAAGACCACAGCCAATATCATACTGAATGGGCAAAATCTGGATGTATTCCCTTTGAAAACTGGCACAAGAAAAGAATGCTCTCTCTCACCACTCCTATTCAACATAATATTGGAAGTTCTGGCTAGGGCCATCAGGCAAGAGAAAAAATAAAGGGTATTCTAATAGGAAGAGAGGATGTCAATTGTCCCTGTTTGCAGATGACATGATTGTATATTTAGAAAACCCCATCGTCTCAGCCCCAGAAATAATGCCACACATCTACACCATCTGATTTTTGACAAATCTGACAAAAACAAGCAATAGGGAAAGGATTCTCTATTTAATAAATGGTGTTGGAAAAATTAGCTAGCCATATGCAGAAAACTGACAGTGGATCCCTTCCTTACACCTTATACAAAAATAACTCAAACTGTATTAAAAACATAAACATAAGGTCTAAAACCATAAAAACCCTAGAAGAAAATCTAGGCATTACCATTTTCAGGACACAGGCAGGTGCAAAGACTTCATGACATGAAACACCAAAGTAATGGCAACGAAAGCCAAAATTGACAAATTGGAGCTTCTGTACAGCAAAAGAAACTTTCATTAGAGTGAACAGGCAGCCAACAGAATGGGATAAATTTTTTGCAATCTATCCATCTGACAAGGGCTAATATCCAGAATCTACAAACAACTTAAACAAGTTTACAAGAAAAAAACAGCCCCATCAAAAAGTAGGTGAGGGATATGAACAGACACTTCTCAAAAGAAGACATTTATGTGACCAACAAACATATATTAAAAAGCTAATCATCACTAGTCATTAGAGAAATGCAAACCAAAATCACAATGAGATACCACCTCACTACAAGTAGAATGGCGATCATTAAAAAGACAGGAAACAATAGATGCTGGAGAAGATGTGAAGAAACAGGAAGACTTTTACACTGTTGGTGGGAGTGTAAATTAGTTCAACCATTGTGGAAGACTGGCAATTCCTCAAGGATCTAGAACTAGAAATACCATGTGACTGAGCAATCTCATTACTGGGTATATACCCAAAGGATTATAAATCATTCTACTATAAAGACACATGCACACACATGTTTATTGCAGCACTGTTCACAATAGCAAAAACTTGAAACTAACCCAAATATCCATCAATGACAGACTGGATAAAGAAAATGTGGCATATATACACCATGGAATACTATGCAGCCATAAAAAAGATGAGTTCATGTCCTTTGCAGGGACATGGATGAAGCTGGAAACCATCATTTGCAGCAAACTAACACAGGAACAGAAAACCAAAAACTGCATGTTCTCACTCCTAAGTGGGAGTTGAACAATGAGAACGCATGGACATAGGAAGGGGAACATTACACAACAGGGCCTGTCTGGGACTAGGGAAGGGATAACATTAGAAGAAATACCTAATGTAGATGATGGGTTGGTGGGTGCAGCAAACTACAATGGGATGTGTATACCTACGTAACAAACCTGCACATTCTGCACATGTATCCCAGAACTTAAAGTATAATTTAAAAAAAGAAAAGAAAAGTAAAACGTATTTTTTAAATTTGAAAAAAGAATCATCCTTTACTTGAACTAACTGCAATGGTTTCCCACAGAGAAGCCTGCTACTGAGAACCACAGAAAACATCTGTATTGAGTATTCATTAATCTGCTATGTCTGTATGCGGCAACTTGGATTAGAAAATCTCAAGCTTTTCTATCTCTAATAAGTAATAAAAATAAAACTGAAAACTGTAATTTTATATATCTACCAAAAGATTATGTTAAAAATTCTTCCCATAGCTTTCTGACCCTTAGTTTCAGGTAACTATATGTTGCAAATATTTTAGAATATACATCAGATGGTAATACATTACAAAGTGAACTTTACATGTTTTTAATGGCAAATATTTCACAAATATATTCTAGAATAATTAATACATCCACATAGTCCAAAGATAAGATATAAACTATACACCCTGAAAAGTGACCCTTCACTGCTGTCTCTTCTATCTTTCCTTTGGAAGCCTTGTGTCTATAATTTTTTAATGCATACACAAGAAAATATTTACATTTTAATAAAAATTATATATATGGTTTTACACCAACTTTCCTCACATTACTGTTCCATCTTAGATATATTTCCCCATTAGTATTTAAAGATCTTTAATATTTTTAAAACGTACAGTATTCTATTATATGAATATGTTGTTAGTTATTTATCAGTTATTACCTAGTTTTTCTTGATGGGCATTTAGGTTGTTTCCATTACTTTGCTAGTATAAACAATAGTGCGGTTAGTAAATTTTAGACACATTGTTTCATGTATACAATTTCCAAGGGGTGAACTGATTGTTTTATAAAAGAATTGCATAAGAGTGTCTATTTCCTTGTAGCCTCATCAACAATTTGTCAGTGTGTGGTAGATAAAATGGTACATCAGGGAGTGTTGATTTACAGTTCTTTTAATATGTGTGAAATTGAGCATCTCTTAAAAAGTCTAGGAGTCATTTTGATTTTATTTTCTGTGAAATGTATTATTTTATCTTAGTGAATGGATCCAACTCCACTCCAGAGGATATCGCAGTTATATCAATGCCATGTAATAAATAACTTATCTTTTCTACACTGAATTGAAATGCTACTTTTTAAATATCCTAAATCTCTGTATTCATTTCTGTCTGTTTCTTTTTTTTTTCTAATCTGTTCTGCTGATATATGTTTTCATGAGCTAATGCCATGTTATTTTAATTGATGAGGTTTCATGATACGTTAGGTTTATACCAAAATAACATAACTTTTATTGTTCTTATAAATATGGTCTTTCCTTACTACATCTTCTGATGGGTTGTTTGCATATATAAAAGCTATTGATCTCTGTACACTAATTCTGAACCTCAATCTTACTAAAGTTTTTTGCTAACAGCTTCAACAAGAACAGTCTCCCCAAAACAATCTTTTCTGAGTTCTGAGAAATTACTTGTAGATTCTATATTTGAAGGAAATCTTAGCCAAATATCCAATATTTGGTTCACCCTTTATTTCTCTAAATGTCCTGTAGGTTTTGTTTCAGTGTTTTCTGTCATAGAATGATGCTATGAGGAGTGCAAAGCCAATCTAATATTTTCTATTAAGTATGACTTGATCATTTTCCCTATATGTCCAAGGAAGTTTTTATTATTTAAAATCCAAACATTTTCCTAGGATATTTCTTTCTTAAGCTTCCCAGGGCAAGTCTTTTCAAAGCATAATTTCAAACATTTCATTTCACACAAAATGGTTTTTTGAATTACAGGTTGAAATATTTATTCTGTTCCAGTGCAGAGGGAGGTATTCCTCCTGATGTATTCCAATTATGCATATGTTGAATCCGCTTTGATTGTTTCCTTTTGTTATTATTTTCTCTCTCTGTTCTTTACTTTTATCCGTTATCTTTTTATTTTTATCATTTTTCTCCTTTCCATATCTAATATCCTCGACAGGGGTTTGTTATATTTATTCATTCTTATGCTTTTCACATTTTGTCTTTATTTTAGTGACTATATTGTTTTAACCCACTTCTTCTTTTATATTTTGTCAATGCCCTTTGTATCCTATCTTCCTTTGTTCTGAAGCTTATGCTTTATGGTTTTCAAAACACTCATGCTAATGCTACATTGTTTTCTTATTTTAAATAAAAGTCAAAATATTTTGTTATTTTCTTTATATTCCATTGCAATATTTTTTGTTGGAAGTATGCTTACCTATTGGTAAATTTAATTGTCTCTTTTCCATAAATTTTCCATAGTATTTTTATTTTAATGTCATGAAAACATCTTATTACTCATCATCTAATGAGCTAACTTTGCTTAACTGGTTATTTGCAGGATGTTCCTGCAGAGGTGGCTATGGTGAGAGGCAGAGTTCTCTCTTTTTGCTGCCACAGGGATAGAATGCTACTTGGAAATATGGCTTCTTTGCACTGGGTTACTTGAGTAGCTTCATCCACTCTGGTTTTCTGAGCAAAATCAAGTTCAGAAAGCTCTTAGTTGTTATCCGCGCCCCCCCACCCCCACCCCACAACACTGCTCATCTCAGTTCCCATACCCATCCACTTAAAGAAGGGCAAAGTGCCCTTCTATCTGAGATATACCATTCCTGGGTTTCCCAAGACTCTAAAATAATTACTTTCACTTTCTCCCCAGTAGTTACTGTCGGATTTCATCAGCTCTGGGAGCTTCTAAATTAAACTAGAATATACCACTTGTTATTTATTTCCTGATCTCCTAAAAAAAAATGCATTTTTTTTGATACGGCTGTTGACTAAGGATAAATGGGTACTAGCTTACTAGAAAATGTAAGTTTAAATATTTTGGTGCCCTTTCCACAAATTAAAATTTAAATACACATATATTATTCTCAATTTTTAACATGTATACATTTTATTCTAAATAATTTTATATTTGGTGGCCCAAAGTGATAGGCAGATGAGTACAGAGCCAAATATCTATCTAGTTAGAAATGAAAGATAAATTTTCTTGGGTTGAAATAACATATAGGAGATCATGAAGAAAACAACAAACAATAAGAACAATAACAGAACCAGTATAATATACAGTTTTTATTCTAATGTAATAAATACTTAGCCAGCATGAATGTTTTACTAAAAGCAGACAACTTTAAATCCAAAATCACATATGTTTTCTAAGGGAAATTTATACATTACAATGTATAATAAAATAATATTTAGCATAATTTCATTCAAAAATACTACATATTTATTATGTCTCTGAAGGAACTAAGAAGATTATCTCAAACTACTGACTTGTTATCAAATCATACTACATTTGCATGGTATCTTTGTATAATCATACAACTTCTGAGAAGACAGATATATCAAATTACTTCATAGTTGAAGTTTTTTAATAAAATATTAAGATCACTAAACTGTCAAGACTATATGATAGCCAAAATGATGTCCAAAAAGGAGCTACTAAAATAAAAAGTTACTAACTGCAGAATCTCCTCTAGTTTTTCCCGACTCACACATCTGATATTTTGCCAAATACTGATGACTCAACTCTGCCCTTTCTCTCTCATCCATCTTCTCATATTCTTTCCTGCTACTATCAAATCAGATTTTCATTAACTTTCACCTTGACTACAGCCTTTCAGAAATATATAAAGCTATTATTGAAAGAAACCTTGTAGTCATAATAAGGCTACTGAATGTCAAGTCTGGACTTGAGTGCAAGTCTTATTAGGTTATAGTTTTAGACAATCATTACAGTTTTGGTCTGGCAATCAAAAAAGTATACTGATAGCCTCACTATAACCATGATAAGGAATCCAAAAAGTGATATTAAATATGGATTCAATCAAACAATCATCTAGAAAATCTAACCTTAGAAATTATGACTGTGGAAATCACTCTGGGGCTTAATCGAGTAAATGTCTAAGGCATTATAGGCAAAGTGATGTAAAACTAAGGTAAAAGTGGACCCAGTCATGTAGACTGTGCTAACATAATTGGAAAAGGAGTTATAGAGCTGAGACTTACAGGCATTTTGGTGTTTGTGGATCATCTGAATAGAAACTGTGTCATGTGTTGGATAGAAAGCTAACTGGTTCGGGAGTAAACTTTGATTTTCTGTTATATGATTATGGTTAAAATTAGTATGTTGAGAATGAGGTTTAGAACAAGTTACTAAAAAAAAAACCACTTTATATATTTAAAAAAAAAAAAAAAACAGTAATCAAGTAAAAGTGGAATCAGAACCAGGAAAGACACTGATTTTTCTTATAAAGACATAGTTTTATTCACTACTGAAAGGTGTGAATACATTGTAATAATAGCTAACACATGTTAAGCATTTGTTTTATGCCAGGCATTATTCTAAGTATTTTCTCTGTGTGAAATCATTTAATCCTCTCAATGGTCCTATGAAGCACATTATATGATTATTCATAATTAACATTAAATAGAATAGAACAAAGAGTCATTAAGTAAATTTTTAATCATAATCACTTGGAATGTAATACTCTTTGAAACTATAGATAAGCATATGACTACTGTTACCACATTTCAGTCAGAGAAGATCCTCTATAGAAGATCCCCTATAGACTCTCAGTGTCCTATATTGAATCTAAATTCATATGATATTTGTAGTAAGTACACCCAGATCTTAATTTTGTTTTAAATGTGTTAGATCTACATAATTAGTAAGAAACAAATTTCTATGTGTTCTTTGATGTTGAACATGTTAGGCTGTATTAATATTTGACATCTAAGAAAGGAGCTCTAAAAATCTCATAAATCAAGAAGGTTTATATTTTCCTATGTTTGCCTACATATTTCAGTATAATTGAGGAAGTAATTTTTAGTCTTTAATTAATTGCAACTGTAATTATTTAGCCTGGAGAAGTAAATACTAAAAATCAATTTAATAAAGATTTTCAGCTACATAAGGAGCTCTCAAGATGATCGTGCCTACTTCTACTTAAAAACTGGATATACATGATAGCACAAAAGATGAGTGAAATACTCCTGACAGTGAGGGTTAGCAAATTTTAGAAAACAGAAAGGTTGTAGAAATTCTTTCTATTAATGCGTTTTTAAATCTTGTTCATATTTAGTTTCCTCCTTGTGATTCTATCTGCACATGAATAAGTGACTTAAAACATGTTTTTTCCTATTCTGAATGATTCTGTGGTTGGAAATAACAATGTGCTTAAAATCTGCTCATACTACAATTAATCATGCATTACTCTTTTCTAATAAACCATAATTAAAAAAATATTTTAGTGAAGTCAAAACTTGGAAAACATAAAATCCTACTAGAACTGTGTTATTGCCAGAAAAATACCATTGTGTTTAATTTAAATGCTCATTAAGATTCATATACTTGTAAGTTAAATATAAGAAAGGGAAGTAGGAAGTTCCAAGAAGTAATGCTGCAAGACACTCTTATTTTTAAGCCATGACCATTTCTGGAAGAAAACAGAAACTGGGAGACAGGGGAAAAGTTGAGGTACCATAGTTGTCAAATATTTGCATTTCTGCATAGAGTAGAATCAATGTAGTACCTTCTATTCTTATTAATAGGGCCCTTGCTAAAGCCTCCTAAAAGGTTTCCCAGCTCTACTCTGCCCTCCACCAAGCCCAACAGAGTAACTCTTTTTCCAAATGCAAATCTGATAATTTCACTTCCCAACTTAGCTATCTAGCATCTCCAGCCACTGATTCCTTTCTTTGTTCTCTCCAAACTCAGCTTGCGGGATCCCTCCTTCTTTCGACTTAGGACAGGTTCCCTTAGAATGCACCCTCATAACCCCTTACATTTCTGCTTTTCAAAATGTTTCATTATGTGATGCGGTGTATTGAATATCTGTCTCCCACAGGCTAGGAGCTCCTCTAGAACAGGGACTATATCCACTTTCTTTACCTATATTTCAAGTGCAGCCCATTGCCTTGCACATAACAGGTTCTCCATAACTCTAGTAGAAAAAGGAGCAAAACTGCTATGAATAATGTTTCCTCTTCTAATCTGTAATGTATTCAATCATTCAACAAAACATTTAGTGAAGATTTTGTTTTATGCTAAGACCAATGGTCAAAAGAAATGCATAAAACTTGCCCCAATTCAGTTTCTAATTAATTAACAACTATATATGCAATTTAAAAGTTACAGAATTTTAAAAAAAGACACTTTTTCTATAGGTTTTAGTTTATGATGGCGATTATATTTTCCTAAATTCTGTCCATCTGGAGAGAAGTTTGTTCATAATTACAACACCCAACTTTACAATAGTGTCTTTCAGGGGCAAGTTAAACAAACAGATAGATACATCTCATAAACCACAAAAGAAGGAACTAGTAGTCCCTAGGGCATAACTCAAATATAGATAACTTCATTTTCACATTCTTTATCATTCCTTTTATGAATATTATCAGTTTACTTGTACCTTGAAAAAATTTTAAATCTTATTTCAGTTTCATAATTATCTAACATATGTGAAATATCAGTTAACTACCCTTATACATGAGGTATTACTTTTATCTAAGCCACAGTGAATAATTTGAGGCGTATATACACATACATAAACACACATTAGAGCTTAAATAGCAGTATTTGAAATAGTATCATTCCCTTCATTATATTCTATTATTTGTCATATAACATGTCACCTAACTAAAGATTGTTCAGTCATAAAATGATAGATTATTCAAATGTCTAGCCACAATAGTTGCAGTGGAAAGCCTTAGCTCTGAGTATCTGATGAGTGTTCAATTAAGACTTCAAACCTTGTTTCTCTTTGGGCACTGTTATTTTAAGCAGATGCAATTTATTCTTCTTTATACATAAAACATGTACAATTTTAATAGTTGTATATGATACAAAATTTGAACATTTAAGGAAAGTTACACCACATTAAGTTTAACCCTCATTTATGTCTTGGATGATAGATGCAAGAATTCCAACTGAGGCGATTTTATGAACCAGCTAAATGATTTGTATTCAGAACAGCATTAAAAATCCCCATGACAAAGTGTACTTGAACAAAAATACCCTGCTTGTGACACATCCTTTACAAGTAATGTGTTTTCATTTTTCACATGTTGCATCTCATTTATTTTATTCAGGCACACATACTTAAATTGGCAAGATAGCGCAAGCTTCCAATACCTTTGAAATAATAAATCACTTCTTGCAGATGTTTTCACCCACTGCAAGGCTGCCGTTCATTAATCAAACATTATCATTTTCTATCAGTGCCCAGTGTTAAACAGAAACGGCACTTCATTTTGAGTTCTGACTTTCATTCACTGGTTATAACCTTACCCCACAATACTACTGCTTACGTTTTGGAAATGTGAAACCTCCTACAGTGTAATAGATTTTGCAGCAAAAAATCTTAAATGGTATTATATTTTCTGAATTCAATATGCTTTATCAGGGACTAAATCAAACCAGTTTTTAAAAATACAAAATAAATGCAGTGATAACAGGCATTTAAAATTAGGTCCAAAATAATAATAAATTTATAATGTAAGCTCTTTTTCTATGAATATGTTTAATATCTAACAAATTAAATTTCTAGAACTCAGATTCAGAATTCTTTTTTATTTAGCTTACGCTATTAAAATCATTTCAGAAGACATGGAAAGGCCGTTTATCTACCTATTATAATTTTTAAGCCCACAAAAAGAAAATGGAACAAAGTGAAGGACAACTATAAAGTATTTCTCAATTTTTTAACTCTCTAAGTAAATAAATAACAGAAAATTATCAATTTATAATACACGAAATCACAGGTGATCTTATGGATCATGAGTCACTATATTCATTCTATAAATATTCTTACAACCCAAAGAAAAGATGATTGGTTTAATCTAGATTGCTTTACTGCCTTAAAAACAGTTCAAGAGTACAGATGCTGCAAAAGAGAATTTTAGAAATCACTTGTATTTTCTCTAAAAAATTCTCATTGTTATTCATTCTGTTTGACTAACGAATCCTAAACTATAAGAATATAAAGCCAACATTCACTTCAAAATCTGACCTGATAATGAAATCATAAACTAGAAATTGCCATGTAATTGAATAAAAAGGAAATAGTTTATAAATATTTTGTTTAATCATTATTAATTGATATCATTACTGATTATTCATAAACTCTCTCCCATTAAGGTATAGTGCTAATAACTTTATATATGGATATGGCCCCCTTTCCAATAAATTTATAATAAACATTATGGGAATTTGTGCAGGAGAATGTTTCAGAAAAAATCTGAGGAATTCAGAGTAAATAAATCTAAAAGAAAAACATATTGCCATGCTTTCATTCAGATCTCAACAAACCACCACAGAATTACAGTTTGAGGGCAAATGGGAGAGGGACATTGCTATTGCAATATTTTATATGGTGAAAATCCTGAGCATGGTAGGCCTAAGGCAGTTTCCTGTGATATCAATCAAGAAATTCAGATGCTTTTCCACCGTCTCTAGGATAAATCTAAACTCTGTAAACTTCTTAACTGCAGGTAAATGACCCATGATAGTGTATTTGTCTCCCACCCTCATGCCCTATGTACTGTTATTTACTCTCTCCCTGCCTCATCATGCTTCCTAGGCATATGCCATCCCATAAGTATCACAATTTCAAGATTACCCTCTTCTATCCAGTCTCCATGTTATGGTGGACACCACTTTATCTGCCAGTGATGAGCTTGCTTCAATTTTTCTAACATACTCCCACCCCTCAAGATTAAAGACTCAGCCCTTTAGATGGTCATTTATCTAGCTCCTCTGTCCTCTGTACTTTACTACAATAATACTTTTCCCCTTAAACACTGATGAGCATCCCTGGGAAGAGAGTATGCCTAAAATCATTAGTGAATGACCAGTATAGTGCCCGGACAAATGAATACCCTTCGAAGGTATGACAAATCATTAAACAAAGGAATGGAATTGGGTAAAGTGGCCTTTAGTAGTCAGAATTTCAATTTCTTATTTGTCTTATATTCTGTTGTCTTTGTATTCTGATAATTTTTCCTGTCATTTTATATTTTCATGAGACCAGAATCCCCCTTTTCCTTCTCTTCCATTCTCTCCACCTTCTCCTCTCACCTCTTTATAGGAAAGGGCCTACAAAACTTTTGTACTAAGTTTTAAAGGAGTAATAATGCTAAAATTTTATCCTTCCAGACACAAACACAAACATACACACAAAAACACACACATTTAACAAAGAATAAACATAAGGTATTGTCTTTATACTAAATAATAAGCCTTTAATTGTAAAACTGTGGGTACAGGCTGGAGAGTGATGGAGGAGAGAAATCAGAATCAGATCTCCACTGAAGTCTGAACTATGAACCTAGCAGTGATCAATATTGTGTGTGTGCTCTCCATACATGTGCACAATAACTTATCAAGGTGTCATCTACAGTTTACAACCCCAATCTTATCTTAGCTAACCCAACAATCTCAAAAATTAATGAGATAAGTAAAGACGCCATTCACAGAACTGCACAGGGCCAAATAGATTACAGAATACGTAGCTATAATACGTGCTTTCCTGCTTCTATAATGCATTTGTGATAATCTAATATGATAGATAATTACAATGACTGAAACCCGAAATTAACCCTGAGCTTTTCTGCAGTGAAGTAAAATGAAATTATTAGAAATTACATAGATATCAATATCTGATAAAAGAAAGCTTACTGAGCCAAATTATTTTCCCATCACAAAATTATTTAAAGAATTCTATGACACCAGTCAATATATAAAGATTTACTGACCAATATACTAAGATTTCTAATCGTGATTTCACAAAAGATAAGAGATTTAATTATGTGATCATTTAATATTCATAAAAGTTCAGGGAATTATAATAAAATAATATATATTTCCACATAATTTTCATGATTATGAAGTATTTTATTGTATATAATCTCTATGTATAGAATCTCCAACATGTATTATCTTTAGAAAGAATAATTTGATCACTACATTGTTCTATTTATCAGGAATGCCCTTTACAAAAATAAAGACTATTACATGGTAAATAATAATACAATAACATGAAAATAATCAATAAAAATCAAATATGGGCTATTCTATTAGTCTGCTTTCATGCTACTGATAAATACATATCTGAGACTGGGTAATTTATAAAGAAAAAGACGTTTAATGGACTCACAGTTCCATGTGGCTGGGTAGGCCTTAAAATCATAGTGAAAGATGAAAGGCACGTCTTACATGGTGGTGGCAAGAGAGAACGAGATCCAAGAGAAAGGAGTTTCCCTTTATAAAACCATCAGATCTCATGAGACTTATTCACTACCACAAGAACAGTATGGGAAAATGCCTCTGTGATTCAATTATCTCCCACCGTGTCTCTCTCACAACACGTGGGAATTATGGGCGCTACAATTCAAGATGAGATTTGAGTGGGTACACAGCTAAACCATATCAGCTACCACAACAGAAACAGTTTTCTAACTGTTGTGAGCTACCTGAATATACATGCTTGACACTTGCATTCCCCCCTCCAAAAAAGCAAAAACAAAAAACCAACCAACCAAACAAAAAACCTTAGCAGTTAATATAGTAATGAGAAATTTTGAAGATGAACAAAATTCTGTGTGATCCCACAATGAAGTGTCATCAATTTGATTTTTAAAATTCCTGCACAGTTCACACAAAACTATGTACATCTCTTTCCTTAGTGGCTAAGACCTGGTCTCTTGAAGCTTAGCTCTACTCTCAAGCCTCAAATAGAGCAAGACACATTTGTGATGACTATTTCAGCTCTCAGAAGAGGCTTTTTGCAAGTTCCTTCCACTGTTGCCTGCTGAAATACACAGCTTCCCAGATCCAAAGTAATAGAAGTAATTTCTTACGGAGTTTAATTGTTTTGTTTTGTTTTGTTTTGCTCCTGCTTAAACTAGTTGATTTCTAAAATTCAGCTTGGACAAGGAAAATAAAATTTTGGTGACAATAAAAGTTAAAATATTTAAAAACAGACTTTTTATAGCAAAAGAAATCAAATTAGTATAACGAGCACAGGAATACACAAAGCACTGATGCAGAAGACTCTTGTCTCCACCCTACCCCAACAGAAAAAACAGAAACTTTAAAAACTCTACACATTTGATATAAATTTGAATGAACCATGTTAACTTATGAGCAAGTTAACAGAAATATTTGAAGTTTTTTTTTTTTTTTTGAGTCATTTAGCTTTCACAGTTTGGGGGGAAATCAGGATGAAAAAGAGTTATTAGCATGCCTAGGAAACTGAAAAGGACACAGTTTACTTTTTAATTTTTAATAAAAATAACTGCCAAAGAACATCATTATTCTTAGAAGACAGAGGGACTTTTCAAAATACCTACATTTTCTGAGCTCTGATTTTGTCATATTTCCATTTTTATTTGTAAATCTAAATGTACCATTTTCCAGTAACCGGTGATCTTATAATTCATAACAACACATCTTATGCAACAAATAACCAAGCCAAACTGTCATATGCTATCTACAGAGCAGTTGTTCTGGCAGCCCAGCAAGAAGAAGGAGAATAATGTTCTCCACTTGTAGCAGGCAGAAATTCACCTATCCCCTTCTTTTCATGAAAGATCTTTCTGCCTTGTGTCCTTTGGTCTAGACGTTGGGTTTATCCTCTTTACTGAACAACGGAATTCTCAGCTACTCAAGGTGAATGAGGAAATCAAGGGGTCTAGCTACTTTTTAATAGCCTCTTCACAAATCCCCCAGGTTTGGCCTTGTCTTCACTCTTTTTCTCCACAGCTACCTGATATTATCAATCTTCAAAGTTTAAGTAAGGTCAGTAGTACATATTATGATACTTCACCAGTCGTGTTAAGTATTTAGCTTTCTTGGGTGTGCTCAGTCCAACCTCACGTAGCCATCTGCTTTTCAACTTCCAAAATGTCATTTCCACTCCTTTCTATTATTTTTTCCTACTGGGCTTATGACGTTTAACAAATCCTGTTGCTTTCATTTTTGTGAAAATCCAGGATGGGATATAGAGATACACTTGCATTCCGTCTGCCATTTTTAAATGAAATCCTCATTAAACTAATTTTACAAAGAAGAATTTCAATCAGTAAATTATATCATACTTTATCTTAATACTTGGGAATTTTTAAAATTTTCTTTTCAAAAGACTGATTGGATCTATGAGATTTATCTCCAGGCGTGATTTTGCTTTCTATGAACTGTCAATATTTCCAGAATGTACTTGAACTTTATACAAAATTCAACTGCAATTTCTTAAGTCTGCTGCACAATTGTATTCTATTCTATTTATTTATTTATTTATTTATTTATTTATTTATTTATTTAGAGTTGGAGTCTTACTCTGTAGCTCAGGCTACAGTGCAGTGGCTTGATCTCAGCTTACTGCAACTTCCACCTCCTGGGATCCAGTGATTCTCCTGTCTCAGCCTCCAGAGTAGCTGGGATTACAGGCAAGCACCACTGCATCTGGCTAATTTTTTGCACTTAGTAGAGATGGGTTTCACCATGTTGGCCAGGCTAGTCTTGAACTCCTGACTTCAGGTAATCCACCCAACTCAGCCTCCCAAAGTGCTAGGATTACAGGCATGAGCCACCGTGCCCAGCCTGTATTCTTTAGTACCTTCACTGTTCAATTAGACTGTCAGTAAGCAAGGCATAGGGGAAAAAAATGAGTTTCGATTGTCTATAGATATTTATTCACTAAAAATTCTAAAGAATATTACAATTTGTATTTTTAAATTAAATTTCCAAATTCTAAAACATGCATTCTTGCCCATGAGTTGCCTCACTCTTATGAGTTATAAAGATGTCAATATTTTTTATGGGCAAATGTAATACAAAGCAAATTATTTTTTGACAGTGTTGAATGATCTCCTCTCAATCAGTGAAAATGAATTCTCTTGCCATTACTGACTAAGCAACTGGTTTTATTTTTAATACATTGGGTGTAAATGAACAACCATCCATCTTCTTGTAGTCACAGATATATCTGATAAAAGATGATTCCCTAACAAAGGAACCACAGGTGTCTAGAAATAACATTTTATGCTGCAATGTTTGTCTTAATAATGGCATCAGAAAACTGATAATTTAACACCAATAACATGTTCCAATTAGAAATATATTTATTATATAACTAGCAGAGAATGTTGAAGACTAGTGGTATCTGAAATTCTTCTCAAAGACCATGCACTAATAATGATGAAACCACAAATTTGCTAATTAGAATTATTCCTAAATGATCATTAAAGCAGACAGTTGCTTTTGTTTTTGGATTTCACATGTAAATTCAAAGATTTTTGAGACCAAGAGATAGCTGAAATAGACCCATAGGAACACACCTATAGAAATTAAAAGGTATTCAGTTGCTTGTTTCTGTTAATGAGTACCAGTTTTATTCTACAGTTACAGTTTGCAGTTTGCAGTAAATAAGCCAAAAGACCAGGAAATCATCTTGTTTGGTTATACCAGAATTCAATTGTTGTTAATGCTTTATTATGCACTTCAATTAGTTTTATGTTAGTTTTATAAATTAGTCTTCTCTACATATCTAAATATATATTTCCTCATGAGGTTTAATATTCAAGGAGATAAATATGAGGAAATGCTTTGAAACCAATTATAGGAATAATCTTACATAATCTGCAAATGCTGATCAAAATACATAATTTCTACAATGTCAATACTGGAAAAATATAGCTTTATTAGGTTGAAAATAATTATTTTGACTTTTAAGATAATGGTTAGATTTGATTATAGGTACACAGAGATAAATACAACATTGAAAACACTAAGCCACATACATTTAAAACATCGTATAATTCTAATAGCTACTTACTACTGTTTACTTTTTAATGTTCTCATTGAAGTTCCTAATACTAAACTATAAGGAAAAAAGACCTAAGAATTTTGACTTAAATATTAATTAATTACTTCAGCGTTTGCCCAAGTTCTATCTCCAATCATCTCTCTGCTGGACTGTGTAACAGCTGCCCAGATCATCTCCACGTGTCCAGTCTCATCACTTTCAAATTCATTGTCTACTCAGAAAGTCTACACTGCTTAAAATCTTTTCATCACTTTTCATATTCGGGAGAATAAAAGCCCAAGTTTCCTAATATACTATCAAGCCCTCTGTGACTGTATGACTTGATTCTTGCCTAACACTTCTGACTAAGGACTCAAAAATGGGAGTGCCACAGACTCCAGAAACACTAGAGGTTTATAATGCTAATTCACTGAACACCTGGCTCTCTGGAACCCTCTTAAAAACCTTCTCCCTCTAACTTCTTTTTTCCTGCTAACTTCTAATCATTTTTGCTAATTAGTAAAGACACCATCTCTTCTAGGAAGTCTTCTATGCCTCCCTCCCTGACCCCAATACACATTCTCACACTTAAAAGTCATCCCAGGAATGTCGGACCTACCTACTACTGTGTAGGTAGGTCCTACACAGATCTCTGGGCATCTCTCTATCACTACATATATCATTATATATTGTGTTGTAATTATGTTACTTTACATCCAATGAATCTTAGATCTTTGTGAAGTCAAGGAAAATGTTTAACCTTTCATTGAATGCTTAATAACAGGTACCTAGGACAGATCATGGTAAATGTTGGTAGAATGAATATATGAATTTGATATAATTACGTATGTACAACCAGGCTGCTTATAAATTGGCAGTCTGGAAATTTGAGGGAAAGCTTTCAATGATGATTTTTAGATTACAAGTACAGTCTACACATTTGTGTAAGATTTATATCAGCTCGACATATTCAGTGATGGATGTTATTTGGTTTTCTGTATTGCTCTGAACAGTTACAATTTAAAAATATCAATCCATAATGAAAAGTATTTTCCATGCCATATATATTGAACTATTGTTCTTTAACATAGGTTAATTAAGTTTGACAGAAATCCGCACCCACTTTTTCCTTCATCTAAAGTTGAAAGCTTAGCTTAAAATGAATTATTTCATTTCTCAAAACAGCAAGTAAAAATGTTCAACTTGCTATGTTTTTCATGTAATGCTATGCAACTTACCTGGATTTTTTTTTTTTTTTCTTAGATGGAGTCTCATTGTCGCCAGGCTGGAGTGCAGTGGCATGATCTCAGGTCACTGCAATCTCCTCCTCCTGGGTTCAAGCAATTCTCCTGTCTCAGCCTACAGGTGTGCACCACCACACACGGCTAATTTTTTCATTTTAGTATAGATGAGGTTTCACCATGTCGGGCAGGATGGTCTCCATCTCCTGACCTTGTCATCTGCCCATCTCGGCCTCCCAAAGTGCGAGGTGTGAGCCACCTCGCCCGGCCTACCCGTAATTTTTTAAAGTGCATGTAGTATAAGAACTCAAAAGTTTTTGAATGAACACTAAATTATATTGCCTTTCATTGATTCTTAGATACATTTTCTTGCTCTCTTTTGTTTCTCTGTATTCACCTTCATTTCTTCAATTTCTACCTCACTCTATATATAGAGTATTGTATATTGATACGGTCATCTGATTTTGAAATAAACCCAATGTACATGGCATAATAAACTTACAGCTGAATTTATCTTCAACTTTCAACTTAGAAAATGCCCTATATTCTTTCTAATAGTAATACTCTGTAATGGCATGGTGGCTGATTCTATCACTATACTTAAGCAAAATAAAAGTAGATGCTATGGACAAACAAGTTGCTAAAATGCTACTGTTCCTGTATTTTAACAATTAATATGCTTGTCACAATAATTTACGAAATGGGGTTATTTAATGACCTGATAGGATTAACTCCTTTTCAAAGTAATTAATTACAACCTGAGTATTATTTATAGTTGGATAAAACTGGCTCAAACCAGCTTTGTGTGTTTGCTGATTTTATTTTTATATGCTTGGCGGGGTGATAATTTTGTAGGTTATCTAGAATATCCATATGATAAATGATTACTAATTTCACTGTAAAAAGTGCAAAATACATTACTTCTGTCTTAATTATAAACAACAAAACAAATGTTCAATAAAGGTATCATCCCTACTTGTTCCCTCTGCTATGATAAAATGCTTTATTGGTTCTTTGCTTCCTTCTACCCCATAAATGTAAACTAGTATTAAGACCCATCAAAAATATAAAATTAGTTAAGCAACAATGTAATGTTCCTTATCTATATTTCTCTACTATGTTGTACAGTTTCTTCACCCCATTTATCACTTTCTGCTCTGAGTGTTCCTGGAGATGCCTTAAGGTTTTCTCTCTCTCTTCATCCCTCCCCACCAACCTTCAGCTTCTAGTAAAGCCTTCTACTCAAAGGAGTAAACCAAACCTTACTACTTCACTAAGAATAGACTATGGCAAAGTGAACTCACTTGGCTGACATGTTCCACCTTAGAACTTTTTCCGTCTTCACCAAACTATTTATGTGTCAATGAGAAAAAATATAGATCCTTTCAACTTTAAAAAGCTAACATTTCTGCATATGCTCTTATTTTCTGGTCTCTTCTTGTTTTGCTCAGTCTCCACTTAAATTTAATTATTATCTCAAATTTATGTTTTTAACTCACTTCTTTATCTTGCTATAAAATGTGTTCACATTTCTCCGTTAGAAAAACAAAACCCAACCAACCAACACTCAGCTCTTCTTCTTTCTTAAGCCACTATAACCATGATTTTCCTCTCCACAATTCTTGTATGAGGAACCATGGAAGTTTGAGAAAATCACAGGTTTTGCTTTCTGATTCTGTCATATTACATATTAGAGGAGGAATAATTTAGCATAATGCCAGTTATGTTTAAAAATTTCTGCTCATTTGATTTAACATACACCATATATGTAGGTATAAATATTAGAGTTATAATGAACTCATTATTACAAATCCATTTGAAGAGGGTAAACAAATCCCAAGATCAAAGACTTGCCTACAATGTTCTCTTCACCCCTTTCCCCCTCATTTTCGTGTGTGTATACCAATTAGCCTACAATGGTAGAGACCATATGTTCAGTTATTCTGCATCACGAAAACATATAGAATCGAGGAGGACTGATGTTATGTTTCCATAATGCATAATGCATATTTTCTTCCCCTACTTTAGGAGGATACAATATTTAACTGTGACTATGAAAAAGCTAATTTTAAAGACCCATCTAGTTGATATTTGCCAAAACAAGAGAATTTTTAAATGTGTTAAGACATATACTATGCTTTGATAAAATAAAAAATATAGAAATCCAGGAACAAAGCTCTATGGAAGAAGCAAACTTAAAGACAATCAAATTACAATAAATATTGAAATTTCTATTGCAGAATAACTTTATTGGTTCGTAAGAAAAAAAGGAATCTTACTATGGTGAACATGTCTCTATAAAATAAATCATCAGCTTTTATAAAACATGCTATATGTTTATTATTGTTGTTAAAGAAATTTGCTTTTTTAAAGACACCAAGATATTTTTAAGTAAAAGATTTTATCCCCCAATCTGTCTCCTTTTAAATATGTATATACATACCTACATACAAACATACATACATATGTGTGTGTATATGTATATAAAATGTCAAATTTTATTTTAGAAGGTGTATTTTCACACATAGGAAATATTTCGTATTTCCAAGTCAACTTTTTAGCAAATCATAAGCAGGTTCAGTAGTATTCACAAATACTAGCTGTGTACATCAACCAATATTAAAACACAATCCTAACAAAAGTTAATTATCATGTGAACTAACCTTTTTTGCCCTATTATCATGAAAATCTCTCTAGCCACACAGATTTATCTAATACATGATCTGGTGAAAATAAGGATGAGGCAAGAGCAAAACCAACGCACACTATGAATAAATCATGTTGAAATAATGTTCTTAGATATGGTATTAGAGCATATTCATTTCAGTATGTGTGCATATCATACTCTGTGGCACTGGTAATCACACAGTTTCATTGGACTAAAGTTTTCTAACATTCTGCATAGGGTGGTTATGAAAACCAAATATGTAATCTCATCAATGTCATGGCATCCTACTGTGTGCCAATTTTGGTGAAAAGGTAGTTTATATTATTTTTACTACTCCCAACAACCATGGACTACAGCATACTGAGTGAATTTAACTAGCTTCAGGATTCATACTAACAAATATGGAGGAGATACTGCCGCATCTGATTTCCTCAGAATGAATCGGGTATACCTAAGAGCTTACTAGATATTTTCACCAGGTTGTCACAAGGAATCCCAAACATAAGAAGCCAGAAAAGATCTCATAATCTCCCCCAATTTTATTTTATTGGTAAATTATAACTACCATCCATTTATTTGGTCAAAAGAATGGTTGAAAACAATCTCTGACTTGTACTTATTCCTTAGATCTTTACCTTCCCTTCTCCTTCCAACTCCTGTCCTTCACTGACAGTATCTAAGACTCACTAATTATATTTCCATATGTTTTTTCCTGTTCTTAGCTCTTGCCACCCTACCTTATGTCCTTGATTTTCTCTCGCTTGAATTATTCCAATAGCCACAGTGTAAAATCACTCAGTGTCTGGTATCGCTCTTCTCCAATCCATTTTCACAGTGCAACCAAATCAATCTCTCTTGTTTCTTACCTCTCACATCAAAATCCCTCATCTTCCACAGCACAAAGTAAACACTCAATAACTACTGCAAACTAAATGCATTTGCATTACCATGTGAAGCCTCTTGCATCTAGCCTGGTTTATCTGTTTGTCCCTATTTGCCAGCATGTGACTCTGGAAGTGAAAATTCCAGCAAGAATATGGAGCTGTCATATATGATATTCCCTACATTTGGGTGCACTCCTAATCCCTGTCCCAACATGTCTCCTGGATTACCCTTTTCCTACAGAGGCTTATAGTCTAGGATGAACCAATAGAAATATATACATGTAAGTGAACAAAATGTTTTGGATGCTCTCATACTGTGTTACATATTGTATAGAAAAAAGGAATAAAATGACAGATTAGAAAATATTTACATGTCTGTCTCCCCCTAAATCTGTAAGTCTCTTGATAACAAGGGCATATGAATCACAAGAAACTTGGTATTTACTGAATGAATAAATGAAGTTATATAGGCATATAATGGAGGTGAAATCCTTAGCATTATAAAAATTATAAGAATGAAGATAATTTATTTTTATTACTACTTTAAGCACATGACTGTTGATATTTTATCAATAATAATCAAAGTTGGATTCTAAAGATAACTTATAAACATTAGATTTTTCAAATAAGAGTTTAAGTTTTTGAGGACATATGTGTGTGTGTGTGTGTGTGTGTGTGTATGTATGTATATATGCATGTGTGTGTGTGTGTATGGGTGCATACATACATATATATATATATATATATATACACACACACATATATACACACACATAGATAGATAGATACAGGTATAAAACTATTCAAAACTAATACATATATATGAGTTTAGTATTTTAAACTATAGCTTAAAATACTATTTGAAATAGTATTTTAAGGTTGTAAGGGTACAATTTAGTAAAACACACACACACACGTGTGTTTTACTTAATTATAAGTAAATATAATTAAATATAATTATTTTTATTTGATAGATACATGCATTTATGTGTATGTAGCTACATAATATGTATATAACTATACTGAAAATAAAAACTATTCAAACGAATGTTTTTAATATATGTTAAGTTAAAAGTTTTCTTATCACTGCCTTATTTTACTTTCTTTTATTAGAGGTCTTAGTAGTCAAAAAACTTTTAGACTTTTTAGGGAATTTTGCTTCTAATATAACTTGTTGATTTCAGGCTGCTTTCTGATCCTATGGAAACAAGAGTCTTCAAGTGAAAATAACTTCAAGATTATGCTGCCTTTATGAATTTTACTTTTTCCTTACTCTGCCACCTCAAGCAAGCTTCCAGTTCTCAGAAAAATGACTATAAGTTGTAAAAGGCTGGAAGCTAGAACACATATGCACACACACACATACACAGGGGAAAAAAGAACATACTTAAATATAGTGGAAAGCAGTTGTAGAAAAACATAAGATTGCTTTACCACCAAAAGTCTAACACATTTCAGTCTCTACCACAGTAACAGAAAACTTCACGGATACACCAATCACTAGAGACTCATACTCAGTTATTTCTAAGTCCCATATTATCTCGTATTATAGCCCAGAATGTTTCTGTCAGTAATTCTGGTAATACAGCTACCAAAAACACATTAAAATAGGAAAAAAGGCGCAAACATAACATTGATTCAACTTGCCCTAGAGTACTCCATTAACCAAATATTTCCACAGTCAACAGGAGAGGAAAACAAACAGAGACACAAAAATCCAATAATGTATTTACTTGACTGTATCAGGGTGGTTTGCTTTAGAAAATAATTTGAGTCAATATACTTAAAGTGTTTTATATTTTAATAATTACAAACAGATGTTAACATCTGTTAATATATATTGAATTAAGTGATCATGCCTCCCACAAAATGACAGTAGTATTTTTTGTTATCAATCTTTTTTCAGATTGTTTTTATTTTACTTTTTTTTTTTTTTTTTTTTTGAGACAGAGTCTCACTCTGTCACTCAGACTGGAGTGCAGTGGCACAATCTCCGCTCACTGCAACTTCCACCTCACAGGTTCAAGCAATTCTCATGCCTCAGCCTCCTGATTAGCTGGGTTTACAGGCACGTGCCCTACACCCAGCTAATTTTTGTATTTGTAGTAGTGACAGAGTTTCTCCATATTGGTTAGCCTGGTCTCGAACTCCTGACCTCGTGATCCACCTGCCTGGGGCTCAAAAAGTGCTGGGATTACAGGCATGAATCACCTAGCCTCGTCTTTTAACTTTTTCTTTCTGCATTTTTCTAAGTATCGTAAAAACTAACTTGAATCCAGTTCAAGGTGAAAATAAAAAATTTAATTAGTGAGTCTTGAATTTAATGTATTTTTACAGTAGATCAAACAGATTTTGAGCTAACATGTTTTGATCCATCACCTGGCACAAAATAATGCATTTCTACCTAATCTCATTATCTTCAAAACAAAAAATCACAAATTCTATTAGATATCCAGTTATTTTTCTTATTCGGTATTCAGATGAGTCTATCTTTAATTAATTTAACAGTGATACTTTTCCTACCGTCTTTAACAAACTTTGCTACATAACAAACATGCACTTACTTGTCATTTACAGCAAGATGATGACTATACTTGCATAAAAAGTTAAGGACATGTTTCAATATAATCCCAGTGTACTGCTCTGAGCACCTTGAATAAAAGGAACTATAGTCTGGAAGGCTTTTTACTATTTCCTGGCTGAAGTCAATATGAGCTAATTGTTAGAATTCATAATGAAGAAATGAAGAATCCAGAGACAGAACAATAAAGTGAAAAGGAAAGATTAAAGAGGTTTTATAGAACAAGTCTTAGCCTAGAAGTAAAGATAAATTTTTATATGTTTATATTTTATTTTTTAAGTTATCAAAAATTAATGAGAAAAATAAAACCATTCATTAATAATGTCTATGAAACACATTGAGAACCATCAATCACTTCATAGAAACTTACTAATTTCAGTTCTCATTTATTCTTTCTGTGATTTATTTCATTTTATTTTTAGAACCAGAATCTTGCTCTGTAACCCAGGCTGGAGTGCAATGGCACAATCATATTTCTTTGTAGCCTGACCTCATGAGCTCAAATGATTCTCCCACCTCAGCCTACTGAATAGGTGCATGCCACTGTCCCTGGCTAATTTTTTCTTTTTGTAGAGACAAGATCTCGCTATGTTGTCCAGTCTGGTCTGGAACTCCTGGCCTCAGGCGATCCTCCTGCCTCAGCCTTCCAAATTACTGGGATTACAGGCATGAACCCATGGCCCCTTCCGTCTTTTAATTCTTAGTTGTGTGTGTATTTTTTTCTTAGACTATGAAATCAAGTATGAACTTTAACATACTTTAAATAAATAAAACATTACACTTCAGAAATAAAAACAGCAGCTTTACTTGTGTTAATAATATTTTTAAAACATTAACACAAGTGTATCAGGAAAAATATATTTTTAAATACACATTTCAAATAAGCTATTTGCTAAAATAGTAATTCAGCTGTGAGAAATATAGTTGTGTTCATGAATATCAAAATGTGGAGATTTGCAAAAAATCAGTTATTTTAAATTGCTAGTAAAATATCATCAGTGGTAGATAAAACTTCTGCTACCTATGTTGGTGTTCTTAAATGATTTCCACAAACAGATGCATGCAATCAAAACAAGTTAGGTTCTTGTATACAAAAGTTCCCTTGATTTATATTTCAACTGGACTCCTACTTAAAATGCTTTTCTTAAAACTAGAAGAAAATACAAGCAATTTATGTTCTTAAGTAATTTTTGGTGCATAGTCCTCAGAGCAAATCTGCCTCTCTATTCATTTTTTAAACAAAGTTTTACCGGCACATAGCCACATTCATTTGTTTACATATACTCTAAGGCTGCTTTCACACCACAAAGGTAGCGAGCTGAGTATCTGCAAAAGAGACCATACAGCCCACAACATATAAAATATTTGATAGCTGATCAATTATAGACCAATTTTGTAGATAACTGGTTTAACATTTTTTATCAGTTTGAAATTTAAATAGAAAATATTTTTCTTTCTCTTAATAGTCTTCTCTATAATTTGCCACTTCAAAACTGATCTTCTGGCCAGGCGTGGTGGCTCATGCCTATAATCCCAGCACTTTGGGAGGCCAAGGCAGGCAGATCACGAGGTCAGCAGTTCGGGACCAGCCTGGCCAACATGATAAAATCCCATCTCTACTAAAAATACAAAAGTTAGCCAGGCGTGTTGGTGGACACCTGTAATCCCAGCTACTCAGGAGGCTGAAGCAGGAGAACTGCTTGAACCCAGGAGGCAGAGGTTGTAGTGAGCTAAGATTTTGCCACCACACTCCAACCTGGGTAACAGAGCAAGACTATGTCTCCAAAAATAAATAAATAAATAAATAAACTGATCTTCCTGCTGAATTTGGCCCTCTCTCTTCATCCCTTTGGCATATAATCTAATTGAGGCCCTCAAAATATCAAAAAAAGTGAATGCCATTTCATTTTTATGGGAGAGGTTCTTATTTTCTAGTTCATCTTTTTGATTATATATTTATATATTTTTTAAATTTTTCCTCTATATATTATCACTGCAAGTTTCTGTTGGTAACAAGCAGGCCGCAAACAAAAAGTAAATGAAAAATCAATACATACTACTTACATCCATTAGGAAAGCTACTATCAAAAAACACACAAAAACAAACTAGCAAATGTTGGTGATCATGTGAAGAAATTAAAACCTTTTTCACTGTTGGTGAAATATAAAATGGTGTAGCTACTTTGGAAACAGTATTTTGGTTCTTCAAAAATTAAACAGAATTGCCAAATTATCTAGCAGTCCCACATATGGATATATGGCCAAAAGAGTTGAAATCAAGGACTTGAAGAAATATTTGTATAACCTATGCTCATGGGAGCATTATTCCCAATATCCAAAAGTCAGAAACCATCCAATGTCCATGGATGAATGAAGGTTAAATAAAATGTGATATATACATAAAAGGGCATTATTTAGTCCTTAAAAGGAATGAAATTGCCAAACATGCTACATGAATGAACGTTGAAAACATTATGCTAAGTGAAATAAGCCATTCACACAAAATATATAACTATGATTCCACCTATACTAGGTACATAGAATAGTAAAATTCATAGATTTGTCGCTTAATAGGTATAGTTTTAGTTTTGCAAAATGAAAACAGTTCTGTGGATGAACAGTGCTGATGGTAACACAACAATGTAAATGTACTGTTCACTATATACCAACAGACTGTTCACTTGAAAATGGTGAAGGTGGTATATTTTATATTATGTGTATTTTACCACAATTTTTAAAAATAATTCATTTAAAATATTTTTAAGAAAACATAAATAAATTTTTTAAAATGATTATTTAAACTCTGCCAACTTAACATACTGGTCAAAAGTAGGGCTTTGGTTTCAGATAAACCTCAGTTAAATCCAGGTTCTAGTAATTGAGAAGGTTACTTAACATCTGTTAGATACCATTTACATAAACGTGAAATAGAGACATCAATAATACCAATCCAAAATTACTTTGTTAGAATTAAATATGACTTTGCACAGAACTTCAATAAATGTAGCTATTCTATTTGTTATATTTCTATGCATAAAATTCTTATATTTAAAATGCATTAGTTTCATTACTTTCCCAAATATATCATAACCTCTGTAATTTTTTTGCAATGTATAATTGCTATAACACTGCTAGGTATATTGCAGAAGCCTAAAAATACACAGTAAAATGTTATCAACCAACAGTAGTATTAAAGGAATAAGAGAAGTTGAAAAACACCCAACTGTGATACAATCTCCATAAAAGACAAAAGAAAGGCTATTTATTCCCGTAAAATGGAAACTTAACCAAAAAAAATTAAATAGCAGTCAGTTTTAAACTATATTATTCTAGGAATGATAAATTTATCACTAAAGATAAGACTCAACAGACAAAACTGCCAAGTAATTTTGTTAAAAAAAAAAAATAGAAACACTAAATAAGACCTTAAAGATCCAAAGAAACAATTTTCCAATTAAATGTGACTTTATTCTCATAATTGATGTGTTAATATTATCTTTGACTGATTAACCCAAATATCAATATCTTGTTTTCCAAATTTAACTTATGAATTTAGAGTTGGATGCACAATTTATCTCAGTAACACAAGCAAAATGAACATCTGTTAACTTTCTGCCATGTAAGTTTGTGTATGGTGGGGGTGGGTGTGAATAGAGCCTCTGATGTGTAATGTTCTTTCCATCTGCACACCAGGTGGCACTGCATGGTTAATCAGAAGATGATAACACACATCAAGATTCCTTACATATTTGGAGATAAGAAAGTAAATAAATCAAAACATTGTCTTAAAAAACTTTTTTCTTAGATATTTACACTATAAATGCTTAATAATTTAAGAGTTTATGTTTCTGACTTCATATTGTAATCATTTTTGCAGTATTGTTTTTCTCATATATTAATTCCTGACATAACTTATAATAATAATAATTAATATGAGTTTAATAAACAGAAAAAGTAATATAACCAAACTAGATTCTATTTGGGAAGTTGGAAGCAATATGACTGTTTTGGACACCACTTAAACCATTCAAAGGTAAAATCTGAAGAAAAACTAATTTGATATAAATTTCAATTGCATTGCTTCTAAAATAGATATGTTACTAAAATATTAAATGCAGTCCCTTAAAAGCTTTGGTCTTGCTTTAGAGCATACAGGTGTTAGGCATTTAAGGTCAAAAAAGCTCTTTAAATTACAAAGAAAAAGATTATTAGATCACTTTATCTAATCCTGCTAACCAAAGATGGCATAGCTTAATTTGTATAAATAGGAAGTAATAAACAATAAAACACAAATTATACTCCAGTATTTCACATTTCCATACTTTGGTAAAATCATTCTAGAAAGAAATATATATCACATATATAGAAATATGCCTAGTTTCCTCCAACTTGTATCAATCCTTGCCATTTCCACACCATTTTTCATGTCTCTTACTAACCCCTCTTTCCTTGTGTGTATGTCTTCCTCATTTCACCAAACTTTACAGGGATTCTCAAAGGGGAAGATAAGAACTGTGTGGTTGGTAGTGTGCAAATAGCTATCTAACAGTATGTCTCCTAGCTCTAATTGAAACCACTGTGTACTGTGCACATGGATACAATGTAGTCTTGAATTCTCCACATTCAGCTTTATCGAATTATCAGGGGGCAGAGGGGAAGGGTTTTGTACTGTGATGTTCCAAAAGTCTTCTTGACAATATCCATTATCTCAGTAACTTTTAATTTAGTTAACTATCCTAAAATGTAACCTTCAGCATCAATATTCTACCTCTAGAGGACAATGTAGAACTATAGCATAATTAACAAATGAAAAACAAAACAAAACCTCACGATGCTCCTAAGGACAAAAGTCATACACTGAAGCCCTAATCTCAAATGTGATGGTATTTGGAGATGGGGCCTCTGGGATGTAATTAGTTTTAGTAAATTCATGAATGTGGGGCCCCCATCATGGGATCAGCACCCTTACAGAAAGAAAAAGAAACATCAGAGGTCTTTCTCTTTCCATGCAGATAAATCAAGGAAAGGCCATGGGAACATACAGGGAAAAGGCAGCAACTTCAAGGCAGGAAGAGGGCCTTCACCAGAACTCAGCCATGTTGGTATTCTGATCTCAGACTTCCAGCCTCCAGAATTGTGAGAAATCTTTGTTATTGAAGCCTCCTATACTTTTTTGGCATAGTAGCCTAACAAGACTAAGATAATAGCCATAACATACGTTGAATAACATTCCCTTCCAGGTTCAAATGATAATTATTTCCCACAAAAAATGTAACTGGCAGCCATGAAGAGCAGTTGAAAGACAACATTTTGGTCAGTTCAGTAATTTTCCAGTTCTCTTACCAACTTCTCTTTAAGAGTTAATTAAACCATTGGGAACTACTAAAAGAAAATTAAAGCTTAACAATGAAAAGAATTGCTTAATTCTTTTAAAAAAAGGAATTATTTTACTTCTTTAATTTAGGTGACTACCATAAGTAAAATATATCTTTATTCCATGAAACATAATATAGAGAAATAGAATAAAAATTCCTCTATGTCTCCATCCAAAGAAATGCAAAGAAGATAAATACAAATAACATAAATGAAAAGAAGATAAAATATTTTAAAATATGGTTTATGATTTTTTATAAAAGGTTTTATAAAACAGAATATAAGCTATAGAATGTAAAACTAACGATGATGATTAATAAATTCTCTCTTTTTTTATTATAATATGGAAGAAATAGAAATAGTGAGTTAATAGGGTTAGAATTAATCATTAATTAATCAATACTTCAACAGATTTTGGTGATCATCTATAATATTTAGAGACTTCTACCAGTAGAAAAAGCAAAGATTTAAAAAAAATATTTCCTTCTATCATCATCTTCATCACAAAACACTCATTAAACACCCTAGCGAGTGCTACCATTAAACATTAGGCAAAAATACTTAAAGAAAATAACTCGAATTCAGCATGGTAATATAATACTTGACATAATTAAAAGGCATCAAAGAATGACTTAAGAATGCAAAAATCACAAGCATTTCCATACACCAATAACAGAATAATGGACAGCCAAATCATGAGCAAACTCCCATTCATAATAGCTACAAAGAGAATAAAATACCTAGTAATACAATTAACAAAGGATCTCTTCAAGGAGAACTACAAACCACTGCTCAAGGAAATAAGAAAGGACACAAATAGATGGAAAAACATTCCATGCTCATGGTTAGAAAGAGAAAGATTCAATATCATGAAAATGGCCATACTGACCAAAGTAATTTATAGATTGAATGCTATCCCCATCAAGCTTCGAATGACTTTCTTCACAGAACTGGAAAAAAAACACCTTAAACTTCATACGGAACCAAAAGAGAGCCGGCATAGCCAAGACAATCCTAAGCAAAAAGGACAAAGCTGGAGACATCACGCTACCTGACTTCAAATTATACTACAAGGCTACAGTAATCAACACAGCACGGTACTGGTACCAAAACAGAGATATAGACCAATGGAACAGAACAAAGGCCCTGGAAGCAATGCCACACATCTAAAACCACCTGATCTTTGACAAACATGACAAAAACAAGCAATGGGGAAAGGATTCCCTGTTTAATAAATGGTGTTGGGAAAACTGGCTAGCAGTGTGCAGAAAGCAGAAACCAAATCCCTTCTGGACACCTTACACTAAAATTAACTCCAGATGGATTAAAGACTTAAACATAAGACCTAACACCATAAAAACTCGAGAAGAAAACCTAGGCAAAACCATTCAGGACATAGGCATAGGCAAGGACTTCATGACTAAAAACACCAAAAGCATTGGGAAAAAAGCCAAAATAGTCAAATGCAACCTAATTAAACTCTAGAGCTTCTGTACAGAAAAAGAAACAATCATTAGAGCAAACTGGCAACCAACAGATTGGGAAAAAATTTTTGCAATCTACCCATCTGACAAAGGGCTAATATCCAGAATCTACAAAGAACTAAAACAGATTTACAAGACAAATACAAACAAACCCAACCAAAAGTGGGTGAAAGATATGAACAGACACTTTTCAAAAGAAGACATATGTGAGGCCAACAAACGTATGAAAAAATGCTCATCATCACTGATTATTAGAGAAATTCAAATCAAAAGCACATTGAGATACACCTCACATCAGTTAGAATGGTGATCATTAAAAAATCTGGACACAACATGTGCTGGAGAGGATATGGAGAAATAAGAACACTTTTACACTGTTGGTGGGAGTGTAAATTAGTTCAACCATTGTGGAAGACAGTGTGGTGCTTCCTCAAGGACCTAGAAATAGAAATTCCATTTGACCCAGCAATCCCATTACTGGGTATATATCCAAAGGATTATAAATCATTCTATTACAAAAACACATGCACACGTATGTTCATAGCAGTATTGTTTACAGTAGCAAAGACCTGGAAGCAACTCAAATGCTCATCAACGAAAGACTGGACAAGGAAAATGTTGCACATATACACCATGGAATACTATGCAGCCATAAAAATGATAAGCTTGTATCCTTTGTAGGGACATGGATGAATCTGGAGACTATTATTCTCAGCAAACTAACCCAAGAACAAAAAATAAAACATCACAAGTTCTCACTCATAGGCAGGTGTTGAACAGTGAGAACACATGGACACAGGGAGGGGAACATCACACACTGAGGTCTGTTGGGGGAGGCTAGTGGAGGGACAGCATGGGGTGGGGAGGTTCGGGAGGGATAACATGGGGAGAAATGTCAGATATAGTATGGGTGATGGGAGCATGGGGGCAGAAAATCACATTGGCATGTAAGTAACTATGCAACAATACTGCATGGTCTGCATATGCACTCCAGAACCTAAAGTACAATTAAAAAAAAAGAGAGAAAAAAAAGAATTAGCATTTGAAAATTGAAAAAAAAAAAGCCTTTGCATTGCTAATCAGAACTAATGAATATGTTTTTGCATTTTGTCAAAAAAAAAAGATAAAAGAGGATGCTTAGAAAGATCCATGAATTTTAAGCAGTGATCAAGTATAATCTCAGTTTCTCAACAAGTTATTACATTGCTTTTCATTGCTTCCATAGTTTCTTTTTTTCTTTTTCCAATTATTTTGCTTCAAAAAACTTTATTGATGTTGTACTATGTGTTAAGAAATGTGCTGAAATTGCGGAATTCACAGATAAAAACCAATACCAACTCTCATAAATGTTGAGTATACTGTGCTTGTACGAGAGGTAGGGGAGGGATATATTTTTGGTGCTGGGCATATATCCCTCCCATGCTCCCCATACAAGCATGATGATGTTGGCATGATTAACATCATCTCCCATAATGAAACTAGGAATCAGTGGCAGTTTGGTGAGCTTGGGATCAGAACAAAGAGATTCACAGATCTTTAAAATGGACTTCTCTGTGTATCTTATGACCTGGGCTCAAAGTATTCAAGGTCCACTGATTTGGGTGCCTTAAAAGAGACACTGTCACTATTTCTGCAGGTTCCTTTTCTTCCTAAATAATTCTAAAGAAGACCAGCCCCCACTGCTTGCCTCTGCAGATTAATATGTGCTTTCTATAGATATGTTAATATGATCAAAGAATAAATTGCCCTACATCTATTTTATCTCCTTCTGGGGCTTTGCATGAACTCATTAAGTAATGATTTAATGAACTCTCAGCTGGAATTCTATTTCCCTCATTTCCAAATTCTTGGGAGCCATTTTACAATTATACCCAAGTACTTACAAGTGACACTAGATTAAACAATATTACAAATAAAAAAAAGTGGATAGGCAAAATACTCAAGACTTGCTTTTTGCTTACAATTAAGTCAGGTTTATTTTCTAAAATAACCTAATCAAAGTTGTGGATAGTGACTAAACAATTTCCATTTTTATCTGGAAACAGAAGTAAAGAAAGTGGTCTAAAAACTTTGTTGCATTTTCCTCTAAATAAACAGAAAATATACACAACTATGTACAATTTAGAAATTTCTGATTAAGAAGCCAATTAAGAATAACTTTTATAGAGAAGAATTCTGGCTTTAAGAAGGCAGGAGAGATTTAACTGAAGGCCACTATGTAGCAAATTTAATACAACAATCTCTCAATGGATTTTCTTAATTGTAATTATCTCTTCTTTGTCTATTATAATATTTGGGAATCTTCACATTTTAAAAAAGGATTTTCTGATGGTAACTAAAGAAAAACCAATTTGTGATAACAATGAGAAAAATGAGGCTAAATATAAAGACTAAGTCTTCTTGAGTATGAGCTTGCCCTGTTCAACAATCCTAAGTGAGATGCTGAAATGTATATTAATGTTGGCTTTGAATCCCAATTTAAGTATGGATATTTGCACTTGTTATTTTTTTAACTTTCTTTATAAAACTCATTTTCTATGCTTTAGTTGCAATTTACTTCTTTTCTTTTACCTTTGATAGTCTTAATTTTCTTATCCATAAATGAGTTTTAAGAATATCAACCTCAAGGTCCATTTTAAGAGTTAATAGAACAGATCATGTTAAGAATTGAGCATGTAATAATAGTCACTATTACTGCTATTATTACCAATATCAGCACTGTAATATCACTATTCATACTTGTTTATTTCACTAATAGTGTAATACTGAAATTATAATAATGTAAAATGTATTTCCCCCTGGGTTTAGGCAATGTTATAATACTCCAAAATTGCCAATTTTTTAAGACAGCCTATAAATATAAAAACTTTATTTTGGTAAACAGTCAAAATAGTTGCATTTTAAAATCAATATTTAAAAATACTTGTAAAGTTCCCACTATGTGCCAGCTACTTTGCTGGGCACCAAACATCTGTCAATGAAGAAGGTAGGTAGAATGTACAGCCTTTAAGCAGCTTAACTTCTGGTGGTGGAAACAAATATGTAACTAGAAAATTATAACAAAGGGGATGAAAAAGTGCGATACTACGGTAAAAAGTCCACTCTGAAACATGTAGAAAGGGAGCAGGAACCTAAGGGTTTGTGTAGGGTGGGGAGTGAGAAAGAGGGTTCACTTATCCTGGCTACAGTATGAAGGTAGGGAGTAGATCATCACAACTAAAATAATTGCATCAATTTCAGAAAGAGAAACAGAAATGGGCTCTTTTAAAACAAAGACCAAGGGTCCACCGCTTCAGTCACCTACAACAGTGATTCTTAAACCTGACTCTAGAATAAAATTACCCACAGACCTTTATAAAAAATTAAACTATACCCATGACCAGCCAGTCCACCATACTGCATCCCACTCCTGAAACTGTACGATATGGTTGTTCTTTTTGAATGTCTTGTGATATATCTGACTCAGTTTAATACGAAGCTAGGCACTGAATTCAAATTTCTTTATTGTTTTTTAATTCTTACACAGTGTTTGGGACAAAGATTGCAGTCATTCAATACTTGTTTCACTCACTAATAGCTACCTATTGATAGGTCCTGAGTATACCATGAACAAAAGTACATCAGGGTCCTTACATTATATAGCACTGACTATCAAACTTTAACAAGAGCCACATTTTAAAAACACATAGTATTGGTGTATAGAAATCCTTGTGATTTTTGCACATTGAGTTTGTATCCTGAGAATTTGCTGAAGTTGCTTATCATCGTAAGGAGATTTTGGGTTGAGATGATGGGGTCTTCTGCAAATAGAGACAATTTGACTTCCTATTTTTCCAATTGACCATTTATTTCTTTTTCTGCAAATAGAGACATTTTGACTTCCTATTTCTTTCAATTAAATATCCTTTATTTTTTTTTCTTGCCTGATTGCTCAGGCTAGAAATTCCAATACTATGCTGAACAGGAGTGGTGAGAGAGGGCATCCTTGTCTTCTGCTGGTTCTCAAAGGGTGTGTTTCCAGGTTTCGCCCTTTCAGTACGATACTGGCTATGGGTCTGTCATAAATAGCTTTTATTATTTTGAGATACATTCCACTGATATCTAGTTTATTGAGGGTTTTTAGCATAAAGGGCTGTTGATTTTTCTTGAAGGCCTTCTCTGCATCTATTGAGATAATCATGTAGTTTTTGTCTTTTGTTCTGTTTATGTGATGGATTACCTTTATAGATTTGCATATGTTGAACCAGCCTTGCATCCCCAGGATGAAGTCCACTTGATTGTGATGGATAAGCTTTTTGATGTGCTGTTGCATTTCGTTTGCCAGTATTTTATTGAAGACTTTTGCATTGATGTTCATCATGGGTATTGTTCTGAAATTTTATTTTTTATCTGTATCACTGCCAGGTTTTGATATCAGGATGACGTTGGTCTCATAAAATGAGTTGGGGAGGATTCCCTCTTTTTGTATTGTTTGGAATAATTTCAAAAGGAATGGTACAAACTCCTCGTTCTACATCTGGTAGAATTTGGCTGTGAACCCATCTGGACCTGAATTTTTTTTGGTTGGTAGGCTATAAATTGCTGCCTCTACTAACAGACAAACAGCCAAATCATGAGCAAACTCCCATTCACAATTGCTACAAAGAGAATAAAATACCTATGAATAAAAAAGACAAAGGATGTGAAGGACCTCTTCAAGGAGAATTACAAACTACTGCTCAAGGAAATAAGAGAGGACACAAACAGATGGAAAAACATTCCATGCTCATGGTTAGGAAGAATCAATATCATGAAAATGGCCATAATGACCAAGGTAATTTATAGATTCAATGCTACCCCCATCAAACTACCACTGACCTTCACAGAACTGGAAAAAACCACCTTAAACTTCACATGGAACCAAAAAAGAGCCCACATAGCCAAGACAATCCTAAGCAAAAAGAACAAGATGGAGGCATCATGCTACCTGACTTCAAACTATACTACAAGGCTACAGTAATCAAAACAGCATGGTACTGGTACCAAAACAGAGATATAGACCAATGGCACAAAACAGAGGCCTCAGGTAACACCACATATCTACAACCACCTGATCTTTGACAAACATGACAAAAACAAGCAATGGAGAAAGGATTCCCTGTTTAATAAATGGTGTTGGCAAAACTGGCTAACCACGTGCAGAAAGCTGAAACTGGACCCCTTCCTTCCAACTTATAAAAAAAATTAACTCCAGACGGATTAAATATTTAAACCTAAGGACTAACACCATAAAAACCCTAGAAGAAAACATAGGCAATACCATTCAAGACATAGGCATAGGCAAGGACTTCATGACTAAAACACCAAAAGCAATGGCAGAAAAAAAAGCCAAAATAGACAAATGGGATCTAATTAAACTTAAGAGCTTCTGCACAGCAAAAGAAACCATCATTAGAGTGAACAGGCAACCAACAAAATGGGAAAAAATTTTTGCAAGCTACCCATCTGACAAAGGGCTAATATCCAGAATCTACAAAGAACCAAAACAAATATAGAAGAAAAAAACAACCCCATCAAAAAGTGGGCAAAAGATATGAACAATCATTTTTGAAAAGAAGACATGTATGTGGCCAAAAAACTTATGAAAAATTGTTCATCATCTCTGGTCATTAGAGAAATGCAAATCTAAACTACACTGAGATACCATCTCACTCCAGTTAGAATGGCGATCATTAAAAAATCTGGACACAACAGATGCTGGAGAGGATGTGGAGAAGTAGGAATGCTTTTACACTGTTGGTGGAAGTGTAAATTAGTTCAACTACTGTGGAAGGCATTGTGGCAATTCCTCAAGGATCTAGAAATAGAAATACTATTTGACCCAGCAATCCCATTACCAGGTATATACCCAAAGGATAATAAATCAATCTATTATAAAGACACATGCACATGCAGGTTCACTGAAGCAATTTTTACAATAGCAAACATGTGGAACCAACCCAAATGCCCATCAAAGATGGACTGGATAAGGAAAATGTAGCACATATACACCATGGAATACTACACAGTCATTAAAAAAGATGAGTTCATGTCCTTTGAAGGGACATGGATGAATCTGGAAACCATCATTCTAAGCAAACTGACACAAGAACAGAAAACCAAACACTGCATGTTCTCATTCATAAGTGGGTGTTGAACAATGAGAACACGTGGACACAGGGAGGGGAACATTACACACTGGGGTCTGTTGGGAGGTGGGAGGCTAAAGGAGGCATAGCAGGGGTAGGGAGATTGGGGAGGGATAACATTAGAAGAACTACCTAATGTAGGTGACAGAAGGATGGAGGCAGCAAACCACCATGGCATGTGTATACCTGTGTAAAAATCCTGCAAGATCTGCACATGTATCCCAGAACTTAAAGTAAAATTTTAAAAAACACATAGTATTTTAATGTAGTGTGCATGTGCAAGCACACACATCAAAAACAAAAATATACAGCTAAAAAACATTTTTCACAAAACAACCCTTGCCCTAACCATGGCCAAGATACTTTGATATTTCCTATTCTATCATTTTCTGGTTATTTTCATAAAATAAAAAGGAATAAACCAGGTGTTCCCAAACTGCGGCCCACTGAGGCCATTTATCCAGCCCCCCCGCTGCACTTCAGGAAGGGGCACCTCTTTCATTGGTGGTCAGTGAGAGGAGCATAGTATGTGGCGGCCCTCCAACGGTCTGAGGGACAGTGAACTGGCCCCCTGTGTAAAAAGTTTGGGGACGCCTGGAATAAACAATGGTTGTAACCTATTATGTCAATTTCAATACCAAATAAAGAGAACCATCCAATATTTTTTAAAGGTCTTGTATAGCAGATGTTCCAATTCTGCTTCTGAACATTGTCAATCACATGCTGTCCAGGTGCTTTGATTTCAATAAAAACTCCAACATTTTAAATGTCCTTAAAAAAAGATTAAATTATTGTGAGGATAAAGGCCTAATTTTGAATAAGACATAGGGCTTTATCTCAGTACTTAGAAGAAACTAAACTTCTTATGGCTAAAGAGACGTTAAGTCTCTAGAAGTAACAATGATGTACATTCAATGAGATAATTTCCTTAATGGACTCTGGTAGTATGAGGGAAAACTCTAAAAGTGAGAGACGTTGTACAAGCAGCATCACACACAATAGAAAAAACTGGAAATACGTGAACAGACTTATGTTAATACAATGAGCTTAATGAACTATCCTTACTAAGTCATAGTTAACTAAAAATATTTTTTCTTTAACACAATCTAACATAGAATAAGATGGTGGTTATAAATAACAAGATCAAGAACTATGGCGTTTCCAACTACAGAAAGAGAAAGTATCTCCATTTTTTAAAACTACCTATGTAACCAACATGTGTGCACTAAGTACTAAGTGTTTTCTTTTCTACTAAGTGCTTTACTGATCTCCGGTATCATGATGATGCACACCTGTAACAGAGACTTTTATTTCTCTCTTCTCTCAATATCTGTTGTTCCTTTACCTTATAATGCTAGCTGTTTGATGGGGATTATGTCTACCCAGCAAAAGGCAATACTTCCCAGCATCTTCTGCTTTTGGCATGCTTACATAGTCAGGTTACAGACAATGAGATAAAAGCAGAAGTGATTTGTGTAACTACTGGCTCATAAACATAAAAGGGAAGGAGCTGCTTCTCTTTCCCATTTCTGTTAGTATGAATGTGAACATGGTAACCACCATAGTCCAAAGATGGAATTCAGGTTTGAAAATGGCTTACACTGTTAGGTGAGAAAGAACTAAATGTATATATTGTTTTACCCTCTATTGTTTTCTGAAAGTGCCCAAACCTATATCCTAAATAATATGGAATTCCTATTCCATATTTCCTCCTCCAAAATCGGTGAGAAAGGGGAGATAAAATAAGTGAGTGAAGTTTAACTACAATATGGAAGCAAAGTTAACAAAAGCATATAAGGTTGTGTGGCTGTCCAAGTAACCAACAGTTACATGGTAATACAAAGGTCATAAATTCCCAAGTCGACAATCCTGAGTGTCAAACATTTTCTAGAGAATGTGGCTACTTGTCTTCACAGACTGAAGCTTTTCTTTTTGACATGTTGAAACTTTTTTGTGTATGGTTCATGCAAAATACTGAAATACAGTATAACTGCATTCCTCACATCACTACACCAAAATGTCAGAGATTTACTTCTCAGCATGAAAATGCACAGACCATAAATATGAAAGGACTTTACATTCTAAATGCTGTATTCATAACTCAGAGCAGAGTCAAATGCAGACAATTGTATTGTGAACCAGTATAGCATTATCAAATAATATATTTAAGAGGACTTAATAGATAAAATAAAATTAAAAAACTGAAATACAATCAACTGTTTCAGTTAGAAGGTATTTCATGGTTATAACTACTCAGCGTAATGAACAATTGATTCTAAATTTTTGTAACAATTTGCTTCTTATGCAATTAATTTGAATACTTCAATATATTGTTTATTTTATTGGTCCACATTTCTTCAGATTCTTTGCAGACAAAGTTCTACATACACATGTATTAGTAATTGTATTAGGGTATACTCAAATAATGAAAAACATATCTTTTAGTACAACAGTGAATTTCAAATAGTTATTTGAAACATTATCAGTATTGCAGACCTAAAGCCTGATGAAATTTTCCACTTATTACTGACCAAGCATTTTTGATCATGTGTTTATTGAAAGTAATTAGAATGTGCTGATCTAACATTGCTGGTATTAGCAGAATATACTTTATAGCCACTTGCCCAATTTCTGTACATTAAATTCTCAATACAAATGTAATGTTGAAAAGTAAAGCTAAAATCAAATATAGTATGTCTAAAAACAGAATGTAGGGAAAATATCAGATCTTTTCTCCTTCCTGCTTTTGATATACACAAAAACTATAATATTGAAATAAAGATCATATAAACAGATACTAACGATAATGGCACCCAAAATTTTCTGAAAGGAAGGAGGTTCAGCCGAGACATTTAGGAGCTAGAAGACAGTGCAAATTTATATTGCTTTCCATAATTTTTCACCTAAATAAAGGGGCTGGCAGAGATGGGCTTAGGCACGATTCTGATAAGAAAAATTTAGTAGACAAGCATTAGTGATGACTGCACTCCAGAAACACAATGAGAAAGGACAGCTGCAAAAACATTACTCAGTGTGTGATCACTTAAAGAGATGATATTATTTAGATCTTCATATTTTAAAAGTGTGAAATGCTGAAGAGACAAAGGAAAATATATGATGATGGGTTATATGAAAAATGAGTAACAATTTAACACAGCAGTCCTCAACCTTTTGGGGACCAAAGACCAGTTTCATGGCATACAATTTTTCCATGGACCAGGTCAGAGAAGGGATGGTATTGGGATGAAACTGTTCCACCTCAGATCATCAGGCATTAGTTTTAGATTCTTCTAAAGAGCATGCAACCTAGATCCCTCGCATGCAGTTCACAATAGAGTTTGCATTCCTATGACAATGTAATGCCATTAGATTCTAATATAATCTAATGCTGATCTGACAGGATGCAGCCCAGACAGTAAATGCTCCCTTGCCCACTACTCACCTCCTGTGTAGCTAGGTTCCTAACAGGCCACAGACTAGTACTAGTTCATGGCCTCAAGCTTGGGGATCCCTGATTTAATATACTCAATTTATATGTCATAATTGTCCATAGTACAATCATATGAGAGAATGAACATGACATTCATGAGGCAAAGACTAAGTCAAATCAACTTATTTGTTCTCTCTGGTCTTTCAGTAAACACTAAGTGGAAGAAAAATGTCAGAAAACTCATTCTCCGTAACATATTTAGGTAAAATATGAGAAAACAGTATACACTGAGTGCCTCAGGAGTAATACACTGTCTATGGGACTGACTTTCAGAACACTGATGGAACATTTAAAAAATTCAACCAAGTAGGAAAAGTCTCTGGAAATTTTTGAAAATTGAACAGCAAAAGGGAAAGACACAACTCTGTCCTTCATTATCACTGTAGTCAATTGTTTTATCATAAAAAGAAAGCTACAGCCTCTAGACAGGTTCTGTTTCCCATGGCATGACTTGAAAATATTTTCTTCCTAGTGATACTCACTGGTGACAATGGTGTGGTGAGAACGGGAAGATAAAAAATATCTTGCCAAAATCTCTCCATAATTAAGGTGAAACAGCACAGCTACTTATAAAATAGAAATTTAGTTACTTGGCCAACCATTTCTGTTACTCCCTGAACAAATATAAGTTCCATCATGAAAGTTTCTGAAGGCGGTCATTCTTCTGAATATTGTTAGAAAATTTTAAAAAGTACTATAAATAAACATATTTAAGAGTAAACTACTCACCTATTCCAATGAAAGCAGCTTTGTAGCCTTTTTCTTTCAAAGTGCTAAGAGTCATTTCATTCACTGAAAGGCTTTTGCCACAAATTATCTATAAGAAACAACATTTTGAATAATGAAAATTTGACATTTGATTAATTAAAATCTTAATATGTAACATCAAAAAGAATGGAAAGTCAGCCAAAAAATTTATGAGGTTCATATAAAATGTCATATTCAATATATAGATTTGCATATACAAAAGAGTATATAAATAGGACAGGAATATGTTTTACTAAGGGCTAAATGCAGAAGAAAAGCTGGTATCATTAAAATCATCAGTAAACTTCCATAGCTTGCATAATATGTCAGAGCACAATGTGGGGCATTTAAATAATAAGATGATAAATAAGACACATTTCTGGCATCAATGTACAGTCAAGTAGGGGCAAAAGATATACACAAATAAATATAAAACAGACTATGATCACCACATGTGCATGAGAGTTCATGGTCTGGGGAGATTCATTTCAGCTAACCTTAGAAGGTCGAGAATACAGAGAAGTGGGATTTCAACAGGGCCTTTAAAAGGAAAAAACGGGATTTTGATAGGGGACATTGTCAAGGGAAGATGAACAAAGTCAGGAAGCAGAGGGTAGTCACCTCTATTAAAAGTCATAATACTTGCTCAGTTCCCAGACATGAGACAATTTTCACTTCTGAAACCTGCTGACCAAAGAGGTGGCAGGGTCCCTAGGAAGAAAGACCCTGAAACATCCGGGCAAGTAAACACTATGATTCCTCTAGTCCTTTCCCAAAGGAAGCTGTGGTCATTTATCCAGGCAACTAAGCTCTGGAAAAAGGGGAATAATCAGACATTTCAAGGAATATTAAGCACTGGTTCTTCAATAACATTGAAAACTTAAGACTGGCGACATAAGAGTGGGTATCTACAGGGCAAGGTAAAAAAATGCAGCCTGACTGAAGTCTAATTCACAGTTGGCCCACTGAAACTACAACCCGGTCAGTGATCATTCTCCTAGTCTCCAAGTGCATAATTGAAATTGATACACTTGTTAATTGAAGTAATTCCTACATTGGGTCTCTGGTCTGTGAAGTAAGAGCTAAAAAGCTATCAGAGTTGGGAAGGTCTCATGAAAATATCTGAAAATCAATCCAAGAGAGTAAATCAAAGATAATAGCCTATCCTGGGTGCAATGGGATGGGGAATGATGGTAGTGGATGGGGAGAGATGGTAGTGGTCCCTGCCAAATTTTCATTTAATTCACCAGCCTGCCCCCCTGTCAACACCAGAGATGACTGTAAACTTCTGCAGGCTTAACTAAGGAGTACTCCTGACTGCAGTTTCTCTTACAGACACGATACTATTGCTAGAGAAGATTTATAAGGCCACATGTACACTGCATGTGGCCATTGATTTGGCAAATGCATACTTCTTCCATTCTAATTAGAGAAAGAGATCAGAAACAGTTCAGATTCACAGAGTAGGTATGAATATTCATTTACAGTTTTGCCTCAGGGATATGTCAACTCTTTTCAGTAATAATATATGTAATCTGAAGTGATCTGGACATCCCACAGAACGTCACAGTGATTCATTACATTGACGACATCATGCAGATCAGACAGCATGAGCAAGAGGTGATGAGTATGCTGAAGATTGTTAAGATATCTGCACTCCAGAGGGTGGAAGATGAACTCTGTAATCAGGGACTGGCCTCTTGAGTGAGGTTTAGAGATCCAGTTATCAAGTATGTGCCAGTATGTCTTCCTGAAAGTAAAAGGCAAATAGCTGCATCTCACATTTTCTGCCATATAGAAGGAAGCACAATGCCTGGGAGAATTCTTTGTGTTCTGAAGGCAAAATGTTCCTAAAAACAAAGTCTCTAAGCTGAGTCACAGAAGAGCAGTGTATATCCACAAGATGATAATTACAACTAACCTGCGCAGCACACCGAAGTGTAAAGCTCTCTTCTAAGTACTGAATATACGGACTCATTTAATTTCCACAGCAGCCCCATGAAGTGTTACCAGTATTTTCATTTTACAGATAATGATACTAAAGGACAAGAGAGCTTACATAACCTTTATTGCAGTCACATATATAGGCTAATTTCAGAGCCAACATACATAATTGCTGTACTCTTATATCTCTTGAGGTTAGAGGGCAGAGCTGGCACCATCCTCAAGGGCAAAGAACAACATATTGTTATGTGAAGACCTACTAAAAAGGTTGTGTTTCAGGAGTATAAAGTCCAAAGCAAGCAATAGAGCAAGAAGTTAGAGAGGAAAAGATGACTGGAACTGGATCACAGAAGGCCGTGTTTTCTCTTCCTAAAATACTAATTCTGTTTTTATATTGGCAGATAGGGTAACTTTCAGAAAGTTTATAATAAAGGTCAAACCAAGGTGAGATTAATAACTAATATTCAGAACTGTGGAAGGTATCAAATGATATTAATTAAACTGGAACATTAATTAAATATGTACTATTCAAAACATTTTATAGCAAGTAATAGTATAACTATTAGAATTAGTAGAATTAGATGCTATTAAAATTTCCTAATAATAAGTATTCAGAACTTTATTCTAACTTTTAAATAACAGATATTTGATTTAGAAAGAAAATTTCACTGTTTGTTTTTATGAATTAAATTCCCTTCATATCAATACATAATAAAGGTTAGACAAAAAAGAAAACACCAGGCCCAAACATTCTAATAAAATTAAAACTGAATAAGAATGCCATTTTCAAAGTTGAGCAGTGGAATGCCCTGCCAATGAGTTAATTAGCAGAGGTGATTCACAAAATACTTAATCTTAGGTTTAGTTTACTCAGTGCCTCTGCAGAAGATTCAAGAAAGACCTCCCAAACTTTTTGATGTGGGTATTTGAGGTGGGAGAAGGCACAATAGTTTTGTTTAGAAGTGGCTTTTGTGATTTTTCAAAGAGGAATAAAGACATCCCAATCCTTCCAGAGTGAGGATGTCTTAGATTTTTTAACATTTAAGAAAGATGCTCAGACAGTTTGCATTTCTGCAGTTTGATTCTACTCTAATACAAAATAGTGTGAAAATGGGGATGGAAAACATTTGAGTTTTCCTTTCATGTATGGAAAGCTGAAAGACAAGTATCTTGACTCCTGGTGTGAATCTACTGGGACAGAGACCACCAAGACTTGACTTTACCATGGACAGCACTGTGGAAAGATGGAGGCTGGTCATCTATTGAGCAGCAGGCCCCTGGTAGAAACGAGGACAAAGCAATAACAAGAACATTCCATGCAATGACAGGCACCAGGCTTCTTTCCTTTCTGTGAATGGGAACCTATTCAGATTTCCCTTTGCTAAAAGCCTGAGGTTCCAAACATTGGCCATGCAAGAAATAATCAACCTTAGAAAGAATTCGAAGAAAGATTCCTTGACAACAAAGTTAAAACTTTGCTTACATCATAAAACTTTACCTTGGGAAATTGAAATGAGATGTGTGTTAACTAAAACTAGAATTGCAAGACAACTACAGCTGTCAAGAACATCCCTTAAGCTGATAAGATATGAAATCTCAGTGTTATTTGTTAAATAGATGTGATCCTAGAAAAATCACATTATGGGCATTTTGTTTCGTGTTTTTGTTTTTTTATTCCTGATACTTTTGTAATATTTTCCGTCTGAATTTCCTCAGATATGGATAACAGTATATATTCTACCTTCCCCAATGATGTTATTACAAATATTATTAGATATTTCCTACCTAAATTCAGAATAAAAATTCAATCTATTTAACAGTCACTACATTAGTCCAACAGTTCTGAATATAATATACACTGAGCCAAAGCTCCATCTAATAGTCTTTTAGGGATTTGATGAAAACTTTCTTTATATACTGTAATACATATTTCTATACACAGTATAATTTATTATAGAGGATAAAGGTTTACAACATTTTTGTGGAGTATAAATCTTCAAATAAAATATGTGATGCCCATTATTTTAAAAATCAAATAAAAACATACATGCTTTTCACATTTTTCTAATAGAAAATTTGGTTAAATAGACCAAATATTTCCAGATGCTCTAAGATAGAAAATAAAATGAAGAAATTTAAAATATTTAGCTTTCTTTAGAAAGAAAAGTTATTTTATTAGCTATTAACATAAAATTTCTCTCCTTGCAGGAGAGAAATATGATTTTATATTTATTTTCTAATACTATACCATATTTACAGATATTCTTGTTTCAAATAGCCATGGTGAAAAACAAGATGTTATAAGAAGTTATCAAGAAAAAGATGATCTCTATTAGATATTTCATCTCTAAATATAAAGCACAAGAAATGTACAGAAATTACAAATTATGTTAATCAATTAGAAATGACAAATATACATTTTTAAAAATGCAAAAATACAATCTTTATTTTTTAACTTTGAAAAATTAGAATATAAAGACCATGAAATAAAAATATTTATTTCTATTTAAACTGAGTTGTATTACCAAACACACACACACACACACACACACACACACACACACACAAGAGTATTTAAGTGATTTGTAACACTGACACAAATATAACAGAAGATTCTACTGAAGTGCATCTTGGCTTAAATATAATTTTCAGGGGTTTACATCAGAATTTTTGTTAAAAAATTAAGAAGTTTTCTAAAAATACATCAGCTAAGAAGCCATTTCTCCTAAAGGAAACATAATTTGATTACACTATAAATGATCCTTTGGTGTGAAATCAATTGAGAGTATACTTGAAAAATTAAAAACCACATATATGGCTAAGAAAGTGAAAAAATAAAAATTGAATTCTATCCCAAGAAAACAGAAGCAAACAAAAATACTATCCTACATAACTGTTGTCCACACGGGGGGAAAATCCTAGTTTCTGAAGAAAAATAAAAATGATAAAATAATGAAAACACATGGATGCTAACAAATCTTTTACTGAAATCAATAACTTTAAATGTTTTCATTATTCAATCTATAAAATGAAGAAAGTATACAACTCAAGATTTTAAAAAGAATAACAAATAAGTTCCACTTTGATCTTGGTTATTTCTTGCTTTCTGCTATTATTCTCCAGTTCTTTTAGTTGTGATGTTAGGGTGTCAATTTGAGATTTTTGTAGCTTTCTGCAGTGGCATTTAGTGCTATAAATTTCCCTCTTAATAACGCTTTAGCAGCATCTCAGAAATTTTGGCATATTGTCTTTTTGTTCTCACTGGTTTCAAAAACCTGGAAGTCTGGCACAGTGGCTCACGCCTGTAATCCCAGCACTTTGGGAAGCCCAGAAAGGTGAATCACGAGGTCAGGAGATCGAGACCATCCTGGCCAACATGGTGAAACCTTGTTTCTACTATAATACAAAAAAAAAAAAAAAATAGCTGGGCGTGGTGGCATGTGCCTAGTCCCAGCTACTCAGGAGGCTGAGGCAGGGGAATCATTTGAACCTGGGTGACAGAGGATGCTGTGAGGCAAGATCATGCCACTGCACTACAGTCTGGGGGACAGAGCAAGACTGTCTCAAAAATAAAGAAAGAAAGAAAGAAAGAAAGAAAGAAAGAAAGAAAGAAAGAAAGAAAGAAAGAAAGAAAGAAAGTTCTTGAGTTCTGCCTTAATTTCACTGTTTACCCAGGAATCATTCAGGAGCAAGTTGTTCAATTTTCAGTTTTGTGGATCTGAGTGAGTTTCTTAATCTTGAGTTCCAATTTGAGTGTGCTGTGGTCTAAGAAACTGTTAGTATTTCAGTTATTTTGCATTTGCTGAGGAGTGTTTCACTTCCAATTATGTGATCGATTTGAGAGGAAGTGTCACGTAACTCTGAAAGCAGAACTGAAGCAGACAGAGACATGAAAAACCCTTTAAAAAATAAATGAATCCAGGAGCTGGTTTTTTGAAAAAATTAATAAAATACACCACTAGCTAGACTAATAAAGAAGAAAAGAGAGAAGAATCCAATAGACACAATAAAAATGATAAAGGGGATATCACTACTGACCCCACAGAAATACAAACCATCAGAGAATAGTACAAACATTTTTATAGAAATAAACTAGAAAAGCTAGAAGAAATGGATAAATTCCTGAAGACATATACCCTCTCAAGACTGAACAAGGAAGAAGTTGAATCCCTGAATAGACCAATAATAAGTTCTGAAATTGAGGCAGTAATAAATAGCCTACCAACCAAAAAAAGCTCAGGGCCAGATGGATTTACAGCTGAATTCTACCAGAATTGCAAACAGAAGCTGGTACCATTTCTTCTGAAGCTATTTCAAACAACTGAAAATGAGGGACTTTTCCCTAGCTCATCTTATGAGGCCATCATCATCCTGATACCAAAACCTGGCAGAGATACAACAAAAAGAGAAAACTTCAGGTCAATATCCATGATGAACATCGATGCAAAAATCCTCAATAAAATACTGGCAAATAAATTTCAACAGGATATAAAAAGCTTATCCATCACAATCAAGTTGGCTTCATCCCTGGTTGCAAGGCTGGTTCAACATATGTAAATCAATAATTTAACTCATCATATAAAGAGAACTAAAGAAAAAAAACACATGATTATCTCAATAGGTGCAGAAAAGTCCTTTGATAAGATTCAATATCCTTTCCTGTTAAAAACTCTCAATAAACTAGGTATTGATAAACATACCTCAAAATACTAAAAGTTATTCATGATAAACCCACAGCCAGTATCATACTGAATGGACAAAGCTGGAAGCATTCCCGTTGAAAACTGGCACAAGGCAAGGATGCCCTCTCTCACAACTCCTATTCAACACAGAATTGGAAGTTCTGGCCAGAGCAATCAGGCAAGACACAGAAATAAAGAGTATTCAAACAGAAAGAGAGGAAGTCAGACTGTCTCTATTTGCAGATGACATGATACCATATCTAGAAAGCTCCACTGATTAGCCCAAAAGCTTAAGTTGACAAGCAACTTCAGCAGTCTCAGTATACAAAATCGATATGCAAAAAGTACCAGCATGTCTATACACCAATGGTAGACAAGCAGAGAGCTAAATCATGAATGAACTCCCATTCACAACTGCTACAAAGAGAATAAAATACTTAGGAATACAGCTAACAAGGAAAGTGAAAAACCTCTTCAAGGTGAACTACAAACTACTGCCGAAGGAAACCAGAGAGGGCAGAAAAAATGGAAAAACATTCCTTGCTCATGGATAGGAATGATTAATTTTCATGATGTCAAAAAGCAATTTATTGATTCAATGCTATTCCCATTAAACTATTGACATTCTTCACAAAGTTAGAAAAAAACTATTTTAAAATTCATATGGAAACAAAAAAGAGCCCATATAGCCAAGATAATACTAAGCCAAAAGAACAAAGTTGAAGGCATCATGCTATCTGACTTCAAACAATACTACAAGTCTACAGTAACCAAAACAGCATGGTACTGGAACAAAAACAAACACATAGACCAATGGACCAGAATAGAGATCTCAGAGATAAGACCACACAATACAACCATCTGGTCTTTGACAAACCTGACCAAAAACAAGCAATGGGGAAAGGATTCCTTATTTAATGAATGGTGGTTGGAAAGCTGCCTAGCCATATCCAGAAAATTGAAACTAAACTCCTTCCTTACATCTTATAGAAAAATTAACTCAAGATGGATTAAAGACTTATATGTAAAACCCAACACTATAAAAACCCTAGAAGAAAATCTAGGCAATACCATTCAGGATATAGGCACCAGCAAAGATTTTATGATGAAAACATCAAAAGCACCTGCACGAAGCAAAAACTGACAGATGAGATTTAATTAAACTACAGAGCTTCTGAACAGCAAAAGAAACTATCATCAGAGTGAACAGACAACCTATATAATGGCAGAAAATTTTTGCAACCTATCCATCTTTAAAGGTTGAATATCCAAAATCTACAAGGAACTTAAACAAATTTACAAGAAAAAAAAAAAAACCATTAAAAAGTCAGAAAAGGGGGCCAGGCATAGGGGCTCATGTCTATAATCCCAGCACTTTGGGAGGCCGAGGTGGGCGGATCACTTGAGGTCAGGAGTTCAAAACCAGTCTGGCCAACATGGTGAAACCCCATCTTTAATACAAATACAAAAAATTAGCCACGTGTGGTGATGGGCACCTGTAATCCCAGTTACTTGAGAGGCTGAGGCAGGAAAACTGCTTGAACCCAGGAGGCAGAGGTTGCAGTGAGCCAAGATAGTGCCATTGCACTCCAGTCTGGGTAACAGAACAAGACTCCATCTCGAAAAAGAAAAAGAAAAAGAAAAAGGTGGACAAAAGACATGAACAGACATTTCTCAAAAGAAGACATTTATCTGGCCAACAAACATATGAAAAAAAGCTCAACATCATTGATCATTAGAGAAATGCAAATGAATCCACATTTAGATACCATCTCACACCAGTCAGAACGGTAACTATTAAAAAGTCAGAAAACAACAGATGCTGGCGAGGTTGTGGAGAAAACAGAAACACTTTTACACTGTTGGTGGAATGCAAATTAGTTCAACCATGTGGAAGACAGTGTGGCCATTCTCAAAGACCTATAACCAGAAATACTATTTGATACAGCAATTCCATTACTGGGCCATATAGTCAAAGGAATATAAATCAGGCTTTTACAAAGATACATGCATGTGTATGTTCACTGAAGCACTATTCACAATAGCAAACACATGAAATCAGCCCTAATGCCCATCAATGATAGACTGGATAAAGAAAATGTGGTACATACACACCATGGAATACTATGCAGCCATAAAAAAATTACATTATATCTTTTGCAGGGACAGGAATGGAGCTGGAAGTCATTATTCTCAGCAAACTAACACTGTATGTTCTCACTTAAAAGTAGAAGCTCAATAATGAGAACACATGGACGCAGGGAGGGGAACAACACACACTGGGGCCTGTTGAGTAGGGCAGGGAGAGGGAGAGCATAATTGGCTAATGCATGTGGGGCTTAATACATAGTGATGGGTTGATTGGTGCAGCAAATCACCATGGCACATGTTTATCTATGTAACAAACCTGCACGTCCTGCACATGTAACCAGGAACTTAAAATAAAACTAAATTTAAAAAAGAGAATAACAAATAAGAATAGCAGGGGAAAGTGTTAATAAAGATATATTCAGCAATTAATGAATAAGAAAAGATAAAACTTTGATAAGTGTTTATTTTAAAGACAATAATTAACTAGATAAACCACTACCTCATCTTAGAAAGAAAACAAACAAGAAAACAAAGTAAATTCAGAGATGCAAGAGCAAATATAATCATAGGCACAGAGGAGATATTTCTACTGTATATTGAAATAATAGGCTTAAATCTTTGCTAATGAATTCAAAAGTCTCAATGAAGCAGGATTTTTTTCTAGAAAAAATATATTGGCAAAATTGACATGAGAACAAAATCAGTACAAAAAAACTTAGAGAAGACATGAAGAAAAATAGTCATAGTTCTATTTCATAAAAGGGCTTTGAGAAGATGAAAGCTTCCAAATTTAGTAAAAAAGATGTCTCAAAATAATATTCTCACCAATAAGAAAACAATAAAATGCTTAGAAGTTTAATTTTATAAGGCTAGTTTAACCCTATCATCAAAAATTCACAAAACAACAAATAAAAATAAGGCAAAAGAAAACAAGCCTTTGTACATTTAAAACTTGTAACAGTAACAGTATTTGACTGTTCCATGATATATTTCCAGTTTTTAATATCCATTATATAAATAAATAAATGCAAAAGAAAAAATTTAAAAATACTAACAAAATGAATCTGAATTACATGTACAGAAATAAACATGATGCAAAAACTGATATATTCTGGAAATTCAATGATTAATATAATTGAATATATAAACCGAACTTAAGTGTTTATAAAGGGGAATTGAAAATTTTAGCACCTTGCTTATTTTTTAATTAATAAAATTTATTAATGTAACACTAGAAAAAATATGTATTCAATATGATTTAAAATATAATTTCAGAGACAATAAAAATTGTTCCATGTATTAGCCCTCTTCTTTTTAACATACTAGCTATTGAAATCATGGAATAAAAAATAATATAGAAATAAAAAATAAAATTCCTATTTTCTTGTGACATGATATTTGACTTGAAAAAATTAATCTTAGCACTAAGAGAAACTGATTGGCTATTAAGTATAAGATAAATTGAAATTAAAATATTCAACAGGAAATGCAGCTAAAAAGATAGTTGGGAGCAAAGATATTGAAATTGAACTGGGTTCTAGATACAATCAGTTTCTTTATTTGGATGATAATATTTTTATTAAACTACTAAGTATACAAGACTGGAGTTAAAGAAGGATGGTTCTACATGGTTCTTGTCCTGGCATACTACTTGGCAAAAATAAATTCTGAACAATTGTTTGTTGAATAAATGAAACAAATGTATTGGGAAGTAAAAGAAAAAAAAAGAAGAATAAACAAGATAATGATAGACCATGAAAGTCAAAATACATACACATGTATGAAAGAGAACTTATACATCACATGTTACATGGGAGTCAAACAGTATGAACCCAGAAGAAAAGTTCATTTCATTGCCAGGAAATTACTGTTGACTTTAAAATATATAATATTAGTTGAGAGGGACAAACAGAAGGCAAATTATAAAAAGAACCTGGATGGTGACTCTTCAAAAGGAGGTAACAAGCATAAACCACTTTTTCAAAATGTACCCTCTTACGGCTAAAGTTGGTAAGTCATAAAAGCTGCAAGAGTGTCTCATCAATGGATACGTATCCTCAAAGTAAAAAAGAATCTCACTGCTATATTGCCTTGGAATTGTATATGCAATTTATTGTTTACAAAGCAAATTTGAAAACATTATTTCCTTCACATCTAAAACAGCCTGAGAAATGGGCAAGACTCTTTAATTTAGGTTCTATTTTTTTCTTCAATAATGTAACAGACTCACAGAGTTTAAAATTCAAATCGTACAAAATGTTGAAAAAATTTTTCCACACCTTCCCAAAGGCAATCTGTGCTATCAGATTCTTATATCTTTCCAGAGACATTCTTTGCATACATAAACAAATATTTTTATATTTTAAACAAATATTAGTGCCATACTTTTATTTGAGAAGATTTTGACCGAACTCCAAGATATTAATTGACTTTGCCAAGGCTATCTGACAAGAAAATAAAAAAGTGTCATGACTACAGCTAAGATATATTTCTTGGCTCTCATGCTCTCATTTATGCAATATATCTGGTCCTGTAAAAATGGAATGCAATTTTGCAATTTTCTGTAAGATAAATGTAGAAATAAACCCTAATTTCTTTTTTCATTTTTATTAATACATAATAATTGTACATATTTATGGGGTACGTGTGATATTTTGATACATGCATACAATACATAATGATCAAATCAAGATACTTAGGATATTCATCACCTCAAACATTTCTCATGTCTTTGTGTTGGGAATATTAATCATCTACTCGGTCATAAATACCAAATCTAATAGTTTGAAATTTTAATAATCATTTTCTTATTTAATGAGATTTAGAGAAGAACTTGTATTCAAAATGAAGGACATTTTAAAACTTTTCAGAATATGCTTCTGTAAAATAATCACCCCTAAATCATCTATTATGAACAATGTAATTTTGAATATTAAATTTTTATAAAGTCACAGAAATCCAGTGTTTTTGTTCTCAGACATCTTGTTTAGTCATTATATGTAAATGTTTCATCACCTAACCACTATCAAATAAAATGTAATTATAAATATAAACCACAAAATATTGTTTCGAGTATTTTCTCTTTTACTGATTCATTTTAAGTTTTACTGGTAAATGCAAAAGGTATGAGTATTTTGTTAATTCACTTTTCAAAATATCTTCTGCATATACTTACACCATGTGTTATGTAAATCACGGTACATTACTAATCTATTGTTATATCTATTATGAAAAATTAACATTTTTCTAATAAAAATAGCAATATGTTCAAGTAAAGAGCTAGAATGTAATGCTCTTAACAAAAGAGGAATATTTAAAGCTATATGCTGAAAGTAACACATGTGTCAACTTTTCCACCATCTCAAAAAGAACAATACAATATTTATTATACAAAATAATAAAAAAAAAAATAAAAAGCTGTTGCTTTCTACCCTGTCAATTTACTGCTTATGTTGAGAAAGGCTTATCACATTCACAATACTCACATGATGAATATAATAAAGTAAAACTGTAAGAAATTATGTTCCAAATTGTGAAATACTAATGTTTCAGAATGCACAAAACTTGCATGAAAAAATGTGATTAAAGAAACCAAATCCTTCTATTAGCTGCACTGAACCCCTAAAGCAATTTAGGAATTTGTTTCTTACAGACAATTAATCACATGCAGGCATGCCAGATGAGAACTATTGATTGCCCTTTTCCAGGCTAGTGGCATTCAGACAGTAGACAGACAAATGCCCTAAGCAAGGGGAAGCATCTTTCTGCTTCTGCCTGGTGTAGCTTCTAATTGTTCTTTCCTAAAATGCGTGACATTTTCTGTTAATCTTTAGTGTAGAGCCTACTCCTTTATTTTTAAGCAGTACACAGAAGGTGTTTTTTTCATTTACCTTTACACCAAGGTCCTTCATTAGCTCAATCTCAAAATTCACTACATCATATGGCAGGCGGAACTGAGGGATTTCAGAAGTACTGAAAAAAGAAAAAGAAAAAGAAAAGTAGGCATCAGTAGAAAAATGACCAATCTTAAAAAAGTGTAAGATATCTGTATGGATTAGTAGTAAATAAGTATCTCTTCTGAGTGTATTTATATGAGGACATCTACATTTTTATTGACATAAAAAATATTACATGGAATGAAGTTACAGTAGAAACTGATATAAAAATACCTAAATTATGGCAATAAAAATGATAAATATAAAACTGGCCAAAAGCAATTTCTATAATTTTAAGTTCAATATTTAGCTGATTTATATAATAATAATTCTTTATATTTCTATGAAAGCAAAATCTTAAAATCTATTAATAAAACTAGTTGAAGATACAGATTTTAATATATGTGCACACACATATATATATATATATTCACATACATATTCTATAAATATACTTCTAGCTTGTTGAAATGCAAATGTGTAACTCTGTATTACCATACTGTTTAGACTATTATAAAACCAGTTCCATGTGATCTATAGAACATTTTTACAATAAACTAGTTTTCTTCTATGAAGGCACTGACTGTCCCAAAAAGGTTCAGTAATTTAAAAACAGTCCTATTTTATATTAATACCTATTGCCTGCATTTAAAAAAAAATCATGAGGCCTATAGCACTATCATTTTAGTAGTATAATAGAGTATTAAAAGTAAGCTCAAAACACTTTCCAATGTTTCATAACAATTAAAAAGCTATGTATGTCCATAAATACATAGCAATCCACTCGTTCATCATTTGCTCATTAATTCATTCACCTACTCATTGAAAGTGAGTAGTGCCCGACAGTGTTTACAAAGTGCCAGCCAAATGTGAGCTGCAATAATTTGATGATGAATTTTACCAAATTCTTACATTTAATAAGCTCTTTTTCTGATCATGGAAGGATGCATAAAAGATAATTACATTAATAATATGATACATATAATGAGAGAAGTATATTCACTATATCTTTAATGTGTGTGTGGTATATACATATATATGTATATAATAACCATATTTTCTATATTATAGAGATTAATTTGTAAAATAAATAATTGTTGAAGATGAATCTTCTGACTCATCAATGGAAAAGTCTTCCAAAGTGCAGCCTTTTCATTCTTTGATGACTCATGAACTTGATTATTCAATTAATTTTTATATATCAATCAGCAAGATATCATGCTTAACGTTATAGAAAATGCAAGTTATCAAACACTATAAAATCAAAGCTGTACACTAAAGAAGCTTCCCTCTAGTTAGAAGTAAAAGATTATGTTTAAAAAATGAATTCAGGCATAGGGCAGAGATAAAAATCTCTTAAGCCAACTTGTGAACTCCAGCCACATTCCCTCAGAGTAACATGAATATGCCAGAATGTTCTGGGAACCAAGAAGGCTTTGCCTTCAAAGGCTAAGTAGAAAGATACTTAACAACTACAGACTGCATGTGAATAAAAAACAGACACCCAGGCTTGATAGACATGGGGCTCCATAGGAGAGAGATTAAATATGGACTAAAATTGGGCACTGATGCAGGTCATCAACAGGTTGACCAGGAAAGCAAAAGCAATGTACTATGAACAAATAATTCTAGCCAAATAAAACAACTACAACAAGATAAGAATCTTAAATCCATCCAGATACATTGTGAAGCTGAGAACCTTCCAATGAGTCAGGTCTACCCCTGGATTTTTATGGGATGTAAGTAGAAGCACATGGAATTAAAGAAGAAAATGGTGTGAGGGCAAGTCAGTGGTTCTGACTTAAGAAAAAATTTTGAAGGAGCAAGTTATAAAGACTAGGGACAACTTTCTGTTGGCCAGAAAAAAAGAAAGGAAGGAACACCTAATGTAGTAGGAAGAAATCTGAGGAAGGAAGAAAGAGCAGGACCACCTATGGCAGTATAGCTTTGAACACAGATGTGGGCACCAGAGAAAATGGAATGCCAGGCTGCTGGACTTCAGCAGCTCTGCTTAAAACCCCATGCTGCTCTGAAACCATTTCACCAACACTTAGCACAGTGTTAAATGAATAAGTATGAGAGAATCCATTTCCCAATATCTCCTAAAGTAAATAAGAGAAATGTAAAATACTAAGAAAAGTTAGTCACAGTCAAGTGGGTGGAAATGATAAAAAAATGTGATGTATTTATATTCACTAATAGATGAAGTCAGCAAATAGATATAACACATACACACACATATACACAGAACAACATGACAAATATAAAATACCAAATGTGAACAAGAGTGCTTCAAAAGAGGGGAGGCTTATTGTGGGATGAGATAAGCAGGTAGTAGAAATCTCTTAGAACTTTAAAATACCGTGTGATGGCTTCCACATCTTTCTTCTCAAATCTAAATTCGAGACTTTTATGTTCACTTGGGTGTCTAACAGGTATCTTATACTTATCATGGCTAACACTAAGCTTTGGTTCTTACAACCCAACATTGGTCCTCAGATAACCCCATTTTATGAGTTCCTAAGGCTCCAAACTCCATCATCACATACTCTTCCCTTTCCAGCACCATACCAACCACCAATGCAGGCAATAAGAGGGTGTGTTCTTTTTAGACAATTTAAAAACCATTATAAAACTTACGAAAATGGGCCTGTTTTGTATTATCTTCATGAGCTAGTAATCTAAATAATATTACTAGTATCCTAAACAATGTCCTCTGCCAAAAAAAAAAAAAAAAAAAATTCTCTGGTGGTTCTAAATTCTAAACAATTGCCATAGTTGCTACTGAGTTCTAATAATATATAGGTAAGCTTTTCAATGATCCCATTTTTATTACCAACTCTTTAATAAACATGGTGTTCTACAGGAAAGTTAACTTGCAGAATTACAGTTAAATAGCAGCCATGAGCGCCTGCTGATTCAGCTACAGGCACTTCTCATTCCAATTCCCTATAGGCAGCATATGCCTCCACTCCTATGATACTATAGATTCCAATACGTGCAAAGTTGATTTGGAATTGATAAAATGATAGCACGTGAAGCAATATGAATTACTTCAATTCTGTTGTTTTGTATGATCACATGAAATTTTTGTGTTTAAAATTGAAAATAGCTATATTCTTAATATTAAAATAATTTGTTTTAATCATTTTTTGTTCTACAGAATAAATTTAAAAAGAAATTCTTACTGGTTATTGTGTGATTCTTACTGAATTTTATTGTATAAACCAGAAGATAGTATGTTAAAAAAAATCCATACTGGGTGTCTGGTATGCTAGGTATACCATTAATCCATCATTTTTAAAAAACTTCTTTCTTGCATTTATCATCACCTAACATATTCTACATTTGGTTTATTGTTCATTTGTTGTCTGTCTCCCCACCACTAGAATATAAGCTCCATGAGAAGGCATTTTACATTATTTACTTTTATGCTCTAAATAAGAGCCAGAAATAAAGACCAGCATGTAGTCAAGTGATCAATATATACACTGAGGAAAGAAGGGAGGGAAGGAGGAAGGGGAAAATATAGGTAGGTATCAGGTCATGAAATGGTTTTTATGCCAGGCCATATCCTTTACCTCTGAGATTAGAAGGAGTTGTTGAAATATTTCAAGTGGAAGAGAGATAGAATCAGATTTGGAAACTAAAAGAAGAATGAATTTGGAAACTATAGGAAGAATGAATTTGAAAAGACAAATCAGGAAGCCAAGATAACTGTTTGGAAGCTACTGCAATGGTAAAGAAAGTGAGAGGTGGCCGAGAGTGGTGGCTCACACCTGCAATCCCAGCATTTTGGGAGACCAAGGTGGGTGGATTACTTGAGGTCAGGAGTTCAAGACCAGAGGCCAAAATGGTGAAACCTCATCTCTAATAAAAATACAAAAATTAGCCAGGTGTGGTGGTGCACACCAGTAGTCCCAGATACTTAGGAGGCAGGAGAATTGCTTGAACCTGGGGGGTGGAAGTTGCAGTGAACAAAGATCTCACCATTGCACTCCAGCCTGCCTGGGTGACAGAGCCAGAGAGCCAGACTCCCTCTCAAAAAAAAAAAAAAAGGAAAGTGAGAGGTAAAGATATCAGAGGACATTTTTTCAGCATGTTGATAAAATGAAACTGCCAGGATATTAAAGAGTAGCCCAGAAAATGATACCATCCCCTGAGATGGGATCTGTGATGATAGTGATGCCATGTAAACTTGTTTACATTTGCCATCCCCTGAGACGGCAAACTCAGGAAGAGAAGCAACATTGATCATTGATATGATGAAGTTTATAAAGAGATGTCTAGGGTTTCAATGTATAAATCTGTGGCTCAGGATGGAGAAAGATGTCAGGGCAGATACGGATTTTTAAGGCATTTGCATGTAAGTGGTAATTGAAACCGTGAGAGTAAATGAGATTACTCTGAAGACTGCAGGGTGAAAAAGAAGATAAAAAGACAGAAGACAGAATTTAATAGGAATGATTGTTTTCCATGTTTGTTGTGCTTAGGAGAACAAACTTTTCTTCTATCTGTGCTCCTGTAACAATTTAACGTTTTGAAAAATTTTTTTTCCTGTTGTAATCATAAATCCTTTAGTACAGTCAGTAGCATGTCAGACAATATGAAAAAAATCTTTCTTCTATTTCCTGTTTCTTTCATGTAATGAAATGTATCTAACAACTTTCCATTATTTTTAAAGCACAATTCTCATACTCTGACAGACGTATGCTTCAGTTCATTGCACATTCTCAAAATATTGACTATTGCTGTAACTATTTCACCTAGACCCCATTTCCCTTTATTGTCAATCAACAAGAAAAACAATAGGCATAATAAAAAACATTATACAATTTGAAAGAGGTAAAGCAAAGGGCAGCACTGGCCTCACTAGCCTACCTAACAAAAATGTCATCATTCATATTATTAATTTATAAGAGAAAAATCAGAAAGTATATATTTGCACATACTTGAAAATCTCTTAACACTATTTTGTTTATCTTTGTTATAATACCAAGCCCTTTTAACCCTGTTAAACCAATGTCCTAAAAAAAGAAACCACTGTTAGAGGAAAGCAAAATTACAGATTATTTTATAAATTTGTTGCAACATCAAAAATGATTGATGTGTTCAGTGCAATAGAGATTAAATCCTAGATATTTTTCACTGACTCTAGTGATTTCTTAAAAAGTGGTTGTGATACTAATTCACAGGGGATAAAAGAATCTGTTTGGATGAAAAGGAAAACGAAAGATAAAACTTGACATTACCTCTTTAAGCAATTGATTTCAAATACAAAGCTAATTTAATCTTTTTTAGCCACTTTGAAGATACAAGAGAATGAGAGGCAGCTCTAAGTGAGAAAAGAAATTAACAGGAAAGTTTCGTGGAATTCTGGCTACATTCCAGCATCAGTTTTTATACTCCTGTAACAGTGACACAGGAGTGTCACTGCCTCTACCATGGGACAGTACAAATGAGATTGATTAAACATTTCATATTGTCTCTACATACTGGGAAGATTCAAAGGCAAAAGGAAGAATTTAACAACTTTAAAAGAAAAACCACAATGTTTGGTCATGAATCCAGAGATATCTGTCTCACTAGAAAATGTTGAACGAATAAATAATTTTTTTAAAAGTTTAGTACTAATTTATAGGAATTAGAAATGCCTATCCTGCATTTGAGTTAAAAAAGAGATAGGCTAACAGCAGTAATCTTCCATCAAAATTGGCAATATAGAGTAATTTATAAACAGGGTTGGTTCCATTTTAGGCTCTTTGTGAAATGCAATTAAGTGGCAAAGAGATTTTTCCTAGCCTCCAAGGGTACTCAATTAAGTTCATATTTTAAAAATTAGCTTAGATATTCACTGATGTGCATAACTGAAAACAAGTGCTTACACATACATTGTTAACAGATTATGTTTTTTCTAATTAATAAAGCTGTGGTAAATGCCATTAAAATGATAGTCTAAATCTTTCCAGCAAAACAATGTAGAGGGCATTTTAATTTCCAGAGAAATAAATTCATAAAATACATGTAATCTCTTAAAATAAGTAGTAGCGTAATTAATACAGAAGAATAATTATTTCTTAACAATCAATTTGTATATGTTTCATATCCACTCTAAAAGGTCTTCTTAGTATGTGATATTTTTGCTTGATGATTCAGTCAAATAATATCATATTAATGATAGCTTATTCATCAATATTTATGTCAATAAATATATCAACATATTTATATCAATGATACAAATAATTGATAATTTTATATTATCTTGGGTTTAGCATATTGTGTTGGAGCAATATTGAAATTGATGTTTATTAACATATATTCACAGGGGCCAAAAACTGTAAGAAACTTCAAAGATATTAGTAACAACTTGATTAAATTTATCCTTTGTCATTATTGGCTATGGTTAATTTACTGGTTACAAATAGTGCTGTAGCCATAACAAATTTAAATGTTAAGTATAGAAACAGATATTCCAAATTGCTGAATTTTATAATCCATGACTTTTTGATACTATATGTAGAGAAAATAAAAATCAATTGAGTAATATTATTCAGTTACCATCCAAATTCTTTATTTTGCATCAAATGTTTTAAGCAATATCTACACCATAATTATAATTTTACTCCTTTATGATAATAAAATATACATATAGTATAGAGTTCTATTTATTTTAAATATACATTTTCATTTCCATGTATAAAACGTCAAGGAAATAATGTGATTATGTGATTTTTAAAATGTATATTTAAATACAACATTTATGGTAGATGCTGACAAAATTTTAATCAAGTGTAAGACTTAAGAAATTATAAACTGAAAATACATAAGACAACATATCTATGTAGACAACACAATGAATAGTCCAATATTCTATGGAGCTAGATATCCATCACTAATATGCATGATTTTCAGGTATATTTCTATTAAAAGAAAAATTCAAGGAGCTAAAACAATTTTTCACATATTGATTCTCATAATCAAAATATGATTTGCAGAGATTTCTCTTAAATTCACAGAACTAGAGAGAAATATTCTTAAATAAATATTACTTAAAGCCAACTGCAAATTTTAAAGCAAATAATGTAATCAAAATTTGAACGTTTGGAAAAAGAACATTTAAAATACCATCTGTGAGCCTGAAATTTCTATATGATTATGAACCAACAATATTCATAATTGTTTTGCTCCATGATTTCTGACAATATAAACATGAAATAAATGTGGGCATTACCTTAAACCACCAACGTATTCTTGTTTTTCAAATATAGTGATGTCAGAGTACCCTAATCGAGCCAAAAAGGAAGCACAACTTATACTTGCAGGCCCAGCACCAAAAAGAGCAATCTTTGCAGAATAGGCTTCAGACATTTTTTCCGGGGGAGGCAGGGAAGGATTTCTGATCTGTGGGATACTCATTGCTTTGAATACCTACAGAGAAATCAATTGCCATGGTTAAAATTTTGAAACTAACTTACATCCTCAAACATATTTTTAATGTTTCAAATAAATTTGTGTTTTAAATAGCAATAAGCAGCACATTTTCAGTATTAATATAGTATACTCACAGCTTGTATCAAGTAGATGAGGAATTATGGCTAACTCTCAAATCTTTCCTTTCTAGAATCATGCCTCCTCTAGGAAACACTCCACTTAGAGGGTGAGTTAGTGCCCGTCCTCTAAACTCCTACAGCATAATCTGTATGTCTCTAACATAACCACATATCTGTGGCATATGTTATGTTTCCATGTCAATCAGTACAACATTAGTTTCTTAAATCAGAATACATGCCACATATAAACATATTATCCTTATACTACAGGAGTTAGTATTACCATGGCACACGGTAGACATTTAACAAATAATTGAATTCTGCTTTTGATTATGATAGATAAACTTTGGGAGAATAATAATTTTTAAAAAATAGTAGAAGCATTCAAGAGCTACTGAAGCAGGCAGTCTTGGAAAGGCTAAGATCTTAGGGAGGAAGTAAGAACAAAATAAGGTAATCAGAAGTCAGTTTTCCCCTGAGGCATTTGCCACTTCTTACCAAAGAGAGGAAGGCTAAGAATCTTGAGGACCACAGCTCAGAAAAGAGATGTTAGCAGTCTTTTGAAACCAGATACACAGAGTTTTGGAAATGTAGGAGGCCATTAAACTGGAGCAAAATAAAGTGCAGAAAAGTGAGCTTAATTCTTAAACTGCATAGGACAAAAACCTAAGGATCTAAACAGAAAACCTGATGGTCCAGGGAAAACAAAATCCAGAGTGACCAAATAAGAAAGAGCCCGAGAAAACACCCCAGTGTACAGTTAAAACTTCTGGAGGGCAACACTCTATATGTAGGGCAAATGAAAGGTAAACAACCAATCCAGACCTGGATTTAAATGGCAGTGATCAGTCCCCACTCTTATTTTTATTATTATTATTATTTTTTTTTGAGACGGAGTTTCACTCGTTACCCAGGCTGGAGTGCAATGGCACGATCTCGGCTCACCGCAACCTCCGCCTCCTGGGTTCAGGCAATTCTCCTGCCTCAGCCTCCTGAGTAGCTGGGATTACAGGCATGCGCCACCATGTCCAGCTAATGTTTTGTATTTTTAGTAGAGACGGGGTTTCACCATGTTGACCAGGATGGTCTCGATCTCTTGACCTCGTGATCCACCCGCCTCCGCCTCCCAAAGTGCTGGGATTACAGGCTTGAGCCACCGCGCCCGGCCAGTCTCCACTCTTATCTATCTACCAAAGACAGAATGCATTTTCTGTGGAGAATAATAAGTCAACCACAGTTTCTACACATTTTTTAATAAAATGCCTGGGGTTTTATTTTTAAAAATCCAAGACTGAAGAAAAATAAACCTAAAAAAATAGAAAGAGATACATACATAATCCAGTAAGCATAGTTATAAAACATAAATTTTAGAATAACTATGATTATGTTCAAAAATATTTAAAAAGAATGTAAACTTCATTATAAAACTGGAATTTGTTAAAAATAACAAAATTTTTTTTAATTTAGTAAAATATATTTAGCAAACAACCATAACCAGCTAATGTGAAAGGAGGGAGTGGAATTTAAAAACGTATTTAAAAACAAATTAATAAAAATTGATTAATTAAAATTGTTATATATAGGTCAAAGAGGGTAGGAAACAAAAAAAAATTTGAGATGGTAAATATAAACATAAAATGAGAAATTATTTTAAATGTAAATGGACTAAAATTCCAATTAAAAGACAAAAGCTGTGGAAGATAAATACTTGAAATGTAAGAACACAGATAGGTGTAAAGACTAGAAAAGTTATACAATACAAACACTAACCAAAACAAAGCTGGTACAGCTTTCAAAATGTTTACTGAATCCCCACTAAGTATGCAACATATAGTTGAAGACTCTCAAGGTGTTTGAAGAAATGAAAGCTGGTACAGCTTTGTTTTGGTTAGTGTCTAATATACATATATATATATATTTCATATATATATGAAATATTAGACTTTAAGGCAAGATGTTCTAAAATGTTCTATAAAATGTTCTAAAGTTAAAGAACATTTTATAGCACAAATCGGTCAGCCTTTCAACAATATTTTATAATTCTAAATGTATAGGCTCTAAATTACAATTTTAAATATATAAAGCAAGATTGGTAGAACTAAAAGAACTGAATCACAATATTCTCACTATTCTACTATTATGAAAACTTGACTACTGATAGAAGTGGCCAGTGAAGAAATTCATATTATAGGTAAATTATTTATGATATCTAATGGATTAGCTCACAGGGTTGTTTGCATTTAATAGGTCAAAGCAGTAACTTTCTCTCCTTCTGGAAATCCAGACAGAGATCAATAGATATAAATGTAAATTTTCTTAAAAGTGAGGAATAAAGATGACAGGCCTTTTCATTTTCTTAACCTCATCCCACATATACCACCAATCACTGTAAATAAAGTAAAAACACATAAGGAACATCCAAATGATCTCATTTAAAAAACTGAAGAGGGGCCGGGCACGGTGGCTCAAGCCTGTAATCCCATCACTTTGGGAGGCCAAGGCAGGTGGATTGCGAGGTCAAGAGATCGAGACCATCCTGGTCAACATGGTGAAACCCCGTCTCAACTAAAAATACAAAAAAATTAGCTGGGCATGGTGGTGCGTGCCTATAATCTCAGCTACTCAGGAGGCTGAGGCAGGAGAATTGCCTGAACCCAGGAGGTGGAGGTTGCGGTGAGCCGAGACCGCGCCATTGCACTCCAGCCTGGGTAACAAGAGCGAAACTCCATCTCAAAAAAAAAAAAAAAAAAAAATTGAAGAGCGTATTATCAACAAGTATTACAGGGTCAATTTCTCAGCATGAGATGAATGGCTCTCATAAATGTTCTTCTAATATTTTGTCATTTTAATTCTAATACTTTGTCACATTTTACTGGTTTACTTATCTGTTTCCTCCTTTTGATCATAAAATCTTTAAGGGGAGACAATATCTTTGAATTCAACTTTTAATTTCCAGTGTTTATATATATATGGGGGAATATGTATTAACTACTCAAGAGTTTAAATTGGTAGTACAATAATTTCTTATTCCTAGCTACAATCTATATAATTTACAAATTATTAATATATGTTTCTACTCTTCCCTGTGCTATTCAAACAATACAGATTTTCTTACATACTATTTTTGAACTGACATATAATGTTACCTTCTATTCCTTTCTATGCAATGTGAACAGAAACTAAATTCTAGTTCTAAATTAATAAATAATGTTATATGATCATTAATTAAAACATAGTTAAAATATATTTTATATTTTATTCCTTTCTAAGCAATGTGAACAGGAACTAAATTCTAGTTCTAAATTAATAATGTTATATGATCATTAATTAAAATGTAGTTAAAATATATTTTATATTTCCCCAAAGAAAGGTTTAACATACTTTTCTTAAATATATATTTTATTAGATTAATTAAAATGTAGTTAAAATATATGTTTTTTTATTTCCCCAAAGAAAGATTTCACATACTTTTCATAAATAGATATTTAAAACATACATTCAACATGATCAGGGAGAGATACAGCTAATTTCATTTAGAGATTAAATAAATGCTAATTTCTTTCTTATTTAGTTGAATAATTTTAGCTTTGTGAACTAATAATTAAATATTTAACTTTCCCATGTTAAAATCTGCTAACATTTACAAATGAGCATTTCATTTTAACAAATTCTGAATGAAGACATTTATGATTTATTTAAAAGTATCATTTATTGCTGACATCTTTTACGATGGAAACAGATTTAATGGTGACTACTAAGAATTGTTTTAGGCTACAGTGTTCATTAAAATGTGAAGTTATACTGTGATAACCAAATGGAATAGAATTTGTTCTCAGTATTCACTCAGAAGCAAGAAATAGGAAAGTTCTGAGATGCCTAGTATATCTGACACAAATTCTAGCTAATAGCATGCAAATAATAAACTAGCAATTTTCTAATAATAAACAATAGGTCTCTATTTTCACCTAAGAATATTTTAATATATTTGAATAAAATTTTAAGCATTTTTTCAAAAGATTATCAAATGCAAACATTGAATTATTTTTCAAAATGTTTATTGAATCCCCACTAAGTACCCAACACCTAGTTGAAGCTTCTCAAGGTATTTGAAGAAATGAAAGCAAGCACACTCAGTACACAAAGCATCATGACACATACTAGAATGTAAATTGTTAGCCCCCAGGCGATGCAGCTTAAAAGTTGTTTAATACATACTTATTACATTGCTTGGTTCAATACACACTAACTTATAATTGATATCCCTTCGCCTGTTCTGTTCTAGGTTTTTTTCTTTTACAACTTTTTATTGCACTGGGTTATCCCCCTGAGTTTTACAGGAGTTTGGATTAACCTTGATGCAATTTTTTAAAGAGTAAATAATTGAACCAAATATTTGTGAACTTCAGCAAAACAGGTGGTATATATATAGTTGTTTATTTTTAAAATTTATTTATTATACTTTACGTTCTGGGGTACATGTGCAGATTGAGCAGGTTTGTTACATAGGTGTATGTATGCCATGGTGGTGGTTTGCTGCATTCATCACCCCATCATCTACATTAGGTATTTCTCCTAATGTTATCCCTCTCCAATCTCCCCTCCCGCTGCTATTCCTCCCCTAGCCTCCCCACCCCCAGGACCCAGTGAGTGATGTTCCCCTTCCTATGTCCATGTGTTCTTGTTGTTCAACATCCACTTATGAGTGAGAACATGTGGTGTTTGGTTTTCTGTTATTGTGTCAGTTTGCTGAGAATGATGGTTCCCAGTTTCATCCATGTCCCTGCAAAGAACATGAACTCATCCTTTTTATAGCTGCATAATATTCCACGGTGTATATGTGCCACATTTTCTTTATCCAGTCTATCATTGATGAGCATTTGCATTGGATCCAAGTCTTTGCTATTGTCAACAGTGGCACAATAAACATATGTGTCCATGTGTCTTTATAATAAAATGATTTATAAGCCTTTGGGTATATACCCAGTAATGGGATTGCTGGATAAAATGGTATTTCTATTTCTAGATCCTTGAGAAATCACCTCACTGTCTTCCACAATGGTTGAATTATTTTTACAAGTATGTCACTGAAACTAGACTCTTGAAATTGAGTCTTGACTTCCATCATTTTCATGATATATGGAATTGAACAAGTCCTTAAACATTTTTATGCCTCAGTCTCCTTAATAAGGTGGGATTAATAACATATATTTCATATAGATGCTTTGAGGATTTAATGATTTAATTAATACCTGGAAAGTACTTTAGGAGACTGTCTGGCCATATAGCAAATGCTGTTTACTTCCTAGTGTTCAAATTACATGAGACAGAGTATATCTAAACTCATACTGTCCACTATGAAACCAACTAGCTACATTTGATTAAGTTCAAATTTAAATTAAAATTAAATAAAATTAAAAATACAGTACTTCAGTAGCACTAGTTATATTTCAAGTGCTCAATAACTACATGTGGCTAGTGGATAATACATCTAACACATCCATCACTGCAAAAATTAAAATTTATAATACATGATGCAATAGATATAATCTCATGAGCATAGTTAACAGAAAATAAATGATTTAGAGGCAATGAGTTTTTAGTATTTGTTATAGTTATTTTTAATATGATTTTTATGACTACATGTTTGTATTCTTTAATTTTTCATAATTACTGTGTTTCACAAACCATTCACAAAATTCCTAAAAATTTAATCAGCACTAGAGCTGGTCCAAGCTGGCTTCAGAATGCTACTGCACCTAGGCAATATGTGAGGGCACATACAATGTTTTTTTAGCCACTAATGTTCTTCGATCATCCACCCTAAATTCTGAAATACATAAGTTACACTTTCCATCTTACTAAAGACCTGAAGGCATAAGTGGCCCTCTATCCTTTTAAAACATTGCATCCAACTCTTTTTTAACTAAAATACAAATAATGGATAATTTCATATATACACAATATACTTCCATAAATGTAGCCTGATTCTGACAAAATTAGGGCAAATGGATAAAAAGTCAAATCAACAGCTCCAAAAATATTTTATGGGTAAATGGGGGTAGTAATTTGTATTTAAGTATATTATGAAACTATGAAAAGTGAAATCAATCAATTATAAATTTATAGTTGGCATTTTATGAAAAATGTAAATTACAATAACTAATAATGTAACACTAAATTATGTCTAAAATGAGTTGGAATATTTTTTCTTAAACTGCCAAGGAATAGATAGTATAAGCTAAAAAAAGGGGGTTACCCAAAGGATTATAAATGATTCTATTATAAAGACACATTCACACATATGTTCATTGTGGTGCTGTTTACAATAGCAAAGACCTGGAAACAACCCAAATGCCCATCGATGATAGACTGGAAAAGAAAATGTGACACATATGCATCATGGAATACCACGTAGCCACAAAAAAACGATGAGTTTGTGTCCTTTGTAGAGACATGGGTGAATCTAGAAACCATCATTCTTGGCAAACTGACACAAGAACAGAAAATCAAACACTGCATGTTTTCACTCACAGGCAGGTGATGAACAATGAGAACACTTGGGCAAAGGGAAAGGAATAACACTCACTGGGCTAGGTGCAGGGGTGGAGAGGAGGGGAGGGAGAGTATCGGGTGGGGAGAATGGGGAGGAATAACACTGGGAGAAAGGCCTGATGTAGGGGAGAAACAGCAGGGGGTTGGGGTGGAGACAGCAAACCACTCTGGCATGTATGTACCTATGTAACAATCCTGCAGGATGCAGGATGTGCACATGTACCCCAGTGCCCAAAGTACAATTAAAAAAAAAGACCAAAAAAAGGGGAGGGGGTTAAATTAATTTTGTTAAAATTAAAAATAAAATTTTACAAAAGTTAGTAAATGAAAACAAATTACACAATTTAAAAATGTCCATAAATATGAAAAATATTTTTCAAAAAGAAACCACCATGGCATGTGTGTACCTATGCAACAATCCTGCAAGATCTGCATATGTATCCTAGAACTTAAAAGTACAATTAAAAAACAAATAAATAAAAATAAGCTTAGGCTAGCTGCAAAAAAAAAAATATATATATATATATTCATTCTTTTATTAAATTACATCAGTCTTCAGAGAAATGTAATATAAAATTACAAATAAGTTATATATAAAAGATATATTAGGTCCAGGCCTAGTGCAGTGGCTCACACCTATAATCCCAGCACTTTGGGAGGCTGAGTCAGGCAGATCACCAGGTCAAGAGATCGAGACATCCTGGCCAACATGGTGAAACCCCGTCTCTACTAAAAATACAAAAATTAGCTGGGTGTGGTGGCTCATGCCTGCAGTGTATCAGCTACTGGGGAGAACTGGTTGAACCTGGGAAGCCGAGGTTGCAGTGAGCCGAGATAATCAAGCCACTGCACTCCAACCTGGCAACAGAGTGGGACTTAGTCTCAAAAAAAAACTAAAAGATATATTAGCTCCAGTTATTTACAGTATCGTATTCCTAAGAGATTTTTCTTAGAATATAGTTCCCTATCATTTCATAACGTAAAAAAATACTCTAAGTTATTTCGGCTCTTTGGGTAAGAAAGACCCCTCTCTTTTTCTTTTAAGCAAATGCCAGTTGTCCATCAACTGACTAATATTCTAAAATTTAATTTTTAAGTTGAAGGGTCAGCTGCCACAACAATTTAACAAATGAAACAAACTTCTTAATATCAGAAGAGAGCGACTGAAATATTTAAGCATGAATTAAAAGTATACCTAATATCTATTTCCCCACAATAAGGCCGATATTTACTGAAAAACATCCTATGTGCCAGCTCTATGTTAAATCTCTATCATTTAGTCTTCAAAACTATGGAGGTACAATCAGATTCATTTCCTAGGTGAGAAAACTGTGGCTAAGTTCACATGCAAAAGATTTTATCCTAAGGCTACTCAACTTGAGAGCCTGAACTCTTAAACTCTGTGATTATCAAATTTTCTCAGTGATTGTTAAAAATTCATTATATATCTATAATGTTTCAGTAAGAAATGTATAACAAAAAATTATACGATTCCTAACACATTTAGAATATGTGTTATATTCTAATATATTAAATTCTTATATTCTGATAAAATATATTTTGATATAACATATTCTAGCCGATCTACTAACAAAAATAATTGGTTATTATAATTAATAAATTAACTTTGCAAACCAACAGTTGTTCATGAAGTGTTTAAAAAACACTGAACTACATCAACTGGTTTCCCACCATGCTATCCTGAAACTGAAGAACTAAGGTAGTTGGTGTATTAAGAGAAATGCCTCCCTTTTATCAACACCCTCTCCAGAGTGGTACATTTGTGTACATTTATTACAATCAGTGAACCTTCAATGGGTTTGCACAAATTTATTATGAAAATAGCATCATAGGACTACAGCATCATACACAACCGTTTCTTTCACTGTCCTAAAAATCTTCTTACTGTCCATACGCATCCCTCTCCCATCTTCGTCCCAGTAACCACTCGTCTTTTTAGTGCCTCCATAGTTTTGCCTTTTCTAGAATGCCACATAGTTGAAATCATACAATATACAGCCTTTTCAGATTGGTTTCTTTCATTTAGTAACAGATTTAACTTTCCTTCATGTCTCTCCATGACTTGATAGCTCCTCTCCTTTTGGTCCTGAATAATATTCCAATATCTGTACATACCATAGTTTATTTATGCATTCATCTAGTGAAGAATATCTCAAAAGTTTGGTGATTATGAATAAAGCTGCTATAAATATTCATGTGCAGGTTTGCATGTTAATCTAAGTTGTCAATTCTTTGGGGTAAATAAGAAGCACAATTGCTAGATCATATAAGAGTATGTTTAATTTTGCAAGATACTGTCAAACTATCTTCCAAATAGGCTGTACCATTTTGCATTCCCACCAGGAAAGAAGAAAACTTCCTATCTCTCTTCATACTGTCAGCATTTGACGTTCTCAGTGTTTTGCATTTTGGCTGTTTGGTCTCCTCTGAATGTTTATGTCCACGCCCTGGACTCCATTCAATTCATATGTTGAAAATGAACCACTAATATTATAAAGGAGGGTTTTTTTTTTAAGTGATTAGTTCATGAAAGCTTTACGAGGAGCCCTCCTCAATTAGATTAGTTCCCTTATACACAGCCCAAGGAGAACTACCTTGCCCCTGCCACATGTGAGAACTACCTTGCCCCTGCCACAGGCACAATATCTAATATATCTTTTAGGTTTTTTTTGAGACTAAGTCCCACTCTGTTGCCAGGTTGGAGTGCAGTGGCTTGATTATCTCGGCTCACTGCAACCTCGGCCTCCCAGGTTCAACCAGTTCTCCCCAGTAGCTGATATACTACAGGCATGAGCCACCACACCCAGCTAATTTTTGTATTTTTAGTAGAGACGGGGTTTCACCATGTTGGCCAGGATGTCTCGATCTCTTGACCTGGTGATCTGCCTGACTCAGCCTCCCAAAGTGCTGGGATTATAGGTGTGAGCCACTGCACTAGGCCTGGACCTAATATATCTTTTATATATAACTTATTTGTAATTTTATATTACATTTCTCTGAAGACTGATGTAATTTAATAAAAGAATGAATATATATTCATTCACCTATTACCAGAAAGCAGGTCCTGAGCACATTATGAATCCACACACATTTTGATTTTGGAATTCTCAGCATCCAGAACTGAGAGAAATAATTTGTGTTGTTTATAGGCTATCCAGTTGATGGCGTTTTGTTATGGCAACCTGAGCAGACTAACCATTCTAATAGTATAGTGGCATCTCACTATTACGTTGCAGTTCCCTGATGACATATGTGAAGGATTTATTCAGATGCTTGTTTTCCATCTGTTTATCTTTCTTGGGGACGTATCTGCTAAGGTAATTGTATCATTTTTTAAATGGGTAGTTTCACATTGTTGGGTGGTAAGAGACTTTTAGACATTTTGGATAGTAGTTCCTTATCAGATATGTCTAATGTCTTTTGTGAGTATTTTCTCCCAGTCTATGGCTCGTCTGTTGATTTATTTCAAGACAGTTGCCCGTAGAGTGGAAGTTTTAATTTTGTTTTTGTGTTTGTTTTGAGATGAGAGTCTCATTATGCTGCCCAGGCCGGTCTCAAACTCCTGCACTCAAGCAATCCTTCTTCCTCAGCCTCCTGAGTAACCATGACTACAGGTACATTCCAACACACCAAGCTCAGAATATTTTATATTTGACAAAGTCCATCTTATCTATAATTTATTTTATAAATCTTACCTTTGAGGTTGCACCTAAAAAGTTATTGTTTAACCCAAGATCATCTAGATTTTCTCCCAAGTTATCATTTAAGTGTTTTATAGTTTTGCATTTTACATTAAGGTTTTATAATTAATTTTTAATTAATTTTTGTAATGGGTTTTAGGTCTGCTTCTAGATTCATTTTTTGACATATGGAAGTAGGGTAATACAAACATCATTTGTTGAAAAGACTATCTTTCTCCATTATATTGTCTTTGCTCTTTTGTCAAAGATAAGTTGACTATATTTGTGAGTGTCTATTTCTGGGCTCTCTATTCCGTTTCAGTGATCTATTATCTATTATTTTAACAATACCACGCTGTCTTGACTACCGTAACTTAACAGTAAGTCTTAAAGTCAGGTAGTCTGAGCCCTTCAACTTTGCTGTTCAATATTATGTTGGTTAATTTGGGTCTTTTGCCTCTGTATATAAACTTAAAAATCAATTTGTCAATATCTATAAAATAGTTTGCTGAGATTTTGATTTGCGACTGCACTGAATCTATAGATCAAATTGGGAAGAAGTGACATCTTGACAGTACTGAGTTTTCTATTTGGAAACTTGGAATATGTCTCCATTTATTTAGTTTTTATTTGTTTGTTTGTTTCACCACAGTTTCATAGTTTCCCTCATATACATCTTACATATATTTCATTAGATTTATACCTAAGTATTTTATTTTTAAGGGTACAAATATAAATGGCATACTTTTAATTTCAAATTCTAATCATTTATTGCTATTGTAAAGGAAAGTGGCTGACTTTGGTGTATTAAACTTATATCCCTTTTGGCCATAATTGCTTACTAGTTCCAGGAGTTTTTCTGTTGATTTTTTGGAATTTTCTACATAGACAATTGTGTCATCCGCTAACAAAGACAGTTTTTATTTCTTCCTTCCCTATCTCAATATATTTCATTTCCTCTTCTTGTCTTATAACATTGTATTTGTATTATTTTTAAGGTGTTCCCTTCCCTACAAATACTGTAGCACTTGGAGGATTTTAAGATTATTTTCACAGGCACTCAACAATATTGTGATGAATTTCAAAATTCCTGAACTCCAGTGACATGCTTAAACAAAGTAGTAAAAGTCACCAAGGAAAACAGTTCTACCTTAGTTATAACAAAAAACAATTATCTACAAATGAATACTCTTTTTAATTTTACTTTGATTGGAAAAAATCAACATTGTGAAAATGGCCATACTGCCCAAAGTAATTTACAGATTTAATGCTATCCCCATCAGGTTGCCAATGATCTTCTTCACAGAACTGTAAAAAAACACTTCAAACTTCATATGGAACCAGAAGAGAGCCAGCATAGCCAAAACAGTCCTAAGAAAGAACAAAACTGAAGGTATCACACTGCCTGACTTCAAACTATACTACAAGGCAACAGTAATCAAAACAGCATGGTACTGGTACCAAAACAGAGACATAGACCAATGGAACAGAACAGAGGACTCAGAAGCAACACCACATATCTACAACCATTGGATCTTTGACAAACCTGACAAAAACAAGCAATAGGGAAAGGATCCCCTGTTTAATAAATTGTGTTGGGAAAACTGACTAACCATGTGCAGAAAGCAGAAACTGGACCCCTTCCTGACACCTTACACTAAAATTAACACTAGATGGATTAAAGATCTAAACATAAGACTTAAAACCATAAAAACACTAGAAGAAAACCTAGGCAAAACCATTCAGGACATAGGCATAAGTAAAGACCTCCTGGCTAAAACACCAAAAGCAATGGCAATAAAAGCCAAAATAGACAAATGGGATCTAATTAAACTCCAGAGTTTCTGTAAAGCAAAGGAAAGAATCATTAGAGTGAACCAGCAACCAACAGAATGGGAAAACATTTTTGCAATCTACCCATCTGACAAAGGGCTGATATCCAGAATTTACAAAGAACTAAAACAGATTTACAAGAAAAAAACAAACCCATTCAAAAGTGGGCGAAGGATATGAACAGGCACTTTTCAAAAGAAGACATCGATGAGGGCAAGAAATATATGAAAAAATGCTGATCATCACTGGTCATTAGAGAAATGTAAATCAAAACCACATTGAGATACCATCTCAAGCCAGTTAGAATGGCGATCATTAAAAAATCTTGAGACAACAGATGCTGGAGAGGATGTGGAGAAATGGGAACACATTTATACTGTTGGTGGGAGTGCATATTAGTTCAACCATTGTGGAAGACAGTGTGGCGATTTCTCAAGGACCTAGAAATAGAAATTCCATTTGACCCTGCAATCCCATTACTAGGTATATATGCAAAGAATTATAAATTGTCCTATTATAAAGACACACGCACACGTATGTTCATTGCGGCACTGTTTACAATATCAAAGACCTGGAAGCCACCCAAATGTCCATCATTGATACACTGGATAAAGAAAATGTGGCACATATACCCCCATGGAATACTATGCAGCCATGAAAAATGATGTGTTTGTGTCCTTTGTAGGGACATGGATGCCTCTGGAAACCATTATTTTCACTGACACAAGAACAAAAAATCAAACACCATTATGTTCTCACTCATAGGCGGGTGGCTGAACAATTAAAACGTGTGGACACAGAGAGGGGAACATCACACACTGCGGTCAGTTAAGTGGGGGCTAGGGGAGGGAAAGTGGGGGTGGGGAGGGATAATGAGGGGAGAAATACCAGATATAGGTCATGGGGGGATGTAGGCAGCAAACCACCTTGCCATGTGTGTACCTATGCAATAATCCTGCATGATCTGCACATGTACCCCAGAACTAAAGTACAGTTAAAAACACACACACACACACACACACACACACTGTGTCAGCTGAAATCAGAATATTCTTTCATTCAATTACTATTTCATTCAATTTTTTATGTACCCTCTATGTCCTAGACACCAGTATGAGTAAAACCATAGACTCCCCAGTAAGTAGCTCCCTGGATAACAAGAGCACTCATATGCCTTAAATAATCTTTTAAAAAACTATACTAATATGCAACCTGTCTGGTACAGGGATCATTTTCACAAATGGTGCCTTCAGAGTATTTGAGAAGGTTAACTTACCTAGAGGAGAAACTGACACCTAAGCCAAATCTTAAAAACAACAATGAAAAACATACATGTGTTATCTTAGAAAGTATTCTAAATACCAGCTCTGAAAATAAAAGAGTAATGATTATTTCAGCAATTTATTGTGAGGATTAGAGTCAATGGTGATAACTTCTTACGATTAATGGCTCCTCTTTACAAGGCGCTCTCTGGGGAACTTAACATTTATATCTCAAATCCTAAAAATCTTCAATTTTAGGTATGATTTTTCATTTTCTATACAAAGGAACTGATTCACAAGATTATTCTAGCATTATAGTCCATGTTATTACGACTATATTGGGGATTTGATAAACCAGTTGAATAAAGTGTTTAAACTTACCAAAAACAGTTGAAAACATACGTGTTTATAGTTTGGTTATGGGAAACTTTATTCATCCAAAATCATATGCTCAGGATATACTTACATTACCGCACAGTTAGGCAAAATAATCTACCACTAAGCCTATTATAGGATAAAGTGTAAAATATTTCATGTAATTTATTAAATACAGTGCTGAAAGTGAAAAATATAGTTGAATGAACATTTGAAGTTTTCTACTAAATGTGTTTCACTTTTGACACCATTTTATTTGTATTATTATTATTTTTTTTTTTTTGAGATAGAGTTTTGCCCTTGTTGCCTAGGCTGGGGTACAATGGCACGATCTCGGCTCATCACAACCTCTGCCTCCCAGGTTAAAGCCATTCTCCTGCTTCAGCCTCCTGAGTAGCTGGGATTAGAGGCCTGCACCACCATGTCTCACTAATTTTTTGTATTTTTAGTAGAGACAGGGTTTCTCTATGTTGGTTAGGCTGGTCTTGAACACGAGACTTCACGAGGCTTGATTCGCCCGCCCTGACCTCTGAAAGTGCTGGGATTATAGCATTTTGAAGTCAGAAAATCCTAAATCGAATCACTGTAAGTCGAGGATTGTCTATACACTTTGAAGGGTATAGACAATGTTCTGCAAGTGCATGAAAAAGATGCACTCACTCTATATTAACTGGGCTCAGAAAACTATACATTTCTGAAATCAAACTAATAAACCTTACAAATTTTGAGTAAGGTTATGCTGTCATGTGTATAAATGTTCATGAATATTACATCTTTTAAAAGATTTTTTCTTATTATTTTTTGCTTTCAAAACACTTTCTTGTAAATATTATAAAAACATTTTTATATCTTTATTTTTAATGTCTCAAAATAAGTTATTATTAATCTAGGATAAATATTTAATTATATTTACTGCCATATTTTTACACATTGTTTCTTTTTCATTTCACGTTTGTTTCCTTCCTTCTAAAGAATAACACTTAGTAGTTCTTATAAAAAAGAGAGTAGGTGTTAAACTGCCTTAGATTTAAAATGCCTGAAAATAACTTTATTCATGTTCTTACTTTCAAAAGAAAAATAAAGTTCTTTATCTTAAAGCTTCATAAATACTGTTCTCTTGGCCTCTGACATCTATTGATGCTGATGAGAAATCTAAGGTCAGAGTTATTGTTATTTGTTTTTCGAGTAATTTGTTTTCTCTTTGTTTTGACGTTCTGATTCTCATTACCCTTAGTATTGCACAATATTGGCACAATCCTATGTCTAGGTGAAGAACTTTCATCTTTCCTTTCTTCTGGAAAATTCCACCATAACTGCTTTATGGCTCCTCCTGTGCCAGTGTCTCTCTCTACTTTGGGAACTCCCTTTACATGTGTATTGGAGCCTGAACTTCTCTATTAAACTTTTCTTTTATTCATACCCGTTTACCGTGTTCTAGTTGAATACTCAGATCTTATTTTTATTTTTTATTTCTTTAGTTCTGCAATTTGTGCCCCTGTCCAGCCCAAAACTGACCTTCTCTATGGAGATTGTTATTATAGTGTAAATTTCCAGTAAATTATTTTTCATATTAAACTCACTGTTGATTTTTATTTTATCGCATTTTACAATATAATTTTATATATGTTAATTTTAATGGCCTGATTATAATATTATTGTTGTTTCATTAGGATAAAGTCAGGCATCATCAGGTGAGTCTTTGGATTATCACCAAAAGATTAGCTTTCCTAATGTAGTGTCCACCTTTTTGTTTCTTATTTGAGTGAATTTTGTGTCTTTCTTTGCACTCCCCCTACGGCTTTGTAGCAGGTATGCGGTCGCCTTCACTCAACAATACTCCCATCCCTCTCCTACCACTGCAAAATCAAGTTTCTTAAAGCCCAGGGCTCCAGTCCAACGTGATTAGAGGTATCACAGGACCAAATCATTGTGCCATAGACAAATGCCCAAAACACTTGCTATACAGCTTTCTCTGCATCTTTCTGTAGCTTTCTATAAGCCCCAGCTCTGTATAGTAGTAGGATCAATTTTTTTAAAAACTTTCTGTAAGGTGTAGTTGAGTTCAGTTCTCTACCACGCAACATGTTTTTGGCAATTACCCTAGACCACTACCAGCAGAAGCTACCAGAGGATAACCTTAGTCCCCATGCTTTTATACCATTTCTGGCCCAAAAGTTATTTATATTTCCTTTTCAGTTCACCTCTTAATTTTTCTACTTTCATTACATTTTATTTATCATTATTATTTGGAGAAAAATGGGTGGCTAAAATGTTTACTTATAGCATCATGCCTTTTACGTAATTTATGCTAATACAATCATATGTTTTATACTACCCTATATTATTATTCATCAAATATTTTTATGAAAGTATAAACTTTTTTTAAGTTGTTGAAGCTTAAACCAATGAATCTTTTAAAACTGTAAATTTCTTCAGGAAATTGTATGTATTTTTATTTTTAAAAACTAATGTAAAAAAGAATAACAGCAAATAATTTTAACCAAGAAATTTTGGTAAATTTCAAAGTTATTGCCCCCCAAATCACTGCAGATTATTTTTAAGCTCTGGATATTAAGATATGGTTTTAAAACAAACTAAATTTTTTTTTGTGATGAAAATCATCTAGCCATTCATCCAGTCCCACAGTTCTATTATAAATCATTATGTCAGTAAGGGATATTTTTAATAGATTTCTGAAGATTTTTGGAGAATAATGTCAGATATTTAGTGAAATCTATCAAGACATTATTCTTTTCTATAAATCACTGCATTAAGACTAAAAGGAGAGACACAAATCAAGTCTTGAAAGATGTTACTTGTATTTGCATTCTGATAGACACATTTTACTAGCATAAAAAAATTATTATTATTTTTAAATTTATTATATTTTAAGTTCTGGGGTACATGTGTAGATCATGCAGGTTTCCTACATAGGCATACACGTGCCATGGTGGTCGTTTGCTGCATCCATCACCTGGTCATCTACATTACATATATTAGTGCTTAATGCATATTTTTCATCTATATCTTATTCCCTCAGAAATAATTCACCTTTGTGTTTGTGGATTGAGTGTGGGTGAAAAACGTTCACAAATAATTGATGGTACTATTTTAAATAGCAGTAGTATAAAGAAATCTCATTTAAAGTGTTAAAACTTTGGGATAATAGACCAAGTGTGATATATCATTAACAACTATAGTCTAATCTATATCCTATTTATAAATGACCTACCTACAAAAAGTATTAGCTATAAATATGAGTAACTTTCATTATCATGATCATTTATCTTAGTTTTAGATTACAAAATGAAATGACAGATTTTATTGATCAGTTTGTCAAACTGTATCGTAATTGTGCTGGGTTTATTCCTAAATTTACTTGTATACCAGCTTTCCCAAAATCACACTTAGGCATTCCAAAATGCAGGTAAACACTTAAGGCTTCAAGGTCCTTCGTCACATAGACCGTTTTTTTTTTTGAGACAGTCTCACTCAGTCGCCAGGCTGGAGTGCAGTGGTGTGATCTCGGCTCACTGCAAGCCCCACCTCCCGGGCTTAAGTGATTTTCCTGCCTCAGCCTCCTGAGTACCTGGGACTACAGGTATGCGTCACCATGTCTGGCTAATTTTTGTATTTTCAGTAGAGACAGGGTTTCATATCGTTGGCTAGGATGGAATCAAACTACTGACCTTATGATCCACCCACCTCAGCCTCCCAAAGTGCTGAGATTACAGGCATGAGCCACTGTGCCCAGCCCACACAGACCCCTTCTAAGGCCCTGTATTTAATTTTTTCAGTAGTGCTTTAATGTAATTTCTAAAGTAGAAACCCAGCATTTTGTTATTTGAAGCCCCATAAAACTTAGATTCACTTCTGGTTACAGCATAATACTTCCATTGTCAACAGAAGAAAAGAAACAAAGGAAAATTATTTGGTAAAGTACATAAGCTAAAAAACAAACAAACAAACTCTTAAGCCACATGAGTTGGTCTTACCAACCTATTTCAATGTAGTTGCTTCATATCTAACAGAAAAGCACAAAACATGTGAGGTATGATGACTAGGTATATTTGGCTAGCCTATAAGACGCAACGGACACTGCAGTTGCAGGCCTTACAGCCAGAAAACCAGGGTTTACACTGAGCCTTTGTCTTTGACTAGTAACATTACCTGGGGCAAGTAAGTGTTTGTGAAATAATGAAAATTAAACCACTAGCTGTGTATTCTAGATTTGACTCTCATTAGATGTGAGGTTGTGGAAGTTAACTAATTTCATGGAGTTTCCTGTTACTCATACGTAAAATAGAGATAATAACATCACTTGGAGAGTTATTCTGAGGATTAGTGAAGCCCTAAATAAAATACTTAACATTGTGCAGGACACTGGGAGTTTTTTTAAACATTGACTGTGATTTTTAATCACTTTGATTCTTAGTTTTCTTATGTCTAAAATGGAAAAATCAGTACCTGGTTTGTATGCCCTCAAGGATTGTTTGTCAGCATTTTAGAATGAAATCTTACAAAAATGCACTGAAGCACTATACAAGTATACTGTAACCGCATTTTCCCCCTACTTGATACTTTCCTTTGCACTAAGGTCTAATCACATCCAAAACCAACTGACAAAAATTAGTGAAGACTGGACTATAAGTCCAAGGATGCCAATGTAAACACATATGTCTTATTACATTTACTTCATTATTTCAATTGTTGGCTTTAATTATTTCCTGAGAAACTACAATGTTTCTTAGGACTTGAAGTAAAAAAGCAGTCTACAACACATAGTGCTGATCGATGCCCAATCAATGTTAGTTTGATTAACTGAATCATTACCTAGTGGGCTCTTATTACACTGGGTATTCACATAAGCCAGTATGCCTGGGGTGGTCATAGTTTATGCCAGCTGTATTGGACTGATTATTAATAATGTCCTGATCATTCTCTAACCTATCTCAGTCATTTGATCATCTTACTTATAAAGCAATCAACATAATACACAGCTACACTATTTCCAGGCTCACTTTTCAGTTTATGTACAAATATCTTTTTGATGACTGCTTTTAATTTGGGGCTTCCACTTAATATTTCTGTCTTCACTCTTCTATTTGATAAATGAAATTTAACACAGAAATACATTATTTCAGAGCAGACCTGCAATACTCTATTGTTCATCAGAATACATATTTCTATATTCTCATCAAATATACTTGTAGAATACAAAGTTTAAGAATTTTAGTGACTTCCATATCCAAGGTGAAGATAGGGTAGAAGTAATATTTGCTCTATTAAAACAATCATTTACTAATCTGAGTGAACAAGTTCTTTCTCCGTTCCCAATTCTTCAAAACTATTTATCATGTTTAAGGAAAACATAAATGTTGATGTAATTTAAATAATTATTCAATTTTCTTCAATGCAGTCTCATGACATCTGCCATTTTTAATTGTATTAGTGTATATTTACTGAACTAATTTAACTTGAATTGTGTCTACCCTTAACAAAATATAGAAATAAATATTTACAGACCCTTGGAATATATAGTATGTTATTTCTTTAGCCCTTAAGACAATATCCCCTCTTCATGTTACTAAGGCACAAGAATAGTTAAAAAAAAAAAAATCAGAAAATGGTAGTTCAAAAATAAAACACCACATCAGATATAAAAATATAAACTCTAGCAATTAATACAGTTTGTATTAGTGAATGTATACATGAAGAGATCAATGTAAAAAATAATGAGATGATTTATAACTGACTAGGGGTTGGGAGGATAGAGGAGGGATAACATTAGGAGAAATACCTAATGTAGATGATGGGGTGATGGATGCAGCAAACCACCATGGCACATGTATACCTACATAACAAACCTGCAGGTTTTACACATCTACCTCAGATCTTAAAGCATAATAAAAAAAAGAACTTTCAATCCTGCCAAAAAAAAAAAAAAAAAGACAAATTCATATACACTATCTTACTATATAAAGTCAGAGGTATTACATCACAATATATACTACACAATGTGCAAGGAATATTTTTGTAAAAGATGAGGAAGACAGATAGCCAATAAACAGATGAGAAAGTTTCTAAACTTCAACACTCATTTAAGAATTACACATTATTTCTACAACTATTTCTTAGGAAATATAACACATAGGCAAGATTCATCATTTAATCAGAGTGCTTGACTTGAGAAGGGAATATGATGGACTTTAAAGTTTTATCTGTAATATATGTTCAATCTGAAGCAAATAAAACAAAATACATTTTATCAATTATATAAAAAATCTTCAATTTTTTATTTTTAATTATTATAAATACATATTAGTTGCATAAATATGATGAATATATATTATTCATATATATGTTGTAAATAGTGTATGGTGTACACATGATATTTTGATAAGACACATGCAATGTGTAATGAGCAAGTCAGGGTAAGTGGGATATCCAACACCTCCAGCATTTGTCATTTTTTAGTGTTAATGAAAAATCCAATTCAATTCCAAATAGTTAATGGGTACAAAAATACAGTTAGATAGAACAAGATCTACTGTTCAGTAGCACAAGAGTGTAACTGTAGTTAATCATTTACTGTATATTTCAAAGTAATTATTGCATTATGACAAATAGTATATGCTGATACAAGAACTGATTAAGTCAAATGAGAGGTGATAGTTTAGAAACCTGCTGAAAGACAAAACTTAAAGTAAAATTTAAAAAACAATAAAGTATTTTAAAAAAGAAAAATCTAAAGATAACTTTTTTCTGAATGAGTCACCTGATTTCATCTAGAATTGCATGTCAATTTCATTCCCGTTTTTTGGCTTAAAACAACAGAAATTTCTTTCATTTTTTAAGATTTCAATAGTTTTGGGGAACAGGTGATTTTTGTTACACTGATAAGTTCTTCAGTAATGATTTCTGAGATTTTGGTGCACCCATCACACAAATAGTGTACACTGTACCCAATGTGTAGTCTCTTATCCCTCATCCTCCCATCACCATTCCCCTTCCCCCTAAGTCCACAAAGCCTATTGCATCATTCTTACGCTTTTGTGTCCTCACAGTTTAGCTCCTACTTATGAGTGAGAACATGCAATGTTTGGTTTTCCATTCTCGAGTTACTATACTTAGAAAAATGGTCTCCAGCACCATCTAGCTTGTGGCAAATGCCATTATTTCGTTCCTTTTTATGGCTGAGTCGTATTCTATGGTATATATGCTCTGTGTGTGTGTGTGTGTGTGTGTGTGTGTGTGTGTGTGTGTACATACATTTTCATTATCCATTCATTGAATGATGGACTGCTGCGTATTTCGAAGGGTTTCATATTTTTGCAATTGCAAATTGTGCCGCTATAAACATGTGTGTTCAAGTGTCTTTTTCATACAATGACTGCTTTTCCTCTGAGTAGATATCAGCAGTGGGATTGCGGTAGATTAACTTTTAGTTCTTTAATAAATCTCCACACTGTTTTCCATAGTGGTTATACTAGTTTACATTCCCACTAGCAGTGTAGAAGTGTTCCATTTTCACCACATCCACACCAAAATCTTTGATTTTTAAATTATGAACTGCTCTTGCAGGAGTAAGGTGGTATTACATTCTAGTTTTGATTTGCATTTCCATGATGTTTAGTGATGGTGAGAATTTTTTCACATTTTTTGGTGGCCATCGGTCTATCTTCTTTTGAGAACTGTTTATCTGTGTCCTTAGCCTACTTTCTAGTGGGAATTTTTTCTTGCTGATCTGTTTGAGTTTCTTGTAGATTCTAGATATTAGTAATATAAAAGTATAAAATATAAATATAAAAGTAAAGTGCTAAGAGGTATATACCATAAAATGGTATATTTCACAAGTATTAAAAAAGTCTAAAATGGTTTTATAAAATAAATTCTACATTTAGATACCAATATCATAATCCAGTATATTCCTAAAAATTCAAAATTGAGGTGGTAATTTTAATTATAAATTTTCCAGCTCTAATTCATTTTGACACACAAATTTTATAAGATTGGAATTTTAGTTTTAACATTTCTAAATTGCCTCCATAACTTTTTAATTAGTAGAAGAGAACTGATTTGATATGCAGCTAATTTTCTACATAAAATCATTTTTTTTTCCAAAATTTAGGCAATGGGTAGAAAGATGCATTCTCATTTCTTTCTCCTTTTGCAACAATTCATTAATTAAATTTCAGAAGCAATGAGAGTCTAGATGGTCTATTAAATGTAATTTATATATGTTTCCTTAAAAATTCCAATAAACACACAAATAATTTTTGAAACAAAATTTTCAAGAGTTATATTTGTATAGAGAAATTTAAAAACCATCATGAGATTGATAAAATTGATATTAAACTATTATCTCCAAGTTATTTTATTGAAACAATGTTATGACAGAATTACAATATTACTAGGGGAAAAAATGCCTTCTAGAGTGAGTCACAATCAACCTCGTAGCCTGTTTATGGCATGAACATACCAGTGTGTGAAGCAAGATCACTTTTTCACACTGCAGATGTAGAAACAGCAAATGGATGAATAGTAATGATAACACAGTACCCACCCCCAACTCTGCCAAAAAAAAAAAAAAAAAAAGCAGCTGGCCTTCTGATGATTCTACAGCAGGCTATGAATCATGTGATTTATTCCTTTTCTGTTATGGTCATTCCAGATCACATGCTCATGTTCAAATGGAGAAGAATAAGGTATGTACCTAACCAATAATGGCAGACTACTGCGTTGATATTTTTAAAAATCACTTATAATTCACAGGAAAATCAATTTAGAAAAATACCACACTATTTTAATCTTCTTTCCTAACCTTTGCTTAATTTAGTTGAAAAAATAGGTTTGCATTTCTTTAAAGGTCAAAAATCATTGTTTTATCAAACAATCAAAACATAAAATTATTTGCATCATGTTGAACTTCAACTTAAATACTCATGTCAAAAGTTTAGTAATTTGAAGAACAGTAACATTTTGCACTTTATACTTTTTTTCCTTGAATATCAGTGAAAAAAAAAGTTACTCATTTTTTTTTTTTAATCTTCCTAAGAACTTTGATAGTTGGATAAACTGAAGTAAACGACACACTGACCTAGGGAATAAGGGACTTTCTAAAACCAGGTACCCTAACCAGCCAACCCCCACAAAAGACGACAAAAAGCTTTTCTAAGTAGTTCCCACAGGGACATTTTTTATTCGTAATTTGATATTGAAATCATACTTACACAAAGTATAATAGGAATGGAATAGGCAGATATATTCCCATTCTATATCCTTGATTCATTTAAAATGCATTTATTGCAGTCCTAATCTATGCGTAACCCATCATTAGGTGATACTTATAGCAAAACCTAAGTGTGACCACTCTCAAATTTTAGTGAGTTTCTAATGATTTCTGTACTGAGAGCACATGTGATGCTCTGTCTTAAACAGACTCTGCTCTGGGAATGAGTGGTAGAACCAAGTAAGAGTTCCCAGATGAATAGTGTTCCCAGAGAATAGAATTAAAACCATGTGAGAGTTTCCAGAGGAATTATGTGTTTCTTTCTCTCTTTGTCTCTCTCTCTCTCTCTCTCTCTCTCTCTCTCTCTCTCTGCTCTCTCCTCTCTCTCTCTTTCTCTCTCTCTCTCTCACACACACACCTCTCATCAGATCACTGACAGACATATCATTTTAATCCATTTGTTTTAAAATGTTGTGTTAGTTGATATACATAGTATGTGACCTTTCACTTACTGCATTCTGTGAAAGCTTGCCCCAGTTTAATGAAGAGGCAATGGGTCCCCAAAGAAAGATGAGGAGGAATTCAAGTGAATCTTCTCCATCAACTAAGGATTTTCACAGGTTGTAAAGATCATACTTTGTAGTGGTCAGGTAAGCCTAACGCAATTTTGAATTTGGTAAGAAACGAAATTAAATCCCAGAATTTATTGCAACAATTCACCACCTCAAATTGTTTCTATTTTCTTATTCCCAGGAGCTCTTCTTTAGAATTAACCTGTCAGAAAGCAGGAAGGGAATAACCCTGATTTATTACTAAAAGCAAAGCGAGACTTAAGCTAGAGGAATATTGTGGGAAGGGTCCTAAAATGAAAGAACATGTGTGTTTACGTTGACAAAACCAGATCAGTAAGTCATTAACTAAAAATCTAGTGTTGGCAGGCATTTAATTTGACCTTCTAGACAACTAGTTCCCAAATATTTTAAAATATTGCTATATCTCCTTCATATAAGCTGATCATTTAAATGATACATGGGAATTAACCTGCTTGTTGACTCCAAATAGTAGACCTCAGAGAGACCAAGAGTGTCTGGAAAACCAGAGTCCTTTACAAATGATTCATTAAAGAGAAAGCCAGGATCAAAGTCTATGGGATAAATAGTAAAAAGTGCTTTCATTTTATTTCATTATGCATTTTTATGCAAATAACAGACTTGATTCCAAACTATAAGTTCACCATATTTAATGACATTCTTAATGTTGTTAAATAGCATTACTCAGTTTCAGGGTTTTTGAAAATTCTCTAACCTTTATTACTCAAAGAATATAACAAAATATGCTGTATTTCAAGCTCTAAAGATTAAAGAGAGTTTCAGAGAAAGGAGTTCGTTAAGGAATATAGCCTTATCATCAGAGGGTCTCCTTGTCATATGTCAATATAAAGTTAATGAATAAGTTCTATTTTCAGATCATCTAATTTATATAATTTCATTCAAAGTATTTTAATAACCTGCTGGGACTGCAACTAATTTGACATATGGTTTTAGAAACTTCATTTTTGTAGCCAAGCTGCTGAATAAAAATACAAGTTTGTTGTACAAAACATACTTGAGCTGTGTGTCACACTAAAAATGTTGGGTATCAACACAGCATCAAGGATTAAAGTTAATTTAAGGTATCTGTGCATGGTGATGGTAGTGGGGGGAAGAAATGTGTATATAATACATACCTCAGTAGCAAATTGCTGCAATCCACCAATATTAATGGGTCCCTCTTCAGTGGCATGTAAATTGCATCCACCTACACAAAGATCAGATGTTGGACATACCATTCCACAAGTCAGACCAAGTGGGTTGTCAGAAAAAATCATCTTAGCAGCTCCATAATAGTTCTGCAAAATTAATACAAAATAAAATTTTACTACATAAAAATACACTTTAAACATCCAAATTATGACAAACATATTATTGTCCACTAGGTAATTAGATTGAAGATAATGATGTATATAAGATGCATAGGTTTCAATACTACTATCAGGAACCATCAATTAAAACTTAGCAGAGAATTTGACACATAGGAATAGTCAATGCATAGTATATTGATAAATGAATAACTACCCACTTTAGAAAACTGAAGTTTAAAATATAAATGTTCTGTAAATAGTTTTCATTTACAAGCCATCTAACTACATCTTGTCACAAATTGTTTCATTTTTTAACACATGTAAGTTAGATAGCATTGTTTGAAAAGACCCGCAACCTAAAAGTTAAAACAACAACAAAAAGGTTGTACTCAGGTTATCCTCCATTTAATTAAATTAAAAGCAGCCAGAGCTCTCATTATTTTTGGAACACAATTTGGTCATAAATTGGAACACCATATCATTATTTCCTGAAGAAATAATAAATGATAAGCGAAATATCTGGGAAAATTTTTCCTCTAATCAAAAGTAAGAACTGCATCTGACCAGTACTCCTGAAAAAAATACATCAAAAATACGAAAGTCTGACAAATTTTAATAGTCTAGAGAAGCCCAAATACACATGATAAATAAATGTATTGTGGTCATTTTGATGATATCCTGGAACAAAAAAATGTAAAAATTAAGAAAATCTGAATAAACTACAGACTTTAGTTAATAATAACATACCAATATTATTTCATTAATTGCAACAAATGTACCATACTAATGTAGAGTGTTAATAATAGGGGTAATTATGTGTGTATATGGGAACTCTGCACTACTGTCACAATTTTTCTGTAAATCTAAAACTTCTCTAAAATACATTTTAAGGATGGAGTTGATAGAATACACGCAACAATACAAACAATGCATTTATTTTTCCTTTGGCTTTTATTTATAATAATTTTAAGGTCATTGAAAGTATACACACTGCTTCCATGAAAAGCCTCAGACGTAAGTACAAGTTCCAGTTGATTACTGAATACTGACAAAAAAAAAATGACATTAACTATTTATTGACTCTTTTATATACTCTAAGCACTTTAAAAGACTTTTATTTACTATTATCACAAATTATTTTATTTACTCTTACCATCCCTCACTAAACAGGATGTCCATTACTCAATCAAAAATTCCTAGACACAAGAAGATACAGGACCAAATGCCTGATAATAATAAGAAAACAATAACTAAAAGAAGCAAATACCTATGTGATCCAAAAATCTGAGTCAGAAAAAAAAGACTTTTAAAAATAATCTTAATAAAAAATCAGAAAAAGAAAAAAAATAGGATCAGAATACTGGAATCTGTTTAAAAAGAATCAAACTGATATTTTAGAAATAAATAAACATTTTAAAATAAAAGCTAGTGCATAGCTTTCACAGCATTCATGGTGTTTTTACAGTATTTGTCTTGTCAGTGCTCTTCTTCAGTAAAGAACAGTTACATCTGCCACATAAGAATGGTTCTTATACATATATTTTCCTAATATATAGTAAGAATGTGGTATGAAATTCAATTCACAAGTAATAAGCCTAAAATACAAAGGGCAAATAATTAGCAAAGGATCATAAAGCAGGTAAGTAGCAGAAATAAGATTCATACTAAAGCATACTGTCTAAGACTCAATAAATTACACAATCTAGTTACAGTGGTCTTATTTAGCTACAGTTGATATCTCATAAACACACACCACATGCATACACACACAAAAGTTCTATTCAATATAAGCTGCAGGACATATAGCTAGCCCATTAGATTCATTACACTTTATATTTAATGAGTTTTTATTACATAGTTCTTTTAGCTGTGGTCTTTTCATCAGTTCAATGAAAAGTTATAATAAGTTAAAAATCTATTTCTTTTAATTAAGAGATTAGGATTTGTTTCTCCCTCCAAATTGGATCAGATTTACCACTGTGTTTGTCAGAGTCTTTGGTAGTATCTCTAAAACAGGTTAATAATAAATCATTAAGCTGGCAAAAGTATAATATTCAAAAGTCAACATAGAAGTATCTTACACATAGAGAAGAAAAATGTGTGAAAGATTATATTCACTTCATTAATAAATAAAGAATAGACAGTAAAATCTGAGTCAAGGGCATTTGAGGCTGCCATGGCTTAACTGGCAAATTCTATGAAACATTTAAATAATAGCTTATGCCAATTTTTCACAAATACTTCTAGAACATACAAGAGGAATTTATCTCAGGAATGCAAGGCTGGTTTATAATAAAATATAAGATATCAGTAGAATAAAAGACAAAAAAATCACACAATCATATTAAAAGATGCAGAAAAGGCACTTGACAAATTCAATATCCAACATGACAAAAGCTCTGAAAAAACCACAAATAGAAAGAAATGTCATCACTTTAATAAAATGCCTCTACAAAAACCCACAGTTAGCATCTCATTTTATAGTGAAACTGAATGCTTTCCTCCAAGATCAGGACAAAAATGTTCACCGTATTAGTCACGGAGTCAAAGTTCTCCAGAGACACAGAACTAATAGGGTGTGTGTGTGTGTTTGTGTGTGTGTATGTGTGTGCATGTGTGTGTGTGTGAGTGTGTGTGCTTGTGTATGTATACATGTGTGCATATATATATATATATATATATGAAATTTATTATAGGAAATGGGTACACAATTAGAAACCTGCAAATTTCCAAGATCTGCAATTTGAGTCGGCCAGCTGGAGGCACAGAAGAGCCAAAGTTTTAGTTCAAGTCTGAGTTGGAAGGCCTGAGAACCATTTAAGTTTTAGTTTCAGTTGTAGTCCAAAAATAGAGGAGAAAGCCAATGTTTCACTTCAAAGGTAGTCAGACAGGAAGAATTCTGTATTACTCAGCGTAAGGCTAGCCTTTTTGTTTTATTCAGTCCTTTAACTGATTACATGAGGCTCACCCACATCAGGGAGAGCTATCTGCTTTACTAACTTACTGATTTAAATGTCAATTTCATTAGAAAACACTCTCACAGAAACATCCAGAATAATATTTAACCAAATACTTTGGCACACAAAGGTTCAATCAATTGGACACATAAAATCAGCCATCACACTGAATTACAACTTCTATTCAACACAGTATTTGAAATTTTTACTAGATAATTAGGCATGAAAGGAAAGGGGAAGGGACAGAAGGGGAAGGTAAAGAGAGAAGGGGAGACACACACACACACACACACACACACACACACACACACACACACACAGATAGATAGAGAGAGAGAGAGAGAGAGAGAGAGAGAGAGAGAGAGAGATTATCCAGATCGGAAATTTTAAAAAAAAAAATTCTATTTCCATGGAAAATGATCTTCTAAATACAAAATCCTCAGTAATCCACTAAAATACTATGAGAAGTAATGAGTACAGCAAACTTATAGGACACAAGATTAAAATACAAATTAGTTGTATTTCAGTATGTTAGTAATGAAGAAACCAAAAATAAAATCCAGAAGAATTCCATTTATAACAGCAATAAAAAAATTAATTATTCAGAACTATGTATCTTAAAAACTATAAAAAGTATCAAATTTATACTCTGAAAACTATAGAAAATCATTGAAAGGAACTAAATAAGACCTAAATAAATGAAAAATACATCCCATGATCATGGGACAAAAGACTAATTATTGGGATGGCGATACTAACCAAATTTATGTAAAATTTCAATAAAATGTCTACTAAAATCCCAGCTAATTTGAAAAAATTGACAAGCTGATCCTAAAATCCATATGAAAATCCAAAGGATGCAGAATAGCTAAAATAAAGAAATAGAATGAATACAGAGGACTAACACTTCCTGATTTCAAAAGTTAGTACAAAGCTACCATAACCAAGGTAGTATGGTAGTCATATGAGGATAAACATGTAGATCAATGTGATAGAAATGTGATTCCAGATAAAAGCCTTGACATTTATGTTCAATTAACTTTTGAAAAGGATTCTAAGACAATTCAATGGGAAAGACTATTCATTTCAATAGATGGTGCTGGAATATCTGAATATCCACATGCAAAAGACTGAAGTTTGACCCTATCTCACACCAAACACAAAAATGAACTAAAAGTAGACCCCTAGATCTGGGGGTCTGAGAGGGAGTGGACAATGACTGCTAATAAGTTTACAGTTTCTTTTAGGGGTGATAATATGGTTCTCAAATTGATTATGGTGATGGTTGAAACTGCAAATGTACTGGACATCAGCAAATGACATGTCAAGTTCACTTACATGAGCAAATATATGGGAAGTGAATATATCTCATAAAAGCTGTTATGTTTTAAAGCATGCATTTGAAGAAGTGGGAATTATATACTCAATTTAATAAATAAATAATTGCATAAAAGAGCTAGATTATATATAAAACTGGGCAATGACCTGTAGGGCAATAAAACATAACTTTTGGAGTAATTTTTCTTCTGAACAGAAATTACATCTCTACTTGACACAAATCTAGTTAACACATACATTCATAGCCTAAAATTTTAACTAAGAATAAATAGCAAAGTGAGTCAATGGTTCTTTCTCCCGGAAAACTAAATAGTACTTAGTTTTTCCCTTGTAATAAAAAGACACAGTCATCTCCTTGGCCTTACTTTCTGGTTTTGGATAACTTTACTTAATAATAATGAACACGAGCAATTACTAACTTAGAATTAATCAGTCTATTCCTAAGCAAACATACTTAGTTCCTGCTGAACCCTACTGATCTCCTCATTTAGCATATCCAACTGAGCAGGTCATCACTGTGAGAAATCATCTCAAAGCCACTGTCAGTTTTCTTTCCTCCTCTTACATGACATCGCAGAAACATTTGACATGATTGATTAACAAATATTTGTTGACTGACTCCATGATTCAAAACTCCTATTGTGTAATTAGAAGTATCCTTGTAACATATAAACAGTAACATGCAAATAATGTGATCTGCAATTGTTAGAAAACTTTAAGGATATTTGGGGTAAAAAAAAAAAAAAAAAGCACAGAAAAAATATAATCCAATTAAACACTTAAAGTATCTTTCCACAAGAATATTGATTGTTTCATGAGCCCCAAATTGGTTTCAAGATTGCACATAAAATGATATCGCAAGAACAGAAAGAGACACATTTCAATAATTGCAACAAATAATATATTTAAAATAATACTTACGACCCATTATTTTTCTACAGCTGTCAAATGACAAGTGCCTGATCTACTACTGTCATGAAATTGTATAATAATTCTTTAATACTCTCGTGGCTCTAGGCATGACCCTTTCACCAAAACAAATTGTGTAGAAGATTAAAAATTGTTTTAATAGGCCGGGCGCGGTGGCTCAAGCCTGTAATCCCAGCACTTTGGGAGGCCGAGGCGGGTGGATCACGAGGTCGAGAGGTCGAGACCATCCTGGTCAACATGGTGAAACCCCGTCTCTACTAAAAATACAAAAAATTAGCTGGGCATGGTGGCTCGTGCCTGTAATCCCAGCTACTCAGGAGGCTGAGGCAGGAGAATTGCCTGAACCCAGGAGGCGGAGGTTGCGGTGAGCCGAGATCGCGCCATTGCACTCCAGCCTGGGTAACAAGAGCGAAACTCTGTCTCAAAAAAAAAAAAAAAAAAAAAATTGTTTTAAGTTAGTAAGGATTTATTGAATGTCTTCTAAATATAAAGCATTATGTGTATTTAAAAAAACAAACAAACAAACAAGGATATGATTCCTGATACTTTAGCATCAGAGTAAGAAGTCATTTCAGGTTAAGACATCCAGCATCAGCTTTAAATGGGTGACACTCAAAATAATTCTGGGTGTGACAAGACTAAGATAAGAGAGAATGATAGCCACATCATTGTGGATTGATACGAGTAAATATTCAAGAAAGTTCAGAATAGGGCTTGGTATAATGACTTCGCAATTTGGCTGAGGTAATTCATTCACCAGAGAAAGATTATTAGAAGATATATTTGAAAAATGTGTATGAACCAAATTATGGAGGATTCTGACTGGCAAGCTGAGGAATTAGTATTTAATTAAAGCTTTTTCAATAGAAGGGTCCCAGTATTAAGAAATTAACTGAGAAAATTATTGAATAGATGATGTGAAAATTCTTGGAAGGGAAGGGGAAAGGCAGGGAGCCTAAGAGAGGTTACACAATGATGCCTGGAAAGAGGAAAGCATGGTCATGTACCATAGAATAAAGAATGATTTTGAAAATGGGTTGAACCAACATTAAGCAATGATTCAGAAGTCACCTTTGCAACCTACCTATTACAAATAACTTTGAAAAAATGGTAGGTAACTCCATTGTTTAGGGATCTTAGTACTCACAACCAAAGACACTCAGAAAGCTATTAGAAGGGGAATACCTCAACTCTTCCCACAGAGAACGTCAAGATCAATATCAATTTTTTCTCTCATAGTAAGTGGGAAGACTTGTTGAGTCCTCCTTCTACACAAGAGGTTTGATTTCTATTCTGTGAGCTCTTCATTCTTTTTAAAAGTAAAGGCAAGAAAATTTAAATTTAGAAGGGTACTTTATAGACACCCTAGCAGTCTCCTTCTAGAAAATACACACTACTTCAACTGGTTCATGTTATTCAGTCACAAGCATTTCACTGTTCCATCATGTGAAGAAAAAATGTACAGGGCTATGTCAGGAGAGACACAAAATACATATCAGATTTTTTTGTACATAGAGATATTTTGTGTACAAAACATTAGGACTTTCAATCCTTCTTTTAACAAAAATCTAAAAACAAAATAATATTTGAAATGTTTGTTGTTTTTAAATCAACACAAAAATATAGGCATTAAATGTTCTTTGGCCCATTAATTTACCCACAATTTGCAGGTACTGAATTTTCTATTAGTCCTCGAAGTTTTTAAAGCATGTTCCTAGGCACATGTGCCATTTAGGTGAGTTAATTTTAAAATAATTTTAACTTCTATGTTTTGCTTTTTATTTTAAAATTACAGCATGAAACTGCATTAGTGTCATTCCTCCACAATTTAATGATTTTTAAAGTCATTATCAAGAACTGGAAAACTCACAAGCCGCTATCCTGTCATATGGTATAACTAATTTAACAAACAGTCCTATCATATTCAAGTCTTCATATCACTACAAGATTATCAATACAGCTGGTGGATTTATTTTAAAGTGTTCTTCCTTCTTCCAATGACAGTTTTCACAGATGGAAGCACCCTTCCAAGATAAACTCCAATCTGTTGCATTTTAAAAAATACTTGGGCTAAACTTCAAGAAGTTTGCATGTGTGAGAAGGGTGAATTAACATTCCTTATATTTCTGGCTCAGGCTGTAATGGTGAATGTACTGATGTACATTAATTGAATAGAAAATGTCTCTAGCACCACACACAGAAAGTACATGCACAAAGAACACTCTGTCGAGCTGTCACCATCTCTCAATGAATAACCTGTGGGTCCTCAGATATTTGGCAAATGAGAATGTAGATATATCATGAACAGGACACAGGAAAATTCCTGACATCATCGTACTCATGCTCTTGCAGAAAAAAAATGGAGACAGAAGAATAGGTTTGACTAGGTTTACTCTGAAAACTTATCTTTTCATATATTAGATACAATACATTTTAGATTAGCTTTACACACTATAATTTATTTTTAGAACTATATATTTAGTTCAGTGAACCTCATTTAAGCCTAAACATGTAAAGAAATTAATAATCATTCTTGTAGAAGACAGTTTTTTTTTTATCATGAGACATTAAATTGGAATAAAAACACAGGCATATATAAGTGTGTGTATGTGCACGTGCGCACACACACACACACACACACACATACACACAGGCTTTGAAGTCATCAACTAAATTTGAATTCAGCTTATACCACACACAAGCAATATGGCTGGGGAAATGTCATATCTTCAGCCTGGGTTTCATCACTTGAGACATGAAGATCAAAATTCTTTCTTCGTCAGGCATATTTATATTTTGTACTTTTTAACTTTGCATGGATAAGATGCCTATTCCATTATATACTATAGAATAGATTAAATGAACTTAAGTCCCCACTCTACCCCTTTAGGCTTTTTCTCCCTAAAAAGATTTTCTTAAATACGAATACTATGAGTTTAAGATCATCATATTTACTAAATAAAACTCATGTTAGGAAGTAGAATAAGAAATACAAAAAGAAAGAAGCAGCAAATTATACACAGAAAATCATCAATCCACCAAACCATAAAAATCAATGATATGGGGACATATAAATGGTGGTATAATTTTTATTTAGAACCGATATAAATTTTAAAAGTCACTTCTATTACTCCTATTTTCTGCATCCTAACCTCCCTTTCCTTTTTAATATATTTAAGAATTTACAATTTTCCCCATGAGTCAAAATAACTTAGTCTATGTGTGCACATATATTCATCATTCATCAACTACATGAGAGCGCATTTGATAAGCACTAAATATGAATGAAGAATCAATATTGTTGCCTCTATATTGTTCTAGCTAAATTAAATAAAACTTTCATCTATACCAAAACCCATTCTTTTCATACTTCATATCAGATAACATTTATTTTAAAGACCTTTATCAATATTTCCGCTTTTTTCCAATTGGAAGCATATTGCCAGAATGTACTTCATACAACAGCCTTTTGATGACTGTTTGTAAATATATATTAGCCACAGTCTTATATTTTTATGACGTCTTTTTTGTTTTATTAAGGTCAGAGATCATGACTAATTTATCCCTTCTGCCTGTAATCATGTAGTTAACTACATATATAATACTAGAAACTGAATTACTGATTACTAATTTTCTTCTTCTTCTTTTTTTTTTTTTTTTTTTGACAGAGTCTGGCTCTGTCACTCAGGCTGGAGTGCAATGGCGAGATCTCCGCTCAGTGCAACCTCTTGGGTTCAAGCGAATCTCCTGCCTTCGCCTCCTGAGTAGCTGGGACTGCAGGGATGCACCACCATGCCCAGCTAAATTTTGAATTTTTTAGTAGAGACGGGATTTTGCCATGTTAGCCAAGCTGGTTTTAAACTCCTAACCACAAGAAACCCAGCCACCCTGGCTTCCCAAAGTGGTGGGATTACACATGTGAGTCACTGTGCCTGGCCAACTTATCTTTTAATCCTGAAAATGAACATCTTTATAAAAGGCAAAAATAAGAAAGAGTTTCATAGTTTTTCAATGACCAATTAAAATTAAGTAACACGTATTTTCTAAAATTATAAAAGTATACTTTATCCAGTGAAAATAATTATAAATGCAATAAATTTTATAAGAAATTTAGAGGGTTAAGGTTTTCATTTCCAGTAAGTTATAAAGAAACTTGAAGAGAGAAATAAAAAGATAAAATATTATTTTATTTAGTGTGTAGTAGAGTTTGTATAATTTGCTTCAAAGAGATAGGATACTTTTCTACATCTAAACACTAATACAAATACACTAATACAAATACAAAGGTATTAGAGCTAGTCATCATTAGAGTTTAAAAAAAGCATTAGGCATTGACATAATTCTACAATTTCATCTATTAATATTACATAACTTGCAAGCAAATGAGAATATTTTAGTTCAAGAAATTGAGAGGTTAAGATTATTATTCAAAAAATCTCCCATGTTAATGTTAAATACATATATATTCAAATATATGCATAACTTACATATAAAATGCTGAAGTTTTTTTCATGACTATTTATGCCATGCCAAAAAAATGATTATTTATGCATTAAATCTAGACTGTAATATCACACCATTTGTCCTACACAAAAAGTCAGACTGTTTTGTGAGAGTTTGTTCTTTATTGACAAGAATATGAGTAATTTCTTAATTGAAAGACTGTTCTGATGTGTACTATTATTGTGTGTTATTATATTCTATGGTGGATGTTAAAAGGATTTTCCAAAAGTCTCTAAGTACATTAGTTTAGTCCCATTAATAACTTCAAAAATATAATTAGTATCAATTCTAATAATTTACAATTTTAAATTTTTTTAAAGTAGTTTTGAAAAAAACGAAACCTAAATTTCTTAACATGAACTCTATTACATTATAATTTTCACCCAACACTTAAGATGTTAATAGCGCTTACAAAATTTTGTCATGATAGCAAAGGCTCCAGCCTTTTATATTTTAATGCTAGTTCATAATGTGTATACTTTGTTAATATAGAGAGTATACTGTAATACAAAGGCACACTGGACAGGAAATCTGGACAATTCAGTTATACTATCAAGCAGCTATGTGATCTGACATAAATCACCTAGCTTTGCTGAGTTTCAAATTTCTTTTCTACACAATGAGATGCCTAGTTCAATCACATTTTCTTTTGGTCTGTATTCTGCTACAATGTAGTTTACTCACTAATATTAAAAAATACCCAAACTAGTATCCTATGCGTTTCTTTATACAGATTTCTCTTTCTCTTAATATTGTGAAAGAAAATAGTTGTGATTTCAATTTAATTTAAATAGATCTCTCTTTTGTATCATTAGTGTGCTTTTAAAATAAATTTTATCAAATATTTACAAAAGTATATGTTTAAATTTGTCTATACTATACACAACCACAAACAATATGATGTTACTTCTTTCATATAAAATTGGCTTAAGATGTATAATAAAAATCCTTTCTCATTTATACTAACATGACATTTGGATTTTAAGTTGTTTACATTTCATAACTTATAATTGACTAACATTTGCTTTGAGCTACAGGCTTTTCAAATCTGAACTTCTTCTATTTAAGTAAATATAAATAAAATCAGTGACTATTACACATTATATCAACCGTGATTAAAAGTAAAAATGTAACCTTATGATGTCCCAAATATATATACAGCAAAACAGGAACAAGATAGATTTTACATAATCATTAATGATTCAACAGACAATGTTATATCCATCTATTTTTTTCACACCACAGGTTAATTAAGATGTGACATTTAAAAAATAATACCCCTGTCCTTTGTCTTTAACACTAGTAAATTTAGTATTCTACAATTTGCCAGATTCAAGACTATGAAGTTATTTATTAAAAATAAAGCCTGGATTCTGGAAAATTCAGTTAATAGTTACATTAACTTCAGTAACATTTGTGATAAATGAATTAGTCAAGTTGTGTATACATTTACATTAATAATTAGAAATTAATATTTTATTATAATCTGAACATGGTGCTCAATAATTATTCTGCATAACTCTTTTTCAGTTTACAAAGCTATTTTTGCATGCAGACAAAAAGCTATGACACTTTGAAAATAAATGTAATATCAAGGAGATGCTTTTAGTTAGTAACAAAATTTACTAGACAGCATAGAGATTAAAACAGCTTGTTCCTGTTACACATAGATAGATTGGCAGGACAAAGAATATTTGAAAACAGATCTCAGTAAATATGGAATTAAACAGACAATAAAGGTGACATTAGAATACCAGAGTAATTATGCAAAAAACATATTTGGAACTATTTTAGTCATTTGAGGGAAAAAAATTCTTTTTTTTTTTTTAATTGCATTTTAGGTTTGGGGGTACATGTGAAGAACATGCAAGATTGTTGTATAGGTACACACATGGCAGTGTGGTTTGCTGCCTTCCTTCCCCTCACCTGTATCTGTCATTTCTCCCCATGCTATCTCTTCCCACCTCCCCACCTCTCCGTCCCTCCCCCATTTCCCCCCAACGGACCCCAGCGTGTAGTGCTCCCCTCCCTGTGTCCATGTGTTCTCATTGTTCAAAACCTGCCTATGAGTGGGAACATGCGGTGTTTGATTTTCTGCTCTTGTGTCAGTTTGCTGAGAATGACTTTCTCTCACTTTTTAGACCACAATGAAAACTTAGAACAGGGTCATCTGCTATTGGGAAACTTCTCAGTTTTATTTTATTTCATTTTACTACTGAATTTCAATATATTTTTATTATAAAATGTATGTTCATTAGGAGAAGCAAAATAATATAGATATTTATAAGAAAAACATTAAAAATCTAACTTCACCCTACACCAACCTCAATCAAATGAAGAACTAAAGTTAAATTACTTCCTTTTTTTGTTTATATACAGATTAATCTTTTTCCTATAGTGTCATGCTATTCAAATTACTACATTTGTCCTTTTTCACTTACAATAAATATCCTTTCAGATCAATAAACATAAAATGCAGTTTTAAGAATTGTTTCTTAACATTCTGTAATATAAATACAGCCGAACAGACTGAGCTGACACTAAATTGTAACCAGTGCGTGTTACTTTAAACAATGCTATAATCGCTTTAAATAATATCCTTGTATATGTATCCCTTTACACTGTAACACTTTATTTCTCTAGGTAGAACAAATTAATAAAGCATGCTGGTGAAACAGCATATTTTTTTAAATTCTCAAATATGCACCCACCATATATTTGTTGTTCTTTCCTTCCTGCTAGTCTCCAAGCAGGAAGGAAACTTTCCAAACTTCTTTCCTTCCTGCTAGTAACATAGGAGTTTACTTTTCAACTTCAACAATTTGATAAGAGAAAACTGGTGTCTCATCTTTCCATTTACGTATTACTGACTAATATGCAAGTAGAATTGTAATATGATTAATAGTCACTTATATTACTTGTATAATAATATAATTTTTGTCTATGCCTGCACTGAGTTATCCTTCTCAAATAAATCTTTAGGAACTCTTTGATTAACAAAGTTGTTAATACTTGGCTTGAAACATGTATGGCAAATAATTTTTCAGTTGGTTTCAAGTGAGGTTAGTTTTCATTTTAAAATATATTTTTATAATGCAGGTAGTAAAATTTGTTCTTCTATACTTATAGGTGCTTGTATTTAAAATTATCCTTAAATAAGTATTTTTCATATGTCGAATGTTAGTCCACCTGAAAAGTATTCTAGGAGATAACCTATGAAAGATTCTAAAAGTAAAGTCAAAATTATTCCAGAACTACTTATTGAAGAAGTCATTTATTTCCCACTGAATTGAAATGTCTTCTGCATTATATATCATATACTCATATTTATTTGGTTCTATTTATAGACTCTCATCTGTTTGAGGAATGTATATTTCTGCACCAGTACTACATTGTTTTGATTACAGCAGCTTTGTAGTATCAGTATCTGATAATAATAAATCTTTTTTGTCTTATTTTTTAAAGTTTCCTTCTTCTATATAGCTCTCAAATTACTATGTCAATATTTTCCTACACAAAATTTGGGTTTCTATCAATCTAGACTATCCACTTACTCTTAAATATTTATTGTACTTTTCCAGGGCATATTGAAAACTAGTTATCTGCAATAAATCTTCTAATTAGAAATTAAAACTATAGGAAAATAGCTTTTAAGTCATCTTAAATGTACCCATTCAGGAATAGGCATATCTAAACATTGAAAATGATGAGGCAGCAAATAGATCAGAGAAATCAGTAGGAATCCTTGTAAAGGCATTTGCCAAACCATGTAAACATAGGCTTCTGTTTTAAGGGTCTCAGAGGACATAGGTTTTAGAAGAAAAAGTTCAAGGCCCATCGAAAGTCTGGGTCTAACATAAGACTCAATCATAAAGCTAGGATCGCCTAAGTTCACACCACCAGAAAGAGAAATTAAAATTAATCCTACCTCACTCCCACCTGAAATTGCACAAAAACTTTCCTGTCGTAAACTTGGGTACACAAGAAAAAGAGGGAAAATAATTTCCTTAGCAAATTAAATTTATTTATTTATTTTTTTATTTTTTATTTATTTTTTTTTTTGAGACAGAGTTTTGCTCTTGTTACCCAGGCTGGAGTGCAATGGCGCGATCTCGGCTCACCGCAAACTCCGCCTCCTGGGTTCAGGCAATTCTCCTGCCTCAGCCTCCTGAGTAGCTGGGATTACAGGCAGGTGCCACCATGCCCAGCTAATTTTTTGTATTTTTAGTAGAGATGGGGTTTCACTATGTTGACCGGGATGGTCTCGATCTCTTCACCTCGTGATCCACCCGCCTCGGCCTCCCAAAGTGCTGGGATTACAGGCTTGAGCCACCGCGCCCGGCGCAAATTAAATTTATAATAATACAGTCTTCCAGTGTATTTGTGGCCTGAGTCACACAATCTCGGTGACTTGAAATAAATATCAAATGAGAAATTTAGTTTAAGGTGGTCCCAGAGGACTGGCAGTAAAGCCATTGTCTGAGGGAAGCAAATATAAATCTCTTGTAAAGAAACTTGCATTCTTCACACTTGTCAGAGAATTTCCTCCAATAAGGCATCAACATAAAATAGCAGAGTAATAGAAAAAAAGTCAATGAACATACAAGGGAACATAAAGCACTCAGTGGAGGCAGTAGATAGCACAGGCAGTATAATCAGACTCACAGAGACTTTGAATAGTAAAACTGTCAAAATATAAAAAGCAATTTTTTAAGTTTTAAGAAATAAGAGGCTTGAAAAGATTAATAAAAACCTGGCAGATTATTTTTTAAAAAGCACAATAAACTTAGAAATGAAAGATATAATTGTAGCTCAAAACTCAATGGACCATTTTAACAGTATATTTGAAACCGGTGAAGAAATTATAAGTGAACTTCAAAACAGAATTGAAGAAAATTACCTAGAATGAAACCCACACTATAAACAAAAAGACAAACCTATGAAATCTAAGAGTCATTGAGAACAAAGTAAAAAGATCTAACATGTATCTAATTAGAGCTTCATAAAGACAGAGAGAGACAAAAACCTTTCCAAAATGATGAAAGAAATCAATCCAGTTTCAAGAATTCCAAAGAAAAATAAGCAGGACAAATAAAAGGAAATACTGACTTAGATAAATCACTGTTAAGTTGCTGAATGTCAAAAACTAAAAGATCTTTAAAACAGCACCCCAAAGATATATTTACCTCGATTAATAATAATTAGATTTACATTCATTTTTTAATAGTAGCACTGTATGATAAAAGGCACCAAAATGGTAAGTTCTATGAGGCAGAAAAATAATAATTCCCAACCCTAAATTTTATAGTTAGTGAAAAAACTTTTCAAAAGGAACAAAATAAAAATAAAAATAGCTCAGAAAGAAAAATTAAGATAGTCTGCCAACAACAACAAAAAAAACCCTTTCTGAATAAAATTTTACTTATTCCAAGTAAAACTGCTTCCACATGGAAATTGCAACATTGAAAAAATGGACAAAAATGTGAATAAAGCTAATCCAATATTAACTAAATAAAGCAATTATCATATTCTCATCAAATTTTAAAAGAGAGAATTAATATACAAAAAAATCTTATAACATGGAAAGAGGTAATCAGAATTAAACCTTATTCTATGCCACAAAACTCATTCACACTGATATTCTAAATGACACAAACCAACCCAAAATACATACTCCAAAACTGGAAGGTATCTGTAATGAAAATTGGCACATGAGTTCAGAATTATTAAAATCACATGGCATACTCAACTCTGCAACTCTGAAGGATAATGGCTTGTGTAACCTCTAGGAATACAACAGAGATAGAGGGGTGTGTGTGTGTTTGTACACGTGTGTGCATGTGTAGAGCTTTATTAAGAAATAATTCACATATCATATTTACACCAATTAATTTAGAACACTGACTTTTGATCACTCAAAAAAGATACTCCATCACGACTCGTAGTTGTTACCAATTTTATGAATATTCACCTATTTTTGCCTAACTCTCCTGATTCCCAGGAAATCACTTATCGACTTTCTGTTTCTATATATTTGTCTATTATGAACATTCTCTAAAATATTCCTCCTACCTAAGTGTTGTTCTATAACTTTGGAGATCATGCTGATCAAAGGAGATAGAGTGTGTTTTGTTTGGTTTGGTTTTTAAGCTTTGTTCTATTGAGCACCATCTTATGGCAGATAGATACTCTTGAAATGGATAGAGGGATTCATAATCACCATTAAACAATAAAGATGAAAGAAGGGACCTCGTGTACCAAGGGAAACCTGAAATCTTATCACTGCTTTTTGTTGAATATATATAAATTTTTACCTTTTTTAAATTACTGGGTAATAAATTATTTACTTTCTAACTTTTTTTCTAACTTACTTCTTTAATATAATAGTGGGAGAAAGCCCAATCAACTTATATAATAGGTTTTGTATTTGGACATTAGTTTCTAGGCATTGGGAAGCAACTACAGCTACTGAGCAAGGAAGTCATAGAATTTGAGCGTGGTTTAGAAAATTATTCTAGAAATGATCAGTATTTTGTTTGATAAGAGTATAAACCATTGCCATTGAAATTGAAAGGCAAACCCAACCGGAGAAAGCACCAAATCTATTGATTACGTTACTGCTTTCCGGCTTTGTAGCATCTGTAATATGTATATATGTTTGTGGGTGTATAATACACATATATCCCTCTCAACCATATATATATATATATATATATATATATATATATATATATATATACACATACATACACATACAAACACATACATATAACACATACATATCGAGGTAACTTCAATTTTGTTGTTCCTCTAAAATATAGATCTACCACAAAGAAAAAACTTTTCTTTTACATCATATCATTTAGTCAGCTTTTCTATAACATATATTATAAATTTATTTATCTATACACAAAATACACACTAATCTGAGTATACAGATTTTACAAACACATGCAAAATTATGGAAAATTGATGGCTTATAATTTAATGTAAACGTTTTGAAGAGAACACACCCCTATTGTTTTAAATAAAGGATCATTAAATCAAGGAACACTTTTAAAAAGCCATTTATTTCACTATATTGATAGATTGATCTCATGCCTTCTCACATAAAGCGGTATTTTTTAAAAGAAAACCTATCAAGAAATGTAACCCAGTATTCACAGTTTGATAAATCTGAAACGTGTACTTCCAATTGAGAGATACAATTGCAAACGACAGCCTGCACAAATGAAACAGAGAGAAACTGACTGAGGGGGGACAATAGAATTGAGTGTACCTTTCAAAACTAGAGCTGTAATCCAGTTTGTAAGAAAATAAAGAATGGAAGTATTGGCCTAAACTCCACTGAATCACAGAAGCCTAACACAATATAAAACAAGTGACATCCTTTTCTCAGAGAGGCGAAAGCCTCATTGAGTCTAGCGATTCAATTACCCTCTCAACCTGGAAAGAACCCCCCTCCTATATTGAGGTCCACTGGCAAAGCAATGTGGGGCAACCTACATTGTACACAGCTGGTAAATATCTAAAAACCTGCAGGCTTTACAAACAAGAATATTTGACCTTTTATGATTGCTACAGTGATTCCTCAACAAAAAATTACTTACAAAAGTTTTTTTTAAATGTTTGACAAAAGATTAACTTTTCAATTAAACATCATCAAATATCTCATAGTCATACAGAAATCTTTTAAATACATATCTAAGCACAATGCTCCATTCGGTAAAGAATATGAACAAATTAATGAAACAGAAAGAGGTTTCCCTAAAATAAAGATGACTGTGATCTTGCTTAGACATTTTGTAAACTTCTCTAAGAATCTCATTTGTCTTTTTTTCTAGACATTCTAGACATTTGTGTAGACCTTGAATAAATGAAGTGTGTACTCATAAAATAACGACTGAATTCTGAAATATCTATGAAAAAAATTGAGGTAGCCTGTATATTCTAAAATAGTCCATCAAGATTATCATATTTCCTCCGGCTTGATGTGTGGAGTGTTAACTTAGACATATTTTTTAGCGAACATACTTTAGACTTCAAACTTTGGACACTCCTTTTCTGATGAGATCTTTATTAAATAAATAAGATTTTATAAACAAATTTATTTCAAAAACAGCAATTACTTGTACAACATTTACTATATTGAATGAATAGGGAAACTAATAATTCCACATCAACAAAATATTTGTTGAGTAATTACTATATTAGACATTTTCATAGAAAAACATTATTCAGTTTATAACACAACTCTGTAAGATAGATGCTACCTTTCCTTCATAAGTGAAAGTAAGGAGGTAATTTTCCCCAGTTTCACAATAAGTGGTTTATCTAAAAATTCAAACTGGACTTCAAATCCTAATAAATCTGACCAGTTGCAGATTAATGCCACGTCCCTAAACCCAAGTAATAATTTTTAAATTCTTTCAAAACCCTAAATTGATATAAAAGTATTTATCATTTTTCTCCTCCTAAATTATTTATTTTAAATACTTTACATATATTAAGAAATAATCAAATAATCTTTATATGTAAAAAGGTACCTGGTTGTTGGAGTAGGAGTTAAGGTATCTTTACAGTGTTTTAGAAAATCAGTGGTAAATCTTATGAAAGGATTCTCTATCTTTATAGGAGACTTTCTTCAGCTTTGTTCATCCTTAAAGAATTAGACACTTGGGCAAGAGTTCTCAATGCTCTCTTCACAAAAACAATAGGTACTATTAATTATTCAATCAATCAACTATTCACTTAGTGAATAAAAACTGGGCTTAGACTTACATTGATTTCTTTAAAAAAAACTAAAGATCAAAATTCTTTGTGTTCTACTCATGCCCATATAAGCCTTGTTTCTATTTTTTGTTGTATTTTCTTGCTACAACTCTGAGTCACTATAAATTATTTCAAATCTTAAACAAATTAACTAAATTTTAGTTAAAAAAAAAAAATCTATTTCCTTGCTATATCTGTGCGTTAGACTTACTATCAAAGCACACTTTCAAAGATATTTCACAAATCATAATAGTGTTCTGCTGATCAATGACAGTTCTTGTCTGTGAGTATTTAGCAAGCATAAAGTCAATCTATTCGGTGTCTTGAATTTTAAAAATCATTCACTTTAACATAAACTAATTTTCGAAACAAACAAATTTTCATGATAAATCACAACTTGGAAGTGCTTAATTAATAAATGTGTCACATTTTTAAATGCCTATAGAAATCATATTTAATGCTTAAATCAGATATGCTAAGTCAAGCTGTATGCTGTACCCACGGATAATAATAGAGAACAAGATCAAATACTCTTATTTTCATTTGCAGAGTTAAATCTGAATTTACCTTGTTTGCAATACTTGTGATGAATGATTTAATATCAAGATTAGTTGGACAGCTCTTCTGACAGGGGGCATCTGCACATTTCAGGCATCTAGGAAATAAAATAATTGCATTAAGAATCTACAAGATAAGTGAGCTAATCTATATATTTTCTACCTTATACTCATTCAGAGTCAGTGTCTAGTAAGTATAAACAAAATTATATTATTTTTAGGTAAAAAAAACTTTTTTTTTGAGACACAGTCTTGCTCTGTCACCAGGTTGGAATGCAGCGGCATGACCTCGGCTCACTGCAACCTCTGCCTCCTGAGTTGAAGCGGTACAAAACATTTTTAAGCAATAAATACAAAATTTCTGTGTTTCAGCTTTTGTATTCCTCTTGAGGTGCATAAATGAGAATCATGCTGGCTAGTAACTGCCCTGCTTCTCAGAGTTTCTTCTTGATTTTAAGAGAATGATACTTATTTAGGATACACCATTCGTTCACTCTCTCAGTTTTGTTTTGATCCCTCACTACGATGACAATGCTTGGCATGCAGTTTTTTATGGTAAGGCTTGTAATTCTTTTAGACCAAAATTATTACACAAATGCAAAGATCCAAGGTAAAGTCTTAGTTTACCACTTGAAATATCCTTTCTTCCACTCTTCCTTCCTCCCACCTTCCCTCTCTGTCTGCCTCCCTCCTTCTTTCCAATTTTCTGGTCTTTCAACCTTCATCGTGTTCACATGACAACTGAGTTCTGTAGCAGATACTTCAAAGCATAGCCCAGATCCACTCCCTTCAAGACCAAAGCTTTATTCCCACAGCTACCTTCCCTCTGCTGCTGAAGAGAACAGGTTCCACAAGGTCAGGCCTCCTTTCCAGTAGCAGCACACAACCAATTCAAGGTCACTGCGTGGGTTTAGGGGCTCGTTACCCACTCCCGTATTTGGGGAGCTAGTCTGCAAGGAGCCACTGAAGCATTTATTGTGACTATTTGCCCAATCCCACTTCTTCACTCTTCTACAGATGCTAACCTGCATGTAAACTTCCTGCACATTAATCACATCTCAGACTCTGCTTCCTGGGGACGTGGCCAGAGATATATTAAAACTTTGTTGCACCTAAGAACCACCTAGAAGCTTGATAAGTGGCACAGACTCCACAGAGGAGCCCCTACAGAGTCCAAGTTACTGGCCTGGGAATCTTCATTTTGAAAAAGGGCCTCTGAAGTGATTCTAGTATTCATAATTGGAACCACATTGTTAGAACCAGAATTCTATAATTATTCACTTGGGACAATTAAAACCAATGGCCAGACTTGTCCTTTATTTTCACATTAACTTACATGTTTTTTTTTCATTTATTCATTCATTTAATACATATTTAATGAGCCTCCATTACATGGCAGACCCTGGGATATGAGAATGTAAAAGTGTTGGAAAATGATCACCATGGTCCTATCATAGAATATGCAGTTTGAATGAAGTACAGACACAGAAAAAGCCACACACTGGTCAAAGTGGACAATGAGAATTTGGGTGAAATATAGCATGCTAAGGGAGCAAAGAAGAAGGACAGTAGTCCTGGAGGAAGACAGTCAGCACAGGGTTCTTGGGAGGAATAATACTGAAATAGAAGCTTGAAGAATCAGTGGACATTAGGAAAGCAAATGACAGTGGGATTCTGAGTGCAGGATCACTTAGGAGAATGACCCAAGAATAGCAAGAGTATTCACAAATGCCTGGAAAGGAAAGAACATGACGGGGCAGGTGAATGAATGAATTTTGTCTCGCATAAAGTGAGAGTGGGAGTAGAAAGAAATGAGGCTGGAGATAGACAACTAAAGAAAACACACAACTGCCAAATGTGTCAGAAAAAAAGCATTCTCCAAGAATTTCACTCAGAATGAATTCTACATTGCTCAGTGACAAAGGTGACTAGTTAGCTCATTTTCTATACACGTCCATGTGCAAAGACCTTGGTTCATTCCCTTCATGAAAACAAAACCAGTCTCCTTGTCATTCTTTTGTGAGTAAGAGAGCCCTCTTCATTGTCTGAACCAATTTCTCAGTACCTAATTAATATCTTGTTTTTAAATCTGATCTCTTTTCTCTGGTTTGTGCCCTTAGCCTTCTCTCTAAATTAAATTTTACACAATGAGTACCAAAGGTTTTTCATAATCAATTGTCCTCTCTGAAATGTAGTCATTAAACCTCTCCCCTATCATTTCTCTAAATGTCATTGTTAGATTCACATCTATCATTTAGTTGAATTCCTATCTGCTCATACTTAACATTTTTCCCCGAAACACTATTACTGAGTTCAAAAGTAATTTCTTCAAAGTATAATTTGCAGCATACATTGCAAACAATGCAAAAAACTTTGTAATGTATGGCCTATTTGGTTCTTGATGTTAGAATAAGGTGATATTTATGCGTGTAACTGTCACCTAGATAAATACGCTGAGCATGAATAGTTGTGTGAAAGGATTTTCTTTTATGTCACAATATAAAAAAGCTAAAAACTTAGCAAATAATATACCAATTAAACATCATCTTATTGTTGAAAAAAAGTTTTTTCAACAATTATACAATATCTGACATTACACAGGAATAAACACACACACACACACACACACACACACACACACACATACACACACACATATGGCACATCATATGGATTCTGGTTATCCCTAATGAAATCACAAGTTTCCTGCTTTTCTTTTTTCTAACACCCAATGTGAATAATAACACAATTAAAAAATAAAGTTATAATGTCAGCAGGTATAAATGAATCAAATTAATGTGTAGTGTATTTTTCTGTTCTTCCAGAGAAATCTTATATTCAACGTAAACAGATTCACTTAACAGCATTGACAATGTAAGGATTTTTAGTTGTGGTTATTAAGCCTCTTTACCAAATAATTCTCCTTTTATTATTGAGCTAGTTCACAAATAACAGCTGTTGAAAATGTCAGATGTTAATGAGGCAGGGCCAGGCAAACCTGAATTGTAGCATTCTTTTTTCCTTTGGTGTCATGAATATGCCAGAATGGGCAGACTCTGATAATAATACCATCTTGCAATTCTCTAAGCGCTCTGCAGACTAAAGTGCATCAGGCTGCCATTAATCCCACTTATCACTCTGACAGCTCAGTAATTACACTACTGCTATAGCCAGGTAGTCCTAATAAAATATCAACCACTGCACTGGAATGCATACTGGTGAGATGTTTTATTAAACTTCGAGGGGTGGGGGTTGATCATCAAGTGACATTAGTGTTGACCTATTTTTCTATTTGACAATAAATTATCCTTTGACCATGCCATAATAGATATTACAGAGTGCATTTACTGTACCAAATCAGAAAGGTACTGCATTACAATGATATAGGCAAATGGTGTAAATAAAATAGCAGAAATGCATGTCAGAATGTTATTACCTAAATTGCCTTAAATGATTGATACCATGAAAAATCACAGACACAGTACTTAGGGGAATATGTCAACAATTATTGTAAACCACAGTTCCACATAAATTTCTCCATAATTTCTACATAAAAGTAACATTTAAATTACACTTGTTTTCATCTTTGGTCATTTAATTCCCCTTTTACCTTTCAAAGTTTCTCTGTTATAACTTATTTTTAAATGCATAATCAGCAAAAATTAATTCAGATAAACAATTATGTCATACTTTTATCCCCAAATAATTGTTATACATAAAGTTAAATAAGTGTATTAGATTTTTTTAAATGCAAGAAAACAACCTGGAGTTTTCACTAGTCACATACTTTTTAAATCTTCACATTTAATACAAAGCATAGCAATGTATTTCACTAAGAGCAAAATATAGAATTTTTAATCAATGTTAATCTTTCATGATTCAACATGACCATAAAAAATGTATGAAAACTTAAGTACTGATACTTAAAGGCCAAAAACTATTAAAGATATATTTATCCAGGATATTTCTCTGGAGAAAGAGAAACATGATTCCTCTTCTCAAATATCAGTGAGGCTAGACAGTTTTACTCCATAGTATGACACCAAAAATATTATAGTGAGTAATGAAACAAGCGGCATTTCATTCTTCACACATCTGAGAACAGATGCCTGCTTCTTTTATTGGTAACCATCCACAGCATTTGGAATTGTAACCTATGCTTGTTAAAGAATTTTCTACTCCATGAGTTTAAATGGCTGAATTAATTTCTTTCTCAGTTAAAAAATAATAAAAAAAAGACTTACATATAAATCGATCTGAAACCCTTAAAACTCACATTGCATTGTCTTAGCTTTGCTAGGTTTTGGTTTGATTGAGTCAGCATGGTTTAATCAGGCAATGTAAGTCTATATTAATCTATATATGATGGCATTAAGCAAGAAAGTATTTACAGTAAAAATTTAAAATATTTTCCTAATAGTAATATTGCATTTCCTCAGATATTTCATGTTCAATATCATCATCTACCATCATCATCTATCATCAGCAATTAGGTAAGGTCTACCTAATTGAGATGCAAAAGATGGATTCAAAACACTGTTTCCCTAACTTATAAGCATCAGTGTAGTTTAATATCTTCCCCAATGGTGCAATACATTTACTGAAAATTGGGCAGAATCAACTGTCCAGTTGAAAAGAAGTGTGAATAAAGAAATCGAGGTTGGAAGTGTCATTCATGCACGAGTTCCACAACTTTTATCCTTTGTTTCCAGACCCTATCATAATAAAAGGAGACAAGAAAAATGGCTGGTATCTTTAAAACATGATGGGACTAACTCCATGTTCTGATCCATTAAGCAGTCAAAACAGCCAAAAGCCAATCTCAGCTTCCAATAATTATCTGCCTATTTATATCTCTCTGCTTTTCTTAATAATCCACTAACAGCCCTTCCTATGTACTTCTGACTCTGCTTCTCTGATTACACCACAGGTTTTTAACAGCTTAGGGCTATCTGGAACTAACTTTGAATATTCTTAAATATGCGTCTTGGCCCAGCCTCTATTATACTGAGCTGGAAGCTACGAGAACATAGTTAAAAGTAACTGAATTTTTAATGCTGTGCACCATTCTGCCATTCAACCACACCTGTATGTTCATGTTTTAAGATGTTTAATATTTATTTGTATTTACATGTTAAGCGAAACATAATTTTAAATAGCTATTTATCTCCTAGAAATTTTCATTTGCACGTGGGTGCTTCAAAACAATTAAAGAGGCAAATTTAGAACAGAACACAATTCACACAATTGATGCTCAAAATTATTTGTTGGATGATGATAATCAGGAAGCTGGGAATAAAACATAGTTGAGAACTTTCCTACAAATACTTTCTGTAGTCTATGTCGAGGGATTATTGGTTTTGCCATATAATAATAGCTTTAAAATGTATAGTTCATACTTTTTGCATATTTTGAATTAAATGAAGGGACTTATGTTAAATTCCATACTCATTATTTATCTTCATACATAACAGATTTCTAATAATTTATAAGACTACTTCTATCTCCACCTCATAGATGAGTCTCCAGTCATCTCCCAGAAGCAGAAAGAGACCAGTAGCCAAGACAGTGGAGGAAATGACTGAAACACATTTAGAATCTTACACCCAGGACTACCCCATCTACGTATAAAAACAGGTTAGAATTTTAAAAGGTGGTGTTCTACTGACCCCGTCTCTTGATGACATCAGTGCCTCTGCCAGAGTAATTTGAAGACTGAGAAAAAAGCAGTTAAGAAGTCACAGCTAGAAAAGAAGTTCAGTATCATCTCTCCTGGAGTCCAATTTGAGTTTAGGAAAAAAAAAAAAAAGTGAAAGGTAGTCTTGACTGTCTCCTCAAGAGGCTTCTCAAGTCCAGATGAAAAGGTTAGGGTTCTACAGTATCACAGAGTTTTGAAGGCGTACCCAACCTTAGCAGTCACTGAGGCACTATGACTCAGAGAAGAAAAGTTACTTGTCCTAAATCTTCCTCAGAATGTATGGCAAGCTTTTATAATTCAGTCCATTGCCTTTCTATTCTGTAACACTTATTTTCTTCTAATGCTATTATAAGGAAGTTAGTTTTATTATAATTTTAAGCAACTTTGATTTAGTCATTTGTGCTGAAAAGATACTTTTATTAGCATATTCTTATTAAAAAAAATACGCTACAAAATCCTTAATAGCGTAAGAAACCACAACCTCAATCAAGTACATTCTGTTGTCTTACAAGTAAATAAAATACCTTATAAAAAACAGTACATATCACCTTTTATAAAATTTTAAACAAGAATTGTCTTATTTTACTATACAGGAAGAAATACCATTATGATTATTAAAGGTTGTTGCTCTTAAATGTATTTGTTTCACTTTCTTACCCTGAAAGTGATTTGGATAAAGAAGAAGAAGATTCAAAAATATGTTTTTGGTATACAGTGGTGAAATAAGAAAGATGTGATGGAAATGGTATACATTAATAACTGCAGAAGAGTCACTGGAAGAAAACACACACATCATGAATACAGATACAGACAGATATAACCAGGAATGAAAAGAGAACACAGCCCATATAAAGAAAGTAGGGTCAGTACTTAACGCTTTCTGAATCTGCTGGGGCTTTCACTTATTGGAAATATAAATGCTATATACATGAAAATATTTAAATAGTTGCACTAAACAATGACCAAAAGGCCAAAAGAAAATGTTTTTTTGTTTGGTTTGGTTTGTTTTTTTTTTGCTAAGTGAATGGTACTGTTAATTATGCTGAAAATTATGGGGTCAAATGACATTACTGTAGGTTGCAGCATTAAGGAAAAGTGTCCCAATTCTCACTACTCTCTGTTAGGAATTTATTTATGGAGCATAAGATCATGGTTTATAACCTGAAGTGTTAAAATTGAACAAAAAATAAATTATTAATCGCAACTATTAGAAGTAATTAAATATTAGCTATTCACCAGTTTTTATATATCAATAATACAGAAACAGTAACAGTAAAGTCAATGCAGGAAAAATACATAAAAGCATTCATTAAATGTTTTCTTGCCCAACAGATATCTGGGCACTAAAATAGCTGATATAATTTGATCCCTGTCACCTGCAGCTACAACAGAGGTACACTTTAATCAAGAAAACCAGAGAATACTATAGATAAAAGCTCCGCTTTATGTCCTGGAGGGACGGGCTTGTTGGCAACACTCTCCTAGGAAGTCATTCTTTATTCACCTTAAATATGGTGAGGATTGAGAGTATGTACTTAAAAGGATTGAGGGAGATGGCAAGATTCCGGAAGATAAGATTTTCCTCTGTCTTGTTGTAATGAGAAAAATAGCAATAAACCATGTACCTAGGATAGGATGCTTTACAGAAACTGTCTATACTTAGCATAGTCAGTCAGTTAATACATAGCATACATGCATTTAGTGCATACATGTAATATACATAAACATACACACACACATACACACACACACACACACACACACACACACACACACACACACACATACTAATGTGTGTGGATGCACCCAGACTTTCATGTATACTAATATTAAATGTTCAAATGTGCTTGCTCATCCAAAGCCTTTAAGTGTATTACCTCAGGAAGAATAGCACTAAGGTTAAGAGTACAAGCTCCGGTGCTTGATTGCCTATATTTAATTGTTAACTTCACTTTACTGGTTTTAAGATGTTAGGCAAAGGACTTAAAACTCTCTGAGCATAAGTTTTCTCATTTGCAAAAGGGGATAACTTGTACATCTAATTGTTGCAATAATTTTTAAAGATTACACACTTAACATGCATTTCTTCAGTAATTCAACAGATATTCTCATAATCTTCAATATATTCTGAAAGTTATATATTGCTTCCTATTCTATAATCTGGAAGGAATTAGTGAAGAGCCAAAGTATAATATTTTACAATTATTTTTGTACATTAAACATAGTAGATATCTGACAAACATATATATGTGTGTGTGTGTGTGTGTATATATATATAAATATAAATGTGTGTGTATATATATGTGTATATATGTTTGTCTGAAATCTTGAATGGAGAAAATGAACACTTAAAGCATATATATATATATATATACACACACACACACACATATACATGTATATATATACACATGTGTATATATATACACACATGTATATGTGTGTGTATATATATGCACATATATAATATACATGTGTATATATATGCATGTGTATATATATATGTGTATATGTGTGTATATATATGCTTTAAGTGTTCATACACACACGTGTGTATATATATACGTGTGTGTATATATATACACATGTATATATGTGTGTGTATATATGTATATATATGTATATATGTATATATATGTATATACGTATATATGTATATATGTATATATATGTAAATATATATACTTGTGTGTATACATACGTGTATATATATGTATGTGTGTATATATATGTATGTGTGTGTATGTATATATATATGTGTGTGTATATATATATATATATATGTATATATATATATATATATATATATATATATATATGCTTTAAGTATTTATTTTCTCCATACAAGATTTTAGAAGAAGGAAAATAACTTTTCCTTCTCAGGAGAACCAGAGAAGCCTTCTTACACAGAGAAAGTTATGTTTAAAGTTGAAGAACAGGTAGGATTTGACCATGTAGAGATTAGTATAATAGAACTTAATACTGACAGCAAGTTATCAATGCAGTATGGCTCTTCATTTTATTCTACACAGGAGCTGCCACCACACCATGAACATTTTAACTGCCCAATAATGTGAAATGAATGAATGAATGAATGAATGAATGAATGAAAAAAATACAGGGAAAAGAAACAACTGTCTAATGCAATCTACTAAAATAGATTATAGGCTCATCCAGGACAAAAACTAAAATTCATTACTGGTTCTCAGTGCATATACTATTAGCTGGCACATATACAGGTGCTTATATGTGTTTATGAAAAATCTCTCAATCACTGTACTTCAGGAAATCAAACAACGAAAATACATCTCAATCTCATCAGTGGTCTGATATTATCTACAGTGTACTATATATGGAATCCTTTCTTCTGGAGGCTTTTGGTTGTTTCCCCATGGTAATGGTATGATGTAAAAATATTCACAATTGCTAAAAAGAGAATAAAATATCTAGGAATACAACTAACAAAGGATGTAAAGACCTCTTCAAGGAGAACTATAAACCACTGCTGAATGAAATAAGAGAGGACACAAACAGATGGAGAAACATTCCATGTTCATGGTTAGGAAGAATCAATATTGTAAAAATGGCCATACTGCCCAAAGTAATTTACAGATTCAACACTATTACCATCAAGCTACGTATGACCTTCACAGAACTGGAAAAAAACACCTTAAACTCCATATGAAACCAAAAGAGAGCCCACATAGCCAAGTCAATTCTAAGCAAAAACAACAAAGCGGGAGGCATCACACTACCGAACTTCAAACTATACTACAAGGCTACAGTAATCAAAACAGCATGGTACTGGTACCAAAACAGAGATATAGATCAATGGAACAGAACAGTGGCCTCAGAGGCAACATCACACATCTACAACCATCCAAACTTTGACAAACCTGAGAAAAACAAGCAATGGGGAACAGAGTCCCTGTTTAGTAAATGGTGTTGGGAAAACCAGCTAGCCATGTGCAGAAAGCAGAAACAGGACCCCTTCCTGACACCTTACACTAAAATTAACTCCAGATGGATTAAATACTTAAACATAAGACCTAACACCATAAAAACCCTAGAGGAAAACCTAGGCAAAACCATTCAGGACATAGGCGTAGGCAAGGACTTCATGACCAAAACACCAAGGGCATTGGCAACAAAAGCCGAAATAGACAAATGGGAACTAATCAAACTCCACAGCTTTTGCACAGCAAAACAAACAGTCATTAGAGTGAAGCAGCAACCAACAGAATAGAAAAAATTTTTTGCAATCTACCCATCTGACAAAGGGCTAATATCCAGAATCTACAAAGAACTAAAACAGATTTACAAGAAAAAAACAAACAAGCCCATTCAAAAGTGGGCAAAGGACATGAACAGACACTTTACAAAAGAAGACATACATGAGGCCAACAAACATGAAAAAATGCTTATCATCAGTGGTCATTAGAGAAATGCAAATCAAAACCACATTGAGAAACCACCTCACACCAGTTAGAATGGCAATCATTAAAAAATCAGGAGACAACAGATGCTGGAGAGGACGTGGAGAAATAGGAACACTTTTACACTGTTGGTGGGAGTGTAAATTAGTTCAACCATTGAGGAAGACAGTGTGGCGATTCCTCAAGGACCTAGACATAGAAATTCCATTTGACCCAGCAATCCCATTACTGGGTATATATCCAAAGGATTATAAATCATTCTACTATAAGGACACATGCACCCGAATGTTTATTGCAGCACAGTTTACAATAGCAAAGACCTGGAACCAACCCCAATGCCCACTGATGATAGACTGGACAGGGAAAATGTGGCACATACACACCATGGAATACTATGCAGCCATCAAAAACGATGAGTTCGTGTCCTTTGTAGGGACATGGATGAACCTGGAAACCATCATTCTCAGCAAACTGACACAAGAACAGAAAATCAAACACTGCATGTTCTCACTCATAGGTGGGTGTTGAACAATGAGAACACATGGACACAGGGAGGGGAGCATCACACACTGGAGTCTGTAGGGGGGGAATAGTGGAGGGACAGCAGGGGGTGGGAAGTTGGAGAGAGATAGCATGGGGAGAAATGCCAGATATAGGTGATGAGGAGGAAGGCAGCACATCACACTGCCATATGTGTACCTATGCAACAAACTTGCACGTTCTTCACATGTACCTCAAAACCAAAAATGCAATAGAAAAATAAAAATAAAAATAAACATTCTTCTAAAATAATTAAATTACAAATGATAGGAGAGATAACACAACATACTATGAAGGTTTTACTTTTGAAAATGGCTATATTTCAACTAAAAGTGTGCCTGATCTTTATCATGGGTGTATATGTTTGAAAAATATCTGAAGGATGCAACTGGTTAAGTATGAGAATATTTATTTTTTCCCATTTCATACATCATCTCCTAGGTATTCTGTACAGCCTATCTCCTTTTCCTTTTTCAATTGTTGTTACAAGGTGAGATGGCAACAAAATATTTCTTATGTTCCAGGGTAGGGTAGCAAATTTCCCTGACAAAATAGGCTATCAATGTACAAATCTGGTCTGTCTTTCTATAAGTATTTATAACTAAGGAAACACCTATATTTTATGTATCATGTTAATTTGCATATGTTTAAACATATGCAACCACACATATCCATAATAGAGATTAGTTATACATTTAGTCAACATGTAGCCACTTTCAGAAGCCCAAGGTGCACAATATTTTTTATAGTCCAACCATTTCATAGTTACCATTTTTAACTCTAACAAGCCATATGCAATTTTTTTTTTGCAAACCAAGATATTATTGCTTGCTCACCACAACTATAGCCCCCCTTCGTATTCTAGACAGCTGTTACATGATGCTCAATACCCTTTTGGCCCTTCACAGACCTTGGTGAGTACTAACAGTTTTTATTATAGCTTTCCTACTGCACTGTAATCTTATTTTCCCTGGTCCATTTCCCCACTAGTGTCATAAACTCTTTGATTTATATCAGAAAATTCTTCCAGGCTTCATGGAATAAAATACATTATTTTGTGTAGCATATTCACATGCTATGCAAATTATCTTCTCAATTTTTGAAATACCCGTTGTATGTTTATCTTAATTTCAATGAAGATCCTTTAGAAAAGTTTTTAAAAGTGATACACATTTTTCACAGATGCCCTAGAAGTAAACTTTTCAGCAAACTTCAAAACTGAGAAAGCTCTATATTTTATGACATATTTACAGGTAATTTCAGAAATAAGATAATAGTAATAGTAATCTGACATATAAATTCATAGCATGATTACCTCAGAACTTAAAAGAAAAATAAAAATTTGAAAAATAGATGTGAAAAAGGAAGTCAAATAGTTAAATTCATAAAATAGGTTATTTGTTCCTATATAATTCCTATATATATGGAATATGTTACGAAAAAATAGTACGTAGACAAATATGCAAACCTACCTTAGGGCATGTAGATTAAGATTTAGGATAGATTTTACTTTTCACAATGCTATATTATTTGCATTTTTAAAAATAAAAAACAAGACATAGATGTTGATTGACAACTAAACTCACATTATCTTATGTAATTTTTACTTGTTGCACTGGTCATCTGAATTGGCCAGGCAGAAGCAAACCAATGATAATCCCATATATGAATTTACTTTCTCAAAGTCTTTCCAAAGCCTTGAGGAAGATGGCTTTGAGAAGCAAAGAATTCAGTTAAGAGTTTTACTAGAGTGACCACAATGAATATAAAACTGACCCTTGAACAACATGGGTTTGGGCTACATGAGCTCACTTATATATGGGTTTGTTTTCAACCAAATAAGGACTGAAAATGTGGTATTTGTGTGGTACAAAATGTGCCCATATGGAGGGCAAACAGAGGAATGCATGTGCAAATTTTTGTATATGCAAGGGTCCTAGAATCAATCTCTAACATATACCAAATGATAAATATATTTCTGAGTATTTAGTGGCTCATAAAGCTACCATAAAAAAGGGCTGAGGTGGATGAAAAGAATACAGAGCAACAACACAAGTGCTGAAGGTACTCACTAATTAAGTTGAAAATACAGGAAAAACAAAAAAGTTTGGCCTTAAAATTAAAAGACAGTATTCATCAAGAATAGAATCTTTGAAACCCCAATCAAAACAAGCAATGGGCAAAGGATTTGCTATTTAATAAATGATGTTGGGAAAACTGGCTAGCCATATGCAGAAAGCTGAAACCGGACCCCTTCCTTATACCTTTTACAAAAATTTACTCCAGATGAATTAAAGATTTATAACACCATAAAACCCCAGAAAAAAACCTAGGCAATACCATTCAGGACATAGGCATAGGCAAGGACTTCATGACTTAAACACCAAAAGCAATGTACAACAAAAGCCAAAATAGACAAATGGGATCTAACTAAACTCCAGAGCTTCTACATAGCAAAGGAAACAATCATTAGAGTGAACTGGCAACCAATAGAATGGGAAAAAAATTTTCTAACCTACCCATCTAACAAAGGGCTAATATCCAGAATCTACAAAGAATTTAAACAAATTTACAAGAAAAAAAAAATCAAAAAGTTGGCAAAGCATATGAACAGATACTTTTCAAAAGAAGACATTAATGCAGCCAACAAACATATGAAAAAATGCTCATCATCACTGGTCATGAGAGAAATGCAAATCATAAACACATTGAGATACCATGTCATGCCAGTTAGAATGGCGATCATTAAAAAAATTGTTGTCTGGAAACAACAGATGCTGGAGAGGATGTGCAGAAATAGAAACACTTTACATTGTTGGTGGGAGTATAAATTAGTTCAACCATTGTGGAAGTCAGTGTGGCAATTCCTCAAAGATCTAGAAACAGAAATACCACTTGACCCAGCAATCCCATTACTGGGTATATACCCAAAGGATTATAAATCCTTCTGCTATAAAAACACATGCACATGTATATTCATTGCCGTACTGTTCACAATAGCAGGACCCAACCCAAATGCCCATTAATGATAGACAGGATAAAGAAAATGTGGCACATACACACCATGGAATACTATGCAACCTTAAAAAGGATGAGTTCATGTCATTTGCAGGGACACGGATCAAGCTGGAAACCATCACTCTCAGCAAACTAACACAAGAACAGATAACCAAACACACATGTTCTCACTCATAAGTGAGTGTTGAACAATGAGAACACATGGACACAGGAAGGGGAATGTCATACACCTGGGCCTGCTGGGGGGTGGGGGGATATGGGAGGGATAGCAGCAGGTTTGGGGAGAGGGGAAGGATAACATTAGGAGAAATATCTAATGCAGATGACGGGGTTATGGATGCAGTAAACCACCATGGCACGTGTATGCCTATGTAACAATCCTGCACGATCTGCACATATACTCCAGAACTTAAAGTATAAAAAAATCACTTTAATTATTTTTAAATTATAATCTTTACTATTTTTACATGGTATTGGATACTTACTAAAAAGAGTAGAATAAAGTAGTGTATTATTATTTTTAAAAAAGAATAGCATCCCGGCCGGGCGCGGTGGCTCAAGCCTGTAATCCCAGCACTTTGGGAGGCCGAGGCGGGTGGATCACGAGGTCGAGAGATCGAGACCATCCTGGTCAACATGGTGAAACCCCGTCTCTACTAAAAGTGCAAAAAATTAGCTGGGCATGGTGGCACGTGCCTGTAATCCCAGCTACTCAGGAGGCTGAGGCAGGAGAATTGCCTGAGCCCAGGAGGCGGAGGTTGCGGTGAGCCGAGATTGCGCCATTGCACTCCAGCCTGGGTAACAAGGGCGAAACTCTGTCTCAAAAAAAAAAAGAATAGCATCTTGTCTTGAAGTAAGTAAATGTCTCCATATCTTAGCTGCCTAGGTATAACTGAACAATAGAAATCATTCAACTCTAAATTATTAAAAGGTTCTGTGTTCTAAGTTCTGTGCTGGCAAAAGGGAGGACTTACTGGAACCTACACAGAAGATGATGACTTAATATACTGGACATATTTCATGGAGAGGGCTTTCAAAATATATATGTATATACATATTTGTCAGGGCACAGTGGCTCATGCCTATAACCTTAACTCTTTGGGAGAATCACTTGAGGCCAGGATTCCAGATCAGCCTGAGCAACATAGCAAGACCCTGTCTCTACTAAAAAAAAAAAGGTAAAAGAAAAAAGAAAGAAATTAGCCAAGCATAGTGCCTCTACTTGCAGTCTCAGCTACTCTACAGAATGAGGCAGGAAGATTGCTTGAGCCCAGAAGGTCAAGGCTGCCGTGAACTTTGATTGTACTCCAGCCTAGATGACAGAGTGAGAATGCTGTGTCTAAAAACTATTTTTTTTTTTAATTTGAGATGGACTCTCTCTGTTGCCCAGACTGCAGTGCAGTGGCGCCATCTCAGCTCACTGCAAACTTTGCCTCCTGGGTTCAAGCGATTCTCATGCCTCAACCTTCCAAGTAGCTCAGATCACAGGCATGTGCCACCATGCTTGGCCAATTTTTGTATTTTTAGTAGAGACTTTCACCATGTGGGCCAGGCTGGTATCAAACTCCTGATCTCAGGCAATCCGCCCATGACGGCCTCCCAAAGTGCTGGGATTATAGGTGTAAGCCACTGCACCTGGCTTAAAAAAGATTTGTGTGTGTGTGTAGTCTTTTTTCTTTAAAAGTGCAACATTGACTGCCATTGTTATGAGGATGAAATAACACATTTGGAAAGCAATGGCAATATATGAATTGTTTTCCTCTTAGAACTGTTGAGTTTCATGTATGGCGTCTGTACAAGTTTACTTAGAAGTTTTATTCCATAAAAATGGTGCCACTCTCCCTTTTTCAAAAATAAAAAGTAAACCTACTTCACACACACACATATTAAATTTAAATATTCATTCATTTTACTTAGCTAAATATATGTTGATTATGCAAAGTGAAAGGATAATTTATTCAGCACAAACTTTTTTCTAAAGTTTTAATGCAATCTTCGTGATCTTTTTAAAATCCCTATCTGATGATGACATTCTTTGTAAGGGGAGAATCTTGGCACAAGATGATCTCTGAACCTTGGCTTCTATTGCATTTCCACAGTTAGAGCTGCAACACCTGCCCAATGCTAGAACTCTGCTCATAGTTCCATGGGTACGTCATTTTCACACTGTGCATTCCACATGCTCATCCCTCTCCTGAAGAGCTGCACTTCAAATTTCCATCAGAGCTCAGTTCAGTTGTCTCCTGTGGAACCCCCTGGCTATCATGCTTGGAGCCATTCTGATCTCTCATAGCAACCTGTGGGTTTCTTTATCAAAGCAATTATCACATTGGACTGTAACAGCTGATTCACTTTTCTAGTCTATCTTCTATTTCCTCCTTCAGTGAGAAAATGGTTGGGTTCCTTTATCTTTGAGGTTAGTCTACTTGGAAATAAATCAATTTTGAATTCAGATGAAAAAGCAGGAATTTTGGCAATAACTCAGTTATTTTACAGTTAATGTTTGAGAAAAAAATATTTTTAAATACTGTTCTTCAAATTTATGTAAATAACAGATCTTTATAATTTAAATATTATATTTTATTTATTTATTAAGTATTTATGTAAGGGGTTACTATATTCTACCACCGTTCTATGTGTTTTATAAATGTCAACTCATTTAATTTTTATTATCACTCAGTGAGGTACACATAAATATTAACTCCTATCTTTACAAAAACCCAATGAGATAGATACTGTTGTTATTCTCATTCTAAAGAAAAAGATATTAAGGCACAAAATTTGCTTCTCGATTTAGGTTTGAAATATTTTAATGCCTATTTGTATGATCCTGGTAATCATCAAGAAGTTAATCAAGATCTCCTAAAAGTTTATAATTCTGATTCTCTCTGCCACTTCCTCAGAGCAGTGTATGGTGACATCAGGGCTTGCCTCACAGTTTGAGAAAGGCAGATTCAGGACTCTTATCCAGGTTTGGCTTGCTCTACAGACCAGGCTGTGGGGTTTTGTTATTTCATTTCTGCAATAGTTCTCGTAATGATAGTCAGTAATCCCAGAGAACTTGAGAAAGTTTCCTGAAAAAACACATTAAAACCACGCATATCATAGTCATTACTATATATTTTATAGATGACTGATTTTAGAAAAAAAGCTAACAAAAACTCCTTATTTATTTACTAGGAATCCAGCAATAATACTTGCAGATCATGTCATTATTTACAAAGCATTTTCTCATATGTAAATTACCCGTAGAAATCAGTAAGATTAATTTTTACAGTAGAAATACTAGACAAATAAAAGTAATTAGAAACAACATGTATAACTATCAGAAATATGAGGCATAATAGATAAAATAAAAATACACATATAGTAGATAAAATAAAAATATATATCCAACATGTATAATCATGACCCTAAACTAATTATGTCCATATCCAGCATCTGGAATATTACATAACGTGACAAAAAAAGTAGCTCAGATTGACCAGGCATGGTGGTTCACGCCTGTAATCCCAGAACTTTGGGAGGCTGAGGCACGCAGATCACAAGGTCAGGAGTTTGAACATGATGAAACCCAGTTTACCCAGGAATTTCAACATGGTGAAACCCAGTCTCTACTAAAAATACAAAAGTTAGTCAGGCATGGTGTCAGGCACCTGTAATCACAACTACTGAGGAGGCTGAGGCAGGAGAATCACTTGAACCCACAGGCGGAGGTTGCAGTGAGCCGAGACTGTGCCATTGCACTCCAGCCTGGGCGACAGAGCAAGCATCAGTCTCACAAAAAAAAAAGGAGCTTAGATCAAAATTGCCCCACTAAAACTACTGTGCGGACCACTATAACCTCACCAAGGTTTTGTATGAAATGGCTTAAGATATTAAATGCCTAAGAATCAATGCTGATGTTGCACATGAAGACTGTGGAAATTTCAGGAAATTAATGAATATGGGTGAAAAACAGAACATTATTTAATGTTTAATCTTCTCAATTTAATTCCCATCTTAAGGTAGACCAAGTTTTCAGGCAATGGCACTGCTTGGAAAATGAACTAATATAGAGATGACCTATTTATTAACGGAAGATTTTTCGAGAAAATTAGCCTAGAAGCTAAAGGACACAGTGGTCAGAAACAATATCTTGAACAAAGTCATTAAAATTAGCTGCCTACAACTTAATATGATTTAAATTCAAAAAACAGAAAAATAAAAAAAACTAAAGCCAAATAATGTGTGTGTGTGTGTATATATACATATATATATATATATATATATATATATATATATATATATATAAAGAAATTGAGAATTCCCTCCACTATGCTCCTAATGAGATACACAGAAGCACTGACAATGCTGTCACTGTACATCTCATGCTCCATGAAATTTCAGAAAGCTGAATGAAGAATTTGAGCGAAGGTAATAGTACTTAAATGTGTTTGTGTTCTGTGGAATCTTAACATAGTATTTGTGCTGTTCTTTCATTCTTTCTTTCCTTCCTTCCTTCAATAAACAAACATCTATAGAGCACTTACTACTTTCTTGAGATTTTGCTAAGTGCTGGAGATAACAGGATGAATAAGGTATAGGTTCTGCCCTCAAGAATCTCAGAGAGGTGGAGTCAGAAAAATAAATGCTCGATCTCAGAATATGTAGAGGTGGGGTAATAGAAAGATAAGAGATACAGGGTGTGTATGCTATTTCCCCAATACAAACCCAAGTTTAGAGGTGCACTCATTTGCTCACTCCTCTATCTTCAAAGCCTAGCATAATGCTAAAGATACAATGATCGTTCAGTTTTCATTTGTTTACTAACTGAATGGGGTATATATTTGTTTCTTCAGGGAGAATGTGAGAGAGAGAGAGAGAGAGAGAGAGAGAGAGAGAGAGAGAGAGAACTTCTTGTGGACAGGCCAAGTAGTAACACAGGGCTTGAAGAAGACACATTATGTGAAGAATTGAAAGCATTTGTCACTATCCTACTTAAAAGCAGCACAGAGGTTGTAGGACAATTCTCTGGATGGCCTTGCACCAACCCAATTCTCCCCTCTTTCTTGCTTGTAGGAAAGAATAACTATAGCATGTGCTATGAATGCAGCATCCTGACCTATGAAGGGACAAACTAGAAAAGATCAAGCTCTGTTCTAGTCTCCCTAGAGACACAGTCCTTAAACACTTTAGCCCAGTATGTCGTATGATTCCAGGGAATAGAATCGAGGGCAGGCTGCTTCCCTGAGTCCCTTAGCTGTGATGCCAGTGTGATACTCACATTAATGTTATCATTCACACTTGGGCAACTTCCCTAAACCTTGGAAGACTGGCTCACATGAGTCTTAGGCTCCTGTTTTCTCTTACTATCTGTAAGCAATAAACCTACCTCATGCAACTTGTTGCATGTGACCATGTTTTGTCTCACCAGACTCAGACAAGCTGGTAATTAGGGCAAGGTGAATCTGCTTCACAGAGCTCTGCCCAACTACATTTAATTCACCCACTGTAAACAAATCATCCCTTCTTTCAACTGATCTTTTATCCATACACCATACATCTGGTACCCACTGCCACACAGTATCATAAAAGCCAACAGAGTTTAGTGGATTCTGGATTTAAATGAAGCTCTGTTATTAGCTTTGTGATCTTGGGAAAGTTATTCAAATCCTTTGTGCCCCAGTTTCCTCATCTAAATTGCTAATTATAGTCTAGACATCACACCCTTATGGGGAGGATTAAATAAATAATACATGTGGAACATTTGGAACAGTTCTTTCCATTAATGAGTGCTCAATAATGTAAATCACTGTTGTAAATTATTTGTATTATGATCTAGGAACAACGGAGAATACAATGTAGGAAATTAGCACTGTTTTATTTAATAGCTATTGGGGAGCATAGAGTTACAGTGAAAACTGTAAAACAGTGACTATCACATTTGTTACTGTGAAAATAGATAATTATGACAAGCACCAAAAACATCATGTTTATAGTAGCTGCTCAATAAATGTTGCCTAGAAAACATGATGAAAAATATCTTAATATTCTAAGTCTATCAAGGGGGAACACAGAATTGAAGTACTATCATGGTGAATAAAAACAAACTGAGTAACCAAAGAGATAAAGAATAAAAATTGTAAATGTCATAGGCATCCATTAGGATTATAATGAAAGCAGCAGCCATAGATGAAGCCAAAAGTAAACTGATCTCCATAGATACCCGACTTGTACCATGAGTTACATCACACAATAACTTGGCACCCATTATCTTATTTCTCCAAATGACCTCTTCTTTAGTTCATTATTAATGGTTTTAACGGAATTGCTTCAGTAACCACTTCCGTATTTGGGTAGTGTAGATAAATTTTTATGTCAGCAGTGAAAAGAATTATTGAAGCCAAGGGTGGTAGGAGCAGGCAGGGAGGCAAACAAATTGCCCTTTGTCAAGGGAAGATATCTGATAGAAGTTTCTTTGCCTCCTTTATTCCTCACATCTAAAATGGATATTTTCCCAAAACATGAACACCTCCCATATGATGAGACGACACTAAAGTTTCTGCTTTAATTAAAAAAAAAGAAAATGAAGAGAAACTTATTTTAAAACAATATTACAGAATAAATTTTTCTTATATGCCACCTTTTCATTAAGCTGTGAAATTTCTCACCTGCTCCCTACTTGGTATTTTTTTAAGGTGAACTTTTCAGAACAACCCCACAGAGAGGAAATTGCTTTGCAAGCTAGGAAGATATTAATCTGTTCTCCCAGCATCACGGGTGCATAAATCCTTTTTTATTGAAGAGGTGTTGTTAAAGTTCTATATATAAGACGACAGTACAGTATTGATTTTGGTAATGCTGATACAAAAGCAGTATTTTCAGTTAAACATGCTATATTCTTTCAATCTTCCTGCCTTTGCTTTTGCTTTTCCCTCAATACTAAATATGTGACTGCTCATTTCCACTCTCTTTCTGGCAGGTTCCTGGGCATCCTTCAAGACACAGCATTAGGTGGCATCTCCTCTTGAGAAGCTTTCCTCAACTACCCCCACACTCCTCCTAAAAGTTATTCTTTTCCTTCTTCATATCCCCACATTTTTCAAACTATAATATAATTATTTTTAAGCTAACTGTATCCCCAAATAGTCTGATCAGGCTCAGGAGGACATTCATTCATTCAATAAATGTTGTTTGAGTACCTGTTTGGTCCAAGGCCATGGGAAAATGATGGCAAGTAAAACAGAGACAAACTCTTTATTTCTGCAACTTAGAATTAAACAAGTGAACAGGCAAACATTGCATTGTAGACTAAGTTTATATTATGATAATGTAACACAATGAGATGAGGGGATCAGAAAAGTTCTTCCTGCTACATCAAGAATAAGCAAGAGTTAGCCAGGGTGAGGAGATGAGTGGAAGAGGCAGAAAAGAAGTGCAAATACCATGAGATGGCAGGAGGCCCAGCATTAGGAGGCTTTGAAAGAAGGCCCTGGTTTCTGAATCAGGAGGTAGGCCCAGTGAGGCTGATGAGGGCAAGGAAAATGCCAGGTAAGTCTTGGATTTTCAGCAGCAGCAGCCACACCAGGTGTTCAACAAATGTCTTTTGAATAAATAAATGATAATACTAACAAAGGTAACTATGACATGGCTTGGTTTTTGAGGGTATACATTCCTATCGTGAAAAAACTGAAATTTTAGAAGGTAATTTACCTCCCTTACTATAAATAGGAGTATTTTTGCCTTGTTAAGACTTTCACCTTTCTGTGTTCTTAAAAATAATTTAGAGAACTATAATTCAGTATTAAATACAGAATATAAAATATTTATGATGCAAGTAACTAGAAAAACAAACATCTTACATACATCAGCTTCTAGGGGACGTATTCATAATACGCAGAAAGTTTCCCTGTGGATCCAAGGGGACGTAAACCACACAATCTCTTTAGGAAAAAAACGATCATCATTTTCCACATAGTGTTATCAAGTGAACACCCAGTAAGGCAGCTTGGCACTAACCGTTTCTTTTGTCTGTACTACTGAATTCCCGTAATACGAACTGATGGAGAAATGGAGTACCTGCCCCTGACTGATTATCTCATTGATAGATATCTCCCATCACAAAACACTTCGGCCATGAGGCAATCAAAGATACCCAAAAATAAACTTTTGGGGGAAGACAAATTAGAGAATCTAACCCATAATTGTCCCACTGCATTGAAATAACGCTGGACAAATAGTGCTTTCTTGCTGCTATTCCATCAACAAATTATATAAACCTGAACAACTTACTTAACCTTAGCTAAGTGAAACCTTAGTTTTCTTACCTATGAGAAATGGGTGAATGATAGGTGGTCTATGAAGTGCCTTATAACACCCAAGAGCCATGACTCCAAGAGTTCTTCACATGTATCACAAATGTTATCAGATTATAAGAGCAAAATTTTAAAACAAGCAAACAAACAAACAAAAAACCGCATAGTTTCATTTTACGGGGAAGTTGACAATCACCGAAATTTTAAACTCTGAATGTTTTTTTAGATGAGAGAAATTAATCTTTCCATAAGTAGAACATAGTTGAGGCCTCTCCAAAAATTTCATTAGCAATGAAACCTTTATTTTAAAAAGAATGTGAAGAACTTGAACGAAATCCAATCCACAGCAGTAAAAATGGTAAAATATTTGACAACCCTAATATGGTCCAAAATATTTGGCTACATTAATTGATTAGGTTATAGAATGTTTCCAATTTCCCTACCCTGTATTTCTTGGCAGTCTGGGTAGTAAAATTTTGGAATAAGTCCTTAAGAGAGTTAGTTATTTAAGTTCATTTTTGAGAATCAGGCACCGACCTTCCTATAGTCAACAATTTCCCATTTATTTCTATCCCTATCATGTCATTTTAGCCTCCTGCACAGGAAACATAAGGTTCCTTACTAGAAAGTATAAGACAGAATAGCCAAAAGAACACTGGGTCTGGAGCCAGAAAATATGAGTTTATACCCTGTCACTTCTACCTGGAGGCTGCAGGGTTTGGCTAAGCCACCTAATCTTTCTAATTTTCTCCATGTGGGAAATGAAATAATATTTACCTTAGAATCATGAGAATCTAATAAAGTATTCAAAACATAATTATTTATTCACTTACAGATGGTTTGTCCATTCCACTGACACCTTACCTGTAGTGTACTTCTGTGAGACTAAATTTTTTGGCTTGTGCTTTGCTTACTTGCTGCCCAGTCTGGATGCCAGTGTTACTGCATCCTACCAAAACAGAGGTTTGCTGCATTGGTGTTCAGAAATATTTCACTAAATATCTTAATGTTCTAAAAGCCAATGGCATTTGTGGACTAATTGTTAGGTCACATTTTTTATTCCTGTTATCCTAATTCCCTCTCTGTTTCTGGTTAATACTTCTTAAAATTGCTAAAATCTTGGCTTTTGAGTCTTTACTGCTCATTTAGCTTTAAGTATTATGCTTGCCTACTTTTAGGTGATCCAACAAATTTATCCATAAGGCTGCTTCTAACCTCACAACTATCTTAAATATTACTTTTTCCTGCGAGGCATCAAGTTACACAACATAACAGTGGAAAATAGCACTTACCTAAACTAACATTAAAATATTTATATTAGAAGACAAGTATAATTTTATTATTGTGTAGAAACCAGTAAATACTGATATTTTTTAAAACTGTGGTTTGTTTTAGATGAATATTTGTAAGACAAACAAATATTACATTGTATTGCCACCTTCTATAATCTTTTATGTATTTTTTGTTTTCCTAAATTGATATACTGTTACTAAAGACATAATTCTGATTTAATTCATACGCTTTAACAATTATATATTTATTTATTTATTGAGCATTTCCTAGATACTTACAGTGGGACAAACACTACACTATGCACCAGAGTTTCAAAGATTAACATTAACAGAATGTGATCCATAACTTTACACAATAACCATATTATTGGACAGCAAATACTTAAGTATCCCACTATGGATACGTGGAATGTGATAAACTAAAAGCATGTGTAAAACACTCTACAAGCATGAAGAAAGAAATGGGAAGTAACAAGAGAAATGTCCCATGGAAAGTGGCTGTTGAGATGAGCCTTAAAGAACGTTATCTTTGACAGAGAATGGAAGGAGGCAATTTGGTGGAAGAAGCAGAATGAGCAGAGGTATAGAACATAAAAGTACATAAAGCATTCAGGGAAAATCTCTGTTCCTCAGAAGAGTTAAGATAACAGATAACTGAGAGAGGGTAGCTGAAATGAAATTCTAGTCTGTATTGAAACTCAGTTTTACTAGTCCTCTAAGATTTTGGCTAACATGACATGGTAAAATTTGGCTTAGAAGCTCATCTTTATTCCAAATATACAGCACTACTTGAATCTCTTTCACACACATACACAAACACACCCCACATATATACAGTTGATTCTCCCTCATCAGTGGGTTTCACAACTGCAGATTCAATAAATTATAAAACAAAATATTCAAAAATAAATTTCGAAAATAAAAAAATCGCAATACAACAATAAAAATAACAGCCTTAAAAAATGATAAGTTCGTGTCCTTTGTAGGGACATGGATGAATCTGGAAACCATCATTCTCAGCAAACTAACACAAGAACAGAAAAATCAGACACCGCATGTTTCCACTCATAGATGGGTGTTAACGAGAACACAGGAGGGGAACATCACACACCAGGATCTTTTGCAGGGTGGGGCCAAGGGAAGGACAGCATAGGGTGGGGAGGTTAGAGAGGGATAACATGGGGAGAAATGCCAGATGTAGGGGGGTACAGAGGCAGCAAACCACATTGCCATCTGTGTACCTATAGAACAATCCCGCATGATCTGCACATGTACCACAGATTCTAAAGTACAGTAAAAAAAAAAAAAGCAAATAAATGTTAAGATATAGCGTAGCAGCTATTTACATATGTATGTACATTGTTTTAGGTATATGAGTAATCTAGAAATGATTTAAAGTATACAGGAGGATGTGTGAGGATGTGTTCAAGTTACATGCAACTATTAAATCATTTTATATCAAAGACTTGAACACCAATTGATTTCGGTATCACTGGGGGTCCTGGAACACTGGTGGATGACTATAATGTTAAAGTACAGAGGCCACCTAAAGAACAACTGATATACTTCAAGGATTAGAAAAGAAACAAAGATAAAGAGTAGCAAGCACAGCTGAAGCCACAGATCTGAAGTGCTCCAGGTTCTGAAGCAAGCAGAGATAGCCTAGAATGAACTCCTCTGGTGTAACTGAGACCAAATGTGCCCTGCCTTAGGTGGGGGACTGTAGTTAAACTCCTTGCTTAAAATCACAGGCCCGGTGGATCTTCCCATGCAAGGGGTTAGAACATATAAAATGATATAAAACTGTATGCCAAAGAGAAAGGAGGAACCCAATATAGATGTAGCTTGAATCTAAGATGTATGCCCCTCCTTGTGTGGTTTCCACAGATAAAACATCAACACAATATCAATATGGGATTACTCCCAGGGACACTACTATAAGCCATGATTCTACATCAGGTGACTTTAAGTCCATGTTGAGGCAATCATGGAGTTGTTAGATGGGAGGGAAGGAGTTCATCAAGATAAAAACAAATAAAGATAGCAATCACTCTAGATGGACAAATTCACAAAATTTCTGAAATGATATAAGAAAACACCAAAAAAAAAAAAGACTGCCAATTCTAAGAAAAAAATTTATTACAAAGTGAAAAAGGAGCAATCTAAAAAAGTCTTTAAAAATTACTGTTTACAATTCTCATGAGAAAAGAAAATAAAGGAGATACTACTATCCCTTAATGACAGTATGAGAATATATGAAACAAAACGAGCAGAAATTAAGGAGAAATGGAGGGTACTAAAAAGAGCCAAACAGAAATTCTCAGGATAGAAAATTCTGACACTACGGCTATTACTAAAAAGCCAAAAAGTAACTGATGCTGACAAGGTTGCTGAGAAAAGGGAATTCTTACACACTGTTGGTGGAAGTGTAAATTGTTCAACCATATGGAAAGCAGTGTGGCAACTCCTTAAAGAACTGAAAAGCGAACTACCAGTTGATACAATAATCTTATTACTGAAGATATAAATCATTCTACCATAAAGACATATGCATGCCTATGTTCACTGCAGCACTATTCACAATAGCAAAGACATGTAATCAACCTAAAGGTCCATCAACAGTATATGGGATTTTTTTAAAAACTGGTACATATACACCATGGAATACTATGCAGCCATTAAAAATAATGAACATATGTCCTCTGCAGAAACATGGATGGAACTGGAGGCCATTATCCTAAGCAAACTAACACAGGAACAGAAAACCAAATACTAGATGTTTTCACTTATAAGTGGGAGTTAAACTTTGAGTACATATGGGCACAAAGAAGGGACCACAGCGACAGTAGGGCCTACTTGAGGGTAGACAGTGGGAGGAAGGTGAGGATCAAAAAACTACCTATTAGATACTATGCTTATTACCTGAAGACAAAATAATCTGTAAACCAAACCCCAGTTTCATACAATTGACCTAAATAACAAACCTGCACATGAACTCCTGAACCTAAAATAAAATTTAAAAAAAGAAAATTCAGTGATTGAAATGAAAAAGTAAAAGATGAGGTACATTCCAGAGAGGACATAGTTAGAAAAATTTAACGAATTGTAATATGGTACTGGAGAACTCATATAAAATCTCCACAGAGTGACAAGATTAACACCTTTATTTCCAAAGATAAGAATTTTAGATATTATTGTACAGATAAAGGACAGCCATCAAGGTTATTATTCAGGGGATGCTGTAGAAACTCAATTCTGGTGTCAGTATAAGGAATGAGTAGCAGGTTATTGTCATAGTCCTGCTAGGAATGATAAAGTCATGAACAAATGGCTGGTAGAATGAATGGGAAGGGAGCCATTATTTTCCCCAGCTTTTCTCTCTAACTTCATTAAAGTCAGTCTTTATATTTTAAAACTGCTTAGATTCTGATAAAACTTGATCAGTCATTCTCTAAATCCTCTCCTCCTTAGCCTTATATTTTCTCTCCACATTTATTCCTATCATCATTCTTTCTTTCAAATCTACTTGACAGAGAACTTCAGAATTTCCTGATTAGAATTGTCTTTTTTTTCCCAAAAGATGTACACCTCCAATTTGTTTTAAGCATAGCAGCCATAACATTTTCAAAGAACAATCAAATAAAGCTCATACTCCCAAAATATGGTAGTAGAAATAGCATTTTCTTAAAAGTAAAATGGACTTAAATTCAAAGTTTGATTCTTCTATGTATTAACTATGTGTCAAGTCACAACTGCTGTGAACCTCACTTTCTTAATCTGTATGAACGGCATTTAAAAGCTCCTATTTCATAGACGTATTATGAGGAACAAAGGAGATTAAGTCTCTACAGAGTCTAGCAAAGTGGTTTTAATGTAGTAAATGTACAATAAATATTTTACCATCCTCATTAACACCCAGCATGAAAGGCATTTTCTAATATTCATGCCTGAGATAGAAAAGACCCACACCTCCACTGTGCCTTACCTTGCTCTGTTTATATATTTGATTAAACTAATTTATGTATACATATATCTCCCCTACTCTATTGTAAAATCATTTCAGAGCAGTGCCCGTATCTTATTCCTTTCTGTATCATTCTCTTTATAGCACAGTGCCCAGTTAATAGGAGGGGCTTAATAAATGTTAGATTAACAAATTATTGGAGATAAAATCTAACTTATCTTCCACTCACTGCCTCTACATGCCATCATTGTTTTTTTAAATTGGACAATACAAACTTCTTAAATTATCATTACTTTCTCTTCCTTTTTTTTTTCTCTCATTCCCTTTAGTTTTCTTCTCCCTGGCAAAAGCAAACCCAATCTACCTTCATTGTCTCCATCAGCGCTGACATATCCCTTCTCTGAACTCTTCCATCAAGAAAGGAAAGAGAAAGGATTTTAACTATCATATCCAACAACATACTTTTGTACTTAGCCCAGTTTGTCATACACAGTATGAACTCAAATTTGTTGAATTCACCTGAATAATCTTGCCTATTGCTTAAAATGGCTTACTGCACAGCAGTCAAATGAATCATATAAAAAGGTAATGCATCTTTTAAATTACTATGATTTATTAATTCAAATATTTTATGTTAGGATATTCAAAAAGAATATTTAAAAATACAAAAAGGGCATCAAATTCTCAATATTCATCCAAACATCTATTATGAATCTCATTTCTCTCTGAAAATAAAGCTTCATACCAGCTTAATTAGCATGCATTTATTATGTGTAAAAGCATCCTCAAGAATTTTCTTTTCTTCCAATCAGGTCATAATTGTTTGCAGTAAGAGCTACTACATATTTTATTAATTCAGAATGAACATAAAGTAGGATATTATCACTGTATTTGAAAAAATATTAACAACACTACAGACAGAATCTTTTGGGGTAAGAAGGAAAGCATGAAACAGGAGGAAAGACTAAGTTGCGAAAGAAGAAACAAGGGTCAAAACAAACTGAATGGGAAAAAAAACTGATGAAGGGGTGAATATAAAACAAAAAATGAGTAAAAGAGGGAAGACCACAGAAAATAAAGAGAGAAAAAACAAGAAAAGAGAAAAATAGAGAACGAAGAAGGAAATGAATTTTAAATGCTGAGTTAGATCCATAAAATTCTAGTACTAGGAAATCAAAATACAGTGGAAGGTAAAAATTACTCAGTCTTCCCAACACAGAGGTTTTTAATATTTTCCCATTCCCTACACAGAAATTCTTATATAATTTCAAAAAACTTAAAAGGAGGTCTATATTTAGATTTTAACTATTTTGTTTCATCTCAAAGATGACATTACATCTGTACTACAAGCTCAAGTTAATAATAATGAATACTTTTTAGCATTTGTCATTCAGTTCTAAGCAAAAATAAATAAACTTTTAACTTTATCACCTTACACAAAGTTAACTGTCTTAATTTTCAGTTTCCCTATTTTATATGAAAAGAAGTAATCTAGTTCTATTCATAATTAACTTACACTTTAAAGAATTTTTCAATTCTAGGGAAAAATTTTTTTTCCTAAGAATACATTTTTACAGGAGGGATCCAAGATGGCAAATTAGGAGCGGCTCAGGATTGCAGATCCCAGTGAAAGGGCAGAGGGTAAGTGGATGCCGCATTTCCAGAAGAATTTTTATTGCTCGCAGACAGGAGATTCCCAGGCAGAGGGGCCCCAAGGGTTGACAGCGCGGCTGGTTTGGCCTGCGTGGCTGTTTTGCTGGCGCCCCAGCACGGCAGTTCTCTGAACAAAAAACACGAGTATGGGTGCTGTTTTAGCGGGCGATTGGCGCTCCGGAAAGGCAGAGTCACCCATTCATCTGATTAAAAAGGGGACTGAAACAGGGAGCCAAGCCAGGAGATTGCCTGGGCAAAAAAGCGCCACGAATCTCAGCAACAATGTCTCAGCCGGCGCAGTGGGGAGCCGCACGGGAAATCACACAGATCCTGCTGCCTTTTCAACAGGTGACTGGAACACCTGGGAGACAGTCGACTGTTCAACAACAACAACAACAAAAAGGCTCTGAGGCAGGGAGCCAGGTGATCAGGCTTGGGTGGTCCAACCCCCACAAAAAAACAGCAATTGGAAAAGCTCCAGATTGAGAGTTTCAGAGCAAGCACAGCTGAACCCAGGACAGTCCAGCTCTGTGTGGGAAGGGTGTCCATCATTACCAAGGCAGTCCCCCACTACAAAGGTAGTTTGCCATTATTGAGGCAGCCCGCCTTTGCCAAGGCAGCCCACTATTACAGAGAGAGTCTGCCATCACAGAGGTGGGCCACCATTGCCGAGGTAGTTCTAACTACACCCATATAAACAGGACTGCAGGGAAGTTCACACAGCAGCTGGGCGGAGCACAAAGCAGCTCAGCAAAGCCTGTGCAGGCAGACAGTGACTAGGCTGCCTCCTCACTAGGCAGGGCAGCCCTGAAAAAAGGCAGCAGCACAACAGAAACTCATAAATAAAGCCCTAACTTCCCGGGACAGAGCACCTGGGAAAAAAAGAGAGGGCGGATTTATGAGTTCTGCTGGAGCAGATTTAAACTTACCTGCCTAGAAGCTCCGAATGAACAACAGAGCTCACAACTCAACACTTGAGCTCCTATAAAGGACAGACTGTCTCCTCAGGCAGCTCCTTGACCCCCATATATCCAAAGAGTCACCTCATAAAGAAGAGCTCAGACTGACATTTGGCAGGTATCCTTCTGGGACAAAGATAGCAGAAGAAGAAACTGGTAGCAACCCTTACTGTTCTGCAGCTGCTGCAGGTGATCACCAGGCCTGGAGTGGACCTCAGCAGTCCTACAGCAGAGGGGCCAGGCTATTAGAAGGAAAATTAAGAAACAGAAAGAAATAACTTCATCATCAACAAATTGAACATCCACTCAGAGACCCAATCTGAAGGTCAACAATTACAAACATGACAGGTGGATAAATCCACAAAGATGGGAAGAAACCAATGCAACAAGGATGAAAATACCTGAAACCAGAATGCCTGTCCTCCTACAAGGGATCACAACTCCTCACCAGCAAGGGAACAAGGCTGGATGGAAAATGAGTGTGATGTATTAACAGAATCAGGCTACAGAAGCTGGGTAATTAAGAAACTTCTGTGAGCTAAAAGAACATGTTCTAACGCAATGCAAGAAACTAAGAACATTGAAAAAACATTTGATAAAATGTTAACAGAATAAACAACTTGGAGAGGAATGTAAGTGAATTGATGGAGCTGCAAAACACAACACAAGAACTTCGTGAAGCATAAACAAGTTTCAACAGCCAAATTGACCAAGCACAAGAAAGGATATCAGAGGTCAAAGATTAAAAAATGAAATAAAACAAGAAGGCAAGATTAGAGAAGCCATTGAGTTTGGGGCTGGCCTTTTTGCAGCAGTTAATACAAACAATGATCCCTTACAAATATCAACCACAGACTAACATCCAAATTCAAAAAAATATCTAGAATTAATTTCAGCAGTTCTCCCTTTAAATAGGGCTAGATCTAGATAATCATTTTAGATTCTTTCAACTTAAGATGGTGGTTTTCCTGCCAACACACGAAGGAAATGATGAGATTTGTGAAAGCTAATAGAAAATCCACTATTGCAATAGAAGACTATCTGATTTTTACTTAAATGTTTCCGTGAATAAGTTTACAATGATTAAGTATAGAAACACATAACCCAGAGAGACAGCAATCAGGTCCTTGAAAGTTCTGGAAATCAAAGTAATATTCTCATAACTATGTACATGTATCTCTTTCTAATTATGGAATTTATTGAGCAAGGAGCCTCTCATATTCAAATAATTCTTGAATTTTTAAATACTTGGAGCCATATAATATACAGATTTCTGAAAGTTGCTGTATGTCTATATGTAGATCTTTGTGTGTATTATACAAAAAAAAAATTTATTATAACGAGGTCATAGAACTGGAACTCAGGAAACATGAACTCTTGTCCTGAAATATGCTCTTGTCAGAGTTTATTTCAATGTTAACTGATTCTAAATATCCTTTTTGCAAAAGCACTGCCCAAAATCATTATATAGGCAAGAATTTCAGACAAATCACTGATTGATAGAAAAATAAATTCATTCATCCCTTTTATTGTCATTTTAGAAGATACATTAAGATCTATGATGATAATGTAAGAACTTTTAAGTATTTGTTCACATTCTAAACTTAGTCATTTTCTTTGCAATGTAGATAGTTGAACAGTTACTGTGATGTAAAAATTGGATTATAAAATTATAAAAGCTAAATTTCTGCTACAAGATGGATAAATGCTCCACATTTTTTGCTGTGTCTTAAAACTGATTTTTATGCACATAGGGCTTGTAAACCCAAAAATACTACTTCAAAATGCACCTTTTCCTAATAAAGAAAAACTCATATCAGTCTAACAGGTTAAATGAAAAGGGTAAATGAGAGAGCTCTTAAATATAGCACAGCAAATTTCACAAAATACAATTTTAAGATACAATAAATATGTGTCATATTTTTGCAATAAAAGTGGGAAATAAAATTATATTTATAATGTTAACCACGATATAATCATAAAATTTCCACAAAGTAAAGAAAAAACACAAAAAAAACTCAAGAGTATTAAATTTTAAAAGTGAAAATTTCATTTGGTTTTACATATGAGATTACAAAAAGAAAAGCATTTACTAAGATGTAAGAGGCCTCTCGATTGCTAGTCATCTTTGTATTGACAGAATATCCCAGATTCTTACAAATGATTTAGAAATTGCTGGTCTTGTCTAGATTTCCACTAAGTAGTTTTCTGCAGGAAGGAAAAGGACATTTTGGAAGGAATAAAGTATTCCTTGGCATAACAATTTTCATTCCCAAAGAATGTAAGAGCTGGATATAATTATACAAACTTTTCTAAGGCAATTGAAAAGCAATAGTCAACAAGGTGATAACAAGCAGCTTTACCTTGAAAAGACACTATTTTTAATGTTTTTCAACCATAGAATAATCTCCATCATGTATCTGAGTTATAAAAACCATTTAACATCAAGCTGGAAAACATCTGTCATCACATAATGATGATTTCCTTTTAAATAATTATAAGATGATTTGTGGTGGTGAAAACTCTTCATTTTTTAGATCAGAAAAACTTTTGTTTTGCTTTAAACATTTTCAAAGTGTGGGAGAAGATCTCAAAACTAACCCTCAAAACATTTTTTGGAAAACATAGCAAAGTCAAACGTGAAGTTGATTTAGAAATATTTCTGTTAAAATATAAATACATTTATTATCAAACTTGAACATATTAGCTGTTTAATTCTGTGACAACAGCTTAAAAATCTGCAAGTATTATTTCTCTCCATAAATTATTTTAAAAATCACTGATAAAGAGATAAAGCAGAAAATTAAAGGAAACCTTTTTAAGAAATGGTCATAAGTTGAGCATAAGAAAAGACCATGTAGTAGATATTTTATAATATAAAATATTTTGTAAAATAAAAGTAATGTGTTTTAAATTATTAGACTTTGTAATCAAGCACATTATCCATTTTAAAACAGCACTGGCTTTCTTCTTATCTATTAAATATGAATGTTTTTATTAGTTAGAAAATCTGTGGAGCTAATGTACTGTCTATCATATTGACAGAGGAAGTCAGAAACATTCCTGATCCCCAAATTTGGATATATAATTAGTTTTAAAGAAGATTAATGTATTCACCTAACTTGTTTGAATCAGATGTAAGAGAATATGGTGTCATATACAATTATTATTCCACTACTCAATAAAAAACCTTGCACCCATCTTCCAAGCCCATGTGTGATCTGATTTTTCTGGTACACTAAGGCAAAGAAAAAAAAAAAACCGGGATACAGAAAGTCCCCTGTCCTTGCAATAAGGAAAAGGTCTAATTGAGCTGATCAACACAAGCCACCTGCAGATGGCTAAGTTGAAAGAGCACACTGTAACAAATGCTCACGGCCTTCGGGAACCGTAAGCACTCAAGCTACCTAGATGCTACCATGAGGTCCACACTCCCCAAGACCTACCCGTCTGCATGCTCCCACCGGGGGTTTGAGCTTCAGGACACCAAAGAAGCATGCCACACCACTGTCACATGCCCTGAAAGGGGAATAAGGGAACTATTCCTGTTTCAACTGGGGGCTCATCCGGAATCCTGGACATTGAATGTGAATGCAAAACTGTCAGATCTGCCTCTTTTCCAAAACTCTGCCCTCTCTCTTTCTTTCCCATGGGTAAAAGACTCTCCTTCCCCTCAAAGAGTTTTAACCACCCTAACCAGGCTGGTTAAGTCTCCCAGACTTCATCTCTTTTCTCTCTCACTGTTTCAAATGCCTCTTACATCTTCCTTTATGATGTTAAGAGTTTTGCTATAGGCTGCAGCAATGTTACTAAATAAAATAAGCATTTGGCTCAACTGCCAAAGGTGCAAATCAGACCAACTGTTCTTAGAGGTATCGTCTCAGCCTCTACCCTATAAGCCTCAGGCACATATGGCTCTGGGCATCTCTCCTTACTCTTTCCCCTCCCAGCTCAGGTGCCTAGGCATGTCTACAGCATCCAAAGGCTATGCCTCAAATCCACATTTAAATTGTTTTGCCATTTTAAGGAATGCTTGAAATCACACTCCACTGCGAGTTTCAATTGTGAAATATGCAATAAAAGGTATCTTCAGGACAGCACATGGAAATAGCATCTAAATTTTTACCACCTTGAAGAAGGTGGTAACTGAGAAAGAACTGGAGAAAAATTCATGCATATCAGTACTGTGAGAAAGAGTTTGACCATTCTGGACATTTTAAAGAACATCTTTGAATATATATCGGTTAAAACCCTTTGAATGTCCAAATCATCATCAACGATTTGCTAAACAGCACCCTTAAAGGTCACTTCACTGCATGGCAAACTGGAGTAGGGGCAAAAAAAAAAAAAGGAAAAAGAAGCTTTGTGAATGCCAGGTCTGCAACAGTGTTTTTAACAGCTGGGACCAGTTCAAAGATCAGTTGGTAATACATACTAGAGATAAACTCAACCATTGTACTTTATGTGACTTGTGGTTTATGCAAGGAATTGAGTTAAGGAGACATCTCAGTGATACAGTATTTCAGACTATCTAGTAACAGAAGTTCTTTCAGTAGAAACAGGTGTGCAAACTGAACCTGTAACTTCAATGATTATTATAGAATAGGCTGGAAAGGTGCATGTGCTACCATTGCTTCAGGCCCTGGTGGATTCAACACAAATGACTGTGGAACAAGTTCATCCAGATCTGCTCCAGGAACAGCCAGGTGTACAATCCACACATGAGTGAGCTTAAAGAGAAGGTCCAAGTGAGTTATCTAGAAGTGGGTTGAATTCAGACTGAAGAAGGTACTAAAGTATATCAGATGCTAGTAGAAGTATAAACTGAACTTCTAAAAACAGATTTGAACCACGTGAACCCAGAAATCCTGAACCAAGAGGAGAGAGGGCCTAACAAAACAGATTCTGCTGAGGCTGCCAGGAAGAACACAAATATGCTGAGGATTTAGAGACCAAGCCAACAGTGAATTCTAAAGCTGAAAAGTCAGAGAAGGAGGACAGAACAGCTACGCTGGTTTTAGAATGAAATAACACATGAATATATTTTTTAATTTACTTGTTGGATTGATTATGGCAGTATGACTGTCCTTAAGCCAACAGGCAAGTGGACCAAAGTTAAGCTGTTTCTTGTTGTGCTGAACTGTTTCTGTAAAAACAAATTGATTTCCCTCTACCCACTTAATGCCACAGAGAAGGGATCTTTTCCATAACAGAAGGGGAGTTTTGAGAAGTATATTTCTGGAAACTTAAATGGATTATATTCTGATTATGTAGCTGGGTACAAATGTATCTACTGTCATTGTGACAAAAGTTCTCCCTTTTCTCTATCTCAGGTCATGCCCTTTCTCATTTTTTTTTTCCCACATTCTACAGTCAAACTTAAATCACTAGAATATAAGTTTATATATTCTAATGCATGTTAGAAAATTGAATATATAGGAAACATAAGGCTGCGTGATGAAAAGTGCATTGTTACTGTGCAGTTAATTTTGGCTTCTGGCTTTCTTTAGTTTGAATAAACTTTCTTGTCTACCCCGGCAGTCACAGATGACATCTCTGTAACAGAAAGAGTGGTAGTGGCAAAATTTCTAGAATGTTAAAAAAAAAAAAAAAAATCCACACCCATGTGTCTTTTCAAAACCAACTAAACTTCTATAAAGCATCTTGGGTTCTTTCAAAGTTTGTTTTGTAAGAAGCAATGTAGACAATGCTATAATACTTTATATTTTTCCTTTTAATGACAACCGCCAGTTCTTTTTCACTTAAGTTAGGGTGATAAATTTTATTTAATGGAAGCTGAAGGGGCACTTTCAATTGGGAAAATTCATTTACATCTGTAGTAAACTTGATTTTAAACTTGATTTTGATTAAAAGTTGCACGGGTATTTTACCACCAGATCAAAAACAAAAGATGAGCATCATTTTAAAGTTACTATATTTAAAATAAACTACAGAGAAGTACATAATTATCAGACTTTGTTTTGAATGAAATCTTTCTCTTCAATCCTTAATGTAAAGATCTTGTGCTATAACTTCTAAAACCATACAAATAAGAGTGCTATACTGTGGACTTAAAGTAGATGTGTAAATATTTTTAATCAGTATTACCCAAAAAACGAAATATAACTAACACATAAACTAATATGCTATTTTCTTTACCTATTAAATACTGGGAGTTATTTACATTTTTAAAGTAAACTTTAAAATAAAAAACTTAAATGTTTTTATCCTAAAAATAATATGTTTTTATGGGATATTTTAAAACAGAAAAACACATAGAAAAAGATGATCAGTTAATAATCAAAATCACTTTTAATGTCTGCCACACAGAGAATTTTGGTGCATACTTTTCATGTGTTTTTTTGTTTTGTTTTGTTTTTGAAATGGTGTCTCACCCTGTTACCAAGCTGGAGTGCAGTGGCTCAATCTTGGCTCACTGCAACCTCCACCGCCTCCCAGGTTCAGGCAATTCTCCTGCCTCAGCCTCCCGAGTAACTGGAACTACAGGCACGCATCACCATGTCCAACTAATTATTGTATTTTTAGTAGAGACGAAGTTTCACCGAGTTGGCCAGGATGGTCTCCCTGCCTTCACCTCGTGATCCACCCGCCTCGGCCTTCCAAAGTGCTGGGATTACAGGCATGAGCCAACACGCCCAGCCATTTTTTATAATTTTTAATGCATATAAAGCACACACACAAAAATACATATTACAAAATGATATCGTCTCACCTGTTTTATAATCTTTTTTGCATATAAAACATTTTTCAATGTCAATAAAACTAAATGTTATGTCACAATTTTTAAGGCCTACTTAATATTACATTGCATAGCATTACGAAAATTAAACAGTCTCTTATGTTGGACATATGAAGTCCTTCTTTCCTTTTTATTTTGCTACTATCAACAATTATGTAAGAAACAACCTTTATATATACCACTATTTGTCTGTCAGATTATGGCTCTTATAGTTTCCATTTTTTAATTTTATAATATATAAAATATGTTTTTGGTTCTATTCCATTGAACTCTATTTTTAGGACTCTACTGTTAAATTTTTAGCTTTCTAAAATGTTTTATTATCTTAAAGACTCACTCTTGTTAGCTTTAGTTTTCAAATAGTTAATTAAAATTAAATTTAATAACTATGATATTTTTCCACATCCTTACCTAAATGCATATTACTTTTAGAATAGTAAAATGGGGATAACAAGAGCATCTACTAATTGGGTTGTTTAGAAGATTAAGTGGGTTGATTTATTCAGAGGGCTTAGAACAGCTCCTGGCACATAGTCGGCAGGGAAATACATAGTTATACTATATATATTTATCTAAGTATAGCATATATACATACAGACACATGTACAAATATATGTATTAATATATGTATCTAAGTATGTATGTATAATATATAACTATATAAAATGTTATAACATGCATATATATATGCACATGAACTAATGAATACTTATACTCGACCTGCTTCTAAACATTTTGAATATCATCTCTACCATTATTCTTTTAATATACTGCTGCATATAATTTGCTAATTTTATTTAAACTTTTTATCAATGTAAATAAGCTCATTTGTTTCTTTGGTGCTATTTTATTCAAGAGCTATTATCAAGTTTTTAGCATAAATTCTAAATCCCTTGTTTTCCTGTGTTATAGAAAAATTAAAATAACACAGGAAATAATTATAATTGATAATACTTCTTACTCTTTAGGACTGGCAAAGCTCACCCATGAAACAGTATATTAGTATGGCAACTCTTCCATGGTTAGATTTTTTTCATTTTCTCTTTTATTTTCTCCTTCCTAATTCTTCCATTGTTACATGTTTGGTTATGCTTTACAATCTAATCTAAGTATATTTTATAATCCATTTACATTTTCCTAAAAGACATTGATATTTCAGAATTTTAGTAGTCTAGAGTTCTAAAAGGCTATAATCATTTTTTTGGCATCTATGAATAGATACACTCATTCCTAACGTTCTGAACTTCTACTTCATTTGTTTTTGTTTTTTTCTATGTGAATAATTGAATAAAACTGATTTGCATTTTCAAAAAACAAATTTTCAAAACAAATTATTGATTAAATATCATGTTTTCATTTTTATTTTTTATTTGATAACCTTTTATTTCATTTTTTTATTTGATAAACTTAATTTTTGCTGATTATTTTTATTATTAAATTTTGCTGATCAAAGCTGCTGCTATGATCTCTCACTATCATTGAGTTTCTAGCAAGCATTCATATTATGAAAACTATTCATAATAGATTTCACATTATAAGTACAGTGTTAATTGGTACATAACATTTTTCTTTATCTGTTGCCCCAATGTCTTACAAGGCACAAACTTTGCTTTTAAATATCCTAGTTGTTCTTTTTGCGTTCTACTTAAAGGAATAAATTAGCAGATTTTTCTCATGGCCAGATAAGATTAGAGTTGTATATGTTAACTTCCATACATAAAATTTAGCACATATTTACTATCTTTCATTTCCCTAATCCACAGCTACTGAGTCTTCATTTTGATAGTCTAGGTTTTATGTGCAAATTATCATTATATTGCCATGCTCATATTATTATCTACTATTTCAAAAATATTTGTCTTTTATATTCACTTATACAAAAGAATTTTAAACCATACTCTTGATTTCTAATTTTTTTCATTCAAATTGTAAAATATTTTCAAGTTTTTTTCCCTATATTTTCTGAACCCCTGAATGTCTAAGAATATATTTCTATTACTAGCATACAAAAACTATCTTGCCTCTACATAAAATTATTAGCCCACAACATAATTTATTTTAAAATTATGCAGACAAAATTTCTATATTCTGATACATGGAAGTGAATGTGTGAAGCAACCTAAATTTCCCCCCCCCCCCCAGTCTTTGCAACCTATTTGTCCCTTTGGCCTATATATTTATTGGCAGGACTTTTCTTAATTGTTCTGGTATAATAACTTGACTTGGTAATAGTAAACTAGGAAAAAAAATCATTTGGAGTTATACATTAAGGTAAAGAAAAAAACTCTTATATGACTCTCTGATTACTAGTTACACTTATTTAACGTTCTCTTTGGGGTACACCTATTTTGCCGCCCTACTCTTGATTCTCTTATTCTACTCTGTTTTTACTCAACATGTTATCATCCCCCAACATATTATATACATTATTGTGTCCTAATGTTTATGATCTGTCTCCCTCCTCAGGATGGCAGCTTTGTGAGACAGGTGTAATGTTTGCTTTGTTCATTGCTATATTTCCAGAAAATTGAGGGATAGATACCATAGCTAAAATAAAGATAGGTCTTGAGTGAATTCAAGAAATCCCATATTGGGTCATCATTTATCCTTAATATTAGTGAGTTTGTCTGACATTATCATATCTTATTTTACATTTCAAATTTTATTTTTTAACATTTTTCTATTTTTCTTTCATTTTCTGTTAACTTTTTCATTTTTAATTATGGTGAGTAAGTATTAGGTGTATGTATTTACAGGGTCCATGTGATGTTTGATAAGGTTTGGAAGGAAAGCAGGTGGGAGAAAGAGGAGATGGTTAACAGTTACAAAAATATAGTTAGAATAAATATGATCTAGTATTTCATAGCACAACAGGGTATCTTACATAATTTTAAGCTTTGTTACTTTCACCTGCATTTTTAAGAGCTGCTCAAATTTTTTTCTTTTTACCACTGATTATATTTTTCTTTAACTATAATTCTACTCATGACTGCCTGCAAATTGGAGTTTATTTAATGTTTTTAGATTCTGAGTTGTCTTATTTCTTTCCTTTGTTTTCTCCCAGTCTATATTTTGGTCCTTTTAAAAGAAGTCATGCTTTTATGAACTGGGTGAAGTCCTAAAATTATACCAAAGTGTGTGCATATATATGAACATATGAACTTATCATAAAGGTTAACATCTTTCACAATGCTCCAAGATGTTAGAAGATGGGTGGTAGTTGCAGGCACTGCTACCAGGGTTCATCTGCATCACACAACCTGAAAGTCTTTATTTTTAAGGCGATCCTCCAATAAAGGTCCTATGATTGGATTATTTCCCAAAACATTCTCTCTAGTTTTTCTAGGATTTTCAAGACCTGCCTGAATGTAGAAAAAGGAGTAGAATGAAGACCCGGGAAAAAGTCCTCTGTTTTTCACAGACAATCTATACGAAGACAGAGGGACAGCTTCCTCATTAACAAAAGTGTTAATTCTTCAGGCAGAGACAGACTATTGAAGTATTTTCCTTCCCTGGTCTCAGGCAGTCTATGTTTTGTGATGTAAATCTGAAGCACAACAAAAATATAAAACCTGCTTAAAGTTTTCTTACAGAAATTCTTTTGATGTATACTTAGTATATATTTCTTTAGGACTTTACTAGTTGTGAAAATTAGTTGTCATTGTTATTACAAGGTTAGGCATTTTCTAGTGTATTTTTTGAGAATTCATAAAGACTCGAAGCTACAAATATAAGTTTTAATTAAAGTAGTATTCAAAGTTTTCGACAAAAGTTATATATGCTAAGGGAAATTATCTAAAAATACTGTCAGAAGTGTGGATATCATTTTCCACGATGAAACTAGTAATAACTGCAATAATTATTTATCTTTGTGTCCTTTCTTCTCTGAGTATTCATTATTTGCTACCTACCACTTAGTTGTGAAAATTTTAAATGTTTTACTTTTTCACCCAGGTGATTTATAACATTAAAGTTTTTTAAAAATTAACATTCCAGCCTTTTAAATGTTATATATGTATATTTTTTCACTTACCATACAGACAAGATTATTTAGTCAGGAAAATTACTATCCTTTCACTTATGAGCAACTACAAATCTGTTCCTTGCAAATAATGCCAGAGACTGCACTAATTTCTACAAGGCTACACTAATTTCTCTTCTCTTTGAAAATATGCTGTATATTCACTCAATAACATGCAATTTGGTGCTTACTTACATGCAGATTCATAATACAAAATATTATGTGGATAAAAGGGCCAGAAGAGACCTTACAGATGATCAAGTTCACTGTACAAATGAGAGAATCACAGAGACCTATTCAAGATTTCAAACTCAGCTAACCCTAGAACACAGGTCTTCCCATTTCTTTTCTAGTTTTGTTTTCTTCAGCCAAAAAGGAAGGTATATAAGGACAGATATCATGTCCTCTAGGTCTTAGTAACATCCTCCACACTCATAATATTGGTAGGAAATGTAAAAATGCTTTAATGTTGATATATGATGGATGATGGACAAGACAAACTTTTTGGTTTTTTCTTTTTTTTTCTTTTTTTTTTCTTTTTTTTGGGGGGATGGAGTTTCGCTCTTGTTATTCAGGCTGGAGTGCAATGGCGCGATCTCGGCTCACCACAACCTCCGCCTCCTGGGTTCAGGCAATTCTCCTGCCTCAGCCTCCTGAGTAGCTGGGATTACAGGCATGCGCCACCATGCCCAGCTAATTTTTTGTATTTTTTTTTTTTAGTAGAGATGGGGTTTCACCATGTTGACCAGGATGGTCTCGATCTCTTGACCTCGTGATCCACCCGCCTCAGCCTCCCAAAGTGCTGGGATTACAGGCATGAGCCACTGCTCCCGGCACTTTTTGGTTTTTCATTGTTGCTGTTCTAGCTTGATTGTGTGGTCAATTAGCCATTATGTACTAACTTGTGACATAGCAAATAAATGCAATAACCTCAAGCTTTTCTCTCAAAGTAAGGTGACATCAGAAAATGGAAATAAAAGCCAGGTGTGGTGGCTTATGCCTGTAATCCCAGCAATTTGGGAAGCATAGGCGGGCAGATCACCTGAGGTCAAGACTTGGGTCAACATGGTGAAACCCCATCTCTACTAAAAGTACAAAAATTAGCCAGGTGTGATGGCACGTGCCTGTAGTCCCAGCTACTAGGGGAGCTGAGGCAGCAGGACAACTTTAACGAGGGAGAAGGTTGCAGTGATCCGAGACTGTGCCACTGCACTGAAGCCTGGGCAATAGAGTGAGACTCTGTCCAGGAAAGAAAGAAAAGGAAGAAAAGAAAGGAGGGAAGGAGGGAAGGAGGGAGGAAGGGAGGGAGGGAGGAAGGAAGAAAGGAAGGAAGAAAGGAAGGAAGGAAGGAAGGAAGGAAGGAAGGAAGGAAGGAAGGAAGGAAGGAAGGAAGGAAGGAAAGAAGGAAGGAAAGAAGGAGAGAGAAAGAAAATGAATATATTATTTGGTTATAATAATTGGAAAACATCTCAAAATTTAGAAAGCATACCTATAAATATCATCTCATTAAATTCTTCAAGAATCTTGCATGGTAAACATTATATTTGCAACAAATTATTAATTTAAAAAAATCCAGAAGCCAAATAACTGGCTCAAGTTTGCAAAACTAATGAGTGAGAAGGCAAAATATTAAACTTACTCTATTTCATTAAAAAGCTTAAATTCTATTACTTCTCTATAGATTAATGCTGTTTATTAAACTATGTCAAAATACTCCTGCATTCAATGCTACCAAAGTCAAAGTTATAACTAATATACAACATTCAACAGGACTATAACCTAAAATGTTACGTCTTACAACATATAAACTCACTTATCACTTAAATGTATCAATTACTATAACAAAAGACATTTATTTTCATTGCTATGTCACTACATATAGGCATAGATAGGGTGAAGGAAAAGGTTTTCTTTTATTCAGCAGTAAATAATAGTGAAAATCAAAAGAGTAGTATCTCTGATAATTTCACACATATTCCCTAAGAAATAGCTGCTCAATTTTCCTCAAAAAAAGCTACAGGGTAATTTTCATACAGAGCTCAAACTAGCTAAGAAATCACTTGGTGCAACAAGCTCTCTTTCTATATTGATGGTTAGCATTGAAATATACTGCCACCTTATGACAATTCTTTTTATATCTTAATTTTCAGAATATTCTGTTTTAAAAATAAACCTTCACCAGGAATAAGCCCATAAAGTCTAGAAACTACCTGGAATTTATTTGAGATTTTTAAGTTATTAGCTCTATTGAAAACAACCTGAGAGAAAACATTATATTTAAAAGAGCACTTTTAGATTTTGAACATAATAATAATTTTGACAAGATTTCATAAGCATTTTTAAATCCAAGAATCAAGCATGTAACTTATTAAATTCTGGCAATTGACCTAAAATTTCCAATCTACTTTTTCAGTAACAGTTTAAGTTATATTCAAGTATTTGCCCTTATTGTCTCTACAGTTTTGCAAACACACACACACACACACACACACTAAGACTTACAAACTGCAATAGCTTAGATTTGAAGGCAGTATAGAAAAAATAAAGACTAAAATTTTAAAAAGACTGTAAACATGAATAAATACATTAAGGTATGAAATTTACAAGAAGACAAAATAAAACACTACTACAAAACTACTACTATTACAAAACAAAGTACCTGCTTACATATAACCCTCTTTTTGAGTATCCACAGTATAAATTTCCATTGTACCCTGAAACGTGAAGCTTTTTACAGGAGCTCATTTATTTTCCTCTATAGATCCAGTGATTCATGTTTGCAGTGGGCTCTCTGTTTCTCTTTTTGCATTAGTTACTAAAGTACTTATCAAATAATTTATTTTTCATCTTTATCAAGTATATAAGAAATCACTGCATGCATTTTGTACAGTATTATCACTCCTGGTTGTATCTTGTTTTTTCTGCCTTACTTTCACTTTGGCCTGGTAGTACCATTTACTTTCATTTATATGTAACAAGTTGTTACTACAGAAAAATAAGAATTTAGAAGTTGAACAACTAGACCCAACTTAACTTTTACTAGCTGTAGGACCATGATCAGTTACTTCTTCCCTAAGATAAACAATAGGTTGGCTATTCATAAATTGTGACTAAAATACCTTTAGCGATATCTAATATTTATTGGGTCCTAATATATAACGGCTACTTACATAACTTAATTTCTATGTTTGATTTCAGTGAAGTTTCTAAATCAATTTACGTTTTATAATTGCATTTAATGCAGTTGTGTTCTCCCACAAAGGCAGTTTTTAAATCAATGACGTCTTTGAATTGAGGAAAAACAGTACTAACTTATGGTACTGTACTTTTATAATCACCTTTGTATTATTTTAGAACTAAGCAGAATTATTAACAAAAACATTTCAACAAAATGCTAACTGTTGAACAAATAAAGGCTATGATTAAGACTTTGACGTTGTTTTGAGAAAAAAGTTGATAATTCGCTAACTTTTCTATATGTCATGAACATTGAAAATTCACGAAAATTATTTTAAACTTCATGGACAATAAATTTTTTTAAGTTGTGCACAATAACATAATGCTTAGTTTAATTACTGATTTGCTCTTTGCCCAAAGTTTCGATCGAGAGAGATCTTACATGTGGATAACAATGATGACATCTGTAAAAGTTAGTGCCACGTTTAACTCCTCCAGACACTACAGCACCTGGCGACGCCACAGGGAAGAAATCATGGATACTTCTTGAACACACTGCAACAGCTGTCAGCTCAGAAGGAGGTATATTCTAAGTTCTACCAAGCAAGTAGTACTCTACAAAACCTCATTCTGTCCCTTCTTTTAACTGAAAGGAAACCAGATGGAAACATACAACTTGTCAAATTGCAAATGAAGAATTACTATAAATTGTATTGCATGTATCTCTGGGTGTTCACCATTAAAAATTTGGTTGCTAAGTCTGCATGACATTTAAAGAAAACTAACGATGCTTGATGCTATTCCAGGTAAAGACAATATCATATTTTTAAGATAATACATCAAGGTAGACAATGAAAATATGAGTATAGCTTTCATATAATATCAGGACAAACAACTAACAGGCATCGTTCTAGAAGCTTCATAATGTCCAGAATGACTACAAATGCAGCATGGCTAATCATCTCTCACAACAGTTAATGGTGCAGTCTGCTTGGAGCACACAGCCACAGAAAACCAAGAAAACAAACTGTATTACACATGATACAGCAGTCTTAGCTACACTGCTATGGCTAAACCTCCACCTGTATCTCCACTATAGACTTCTATTTCCATCCATTGCATGAAATTACCATAATGCTTAAACATTTTGAGGAAATATTCATTGTAAATTTATACAAAACTCAAAACTAATAATTTTGCTTTATATTTTTGGTACAAAAATTACTTATGATTTTAAGACTACCATTCATTTGATAAAATTAGACATATGTGGTTATTTGATATTTAGAATGTAAGCATTACTATTTCTGAGATGCCCCAAGAAATGCTTTGATTTGTTCATCCATTCTTGTATGTCTACATATAAGCATCCATTAAGAACCTACTGTATGACATGTTCCATATATGTTTAGTTACATGAAATATCCTTTCAACATTATCAAACTGTTTGTTAACAACTAGAGACTTGTTTGGGGAAAAAAAAATGCCCTGCAAATTCTGAAAGAAAATCATTTGTGTCAAGCTGAATATTGTTTAAGTGTGTATGTGATCCTAATGATGCAATAAAGATCACTGAGTACCTGAGATATCTGTTAATACATCTCCCAAAACTGTTGGTACAAATTATTTCTTAACAGCTTTAAATGATACACATTATTTACTTATCTTCTAAATAAACCCTAAAAATTATATAAATGATTTTAACAAGTCAAAATTTCTTCTCACTCACATTTTTTCAATACCAATAATGCATTTTAATATGGTTAATCAGTCCTAAATAATATTTTCAAGTTCTTACAAATTTAGGTACAGCTTAGCTCAATAACCACACCATGCATGGCCACAAAGGAGAAGACTGAGTTTTAGCAAAGACTGAGAAAGTTGCTTAAGATCACACAGAAACAGGATATGGTGCTTCTGACTGATTCACTTTTGCGTCAGGCCTATGTCTCATTCCAGTCCTTTATTCACTAATACACCTCTTAGACCAAGAAGTGAAACACTGAAAGGTATTAGTACAAATTAACCATGAAGGGACACAAAGATAAAATTTAAGTTGTTGAGGAAGTAAACTCAGACACCTTTTTCTGCTGTCTCTCTTCCTCATCCTCTCACATTAATAGACACATGATTAAACCACTGCAAACAGAGGTCTGTGGAGGATGCTTTGTCTATACTGCCAGGTTCCCTGTGCATTACATAAATGCAGTGGGAGAGCTACTGGCCACTATACAACCTCTGTTATCTCCATTTCTCTACAGTTTTACGTTTCTTTCAAACCCAACATCCCATTTTCTTCTGTGGCCCCAGACAGCTGTCACTGCAGCATAATGGACAGCAGTCACTGTGACCTTGCTTGGAGCATGCTCTATGGAAGTCCACATCCCACGCAGCTGCCTTTCCTGGATCGTGGGACCCCATCACAGTGAGCTCCTCTCTATCTGCAGGTGGAGGACTGGGAGTTACACATTTGCTGGGGGCACTGGCGTACATACACACTTTACTTCTCATCTTTTCAACTGTACTCTCATTTTATTCATTTCCCTGTTTATATTTAAAAAAATTCGATGAAAGCACAGAAGGTAAAAGTAATATAAAGGCATGACCAATGGATGAAAAGGACAACTCAGAAACAGACCACAAATTCAGTGCTACTTTATATGCAAATCCCTTCTATCTTTAATAGAATTCATCAAATGTCTTCAGTCATTCATAAAGAGTAAATTATTTTCCTTTGATACCTTTGACAGAATAAATGGTCAAATTCCTTTGTTACGTTTGTCTGTAGGAGTCAGGACTGAGAACGTATTCCCTGGATATCAGGTGGCCGTATCATCAGGGTGATACCATGGTTCTTTTTAAGTAAAATATAAAATGTGAGCAAACATAGTGAAGGCACAGTCCTGAGGAAATGTGCAATACTGTGGTGCGCACTGAAGAATTCTGAAAGTATGGGGTAAGAGTGTGTTGGAGAGAAGCACCAAATGCTAGCTTTTATAATCCCTGTGTTACTCATCTCTCAAGTGTCCCCTTTCTATTTCTTACAGAGCCAAAGTTGTTGAACAGAAAAAGATGACAGAAAACTGATTTTTGATAAAATTATCATTTGAATGATCATGACTATAAATAATTGGCCTCTTCCAAAATGAAAAAGAACTCCATGTCCTAGTTGTACATGGATAGGTATTGATCATCCTATTTAAAAGTAATGTTTTTCTACAAGATGACTTACACCACAGAAAATCAGACGTGCTTTATCAGGTTTGGCAAGTAGGGACTGCTATCCCAGAGGGATGTTTCCAAAAAGAAAAGAATACGCCTTTGTTATTTTATTTATTTATTTACTTATTTACTTATTTATATTTTTTGAGACAGATTCTCCTGCTATAATGCAGCAGCATGATCTCGGCTCACTGCAACCTCTGCCTCATGGGTTCAAGCAATTCTCTCGCCTCAGCCTTCCAAAGAAGCTGGGATTACAGTTGCCTGTCACAACAACCAGCTAATTTTTGTATTTTAGAGGTGGGATTTCACCATGTTGGTCAGGCTGGTCTGGAACACCTGACCTCAGGTAATCCACGTGCTTTGGCCTCCTAAAGTGCTGGGATTACAGGCATGAGCCACCAGGCCTGGCCTTGTTATTATATTTTTAACCAAAGATCAGGAGGCATCATTTACTAGGGGTTATAAAACTGGAAAAGACAAAAAAGTTGTAGATTCGGAAGACAACTAATTCAGAGAAAGGCCACACCTTCCTTGTGGTTAGTAATTTATCCTAAATCCCAAGATTAACCCGTTATCATGGTAACAGAAAGCATCAGTGTTTCCCTGCAATCTCTCATACTTCTAATAAAATAATGGTTCCCATGACAATAGATGCAACCTCACGAGAGGCAAGTTCAGAGTAGAAACAGTAAACATATCTTGGCTTAATAAGCAGGGAGGAAACTACACTGAGAGTATTATCCTCTCACTTTCTTTCTGTTGTTAGTAATAAAAGTAATAGGTTATAAGAGATATGAATCACAGTATCAGCCATCTAATGTGTAATACTTGACCTCATTTGAATTTCTATTCTAAAGAGACTAGCAGTGTTCGATATAGGAAGAATGTTAAAAAGCAAAATGTGGGAAATGACAGTTTCTGCTAATTGCTATTCATTATCTCTCCAAACAATAGTGTTTCCTAAGACATAAACCATGCTTTTCCTTTTTTAAAAAATTACTCTTACAGCATAAATAAAATCCATTTATCAGCTCTTTATACCAATAGTTGAGAGTGTAGACATCTATCTAGTAACCAAGTTTCCCTGGTAAGAAGCTCAAGGGGATCTGTGAAGTAGACCTTTAGATGAAGAGGACATAAAGAACAAGAGAACACACTTAAGTCTCTAAGAGTTTTTTTAGATGAAAATATATGATGTTTTATAAGACTAAACTATCTTTCTCAAGAAGCATAGTACAAAATGTGTTCTGGGTGGTTCTCATTTAACACAACAGGCAATTGCTTTACCGAGAAAGGAAATCCAGTTTCTAATTCCTGTTAACTCAGATGGGCAGTATGGCAGCACTCTCTCTCATAGATGATCTGTGTTCAGATCTACCTACCTCTCTCTAACTTTCTTTTCAGAAGGTGTCTTCTAACTACTGTGAAAAACATGTGAGGGATGTATATTAACAGATTAACTGGAGTGATAAATGTTATCCAATGTGACAATGTTATGAGACTGTGATTTTGACTGCCATCCATATCAATTGCTTAAGGTCTCCATTTTGTATATTGTCAAACAGACACTAACAAAGGTAGCCAATACATAAAAATGTATGTCTAGAATAATTTTTTTATTTTTTTTGAGACAAAATAAAAAAATTTATTTTTTTTTTTGAGACAAAATTTAAAAATTATTGCTCATTGCAATCTTGGCCTCCCGGGTTCAAGCAATTCTCCTGCCTCAGCCTCCAGAGTAATGGGGATTACAGGTTGCTGTCACCACGCCAGGCTAATTTTTTGTATTTTTAGTAGAGACCAGATTTTGCCATGTTGGCCAGACCAGTTTCAAACTCTTGACCTCAAGTGATCCATCCACTTCAGCCTCCCAAAGTGCTAGGATTACAGTCTTGAGCCACTGCACCTGGCCTCAGAAGAATTTTAATGACAAACAGAAGCTAGGAAAACAATCCCTGCATTGGTTACTTTTGTGTCAGGATATAATGTGCTTAAAATTAAGAAAAACAATAAGCTATTTGTAAAATATAATTTTTTATAATTTCATGGTGTTCTGATTTTAATAAATACAAATACATTTATTATTTGCTGTCTAATGAGAATTATTCACATTTTGTTGTTCAGTAAAATCATTAAATGAGAATATAGCTAATACAAACTTTAATTTGTAGAAAGATAAAAACAGCAGCACAGCAAAATATATTTGCATTTTGAATAAGCTTCAAACACAAGTCCATTGAACATTTAATTTAATAATTATGCATATTTCATTGGTTATTTTGATAACATGTAACATAAAAAGTGCTGAATGTTTACTGAAGATGAGAAAGGTAAAAAAATCTATTTTCCTAAGCTACAATATGCACCACACAGATTTCCTCTATCTGTGTGTTCTTCATACTGTCATATGAATCAGTTTGGATCACTGTTTTATGTTATGCATATTATTCAATTTGAATGTATATTTAAAGTGGTATTTTACAAATGGAAGAAAATAATTACTTACACACATATTTGTGATTCAAAGCTTTCAACAGGCAATGACACTCATCCATCAACAGTCTTCAATGCCATATGTTTTTATAGCAGTTCTCCAAACATGAAGAGAACCTAAATATGCAGTGAGTTTCAAGCACTTTGCACACACCCGTGTTTATTAATACATGTTTCTGCTGGCCACAAGGAAGATTATCTTTTCTTTTAGGCCACTGACTCTTGACTACAATGATATCTTCCCAATTTGGCCTTTAAATCTTAGGTTAACAATATGCCTCAGCCAAATAAAAAAAGAAAAGGGATTCAACTCCTCTCCCAGTAAATTTAAGACGACCATAGACGATGAATGGCATTTAAATCCTATTACTCTAAAAAGCACAAAGGCAATTTTAGAAAAACATCTCTTTCTCTTTTACATATTTAGTAGTAACTAACACTTTACCAATTCTAACAAACTTGATGATTGGTGCCTTAGAAAATTTATATTTCTAATGAAGTTCATGGATTCTCTTAATGTACAGATGAAAAAACGTGACGTAAAAATGCGGACATTTGTAACTTGTAATTGGTCTTCACTTTTATACCATAGACATCACCCTTGTAAATGAATTTTTTTAAGACACAAAGATAAAACTGCTCAGTCCACTCTGAATTATTGTAATGTTCTCATTTAAAACCACCATCTGTCAAAGATTATCTTATTTTATACCAAAGGAACATACATTAAATATTTATCCTTCTTATCCTGGAAATGTTCTTACACACAAGATGAGGGCCCTACCTGAGGAGATATTTTTATTATTTATTTTATTAGCTCATGTTTGAATAAAACTTAGAATAGACACCTGAAGTTTACACCTAAAGACAGGTACTCTTTTTAGGCTGAAGAGTGTGATTTCTGAAGGCCGACATTAATTTACACATTCTGAGGCCAATGAGTTAACTTATGTTATCTTGGCCACAAGCAGTTATTACTTATTTTGTTTGACCTAAAAATAGCAAAAATTTGCAAAGGGAAAGCTTGTTAATATAGCATATACCTGAATGAATTTAGGTAGAAATAAAAACCTAATTCTTACATAAGTAATGAGAAAAAAAATTGTGTAAATTGTTCCTTTTTTGCATGGAAGTTCCTAACTTCTAGACTAGTTAAGCATTGCTTCATATTTTATGCTTTATTTCTCCAGCTTTGAGGAAAAAAACAGGTCACTCTGAACTAAGAACACTCTTTAAAATATTCATGCATCCTCCGATTTTCCATAAAATAGTAATGAAAAAAATTGAACATTTGGTCAATGACAGAAAATACTACTACAAATTTCAAGTTATATATGCACACAAATAATACCTAAATTCAGAAAGAAAATAAAGCCGCTCATCTTATTTCACAGATTTCCCAGTAGGATACTTCACACTGGCAGTGAAAATATTTGAAAGTGTAACTTAATAAGCCATAATTGCATCTACATCTAAACTAAAATGAAATAAGTGAGACTTTTATCCTAAACACTGAAGTAGATCATAATGACAACACTTTGGAAATTAAGAAGTTTCAAGATGCTATATTACAACTGCTGGCTTAAATCATCAACCTGCATTTCTAGCCTGCATTTAGAATAATGGCAGTCATTCATGGCAAAGTTCCACTGCTAGTCTGTAATATGTGAAGAAGAAGAAAGAGGTCTATTTACAAGCTTCAACTTACCCTTAGGCAGAGAAGTAGCAAAACTTTAAAGAACAATTCTTGGCAAAGACTGCAAGTCTAAGACACACCATTCAAAATAATGATCCTTCTACAATTTTTACGATGTCCTCCATTTGTTCAAAACATAGCTAAATCTTAAGGGAACTTCTGAACAAACAGTTCCGTTGAACAAGGCTATGACAATAACAGAGCATTTTAAAAACCAAGTTAATCTCAAAATTTTCTTTTTTGAAAAGAGTTGAAGATATGTACATGTAAGTACTAAAATATAAGTATATGTGAACACGGATATTATCATAAACAACAGCTTTTACACAGAGATCACTCTATAATTGACCTTTATTGGTCACCGGCTGCATACATATGAGAAACAAGATTTAGTAATAAAGCCTACTCTCGAAAAATTAGAGAGGTAGGTAGGTGAAATTGTTATTGAAACATAATGCAAAAACTACTTTATTAGTAATAAGTGGCAGCTTTTCTTCAAAGACGGTGCCGACAAACCCTCCCATCTTTGTATATATGTGCTGTTTGTCCCACAAAGATATCTAGAACTGTGACAGCAGCCCATGATGTATGTGTAGGAGGTGGGAAGTGGGGCAGCTTTGGGAAAGAAATAAGACTAAGGAGCAGCCACATTAACAGATATTTGAGATCTGCATTCCCTTTCCTTAAATCTGAACTACTTTGTGAGTTTCAATGACCAATAAAATGATGGAAGAAGCAATGCTGTACCCGTTTTGAACCTGGTTTTAAATAAGCTTGATAACTTCTACTTTTGCTCCTTTAAAATCCAGAGCTCTACGCTGTAAGATACTAGTTTAGCCCACCAAAAGAGGAGAAGCCATATGAGAGAGAAGAAAGAAACACAATATTGCAAAGGCAAAAATACAAGCTTTATTCTTTGTTGTTGTTTGTTTTGAGACAAAATCTGGCTCTACTGCCCAGGCTGGAGTGCAGTGGCCCAATCTTGGCTCACAGGATTCCAGGAATCCTCCCACCTCAGCCTCCTGAATAGCTGGGACTACAGGAATGCACCACCATCCCAGGCTAAGTTCTGTACTTTTTGTAGAGATGGGGTTTCACCACTTTACCCAGTCTCAAACTCATGATCTCATGTGATCTACTGTCCGTCAAGGCATTACAAAGTGCTGGGAACAAGCTGTTTTATGCAAATATCCGTGGCTGAACAAAACCTTAATCAACACAAGAGATAACCTGAACTGGGATTTACATTAGTACATTCATTCAATAATAAATTCATATTGACCCAGAATCTGGCTAACGTCCACGTAACAGCGCTAATTTGAGTGTAAAATTAATCTAGTAATTATCCAGTGTTAAAAATTTGAAAGCACTATCCATATATTAGATATTTGAGAAGCAAACATAACTGATCACATGAGCTGACCCACCCTCAGAAATGCTTTATATGAGACACAGTTTGATGATAGGGCTTCCGACTATACTGGGAGCATCAATTATTGAACAGCATTTCTTTCTTTTCTAAAATTGAACCATAAGCTATTATTTGCATGCTTACTACTGATCGGTAAGATACAAAATCCTGCATGGTAAATTCCAGTTAGTTTAAATTCTAGGAAATAGTTTATGAATATGAATTTTAGGCTTTTGCCCTCAGAAAATAAATCATATTATCTATTGTAGACATTAAGCAAAATTTTAAATAGTTTGGTTTCTTTCTCTGCTTTTTTCTCACCTCCGACACTTCTTTCCAAGCCCGTATGACCTCATGCTGGCCTAAGTTCTTTTGCTATTTCATAATTTTCTCAAAAGCAATATTTGAATAATAAAATTAAGTATAACATAAATAATCTTCTTAAATATACCTCCTGAAAGACTCCGTGTCCACAAATCACGCACCTCCCTTCATCAAAGCAACATGCTCAACCTCTGAGTACATCTGATCTCCGATGGTTATTAGCAAGCTGTAACACAATATGATTGATTTATATATTGCTTTAAGTCTTCGATAAACTTACAGGTGGATGGTTTTGAAAAACAAAAAAGGAATCCCTTCAAGATTGCAAAGGAGAAATATCAAGTTAAAGAACAGAGAAGAACCACAGCAGCAGCAGTTGAGGTATGTGTGGGAGCGGGGGCAGCTTTGGGGAAGGAGCAGGCTAATGAAGAGCCACATAAACAGAAACCTCGGACCTCCATTGTGAACTTTTCATCTGACTCTCTCAAGAAATCATCTGGAATCCCTGCACTGCTTACTATTTTCTAAGGTGAACTCTTTCTGGTATTGGAGAAAAATGATCAATTTTGTCCCCAAATTGGTCTAGGTTCAAAAATGAATACTCCTCACAGACCCAGCTGACGTCAGGATTACATGCTTATTACACAGAAAAGTTGCTGCTGGAAGTGGTCACTGTTCTTGCACAAGGAGAGCAATGATGCTAATATTTTAGTCTCTAGTAGTTTTTTCTTAAATATATTGAAAAGAATGATAGAAAGCCCAGAGGGATTCTACACCAGAGTACCCTAGAGAGAACTGATTTTCTACAGAATTTATGCATTGCAAACAAAAACACAGTGTTCTCATGGAGGGCACAGAATAGTATGCAACAATGTGATTTGTATGTTTCTCTTACTTTTCTGACATTTGTTTCAGAAAACTTTCTTTAATACATTCTATTTTTCTGCAAAATGTGGATAATATCATTATGTTAAAAAAGTAAAAACAGTGTGGTTATTTTCTGTGTTCTCATGCCATTTGGATATTCTTTCTTACTCTCTTCACATCTCTTTTTAACTCATCTTCAAAATTCTTCAAAAGACTAGGCTCATGTTAAGTCATATATTGGAAAAAGTAGAATTACTAGAAAGACATTCTATTGAGTTCAAAAGATTCAATTAGGAAAAAAATCTACAGATAATTTTAATCAAATTTGTAGGCATGATTAAAGATTATCTACAATTTTCACATGTCCTTATTTGCTTTAGTATAAGCTGCTATAAAAAACAAATTTCCAGTTATCTATTAAACTATTGAAATACATTTTATGAACAGATAAGTTATTCTACTGAGCTTATAGCTTCTTTATTAATTTTTATACACTCAGTAAGAAAAAAAAAGGCAGTTTCATCCAAAGTTATGTCTAAATAAGAGTTTAATGCATAATGTACATAAACACTGATTTTTCTCATAAGACATCAGGATTATCCACAGTTTCTCAAGTGGCATGATTCACATTTTTTAAGGAATATTTAATTATTCCCTTTTATGAAATGCTTTCCACAACATTGTGGGATGTATTGTGTTTCTGACAACTTCCTGTCAAATGTGAGAGGATCTGCCAATCATTGTGACAACTAAAAATGTCTCTATACATTGCCAAATGTCCTCCAAAAGATAGGAACACCCAGTACCCCAGTTAAGAACTACTAGACTCACATTATGATTCAGGAGGGAAAACATCTTCATAAAATTAAAACCACTGAAACCTCTGCATAATTTGGAAACCGTAATGATTTGCTTTTGCAACTGTAACATTAGAGTAGTGAAACAAGTTTTGTGATCTAGCGTATATTCATAGTACAGATGTGCTAAATTTGTACTATGTGTAAATTTTAAGGAGTGAGTAATTTGCATTTTTGATAATGCAGAAAGTTTCCAGGGAAGCAATGCTTAAGTCTAGTCACAAAATGTGATGGTCTGGTTGTGAATCAGTTGACCTCAAAAACAGTTCTTACTACTTTAAAAATTCCTTTCTTTTGAGAAAAAGAATAATTAAATGAGAGTGAAGTGACTAACCTAATTTATCCTATTCAGTTTCCCACACTGAGGAAAGAGAAAAACAAGCATTTTACACACCTGTCTAAAACTACTTTGATCACTAAAACTTGTGCACTTAAATATTTAGCTACACCAATATTTTAATAGGTCTTTGTTATGTTGCACTGCAGGAAAAGACGAAGTAGAAATATAGAAAGGAAGTCAGTAATGGGGAAAAAAAGGAAAAGCATATTCTGAATATCCTATTCCTCTCTGAAGAACAGTGCTCACAATATTTTGAGTTTGAGAAACCAATTACCAAAAATTATATTTTTAAATGCTTTAGCTGACAGAATGGATTCATGTTTCTTAATTATTCTAAGAGAATCTTTCACCTGCTAACTTCTATTATGCATAGTCACAGTGTGGCATAGAGTGAAGATATTTCAATTAACAACTATTTTTGGTATGCTCACTACACACAAGGAAGGCAATGTAGAAAGAAGACCTTAATCATAGACACCCCCAGCACCTAACTAGTCATATGGCGTTGCCCATCTCCCAAAGAGAAAAATACTGCTACTGAGCTTTATTGATTGATTGATTGATTGATTGATTGATTGAGACAGAGTCTTCCTCTGTTGCCCAGGCTGCAATGCAGTGGCTTGAGCTTGGCTCACTGCAACCACCACCTCCTGGGTTCAAGCAATTCTTCCTGCCTCAGCCTCCCTCCTGAGTAGCCAAGACTACAGGCACCTGCCACCCTGCCCGGCTAATTTTCATATATTTTGATAGAGACGGAGTTTCACCATGTTGGCCAGGCTGGTCTGGAGCGCGTGACCTCTGATGATCCAGCCGCCTCAGCCTCCCAATGTGCTGGGATTACAGGCATGAGCCTCCATGCCTAGCCACTACTGAGCTCTTTAGTCTGTATCAGACCTTTATGCTAAATAGTTTACACACATATTTTGTCACTTAAGAGTTTACTGCATGCCACTATCATTATCTCCACTTCACAGATGATGAAACTAAGCCTTAATAACATCAAAACACCTATAAAGTTTCATTAAAATAAGAGAATCACACTTTATCACAGTGTTTCTCCTCCCCAAACCAGTAATCCCAGTCCAATCATGAGGAAAACATCAGACAAATCCTAAGTAAGGAACATTCTAAAAAATACTTGACAGATACTCCTCAAAACTGTCAGGGTGATCAAAAACAGGGTAAGTCTGACAAACTGCCATAGCCAAGAGGAGCCTCAGGAGATAAAATACATAATTATAGTTTGGTATGCTGGATGGGATTCTAAATCAAAAAAAAAGAACATTGGGTAAAAACTAAGGAAATATGAATAAATATTATTGATCAGTTAATAATGTATCAATACTGGTTCATTAACTGTGACAAAGCACACTTATGTAAGATGTTAAATAAAGGGAAACTGTGGAGGGAAATCTCTATATAGTGTACTCTCTGAAATTTTTCTGCAACTCTAAAACTATTTCTAAGTTAAAAAATATATTTTAAAAAACTACCATGCTGGGAAAAAATTTTAAAGTCCTTATAAAATAAAAAGATATACTATGTTAATGGGTCAGAAAACTTAATTCTGTTAAGATATTTATTCCCCTCAAATTGACCTATCAGGTCAAAACAATCCCAATCAAAATCCTAGCAGATGCTTTTAGTAAAAATAAATAAACTTATTCTAAAATTCATATGGAATTTCAGGTGACGTGGAATAGCCAAACAACTTATAAAAAGGAAAACCAACTTTGAGAACTAAAACTAACTGCTTTCAAGACTTACTGTGAAGACAATATGATACCAGTGTCAATACAGAAAAAAAAATCAATGTCACAAAATACAAAGTCCAGAAAGAGACACACAAATATACTGACAACTAGTTTTTCATAAAAGTGCAAAGGCAATTCAGTGGAGAAATGATAGTCTTTTCTATAATGGTGTTAAAACAATTGGATATCCAAATGAAAAAAAAAAACAAAAACTTTGATCCATAACTCATACCATATATAAAATTTAATGTGAAATGTATCCTACAGCTAAATGTAAAACACAAAACTACAAAACTTCTAGAGGAAAACATGGCAGAAAATCTTTGCAACCCTAGGGTAGACAAAGAATTTTTTAGATATGACACCAAAATGCACATCATAATACAACAAATTGATAAACTGAACTTCATCAAAAATAAGAATTTCTATTCTTTAAAACAACTGGTTGTTGTATTTTGTTTGTTTGTTTGAGACAATGTGTTACTCCAGTTGTCTAGGCTGGCATGCTGTGGTGTGATCATGGCTCACTGCAGCCTTAACTTCCTGGGCTCAGGTGATTTTCCTACTTCAGCTCCCAAATAGCTGAGACTACAGGCATGCACCACTACGCTCAGCTACTTTTTGTATGTTTAGTAGGGATGGAGTTTCACGATGTTACCCAGGCTGGCCTCAAGCTCCTGGGCTCAAGCAATCCACCTACCTCAGCCTCCCCAAACTTCGAGTTTCAGGCATAAGCCATCACACCAAAAGAATTCTTTTTTTTTTGAGATGGAGTTTCACTCTTGTTACCCAGGCTGGAGTGCAATGGCGCGATCTCGGCTCACCGCAACCTCCGCCTCCTGGGTTCAGGCAATTCTCCTGCCTCAGCCTCCTGAGTAGCTGGGATTACAGGCACGCGCCACCATGCCCAGCTAATTTTTTGTATTTTTAGTAAAGACGGGGTTTCACCATGTTGACCAGGATGGTCTCGATCTCTTGACCTCGTGATCCACCCGCCTCGGCCTCCCAAAGTGCTGGGATTACAGGCTTGAGCCACCGCGCCCGGCCAAGAATTCTTAAGAGAATGAAAAGATAACCCACATGCTAGGAGGAAACATTTTCAAGACACATATCTGATAAGAACTTGAATCCATAATATTTTTAAACTCTCAAAAATCAGTAATAATAGAAATAAGCCATCAAAAAAAAAAAAAAACCCAAATGTCCTGAACAGACACATTACCAAAGAAGATATACAGATGGCATAAAACACATGAAAAGGTGTTCAACATCATTCACCATTACAGAAAAGCAAATTAAAAATGTTAAAGACTGATCATACATTTTCACAGTTAACTTATATTGTTTTATTTTGTTTTTAAATCTCTATTTTAAAAAGCTTGTTTGACCTATAATCCATTCACCTAAGGGTATATACTATCAACATGACTTACTGCTGTTGATGTCAACCTTGATTGCTTGGCTGAGGTGGTATTTTTCAGGCTTTTCTTCTGTAAAGTTATTCTTTTCCAACTCTTTACATATTAAACTTTTTGGAAAAAAATCATTACACATACTTCACACTTAAGAAGTGGAAAGCCATGCTTCACTTATTTCAGGGCAGGGCATATAGATCTTTAGTACACATCTCTTTCACATGTCAGATTTATCCCTAGTATTGTACATTTTTTATACTGTTTTAGATAGCATTGTTTTTAACTTTTAATTTTTAATTGTTTGTTGTTAGTGATTAGAATATAACTGATTTTTGTACATCAATCTTGCAATATACCTAATCTTTTTGTTCTAGTACCTTTTTGAAGATCACATTAGATTTTCTTTGTATAGAACAAATAAGAGTAATAAATAAAAATAATTTTACTTATTTATTTTAAAAAAATAATGTAAGAAGACAGTCTTAACTAATGGGATCAGCAAAAAGCCCAGTTAAAGTCTAACTTCTTTAAAGTTACCAGTGTTGGGTAACTTCAAAATGGGTAGCAGAAAAATTTATGTGAGAAAATAATTATTTTTAATTTCCTACCCTCTCTAAAAAGATATTTAGCAATGGGAGGTAGTTTACTACATATTCACCATATTTCTTTCATTCATTCAACAAATATGTCTACTCACAAGTTTCATCAAATTATTTTATCCTATCATGTATCAATTTTCTAAATGCTAAAAGTGTATAATTTATAGTGTTATAATGATAAATAAATATATAATTAACTATTCCACATTTAGTGACAGATATTAACTGTCAGCTATATGCTGATATTACTAACAGAATACATAAAATACATTTAAAAAGCAAAGTAACATAGAATGGAGACTAATGATCATAGTGTACATACATTAAAGTAAATAATAAAAGCAAACATTCCTACATAAATTCAACTCATTTCTATAACTTTACCTTTGTCTTAGCAACTTCACTTTTTGATGTAGTGAACAATTCGTATTTCACACCCATTCACCATTGTAGCTTTTTAAAAAATAATGCACATACTATACAACTCCAATACTATTATTTTATATTTCAATGCTTAAGTTTTACTTAATATATATACATACTCAATAAAAACAGTAAAAAACATGAGTTTCCTTCTCTGGAAAATTTCACTATTAAAATTACTGTTATTTTTTAATGATCACCATCTCATTTTATTGTACCCTAGATATAATGAAACACTATTTTTCTTATAACAAAATGCAATAAAAACTGTACTTCCCTGTGTTACCATTGTTGTTTTGAAGTCTCTTCACAAATTTTCTCCAAATGAGGGCAATTTTTCATCAAGAGATACCCCCATTAAAGATATGACAATGATGGTAATAGCTTAAAATCTGTATTTTACAGTTCAAAATTTACTTTCACACATATCTCTTTTAATCCACATATCAATTCTGTTAGGTGAGTATAATTATTACCCCCATTTTATAGATGTATCCATATTTATATTACAATGATGATAATAGCTTACAACTTTACGTGTACAGTTTAAAATTCACTTTCGCACATATCTTTTAATCTACATACCAACTCTTAGGTAGTTATTGTTATTATTCCAATGTTATAGATGTAAGTACTAAAGCTTAAGTTGTTTTCCTTGTCCTAAGCTACACAGCTAATTAGGGAAGTCAGGTATTCATTCATTTTTCTCCACTGTTTTTAATCACATTAAACTGATCCTTCTATTCAACATATGGAGCTAATGTTCTATGAAAATAAAACTGGAATCTCCCAGTCTACATTGATCACAAATTGAATATATCTTCTCAACACACTGTTTTAATCCTTCATATCTTTGACAGAAGTGAACACCCTAATAATCCCCATGAGTTACATATATGAAATGTCTTCACCCCACTTCAATAAAACTCTTTCTTAATGTCAATATAAAAAAATACTCTATATTAATTGGTAATTGTGAAAAGAAAGTCAGAGAGATAATCTAAATCAACAAAAGAGGAAAATATAAGAAGGAAAGGAAAAGACAAAGAAGGAGGATGAGACAGAGAAGAGAGAACAAACATCCAGTGGTAGTGATGTGAATTATTTGCTTAGTTACCACAAAAGTAATAATTACACCGTAACTCTGTGGGAACAATGGTAATTTCACAGTAGCTCACGTTACTGTTATCACCTTATATCCTGATAACTGTGAAATTAATTTGTGGCACTACTGTATGTGTCGGCCATAAGCTGTTCCCTTGGTAACAGTATTATGCTACCATAGAGAAGGAATGTTTGGCAGTAAAATGGGCAGCAGCAAGCTGATTATACAGGGAAAAGCTTCTATCTAAATACACATAGCATAACAATCACCCCTGGAAAAACTACATGGCTTACCGAAAGAGTTCTCTCTGTTCACTGTCCATTATCTGTTGACTCAACTAGTTCAAATGAATAACAAGTAATGATCAAATTACTGGTTTATATTTTGCAACAGAGTCTTATCTTTTTAAAAAAAATGCAAGAAGGAAGTACAAAAATGTAATACATTTCTCTTGCTTTCTTTCCTATTTCCTCCCCTGAAATTATTACTATGCTATTAGAAGCCATACAAACGTGTATATACACAAATATACATATGCTTCAATGAAAAGCAGGCATGCAGCTGATAGCTAGGCAACCCTGAGGTATAAACAAAGATACCAGACATATTTTTAAAATAATTTTCCTTAAGGAAATTCATTTCAGAAGGAAGATCAGTTACTCTGCCGTCTACTACCTACAAAGCTACAGAAGGAAAAGTTCAACATTTGGCCAAAAGATAGTAGCTTATATTTCTTCTTTTTTTGTTATTGAGAACAGAATTTTGAAGAGAGAATACACTAAAATGGAAGAACACAACTATATGACATCATAAGAAATCCTGAATTAGAAGCGTGTATTTGAAAGGTCATGAATCCTAAGCTGCCAATGGCTCAACAACCAGAGGCAGAGGCCAGCTTTGCCAGCTCACTGCTTCTCTTCTTCTCATCTTTCATGATACTAGCCAGGCTGAATATAGTTCCAGGATGAAAATGAATTGGCTGGGCATATTGTTTATATTAGTTAATATGTATATGCCTGTGCTAAACCAAGCATTCTGAGACCAACACTATTTTGCCATTTATCAGAAAGAAAATATAAGCCCTTCAAAACACAGTAAGCTTTTTTCAAGTATGTATTTGATTTTGAAATGATCAAAATATGGGATATGATTGCATCCTAAGATTTATGACAAATTATGAAGAGTAATATTTTCTTTTTATACGCAAGGTAAAGTTAATAGTAACTAGAAAGTCTTTATTTGGCATATCATAGATTTCTGTCAACCAAAACAATGAACTCTGGGGAATACAAGGTTCAGACAACTTCAGAAGAGTTAAGTCACAGACAAACATTTATTGAATCTTAGTTGACTCCTACCCACAATTTTTTCTTTTCCAAGTGGAAAATAGTAGATTTTCAATATATGTGAAATAATTGAATAGGAATCCTCCAATTTCTTTTTCGGCCATCTTCCCAACAAGAACATGGTCCTAATCTGTATCGATAGTTCTTTGCTCTGACATCTATTTCTCTAAAATTATTCTCCTAATTCATATCTGGATAGTCTCTCTGCATTGCTGTAGAAAATTAAGACTGGGAACTATGAAATTTATTTTTTAAATTTTATAATCAACTAGCCACAGAATAACCACAAATTAGGTTAATAAACCATGGTTTTACAGAATTCCCTTTGACAATCAAGTAAATGGTGAAATAGTTTCTGCTATTATGAATTTATCACTTAGTATATGACCATGGGCAAGTATCTTCAGCTCAATCCTTTCAGGAGGGTACTATTATTATACCCATTTCATGTACAGATTTACAATATTTGCTAAACATTCAATATTTGTTATTATAAAATGGGTATAATCATAATACCTACCTCACAGTATTGAGGTGAAGATATTTGTCCATAGTCATACAACATGGGTATAATAATAGTACCTACCTCACAGGATTGTTATTAAAAAGAAACAAGATAATCCATGCAAAGTATTTAAGACATTACTGAAAAATTAAAATAATGTTTGATATTATTGTTATACCTTATTTAATAAATGTATCTAAAGTATTTTTAAAATGTATTCACTTCAGTTATTTGCAGTTCCATCTGCCACATCACAGAGCCCATAGACGTTCAGAAACATTTGTTAAGTATTTCTATGTATCAGATAATAAAGGTGCTATTGAAAAAATAATAGGCATTATATCAGGCAGACAGGAACATAAGGTCCAGCCTTGCCACTTATGAGAGTCCCATCTTCACAATTATGGACCTTTCTGGATATCCATTTTCTATCTATAAAAAGAGGTAGATATTATATCTCTACTTATCATTAATTAAAATTCATATTCCTTTCTATGGCAAGGAAACAAGTCCTGTATTGTCTTATAACCCATCTCTCTCTACCAAGCTTCATCCACGCTGCCTTCTTCAGGTCAAGCTTGATCCTATATCAAGGCAGGCCTGGAAGCCTGTATACTGTACCACAGTGGTACACCTCCTGTAGCCCTATAGAATGCAACATGGAGCCACAGAGACATTATACAACAGTTAGCCAGTCATATTATATCAAGTGAAAACAAGGTCCCATGAAGTTTATTTATTGGAATGGCTTCAGTATTCTTGGGAAACACTAATGATGACCCTGATTTGTATGATCACTTGGCAAATTTTCAAAAAGGTTCCGGAGTATATGACAATAATTTCTAGAGCCAAAGATATACCTGCATGAATAAGCTTTCACCCTGAAAAAAAATCACCTTCTGAAACTCCATGCTAGTTATCTGAAATAACAAAGGTGAAGTACAAATTATGTGATCTATCAAAACCTGAAATAAATATATCTTGCTACTCTGTGATTTTGGTCTTTATCCCAGTCTGACCCATTTCTTCAGGCTGTTACCTCAAGATGCTCTCCCATGGAGCTTTCACTGAGAATACTTTAATCTATTTTCTTAAAAATCCTTAACAAAATTACTAGGATCTCAATGTCTTATCAAAACTTTTTGTCTCAAAAATGATACAGGAAAAGATAATCTTCAATAAATGTAGGTAAAGTATTTTATACCTGCAGTGTTGAATTGTTCCATTGGAGTGTAGTAGGAGGAAAAAAGTTCACACTGCCTAGAACAGAACCTTTTTGTTACCTTAAAGCGTGATCTTTCTGAAATTTTAATTCAGTCATGCTATTCTTCCAATGCACATCGCCAAACCTCCCATTTTGCTAAACGTTCCCCCATTAGTAGTCATATTTATGCACCTCAGGATCTCTGTGTAGCAATGTCATTTAGTGAAGGTACCAGAACTAGACTATGGAGACATTCAAATCCCATATTTGCCATTTATTTTCTGTATAAATGTACACATCCTTCATGATCTTAACTGTAAAATTAAAGTAAAAATAATTAATATAAGTAATATTACGTACTTCATAGGAGTGTCATAAGAATTGAATAAATATATGTAAAGTATTTAGAAAAGTTGCTTGCGCATAGTAGGTAAGCCACAAATTATAGCTATTATTATTGACTTCTCATATTTTTTCTTATCCATTTAGTTCATCTAAGTTTTTACTGTTCAAATTCTATTTTTTATCACTTCAAATAACTTTTTATAAGGAGCCTCCTTGTCCACAGTGAAAACCATACACCCGTGCAGAAAACTAGCTTCATGTCTAACTTCTCTCACAAACTGAGCTCTCAACACTGCACAGCAATGAAACTAAAACTTTTTGGTCAAATTCCCAGTCTCCCATTCCCCAGAACAACTCTTTAAAACTTTCTTCTTTCTCTTGCAATTTCCAAGCCAGTCCTATTCCATTTCTTCCTCCTCACCAGATAACCTTTCTTTCTCCTTTTGTGACAAAATCAGAGATTTAAGTACTATTTGGCAGTACTCCCAAATAGTGCTGCCACCATCTCTGTGGACCTATTTGTAACTGCCACTATCTTTTTTTCTGCCCACTATCATGATGATGTTTCTCACCCTCCTCCTAGCAAAGACGAATCCCCACAAGTGTAACTAGATTCCATCTCCTTCCACCTTCTGTAGAGTCACATGCTTTTACCTTTCATCTCTTCTGTTGTTTCTCGGAACCTCCTTAATACCATTTAATTATTTTTGACTGCTCCAATCTGGTAACATTTCTCCCTGAGTCTTACATCTCCTTTCTCCTCTGCACAGCCCAAAAGCAAGAAGAAAGTTTGTCAACTATACTGACAATCTCCATTTCTTTTCTTTGCATTCATCTATCCATTCATTCTGCAACCTATTCCAATTGTTATGGACTCCATGTCTATGTCCATCAAAATTCACATACTGAAACCCTAATCCCAATGTGAAGCCTTTGGGAGGTACTAAGGTCATGACGGTGAGGCCTACGTGATTAGGATTAGTGTCCTTGTAAAAAAAGGACAGAAAGTTAGTTAGGTCTCCTTCCACCATATGAGGACAGACCAAGAAGACAGTACTGTACTCTGTAAGTTCTTGGCTTTCACCAAGAACCTCTACTGGTATCTTTATCTGAAACTTCTAACCTCCAGAACTGTGAGAAGCAAATATTTGTTGTTTAAGCTACCCCATTTATGGCATTATGTTATAGCAGCCAAAGCTGACCAAACACCAATTTAGCTTCTGCTCCTACACCTCAATGGATACAGCTTATGTCACTAATTATGGCCCTGCCACGAGCTTATATTTTACTGAGGGAGATGCATTAAAGATTTTTAAAAAGTAAGATATATGGTATATTAGATAGTTTTAAGTTCTCGAAGAAAAATACATTAGGAAAATGGATAAGAAGTGTGAATGCTATTAGTTAGTTGCAATTTTATATGGTAGCCAAAAATGACAAACCTGAGAAGGTAACATTTGAGGGAAGAACTGAAGGATGAAAGGAAGCAAGGCAAGCAAATAACTGGGGGCAGAGGGAACAGCAAATGGAAAGGCTCATTTTTTTCCTCCCTCATGTTTCTGTTTCCCTGTATTCTGTGAAACTGTTTTATGGTTTCCCTCCTCTCTCCCTTATTGAAATTTCAGCCATGTACAGTAACTATTCACTGCCCAGCATGTTTTGATTTTTTTCCCATTTCCATACTTCTTTTCTCTATTGTTTAATTTGCAATATGTGATAAAGATTATTTTATTATTTGACAAATAGTGTCTAATTTTCAAACAATATATCTCCTTTTAATATTTCAGAAGTGTGATATAAAATATAAATAACAAATTAAAATTCAATTACATCAGTACATCAGTTGAGCCTTTACTTTGTAAAGGGCACTATGTCTAACAGAAAAAAAGATGCAAAGAAGCCAGATTGCAGTGGGTTGAGGTATGACTGGGAGGTAAAGACATGGAGTCACGCTGTTCAGACTACATATTCAAAAAGCTTGGCAGTGAAATGCCTTCCAGATAAATTTACAGTTGGATATGGCACAATTCTGACAGTTGGCTCTAGCAAATTCTTTCAGATTTTTAAAACTATTTAATTATGAACATATGAACATAAGCCTTAATTAAGACAAATCTTTCTTCTGCCTGAATAAGAACTGCCAAGATGTCAGAGGGCAAGACTAAAAGTTCCCGTCTAAACACATTTTACAGTCTCCACATTTGCAGACTGTATAATGCTCAATACTACCAGCAATTACTCAGCACATTCTCACACTGTTTTAGGGTCACTTCTTCTGCAGTAGGAACTTTGGACTTATACAATAAGAAATATACAAGAAACCACAGAGTCAGAAACAGTTTGTACTACTCAAAGCACAATTTTTCTTCTGGGGGCCTCAGATCTATCCCTCAGATATTTCTTTTAACAAGACTCCCAACTACATCTTTTCAAGATTCACTGTCAAGAGACACCTGACTTTTGAGATCTTACCCTCCCTTAGTGCAGAAGTCCCACTTCTCCCACTTATCCTTCTTTCCTTGGTTGACCTTTCTGAAACCTAGATCTCTTACCGTTAAAAAAAAGGGTCAAATTTCCACAAATCCACAAAATGAACCCTTTTACTCCTGTGCTACAGTCCAAGACGTTGTCCTGAAGTAATTTCAGATTATTTTTCAAAAGTTGTTAGATCCTATTATCAATTTTTTGTGATGCATGTTGTTCATTTTATTCATAACATCTTTTCCTCAAACTAAACTGAACTTGAAGGAAACAGATACCTGCAAAACACTGATACAGGCAAACAGCCTTTAAATGCTTTGAAGTTTAGTTCTTACATGCCTTCAACATACAAGTTTATTCATCTTTCAAAATGAACATATCCTCTCAAACTGAAAGGTATGAAATTATTACAATAAAAGCAAACTAAATACATTAAATGCTGTATAATTATTTCATTTATATGGCTAAAGTTATTAGCTTATATATGGTGTCTTTAAAATAATTCCCATTTGCAGTTACATTTCAAAGTGCCAATTTGACGCACCAAGTCAGAAGGAATGCCATGATTCCCGCTGTGCTAAACTTACTGAAACAAATAGAAAAAACACTTTATTGTGTTTTGTTCCTGTTTTACTATTTTGTAATTGGACTACCCTACAGGAAATACTCTTCTTTATAATATATCACTAAGTTACTATAATAACCTTGTTTCATGCTCTTCCTTTATATATAAATATTTCTGAATTATCATTTGTCATGGGTAAAAATAGTATGACAGAAAAACCTTGAGACATTAATATAAAAGGTGTTTTAAACTACTTATAATGGCGATTGCTCCTAATTACATGATTGAATGCACATTTGGAGAAAGAAAATATGGACACACATACTTCTATCCAAGTATCTATGACATTGGACTACATAAAAACAGAGATGAAAAATATTTTGAAAAATGTGACTTCTCTAATTTTTTAAGAAATAGATTAACAGCATATGTCTCACTATTAAAGGACTATGAAGTTGGTTTCCTCCTTCTGATTATTAAATATGGATCAAAAATCAAAATTCTCTTGTATATAAAGGAGTCTTGAAATTCACTCCTGTAAACTATGACTTAGGGCTATATTCCATTATACTTATATATTACCGTGTGTAACATGGTTAGTTTTGACAAAGCAAGCAACTTTTTTGAAAGTGCAGATAACGTCATTGATGAATTAAAAGTGTTAATTCAGAAAATCCTAGGCAACTCCACCTCACATCTACCAGGACTTAAAATATTAAGAGAATTTTTAAAGTGAAAATAACTCTGAATGAAACTATTTTGTCACTTAAGTAATACAATTCCTTTAAATTGTTTTAAATCAAAGAAGTTTTATATAAACAATTGTGATAAACAGCAGTGAAATTTCTAGTATATAACGAAGTCTCATCACAGTCTATTAAAAAAATTTGTTGCTATGTTATATAAGTTATTTTTCTTGACACTAATTCTCATTTTTTAAGGATGTCTTTAAGGCAGAAACAAGAGCCTATGTAGTGTGATATAACATCTGACTTAGAATTTTATATAAATAACACCAGTTCCTCATGTTTTATCAGCACTTACTAAGGATCAAACTATAAGAATACTGGCCGGGCGCGGTGGCTCAAGCCTGTAATCCCAGCACTTTGGGAGGCCGAGGCGGTTGGATAACGAGGTCAAGAGATCGAGACCATCCTGGTCAACATGGTGAAACCCCGTCTCTACTAAAAATGCGAAAAATTAGCTGGGCATGGTGGTGCGTGCCTGTAATCCCAGCTACTCAGTAGGCTGAGGCTGGAGAATTGCCTGAACCCAGGAGGTGGAGGTTGCGGTAAGCAGAGATCGTGCCATTGCACTCCAGCCTGGGTAACAAGAGCGAAACTCCGTCTCAAAAAAATAAAAATAATAAAAAAAAGAATACTAAAAGATTTTATTTTACATAAAGACACATATAGAATTTTCTCAGAAATAGACACACTTATGAATAGTGAAAAAAAATAGAAAGGAATTAAACATAATCATGCAAATTACCTCCTATTGTATAATGTCCTAAAACTATTTGTGAGGTCTCAAGATGTAAAGATGCTATACAAACTCATTAAGAAAAAAAAATTCACTTATTTCATAAAACATTAATTAGACAAATTCTACAATGTATCTTTTGCGTTTATCTATCCCTACAGTATCTCACTGATGTTTATCCTTCTACACCAAAGACAAAGACATTTGATTGTGTTCACTCAGGTATAGCATACTCAATGATACAGAACCCTCTCCAGAGAAAAAAGGGAATTAAAGAAATTAGAAGATAACAGGTTGCATATTCTAGCTGTAAAAATAGACACTTTAGGAAAGATAAGTGTTTAAGTGGTCATATAAAAAGCTCAATTAAAACTAATTTAACTTCATCTCTTAGGACTTGTAAACCTATATTTTGAGCATTGAAGTGAGTTGACAGGACAAAGTTAGCCTTAATTATTCTTTATTGAAATAGACCAATTAATAACTAATTCCTACCAAAGTAATAAATTATTCCACTTACATATAACTGCAAGATTCTATCATGGTTTTGTAAAAAAGATAAATATTAATTTGTCACTTGATAAAATATTTTGTTAAACAAGTAATAATTTGTCTATATTTGGATTCATTTAAATTAAACATAAATTGAAAAGTAAGGATCATAGAGATTAGAGGCTTACTGAAAATTACAGTCAGTCCCACTGACAGAGCCAGAAGTAGAACCCTGGGAATGTAGGAAACCAACTGAAAGGCAAAGCAAATGAATTTGGGGATTGAGATGTTGAGTTTGACGTTCTTGAACAATCAAATGTCAAATAAACATTTAAAAATGTAAGTTTGAGATTAAAGAGGGTGACTAGGGCAGAGAAGAGAGACTTGAGAGACACTGATATACAGCGTGGATAAAAGCCAATGTATAAAATATGAACACAGAGTGAGAATAGGACCAGGAATGAAACTTTCTTACATGTGCAGATTATAGAAAAAATATAGGAGATAAAGACAGACCGTGGGTTAAATATTTTGCTTGAAATAAACAAAACGGACAGTAAATTATTAAAAACACAGTTTTGTCTTCCTTTAAACATAATGATATGTAGTTGCTTATATTCAACCAGTCCACGACTTTGATTACCAAAACTATGCACTGAGGTAGACACAGAAAGGAATTTCACCTTCTAGGCACAATGTAGTAGGTCACAGGAGGCCAGTCAATGCTCTCTGCTAAAATCTAGAAAAAGCTGGATAAACCACAACACCATATTTTTTAGAGGCCTAAGAGCTCTGAGAAAGCAAGGAGAATTAGACAAACAAAAGTTTCTAAGAGAGGAGAACTTTCTCAAGATGGGCTAAAGAGAAATCAGCAAAACTTTTAATGATCACTGGCACAGGGAGATGGGTATTATAATTGGAAAATTAAGAGAACAAACACATCTGTTTCCCCACTGGACACATGCTGAATTCAAGAGATTTGTGGGAGGCTAAAAAGAGAGGCTAGAAGCTTCCAAAATACAGAAATAAATGAAATGAATTGAGGGTTCAAGAGAAGCATAAAATGTAAACTGTCAGAACCTGAAAGGAGACAACTGACAAACCTCAAATCATAGTTGGAGATTTCAGCAACCCTCTATCAGAATCAAAAATAAATAAACAGCAGTAATGATATTCAAGAGCAAGATAACTCTATCCATTGCCTCAATCTAATCGATATTGATAGAACACTAAATATAACAATTGCACAATAAATATTCTTGTCAAGTTCACACAAAACATTCACCAAGAAGAAACCACATGCAGGGACAAAAATAAAGTTTCAAAAGATTATAATCTTACAGATTTAATTTTCTGGCCATAACAGAAGAAAATAATAGTAAAATCTAGAAGATACAGTTGCTTCACATCCTCACCAAAATTTGGGTTTTGCCAGTGTTCTTAATATTTATCCTTCAAGTGGGTATAAAATAGTAAGTTACTGTTGTTTTACTTTGTGTTTTCCTGATGACTAATGATGTTGAGCACACTCTCATGTGCCTATTGGATGTGCATATATCATCTTTCATGACATCTTTTACTCAAATATTTTAACGATTTTAAAACATTGTATACACCCTTTTTTATTTTTTTTTATTGCATTTTAGGTTTGGGGGTACATGTGAAGAACATGCAAGATTGTTGCATAGGTACACACATGGCAGTGTGGTTTGCTGCCTTCCTTCCCCTCACCTGTATCTGTCATTTCTCCCCATGCTATCTCTTCCCACCTCCCCACCTCCCCGTCCCTCCCCCATTTCCCCCCAATGGACCCCAGTGTGTAGTGCTCCCCTCCCTGTGTCCATGTGTTCTCATTGTTCAACACCTGCCTATGAGTGGGAACATGCGGTGTTTGATTTTCTGTTCTTGTGTCAGTTTGCTGAGAATGATGGTTTCCAGGTTCATCCATGTCCCTACAATGGAAGCAAACTCATCGTTTTTGATGGCTGCGTAATATTCCATGGTGTATATGTACCATATTTTCCCTATCCAGTCTATCGTCGATGGGCATTTGGGTTGGTTCCAGGTCTTTGCTATTGTAAACAGTGCTGCAATGAACATTCGTGTGCATGTGTCCTTATAGTAGAATGATTTATAATCCTTTGGATATACACCCTTTTTTAGAATAGTTTTAGGTTCACAGCAAAATTCAAAGGAATGCAGAGATTTCCCGTATTTCTCCTATCCTCACACAAGCAAAACCTCCCTCACCATCAACATTCTGAATCAGAGTACTACACTTGTTATAATGATGAACTAACATTGACACATCATTATCACACAAAGTTCATAGTTTGCATTAGAAATCATTCTTAGTGTTGTATATCCTAAGGCTTTTGACACATGTATAATAATATGGATCTATCATGATAGTATCATACAAAGTATTCTCACTGTCCTAAAAATACTCTGTCCCTTACCTTTTCATCTCTTCCTCCTCAACCATTAGTAACCCCTCATATTTTCACTATCTTTTAGTTTTGCCTTTTCCAGAATGTCACATGCTTGGAATAATACAGTGCATAATCATTTAAGATCGATTTCTTTCATTTAGTAACATACACTTAACTGTACTCCATGTCTTGTTGTGACCCGATGGCTCATTTATTTTTAACTCTAAATAATATTCCTTTGTCTAGATATACTATAATTTATTTAGGCCTTCATCTGCTGAAGAACATATTGGTTACTTCAAAGTCTAACAATTACGAATAAAACTGGTGCAGTAAACATCTGTGTGCAGGTTTTTCTGTGGACAGAAGTTTTCAACTACTTTGGGTAAATGCCAAAAATGCAATTGCTGGACTAGATAGTAAGAGTATGTTTAATTGTGTATAAAAATGCCAAAATGCCTTCCAAAGTGGCTTTACTTTTTTTGCATTCCCAGCAAAAATGAATGACAGTCCCTTTTGCTCCACATTCTCACCAACATTTGGTGGTGTCAGTGTTCTGGATTTTGGCCATTCTAATTGTGTAGTGGTATCTGACTGTTGTTTTAATTTGCAGTTCCCTAATGACATATTTTCACATGGTTATTTGCCATCTGTATATTTTACTTAGTGAGGTGTATGTTCAGATCTCTTGCCCATTTTAAAATCAGGTTATTTTCTTATTGTTGGATTTTAGCAGTTCTTTTTATATTTTTATGCCATTTATTTATCTGACATGTTTCTTTCATAAAATTGTTTAACCATTCTGTGGATTATCTTTTCATTACCTTGACAGGGTCTTTTGCAGAGCAGAAATATTTAGCTGTAATTAAATCTAACTTACCAATTATTTATTCCGTGCATCATGCCCTTGGAGTCGTATCTAAAATGTTATCACCAAATCCAAGAACATCTGTATTTTCCAGGTTATCGTTTCAGAATACAGTAGTCATGTGTTTTCTATTTAGGACTATACTTCATTTTGAGTTAATTTTTGTGAAAGGTCTGTGTCTAGTATGTCTAGATTCTTTTTTTTTTTTTTTTTTTTTTTGGAATTTGTATGTCCTAAGGTTCCAGTATCATTTATCCACTGAATTGCCTTTCTTCCTTTGTCAAAGACCAGTTAGTTGATTCTGTGGGCCTATTTCAGGGCTCCGTATTCTGGCTCATTTATCTTATTTGTCTATCCTTTCAATAACCTCGACTACTGTAACTTTAGAGTAAGTCTTAAATTTGGGTATTGTCAGTTCTCAGACTTTGTTCTCCTTCAATATTATGTTAGTTATCCGAGCCTTTTGCTTTTCTATATAAGGTTTGGAATCAGTTCATCCATTAGCATGATATAACCTCCTGAGATTTTGATTGTGATTACACCGAATCTGCAGAACGAGTTGAAAAGAACTGACATCTTGAGAATTGTGAGTCTTCCTGTCCAGAAACATAAAATATGTTTACATTTATTTTATTTTCCTTCAATTTCTTTCATCAGACTTTTTAGATTTCCTCATATAGATCTTGTAGACATTTTGTGAGATTTATTAAGTATTCCCTTTGCTAATTTAAATGATATTATCTTTTAAATTTTAAATTCTAATTGTATAGTGCTGGTATATATGAAAAAAATTAACATTTGTATATTAACCTTGTATCTGGAAACCTTACTTATTAGTAAGAAACTAATAATTGCTGATTAGTTCTAGGACAAATGTAGTTTCATTTACTTCTTCCCAAACTGTACACCTTTATTTCCTTTTCTTATCTCATTACATTAGCTACTGCTGCCAGTATAATGCCAAAAAGCAGTGGGCAGAATGAACATCCTTGCCTTATTCCCAATCTTAGCAGGTCTTAATTTTGGGTTTATATCTTTTTAAAAATAATTACTTATATATCCATAATCTTTAAAAACTATAATAAATGCATGGAGTAATTTCATTTCGTAAAAAACTGCCAAACTATCTCCCAAAGAGGTTATAACCTTTATTTTAACTGATTATTTCACTGCATCTGAAAACTTTTAATGTTTAATTTAATTATTCAGTTCAAAATATTTTTTTTAAATTTCCCATTACTTATTTCCTGACCTATAGTTATTTAGAAAAGTAACTAGTTTCTCAATGTTTAGACTAGTATGGCTAAATATGAGAGATAAATTGAGTTTTTAAAATATAAAGTCATGGATGCTGTAGAGGGGATCCAGATCACATAGGGCATTGTCTGAATTTTGTCTTTTACTCTAAGAGCAGTTTGAAATCACTAGCAGGTTTTGAATATGATTTGGCCAAATTGGTAATATCACTTGGGCTCCTGTGTGAAGAATGGTCTTTACGGATACCAGTTGCAAGAGAAATCTTGAATCTAACTGCATTTTGAAATTATGTGTAATGGGATTCTTCAAAATACTGATGTTAACTTCTACCTCTCCAGCACATACATGTGCATGCCAGTGATTCTCATTCAATTGATCAGAAGTTTGGGTTACATATTGGGATTTTGTTAACCACCCTCACCACACCCTCAGTCCAAGATTTCAGCTGCTGTAAAATCCAGCAATGATGGTGGCTTGGACTAAAGTGATAGTCTTACAGGCTGTCAGTCTTTTAATATTTTGGATTTGTTTTTAAAGGAGAGTCAACAATAGTTTCTGATTGACTGAGTGTAGAGTGTGAAGGATTTTTTTTTTTTTTTTTTTTTTTGAGATGGAGTTTCGTTCTTGTTACCCAGGCTGGAGTGCAATGGCATGATCTCAGCTCACCGCAACCTCCGCCTCCTGGGTTCAGGCAATTCTCCTGCCTCAGCCTCCTAAGTTGCTGGGATTACAAGGCAATTCTCCTGCCTCAGCCTCCTAAGTTGCTGGGATTACAGGCACGCGCCACCATGCCCAGCTAATGTTTTGCATTTTTAGTAGAGACGGGGTTTCACCATGTTGACCAGGATGGTCTTGATCTCTTGACTTCGTGATCCATCCGCCTCGGCCTCCCAAAGTGTTGGGATTACAGGCTTGAGCCACCGCGCCCGGCCCCAGGATAATTTTTAAAAGACTGGAAGAGTCAAGGACTACCCACAATTTGGGGGTAAGCTAACTTCTGTTGAACTACAAGATGAATCAGTGGTTGTGAGGAGAGATGTAAGGTGGCCGAGGTACGGCATAGTATACAACATACCACAGAATTAAGTGCCTGAGGTAACTGTGAGAGCGGGTGACTGGATTAAGGTGGAGAACCAAAAATACTGGAGGAGAAGAATTCAAGGAGTATAGGCCAGGTACTGAACACCTCATCTATGTGGGATATTGAACTAACCAAGAATCAGGACAAAAGTTGGACAAAGCGAGCCCAGAGACAAACTTTAAAGATGAAGAGTGTGACCAAATGATCCATAGGTGACTACAGGAAGGATGGGTAACAGGCAATATGATGTAATGAGAAACACATTTGATAGATTTTCAAACGAGAAAGGTAAAATAAAGAAGCATCAATGGGAAATAAGGCACTTACCTACTTCAGTACAACAGATGTGAGGAGAAAACAGCATCATGTATTAAATAATTTTATAGGATATCATGCTACTTTCCTTTAATTGCAGATTAAAGGGAATGAACATCTAAGTTTGATATTGTAAAACAATCCTGCAAAGAAACATTGTACGAATGTACACTCTTACCAATAGTGTTCCCTATCCATCCAGTTACACCAAACAGAAACCTGACAGTTAATTCTCTTCTCCCATCCTTCATGTTTTACATCCTAAACGTCTCTCCAATCCCTGCATTATTACTTGAGCTCTATCTCTCATATCCATCTCTTACCAAAATCAGTAGTATGAGAGCCTCCCAGGTAGACCCTCTATATTCATTTTAGATCCTTCTGAACCTTTTTATTTCAGCAAAAATATTTTTTTGATTCTACAATTATTCTACAGTTATGTCTCTCAAATGCTTATTTTAAATACTTACCTAGTATACTAAGTGATCCTAGTATAAAAAAAAAAAAAAAGAATATTTAGTAATACTAAATACTCCTAGTATGAAGACAAAATTTCTCAATGGTGTTTCCCAAGATTGGCCCCTACCTACACCTTCAACCTCATCTCCCACAATGCATCTCGGTATTCCCTGCTTTTTAGTCACATTGGTCTGCAGTTACTTGCATCTAACACATGCCCACAAAAATTTTGCATCAGAAATCTCTCATGTATGCATTGGCCTATTAGCCTATATCCACTTACCCTTCTTTCAGACTTCGGCTTGATTTACTCTTTGTTGAAGACTCCCCTGTCAAATCTTCCTATAATTTACACTCTTAGCAATACTTCGCCTTTGTAGAATTATCTTAGTTATAATTTTATATACATTTGTGTGGTTATTTGATCAATGCCCACCTGCCTGCCCATCATCCAATTTTCATGAGGATAAAGCTCATGAAAATTTGCTCATAATTGTATCCCCAGTTTCTATTTGTACTTTTCATATGTGAGAATTCAATAAATATTTGAAAGACTAAACCAGGTGTAAGAGTATCTCCACAAATTTTCAATGCCACTGTGCCTTCAACGGTCTTACACCATAACTCTTAAACTAGAGTCATCTCTTAGATATAAATGCTAGTAGTGTCGCCAAATACAAACATTGCTCAAAGCAATAAATATTTCAGTGTAATAACCCCTTTTTTTAAAGAAATCCTCTAAAATATCGTAGATTAGATCTTAGCATCTTGCATATAACTTCACTTCCAAACTTCAATAAATTTTACTGTCAATCAGCATTCTTAATTCTATCTTAATACACATACTAAATTTAAAAATTCTATTAAAATACATAATCATGTTGCAAACATATATAACTTTTCCTCTATTATAACCTCCAAATTGTTGGTTGAAATTCAAAGTGTATGTAATCATACACTGTAACTCTTACTTACAGATAGTCCTTACAAAGCCTAATACCCTTTAAATTATCAATTGTAGATAAAGAGCCTGAGGTCATTAACTTAAAGAAAGAAATTAAAAATTATTAATAAAAATGTGATACATACACATTTGAAGTTATCATTAAGATTAGAAAATCACTATAAATGAAAATTTTAGAAAACAGTGCAAAAATCATCCCTTTCTGGTGGTAACTTCTTTCTTTCCTTATCAGTTACTATATAGCTGTGATGATTTTCAGATTTTCCTTTACCCACTGCCTCCTCCCCACTGGTTTTGCTTTAATCTTCTCTCATGATTTTAGAATTAATAAATGCATGCTGATGACTTACAATATTTTATGCACATCACTGGCTTCCATCTAAATACTTTCAAAAAACCACCTCCTTGCCAGTAAACCTACCCCTAGGCACTAAGCTTTGAAAGCAGAAATTGCGTGCTGTTCAGTATTACACTCTAGCACCCAGCCTTGTGCCTGGTATTTGACAGGCCCCATAACTGAACTGAATATAATAATCAAGAACAGAAAAAGGTTTGCCTCATATTGTTTTTAGGAAACATATATGGTAATTATAATCACTTTCTGTATAATTAGAGATAAACCTGAAATGTGATAAGCCATTCAAAAATATTCAATTTGAATCACAGTACAAGGAATGCGTGTATACAATATATACACTTTCAAACACTAAGGATTTTTTTTCCAAAGTTCATTTTTAAGGCTGAGTGCTCTAACAGTAACACAATAATCTAGATTTAGTCACATCAAATTAATCTACCATGTTAGATATTTATAAGGATATAAAATATAAAACCTGACTTACAAAAATTTATTCATGGTCCTAATCTATTTGGCAATTTAAAAATACTCTGTTTCTATACATCATCATATTTAAAATGTATTTGTTTTTATAAAGAGGCAGAAAAATCATAATCACAGGCATACGATGATTTAGAAATGTCTAGAAATCATTAGTTTGCTCATATATGTTTCAAAGGGTATATGTTAGTGTTGGTATAGTCAAGAAACCTTTTGCAATATGTCATCTACAGAAATATGTGTGACAAAAACATTTATCATACTCTTTAAATTAAACAGGTAGGTACGGGCCGGGCGAGGTGGCTCAAGCCTGTAATCTCAGCACTTTGGGAGGCCGAGGTGGGTGGATCACAGGGTCAAGAGATCGAGACCATCCTGGTCAACATGATGAAACCCCGTCTCTACTAAAAATACAAAAAATTAGCTGGGCATGGTGGCACGTGCCTGTAATCCCAGCTACTCAGGAGGCTGAGGCTGGAGAATTGCCGGAACCCAGGAGGCAGAGGTTGCGGTGAGCCGAGATCACGCCATGACACTCCAGCCTGGGTAACAAGAGGGAAACTCCGTCTCAAAAAAAAAAAAAAAAAAAAAAAAAAAAAAAAAAAAAAAAAAAAAAAAACAGGTAGGTACTTTGGTGGAAGTACTGAAAGGACAATCAATTCTGAAAAAAATTCAGATGAACAGAACATAATCCCAAGTAAATATGAAATGCAGGACAAGTCTTATATTAATGCCAAAGAACAATAGACTTTCCTTTCAGTGGAAGGCCCCATGAAAGGTACAACCTTGAGACTGCAATTAATGGTAATGACTGGCTCAAACTGACTACCCATTGTATTTAAATTATTTAATATAGTTTCCTCACATGCAATCACTTACCTTTAATTATATGTCAAAACTAGTGATTATTTTCATCATAGCAAGACAATTTTTAACCTTATTTCACTATTAAAAAGAAAAAGAAATCAGATTCTCCAAATAGCTTTTTCATCCAAGGTGCTTAAATTTCAACCCAATTCTTACCTTTGGGTGAGAAATGTCTCAACCAATATTCCCCTCCCAGAATATGGAATTATAAACAACATCTAAGGGGATGAAGGAAGAAATGAAATATGAAGGAAAAATATGACAATGACAAATATAATGCCAGTAAGTAATTTAACCTTATTGTAAATCATTTTTCTTTCCCCATCTAAAAGAAAAAAAATTACTCTAAACTCTCCTGAAAGATCAGAGAAAGACACTAGTAAGATAATTGGTTTGTAAACATAGCACAGATAACGACTAAAAGGATTACCTCTGTGGTCCAATGACAAACACCCATTTCCACTAAAAGTTGATGCTAAGGAAGATCTCTAAATAAAATTACCACTATTACTTCTTCTATTCCCCAGCCAAAGTAATGGCCCCTAAAATGGGACACTGCTATAAGCCTGAAGTTAGAAAATGTACTAAATTAAACTAAATTTCTTAGGCCCCTTGGGAAACATTAGGAAGACTGAACTTTAAATATCTGTATATAATTTCAGGATATCTACAATTTTATTCCTTTAATGCAGCTTTTCTCTAATGTGTGCCTAAAGTGTACTGACCAAGTACTTACTATATCCCACGGCCTAGATAGGACACACACACACACACACACACACACACCCCTAAAAATTTCCGAGAGGTAATGAGTTCTGCAAGAGTAATGAGTCTGGGTTCAAATTCTGGCTCCTCCAATTTTGTGCCATGTGCTCAAATTACTTTACCTCTTTCATTCAATTTTTATTCATCTATCCTTTATTGATCCCTTTTAGAAAAGATGACCCTGAAGCTGAGAGCTGAGTAGCAAGAAGCGGCAAGGTATGGAAGAGCCCACCATGTAAGAAGGAGCCCAGGTAAGCATCAGGTCCAAGCTGGAAAGTTTTAGGGATGGAAGGATGGTTGGTCAGAAGATTTGTGAGCAGGGTTGAAAGAGGTTAATGAGTCAGGAAGATCACAAAGCTATTTGCAAGACACATTAGGAGTAAGGAATTTGTCATTTACTGTAAGCAAAATAGCAAGCCATTGGAGAGAACAGTCACAATTTGGTTCATCTTGGTGATCTGTGGAAAATTGGTTTTTAAATAAATAGTGAAAAAAGGGAAACTGTATTAGGAATTTTTATACAGCTTTTTACTGATTAGGTATAGGTGTGAAAAAGAAAAATTTTCCATGAATTCCAGATTTGCAGAGATAACTAGAGATTGTGTAACTGCCGTTTACTCAGATGGAAAGACTAGTGGACTAACTGGTTCAGTGGAAGGAAGACTGTGGTGAGAAATCCAGGGATCTTAAGACTTGCCAGCAAGGTGAAACACCATCTCCACTAAAAATACAAAATTAGCAAGCTGTGGTGGCGCACCCCTGTAGTCCCAGCTACTTGGGAGGCTGATGCACCAGAACTGCTTGAACCTTGGACGGGGAGGATACAGTAAACTGAGATTGCGCAACTGCACTCCAGCCTAGGCGACAGAATGAGACCCTGTCTAAAATTAAACAAAAAAAAAAAATCCAGAACTCACCTTTGGGTATGTTAAAGTTGAGTTGTTATTTACATATTGAAGTGGCTAAGTGTTTGAGTTTGTAAAGTTGAAGTTTAGGGGAGATATCAAAACCAGAGGTGTAAGTATGACAGTTATCATCAAATAGATAGTTACTTAAGGAAAGAGATGATAACTATCTAGAAACAGAAGGGAAAGTAGTAGAAACAAGGCATTCCAATATTATATCACTATTTAGACATTGAAAAGAGGAGGGCATAGCTACCTAAGAGACTTAAAAGGAACGGCAGATGAAGCAGGGGAGGAATAAAATAATATAGCATAACTTAAGCCTAGAGGAAAAAATGTTTCAAGAAGGGATGGTCACTTGAAGCAAATGCTGCAGAGGGGTCAAATACAAATTGTAGATTTAGCAACACAGAGCAGTCTCACTGAACCGACAGCAAGAGATGCCCAGGTGGAGTGGATTAAGTTGAGAGCAGGAGATTAGAAAATGAAAAACCTTTATTGAGAACTCTTTCATTGGGTTTTGAGAGTAAGGAGCAAAATGGAGTGGCACCTGGAGATGAAAATGTAGACAGGTTTTATTTTTTTGTCTTTAAGATGAACCATATGCAAGCATGCAGATGGAAATAATCACATAAAAGCAAAAATTCTTGTTGCAGGAGAGCAAGGGTAATTAGACAGGTGAAACTTTTGTGTGTGTGTGGTTTGGTTTTGCATGTTTTTCTTTTTGTTTGTTTGTTTTTTGTTTTTACTTTAGGTTCTGGGGTACATGTGCAGGTCATGCAGGGTTGTTGCATAGGTGCATATTACATCCGGCATTTCTCCCCATGTTACTTTGGAAAAGACTACAGGAAATGGGATCCAGATCACAAGTGAAGGTGTTGGCCTCTGACAGGAGCAAGGCCTTTCCAGCCATCATAAGCAGCCATTGAAACTATGGTCTATTCCCAGTTCACTGCATGTCTGAACATATCACAATAGCTATCACCAAATAACATCTTGTACATCAAGAACACACCAAGAGCATTTACATTTTTTATTATTATTAATTTTTTTAAGAGACGGATTCTGACTACATTGCCTAGGCTAGAGTGCAGTGGCTGTTCACAGGTGTGAACAACAAACACTAAAGCCTCATACTCCTTATGCCTCAAGTGGTATTCACACCTTAGCCTCCTGGGTAGCTGGGACTACAGGTGCCAAGGGAATTTTTTAAATAGAGTTTAGAATATCCTATATGCCATCTCCTTGCCTCCAAAAAACAAACAAACAAACAAACAAACAAACAACAGCAAAAAAAAAAAAAAAAAAACCCTCTTTGTAGACTACAAAAAATTATTCATGATTCACTGATTTATTAAATAAATACTTATTGACTAAAATGTTTAATAAAAGTAATTCTTTAGATAATTCCATGGGTACAAAACTTACAAAGGCATTAAAATAATATACCACAATCAATATTTTTCAATGAATATCAGATATTATAGATGTACCTTAGTAGATATCATAATTAATCTATTTACAAGAAAAATAAACTAAAATATCACATTGCTGTCTTTTTATAGGTACCACAATGTAGAAAGCTAATGTCCAACCAAGAGCAACTTGTACTATAGTTTCAGTAGAGTATAATAGTTCATGCAGTAGTTTCATACAGCATAATGAACTACACTTCATAATGTAAATGGTTCCTCGGTGGTTGAATAACCACATTTTAACTAAAAATGCGAACATGAATAATCAATGCTAATTAATTCAGTGGCACTGGTACCTATGTCTCATGCTTATTGCATATTGATGATTTTACAAGCTAGATTGTCTGTTTAATTCTTAATCACACTTAATTACTTGAATGAGTAATCTAGGAAGTATAACTTACGCAATTTCAAAGAACCGTCTAGAAATTAGAAGACAGGGAACCTATGTCAATGTTCTATGATCGTGTTCACTGATAAAATTGGAAGAACTTCATAGTATATGTATTAATCTATCAGAGACAATCACAGATTCTTAATATATTTCTCCAAAAATTATTTGAAATTGATTCTAATGGACTTAAATCATGTCTCCTTTCAACTAGGGGTCTGCAAACTATAACACAAGAACTAAATCCAGAAGGCTGCCTGTCTTTGTAAATAACTTTTTATTGGAACCCAGCCACATCAACGCAGCCATATCCATGCATTCACATATCGTCTACAGATACCTCTGTACATTAAAGTGACAGTTGTCATATTGCAAGTGATAGTTCGATACATTTGGAATATACTGTTTATGTGCTTATAAATAATAATTTATCTGTAAATCTATTCTATTACATTTCCTAGATTACTCATTCAAGTAATTAAGTGTGATTAAGAATTAAACAGCACAATTGAGTAGTTGTGACAGGAATTATGTAGCCCAGAAAGCTAAAAATATATGCTATCTGGCTATCTGGCCTTTTACATCAAAATGTTTCCCTATTTCTAACTGACTGTCAAAAGAAGCAACACATCTTTTAAAAAGTACTTACCAGAATGGAAGATTTTTTGTCCCAAAATGAAATAAAAACAAATACCTTCAATGGAAGGTATTTAATACACATTATAATAACTTGTAGAAATGATGGATAAAAAGTTGTATTGATTTTCTTCTAAATATGACAAGCCATAAGAAATGAGAAATATTATAACTAAATGTCAATGTATATCCTCCAGAAGAGATGACTTATGAAAAACCTAAGGCCAGCTATTTTATTATACTGTATTGTGACATAGACCCCAAATAATTAAAATGAGCAATAACAAAATAATGCCAATGTGCTTATAAACAGTAATCTATTATCTGTAAATCTATTCTATTAGTTTTCTTACGTTGTTTAAGACAAATATAATTACAAAATACGTATTCAAAACATGTAAACCACTAATTTTCCACTTGCAAAAGCCTGATTCAAAAAGCAATTTACTTTATGGTTTACTTAAGCTTTGCAACTACATTAAAATATGATAGTATATACACAACAGCTTGTTAACAAGATTATCATAACATTAAAATCATAATGTGGCACTTCAATTATGGATACTTAAAATTAAAGCTAATCCTCACAGTACCAATTTTTATCTCCCAAATAATTTTAGCTATTGGATGCTCATTCAAAGTCTGTATCTGAAATGATAAGCATTCTAGAATAACGACTTAGCTCTGCACTTTTTCTTTGGTAGCAAAACAAAAGCTGCATCCCTTCTTTCCTAGTCTTTAATACACAATTTTTTGAAACTAAGGGGGAAATGCAGTATTTTTCCTGACCTTGCTTGGCTCAGTACTTCCTACTCATGTTGTTGTTGCCAATGCTGTTGTTTCAAACAGATACATTCTGTATATCAATGGTACATATTTTCTTTTCTGGTTTTATCATTCCAAATATATTGAACAGTCACTTGCAGTATTAATTTGGATTTTTCCTGCAAATATTGTGTTTGAACAAATGTCACCTAGCACATACTAGGCACCAGGTGGAACAAACCAATGCTTAGATTAATGAGTATTATAATGCATTTCATAAATAAATAATTAATAACTTAATCAAGTTAACCTATTAACCTATTTCATTTGTTCTACTGTTTCATCAGATTTGTACTTGATAATTATGTAATCAGTATTTCTCACATTCAAATTCCAATTCAAGTTTAAAGTGAAGAAAAAGATTCTAAAATGACAGGATTCTGTATTTATAAATGCCATTTGATAACAAAACCATAAATAATCCAAAAGCGTTGCTGACCATATGGCTGATTTTATTAAACAGTGGTAACAACTTACTTAAGAGTTTTTTCTTCTCTTTCTAATAAACGGTGGTAAAATTAAATTATATTTGAGCCATCTGATACTGAGTGTCAAGTCTTGCTTTCAGTCACTCTTGAAGTAAGTGAACGGAAGTAATATTCCTAATTTACATGGCAAAGAGATAATACCAAATGTCTGTGTCCATGTGGGTGCATGTGTACATATGTATATAAAGACATATACAGACATTCATGTTACACAATGTACATTAAATTGATTACATAAATTATGAAATTACGTAAAATTAATTACATATATTTTCTGACCTGTATTGGAACGATGTTTATTAGAGCAAGTGCATGATTATCTAATGTAATGCTACACTTTTGTCTTTCGATTTCAAAAATGTCTGAAAGTACTCATCCTGATGGCCTTGATGTTCATGTGTTAGGTGGCATAAACCAAATCAAGGAACACGCTCTGGGCATGATGAAATATGTGTTTTTCTAGCATAGAAATGATAAAGACAAGATGTTCTCTGTGCATAGAAGACAAGAGTATACACCTCCTGTGGTGATTTGGGGAATTGGTCTTTCAGGAGGTTCCTACTAATCTTCTTAGTGATAAAACATAATGAATACAGAATTTTAGAGTGACTAAAACAGAAAAGAGCTGAAACATTGCTTTTGAATCCAATCTCACTGCTCAAACTTCTCATGTAGTACACACTGGTACACAGGCATTTCTGATTATAAAGGAATTTGTTTTTGAACACTTTGAAAATAAAAGAAGTTAAACATGTTAAATCATCTATTATTATCTGCATCATTACATAACATTTTCAGAATGTTTAAAAAATTATTTACTTTCCATACTATTAAACAATCTAATTTCACTAGAATTATTTTAATACTTTAGCATTTTATTTTATATTTTTCTTCATTGCCACTTCGACTTTTCCCTCATAACTTTATATTTACTATCTAAGTTACCTAATCAATTTTCTAATCTCATTACTTAGGATGCCTTCTCCTTCCTCTCTTCTATTTTTAACTATTATAAAAGAATTTCATAGAACCAACTGTATCTCTGTAATCCTAATGAATACACCTGTAAGGCAAAGTAACTCCATACTCTAAATGCTGTCACACTGCAAGTTGCCCTTGACTGCAAAGGGGAGATGATATAGAAATAGATAGATACATACATTCTCTACATAATACATCCCACATATAGAAGCATGCGTACACATGCACATACACACACAAATCTCTATGAAGAAGATGAAGTAGAATAATGATAATATTCTTATCTTGAAATATTATTCAGATGAACAAAATTACTCAGTTCACGGTTTACTAATCACAGTCTACTCCGAATCATAGTTCATGTGGAAGTATCAGTTAAAGTATCAGTGTAGTTCAACCATATATTTAGCAAGAGATGCAATATTAACTCAAATAATAAAGAGCTAAAATAATACCTAGGTTCCAGTAGTAACATAATCCTTAGGTCAGATGGTAGTCCGCACCAGTACTATTAGATAGTAACAGAGGAGTGAAATTAAAGACATACTTTAGGCTAATACACATAGAAGGGATATACCAGAAAAGCTGAAAATTACCTCTTTTAAATATCTTGGAATCTCTCTTCAGACCTCAGCCTTTCAATAAAAGGTTAGATTGCTATTTATATTCCTTTTACCTCTAAAAGTCCTTGAGTTGAAGGTAAAGAAACAACCACATTAAAGCAATTTTAACCTTTTGACTCAAATAATATTTAGAAATGTTATCCCTTTTAAAAACTACTTTCCAAGTTTACATGGTTATACTTTCATATTTAATTCTGCATAAATGGCTGTGTTTATGATGCACCTAAAAATTGTATTATGCACACCAGAAAAAAAGCCAGCACAGATAAACTGCGCAACTCAACATCACCATCTAGTGACAAAATTCTTAACACGTGAGGAAGGCAAGCAAAAAAGAATACATTTCAGAGACATTATGTACTGGTAGTTCATCTTTATATCACTAATGTAAATATAACAGGTCTCACTAAATGGACTTGGCTCTGCGAATAAAACAACGCCTAATTGGCAATGTTGGCACCCCAAAAACAATCTGCATTCTTAATAAATTTATACCATAGAGGTATACCCATAAATTTATTAATTATCTATATTTAATGTGTATTAAGACATTGTCAAAGAACTCCTATTAGCATTTTTACCTTTTTAATTAATGAATATTCTATGCATAACTCCTTTTTTCAGAATCTAATGTCAGCTTTTCTCAAGTTATTCAATTCAAATACTTTCCCATTGCGTATACCTATTACCCTTAGCACTCTACTGCCTATGAGACTGAAAAGGGACATGGGAGGCTGAGCAGGGCAGATCACCTGTGGTCAGGAGTTCCCGACCAGAATGACCAACATGGTAAAACCCCCTCTCTACTAAAAATATTCAAATTAGCCAAACATGGTGGTTCATGCCTGTAATCCCAGCTACTTGGGAGGCTGAGGCAGGAGAATCACTTGAACCTAGGAGGTGGAGGTCACAGTGAACAGAAATCACAACACTGCACTCCAGCCTAGGCAACAAGAGCAAAACTCAGTATGAAAAAAAAAGAAGGGGGAAAAAAGACAACACAATATTAAACGTGGCTCCATCCTTCCTCTTGATGGTCAGAATTTATCACAGGGACTAAGACAGGTACAAAATATTACCTTGGCATTAGAGAGTTGAATCAGCCAAGATCAAGTACAATGAAAAGAAACTGAGAATTTTGCCTTTGAATTCATTATCATACTATAAATTAGAGATTTGACTTACAGATGACGCACTTTTTTCCTTTCTTTAAAATGTTTTTTTAAGGCCAGGCGTGGTGGCTCACGCCTGTAATCCCAGCAATTTGGGAGGCTGAGGTGGGTGGATCACGAGGTCAAGAGATCGAGACCGTCCTGGTCAACATGGTGAAACCCCATCTTTACTAAAAATACAAAAAACTAGCTGGGCATGGTGGCACGAGCCTGTAATCCCAGCTACTCAGGAGGCTGAGGCAGGAGAATTGCCTGAACCCAGGAGGCGGAGGTTGCGGTGAGCCGAGATCGCGCCATTGCACTCCAGCCTGGGTAACAAGAGCGAAACTCCATCTCAAAAAAAAAAAAAATATATATATATATATATATATATATATTTTTTTTAAGTCATCATTTTCAGAAATCCTGTATAAGATTTCCACACAGTCATGGCACTACAATGGACCACGTAGAAGTTAGACAAGATGTACTGCTTCTAGTATTCTATATGCTAAGATGGCAGTGAACTTCTCCATTAAATTCCATTATTTATGTATTACGTATGTAATTCTTGTAAGCACATACATCATTAAAAGGATATAATGTATACAAACATATTTTATATCTTTTTATTAACTTTTATAAATTATAAAGCATTCTCTACTATATATCCTAGTTCCTCATATCAATCCTAGGAGTTTTTAAATCTTATGTTACAAAAAAGTAAGACTAAAATAATTTATTTACCAAAAATTATAGTTGGAGTCCCAAATTTGATTCTTAGTATTGATTCCAGTATTAACTTCATATTTTGTTTTTAGGTTTCTCCATTTTTCCTTCACTATTTTTCTAATCATTCATAATATATTCCCATTACAGAAAATTTAGAATGAAAAAGTATAAGCCTCAAAAATGTGACTGTCATTCTTATATTTTTTCTCTGCATCTTTTAGGTTCAGTTGGGATCATACTCTATAAGCAATCTGTTTCTCTCTCTCTCTCTCTCTCTCTCTTTCTCTCTGTGTATATATATATATATATATATATATATACACACACACACACACACAAACAGATTTATGTAAATTATAAATACGTACATTTTAAACATATATAAATCTCTGTATACATAGATTTATATATAGATATATAAATTTCTATCTATAAATATATTTATATATATCTATAGATATATATAAATATATCTATATATATAGATATATATAAATATATATCTATATATACAGATTTTTATATAATTTATAAATATTTTATTATAAATATAAATAAATACATACATATTTATATGTAATATATAAATGTGTGTGTGTGTATATATATATATATATTTATGTTACATATATAATTTCCTTATCTGTTGCCTTAATAGTAGACATTTAGTTTCTATTACATTTGTTCATGGTTATATTCCATAATTTGAGGCTCACATTCATATTATCCATAATTTCTATGGCTTCTGTATATTCCTAGAAGGTAACTTAATACAAAAAAGGTATGTTTGTTTTAAGTCTCTTAGTACTTACTGGCACAATCCTTTCCTTAAATGCAGCAGTAATTTTCAATCCTCTGAGAATGTGAGAATGGCTGTCTCACCATTTCATTTCTAGCCATCTGTGAGAATGGCTGTCTCACTATTCCATCTCTAGCCTCAAAAACTTCCTTCCCACTAAACTGTATTAGCAGCAATAAGCAAGAGATGGGTGTATTTTTATGAAATTTACACTTTCTGTGTGCCATCAGAGTTGAATATTTTCAAGGGTTTCTTAATCATACTTTGCCAATTATCCACTGAGCTCCCAATTTTTAAAATCTGTCATACATATGGCAATATAGTACATTGATGTCTTTTAATTTTGTGATGTTCCCCATTTGCATAAGCTTTTAAAAATAAGTTTGTTTTGTTTTCAATTGGCACATAATAGTTGCACATATTTATTGGATAGTGTGATGTTTTGATACATATTAGATTGTATAATGATCAAATCAAGGTAATTAGCATATCTATCACCTCAAACACTTGTCATTTTTTTTTGTGGTGACAATGCTCCAAATTCTAACTAGTTATTTTAGAGTATACAATATATTACTGTTGACTATAGTCATCCTACTGTGCTATAAAACACCAACCTCTCCTCATTTCCACTCCATACTACTCTCCCAAGTCTCTGGTAACCACTATTCTACCTACTTCTACAAGATGAACATCTTTAAATTCCACAAAAGTGAGATCATGCAGTGTTTGCCCTTCTGTGATTAGCTTATTTCACTTAACATAACATCTTCTAGGCTGATCCATGTTGTTGCAAATGATAGAAGTTGTTTTTTTTTTTTTTAATGGAATCAAAACTTAGTGATTTCTTCACCTACTTTTTAATGTCTCATCTATTTCCCCATCTCAATTTCAAAGAGTCACTTCTATATTCCACTGGACTTTGACTGTTTCATTTATTTCCTTTAGCTTTTTAAAAATGCATAAAATTTCCTTTGGTCCATGTGAAGTGAGAATATAAAGTCTTTTTTGTTTTTGGTCCAAACAGCAAAAAGAAAAAAAAAAATTCTTTTATACCATTTACTGAGTGATTGAACATGTCCTGTATTATTTGGGGTACTTTACCATATAATAAATTCATCAGATCTTTATAGTGTCTATTATCAATTAGAGATATTATTTGTTTTAAGTAACACGTAGAAGAACTTAAGAATTTTCCATCTTCATTTTGAATATGATCACATTAAAAGACGTCTAATTCTTAGGGAGGTTTTGTTGTTAATTCTATTGAGCTTTCTGTGTATAAATCATGTATTTATAAAATAAGAGCTACCTTATGTCCTCTATATCAAGTCACACTTTTTAGTTTTGGTTTTGTATCTATAACCAGGTTAAGGATCTACCTTTTACTATTAGTTTTCTAAGAAAGTAAGTGTGTCTATGTGTGATGTGTGTGAACACAGTTTAGTTTCAGTCTGGCCGCTCCATTGTTGAGAACTCTGTTAAGTGACAGGGAGTCACGTGTCACATTAGTAACACAAAAACATCCCTTTAGGGCAGCACAGACCAAACCCCAGCCACTAACCACATAAAAACATTCAAATTTAAATTAATAAAAATTAAGTAAAATTAAACATTCAGTTCTTCAGTTACACTCATCACATTTCAGGTACTCAGTGGCCATATACGGCTAATAGCTCTCACACTAAATGGCACAGATGGAGAACATTTCTCTTATCACAAAAAGGTCTTCTTTGGCAGCTTCGGTCTAGATGTCTCTATGAGCCACAGAACAATGGCCAGGAATTCTATTCCCCTATCCTTTTCTTCTTAGGCACATTATATTTCAGTCTAGTCTTATTCTGTTAGAGAAGGTTATTCAAAGTTTTAAATCCCCAAATATGTTTCTGGCACACATTTTCCTAAGCCCTGTAATTGCTTAGACATCTGGGTGGACTCTCCTTCTTTCTTATCCCAGTACACTATTCTTGGAAATCACATGCCTTCCCATGGCTACAAGTATCAAAATACAAACAAGTCTCAAATGTGCACACCAACCCCCAAGTCTTTTCCCTGAGTTGTTGAATTATATTTTCCCTCTGCCTACTGCACATTTACATCAGTTAACCTTAGCTACCTCACAGTCACCTGAAAACCCAAATCTTCGTTAATCCTCTTTTTTTCTCTCTCCCTACCTAAATTAATATATTTATTTAATGTTTTATTTAGCTAGCATATTCCAGAGAGGGTTGTACCCCCTCATGCTTTTTATACAGCAGGGTTACAGACTTACAGGCTCAGGGTATCCTTAAGACTGGAATCAGGAAGAAGCATGGGAGGGATCTAAAGTGATTTGTAAACTCAGATACTGGCAAGAGACTAAGTTCAAGACCGCATGGCAAAGACTGGCCAGAAAGAGAGGCTGGATGAGGTAGCTAAGAATCCTCTCTTTTCTGTTCCAAGCTCATAGAAATTTAATAAAGAAAGAAGTGCCCAAGATGGTGAAAGTTTCCCCCAACACAGCAGCCACAGTAGGACAAACTTCAGATGTGGGTCCAGGTCTGTTTAAGTTCCTCCTGGCTAGATATATTCAGGATGAGAACACCATCGTGGTCACCTAGAGCCACCTCAGGCCTGCTGAAGAGATCAAGCTAATAAGAAAAGGGGATGCTCCCACAGCCAGCTACACCAGGCCAATGGACTAATAAAGAAGCTACCATGAAGCAGGTCTTCACCTCAGGAAGACATGAAGCATGTTCCAAACACGTTTCAAAAAGCACCTGACCCACCGTATATTAAACTGTTGAATGCTATTAACTACTACATTATTTCACCACATTTAATGAATCCACACATTTTGTGTGTTTGTGTATGGGGGGGGTGTGTGTGTGTGTTGTGAAAAATATGCAACTTATACAAACAAGTACATTTCATAGCCATAAAATTAAATTCTCATTTAAATTATCCGGACTACTGCTTTATCTCATAGTATGGGTGGTTGGGAGGTTATTCCAGTCAGGAAATACTTGTTTTTCTCATCTGTTCATCTCCACTTTTTTAAAAACCAGGACATCCTGGTATGTTCTAAAATGGTATGTATTAGAAAATTTGGCAGAATTTAATAATCTATTCATATGAAGTTAATTCTGATAATTCAATTTGTTTTTTTCCTGAGGACAAATTTTCTACACTGATTACCTATCTTTTCCTTGTTCATTGTTGTTTCCTCACTCACATCAATTTTCATTCACATTGCCTTTTCAGTACTTTCTATCTGTTTGGTCTTCAGTTTTTTATTCTAAGCATAAGAGCTGACATCTTCTTTGTCTTCCTATTTGTCTATGTATTTACTTCAAAATAAATAAATGTAAAAATATAGAGAATAACTTCAGTTTTCTAAGTAAATATTGACATGCATGCTCACTGTATTTATATTATAATAAGCAATTACCAAAAATGATGTGTTCAATTTATAGCAGTGATAATTTTAGGATAAACCACTATGTATATTGAAAATCAGAAATTCATTCATGATTTCTGCATTGGTCTTTTCCAAAATAAATATTTTACAACTTATTATTAATTCACTAAAATTTTCTATAACAAACTTTCTGTGAATATCTGATTGCATTACACATAGATACAAATTCTCTATTGTGTACTCAGTTTTATTTTTCCCTCTTTTTTATTAGTAAAGACATTAACAATAAAATAGGCTCACTTGCTCCAGCTGGTAATTTCTCATACTAGTAATATATTATTCCTCTTTTTGTGACATCATAATCATCTATAGAGAAGTACCATGTATCTTTGTGTAGAAGCTACTGTTTCCATTAAATTTAATTACCTCCCCCTGTGGTTTTAAATAGAAGTGGCTTCAAAATGAGGGCAGCTTCTATTAAATTTAATTACTTTCTCCTGCTGCTTGCATGGTAAAAGGAAGGTTACTAAATGAGAGCAGCTTCTAAACTAAAGTATATGGTAACTGTGTGCTAGCAATAACAAAATTGTATCTAAACTACCTTTCTAGGAAGCCTCTTAGATTTATCCTTTCTCTCAATTTAGTATCTTTAGCCTTAACATCCTTGAAAAATGAGCACTAAGATAGAAAGAGATGTATTTTTAAAATCTATTTTAATTTTATAGGCTAAATATAAAAAATATTGTTTCTTTATAAAGATACTGAAAATTAAGCTACACAAACATTCAAGCTTAGAACTTTTCAGACTAGCATCATTTGTTGTTTTCGCAAAGAGAGTTTTATTTCCCACACATATTTAATATCTAATACAAAGCCTTTCTTGATTCTGATCAAATAGATTTGAAAAATGCTTCACTAAGAGTTATTTAAAAAGCATCAAATTTGGGGCAATTTCATATAAATATTAAGAATTACTGATGTTAAGAAGTGAAAAAAGAAAAAAAATTAGGCTCATTATAGATCACTGTAGTTGAAAGTTAATTATATGCTTTGTAATAGTATAAAAATTTAAATCACTAAAAATACTATAATACAATATAATCCTATAAAATGTTATAGAAGATGAAAATTTAAGTACCTCTCTTTAAATTAAATATTAATTAGGAGGAAATACTACTCAGTTACAGCACCATTGTACAATGTTTATTTTTTTATATACGGGCAGAATTTAGATGAACAATATTTTCATTCAATCACACAGTTTGGTATAAATATAAAACAAGACACCCCTTAAGCATTTTAAGTAACAAATTAAACATTTACATTTTTTACTGTGCACTGAGGCTTAACATTTATGCAGCTTCAAAACCAAAGTACAGCCTCAAGGGAAGTCTCTCCACTGACAAATTAATACCTTAGAGAACAGAGCTGAATGGTGGCAATGAACTCATTTGTTCCCCAAATAATGAAGAATGACTTTTTCTTTACCACATCTGTGACTGTTGCTATGGTGACCCAGACTTACCTCATTGCTTCTCGGAGAGCTCCTCGCTCACCAAGAGTCGTGTGCTTGATGTCATCAAAATTATTCTCCAGGTTCTCACAATTCTGCAACATATTTAAAAATTACATTAATTCTCTAAGACCCTGAGAAAATTTTTATCTATGTATTTATATAAAAATATAATTGATGATGGACTCATGAAAAATATGCATACCACTTTAATTGGGTAGGATTCATTAAAATTGACAGTTGAATCCAACAGTAACAAAATAAAATATTTTATGATACAACTGTCACAGAAGTCTCATTATCAATTTTTCAAAGTGGATAAACAGAAGAACTAAATTTATAAAAGTAGCAAAGCTTCCTAAGTTTGGAGGAATAAAAAATAGTTCTCTAAAATAATCTTAAGTACAGCAAATCCAATTCAAACTCAAAAGAGAAAACCATTAAAGTAAGTTTTAAATCACTGCAAACAGTATGCTATAAATATCAAGTTCTAAATAAGTTGACTAAGATGAAGGGATAGAGCACAGATATAATAATGAAAGTTTCAAAATGTTTCAATCGAAATTTTATAATCAGATTTTTAACAATTTTATGTGTAAAATTTACAACTGTATATATATACATATATTTATGTATTTAAAATTAAATAAGTCCAATTCTTAAAATTAAGTGAAAATCAGATTAGATCAGGTTCTTAGAAGAATTTTAAGACTGAGTAAATAAGACATAAGCAGTTTAAATTTCATAAGTGTTTCTATTTTTGGTAAATACTATAGCAATACTAGACTGAATTTTCTACAAGTATTTTTTAAAATTTTCACAATTTTAAATATAATTATGTATACTTAAAACTCAGTTAATCTGACAGAACCCAAATAGGTTTTGAGGTCATTCACTGTAGAAATTATATATATGACTCTTCCGGCACCTTAGATTTCTTAGGGAATTTAGTGGTATTTAGGTAATAAAATAACTGGATTTAATGTTCTAGTTAATTTTACAAAAATAATAACTAAATAACAAAGTTTAGTATGAATATCTTCTTTCTATTCTTATATAAGTATGTTGAATTTTACAAAACCACAGAAATTTTATATTAATAATTTCCAACATATAAAAATTAATTGATTTGAAATATATTGGTATATAAACCACTATTTTTAACCTTGATTTTTTTAAACTAAGTCAAATTAAGGCATAGATTCTTTTAACACATAGCTATATGCTTTTATAATGAAAATTGTTGAAATTACCAAAATGAATCTAAAGTAATTAGAATTCTCTATTTTTCAAAAAGTCCTTTTTGAGTGTATACATTAAAAATATGCTCTTTTGTTCTGTCTTGTCTTTTCACATTTTTAGAAGTGTCTTTTCATGAGGAGTACTGCTTATCTGAGATCCAATTTATTATTTTTCTAATTTAAGTATAGTGTTTTTGTGTCCTATTTAAGAAATTTAAAAACTTTCTCAAAGTTATAAGTGTTTTGGATTGAGACCATTTGGTTCTGAAATTCTTCATCACCTTCCTTCTCTTTGTCAATCCTACTGCAATGTTTAACTTTACTTCGGCCTCCACCACTGTAGAGGAACATGCTTATAAAAGAATTAAATAACAAAATTATTGAATGTAAATTGTTTTAAGCTCCTTTCCTAGCATAAACAGCAGGGTTGGAAGATTACTTAACTATCTAGTTTTTCTAGCCACAAAGACAGGAGATAAACACATTCATCGATGAAAAAAAGAGAGAGAAGGCTGTGAGAGGTGGCTCACGCCTGTAATCCCAGCACTTTGGGAGGCCGAGGTGGGTGGATCACAAGGTCAAGAGATGGAGAACATCCTGGTCAACATGGTGAAACCCTGTCTCTACTAAAAATATAAAAAACTAGCTGGGCATGGTGACGCACGCCTGTAGTCCCAGCTACTTCTGGAGGTTGAGGCAGGAAAATCGCTTGAACTCAGGAGGCGGAGGTTGCAGTGAACCAAGATCGTGTCACTGCACTCCAGCCTGGAGACACAGTAAGACTCCATCTCCAAAAAAAAAAAGAGAGACAGAGAGGAAGAGAGAAAAAAAAGTGGACACAGAGAGCCTCCAGTAGCCCCACTGAACTCTCTGTGATGTCAGGAATTGAGGCCAGCCAATTTCTGATTTAGCTGAAATATGGTATTCCAGAGTACTTTCATTTTAATGAGAAGAAGCCTCAACTTTAATAATAAGTTTATCAGGAGGTGGCTAAAATAGCATATTCTGCTTTGATGTGGAATGGGAAACCCAAAATGAGTATTAGGTTGACTAACAGAAGAAAGAATGCTCCATGTTTTACACTTCACGTCTGCATAAAGCCTATTATGCCCAACAGAACAATAAAGGAAATAAGTAAGCATTGTAGAATTTAAACAGTTAACTATCACCTTGACTAAAAATACTTCTGTATACAGAAATGAAAATCAAATCTATTTTTTATGCTTCAAGAACAATATATAGGCATATTAAAGAACAAACACATGATTTGAAATCTATTTTAGACAATATTAGGCTCTTGCCATATAGAGTAAGTATTTCAACTAACTACCATGCTTACCTGCTCAAATTTCTCCATAAATAAAAGTAAGCATCAAATATCCACTGAGTAAACGGCAAACAGATTCACTGTCTTGTTCACCACCAGTAACACTTCCCTAACATTAGGGACAACTGTAGGGAAAACTGAGCCAGCGTCCTCACATCAAAATCTGTTCTCGGCCCAGTTTATATGAGGACGAATGGAAGAAAAACTGTAAATTATTTGTAATCAACAAGTATTAATATGTTATTCATTCTAGGAGATTCTATAGGATTTAGTATAGGACTACCTCAAAATAACACTTTCAGGAATAACTATGACATAGGGCACTTACTTTTCAGGATAGGAAAGTCCACAAAATTCAAAAAAATGATCTTATCTGTGACAGTGGCTTGTGATTTCCACCCTTCAAATGCCTCCTAATTTCTTTTGACCAATATAATGGCATAAGAAACCTACAACCATCACAGCAGAAGAAAGGAAAAGGCAATGGGTACACAGGGAAAAGGGGACAGAGGGAATGAATGAACAAAGTACTCCTGAGAACAGCAAGCACAAGAGGGAATGAATGAACAAAGTACTCCTGAGAACAGCAAGCACAAGAACAAAAATAATCAGCGATTAGTAAAAAAAATACAGGCACAAAAAGCAGGCCTGCTAGCCTAGACACTGTGAAGCAAGAAAGTGGGAATACACAGGAAAAATGGAAGGTCACAAAGGTAATAAACAGACATACCATGTGCTATAACAGGCACAATTTAACCCTGATTAATTAGTAGAAAACTGAAATTTGGAAAATTCATATCAGCAACCATGGTACACATTACAGCTTTAATATATAATGTATAGAATGTGTGTGTGTGTGTGTGTGTGTGTGTGTGTGTGTGTGTGTGTGTGTGTGCATGTGACAGAGAGAGAGAGAGAGAGTATTAATTAACCAGATAATATTGAGTAGTTACTCTGGGGTTAGGTACTTTTATTAGAAACTCTAACCATTTAATCTGCGTGACAACTATATGTACTCCTATTTTACAAATGAGGAAACAACCACAGGGGAGATTAAGATAACTTGCCCAGGGTCATATAGCTAGTAAGGGATAAAGCAGGGATTTGAACCCAAGTAGTCTAGCCTCGGAGCCAGACTCAAACTCCTCAGGAGACTGCTTCTTAAGAGGAAACTGCATAAGTGAATATAACGAAGTTCTGAATAGACCTTCCTCTAGGTGTTGTCAAATTTAAATACTGAGCTGGATGGATAAGAGTTTACTGGTAGAGTTAAATGGAACAGAAGCTCTTGCAGGATTCTGTTTTGTATCTGTCTGGAAGTGCTATACTTGATAATGTAGAAAAATATGGAATCCAATATACATATTTAGGCCAAATTAATACTCATAAATATTTTGCATGCAACAGTCTTTATTTGGGTCTGTGACACCACCGTGACAAATATAATGAGCAATTAAATTCCCAAGTGTTCAGATTTTGGCAGCAATTAAAGTAGAAACTGGAAACTAAGCATCAAAAAGAACTGGTTTTGGTGGCCTTCTGCCAAATGAATCCCCATGGGTTGAGAAAAGGTCTAGAGTTTCAACTGTAATAGATTTCACAGTGCTTTATATTTCATCTTTGTTAAAGATTCTATAAAAGTATAATGAAACAAATAAGTAGAATACCAACAGTCACATGAAAGAAAATGATACACAAGGAGATTTCTGAACACTGAGAAATTTAAATAAGATTCCCTGAGTTATCTTTGCTCAATACACCAAAAAAAAAAAAAAATCACAAAATTCAACCAAACATCTACTGATTCTGGATGGAGGTAGAAAGAGGCAAAAAAAAAAAAAAAAAAAAAAAAAAAAGCCCACCAGCAAATTACATTACTAAATAAAACAATTTACTGGTAAGTCCACAGGACTTAATTTCTATGGGACTGGATTTTTTATGTTCTAATCATGATAACTAAAACAAAGTCTGATCTAAAATTTATATACTAACCTAAATTTAGTAAATTAGGGAACCTATTTTAATAAATGAAAAGTCACGTAGAGTTAATGGCATAGCTATTGGAATTTAAATCTCAGAATTACTAAGTAATAAAGGCTCAAGTTAATGAATTAAGTTTCAATTCAGAAAAAAAATCTTGAAAATCTGCACGGCAGGGCTAATACTATGCACAGGGATAAATAAGACAAGACTTTGACTTGCTCACATGTAGTTAGAATACAGAAGAGAGACAGGAAATAATTCTCTTGCAACAAGAGATGAACAAGAGATGACTATGAGTTTGTTACTTATGAATGTGTCTTTGAAATGATTAAAAAATTTCTATATTAAGACAAAAAATAGGGTGAGGACTGAGGTAATAAAATTGGCTGTAGCTTCAAACCTTACCACTACCGCTAACCAGCTAAGTCCTTAGGCAACTTAATTAACTGAGTTTCCTCATCATGAAATATCCTTATCTTCTAGAGCTATCAGCAAGATTAAATGAGGTAATGCACATATATCCCTTAGTACATTGAGCAATGAGGTTTTCAATAAAAGTGGAAAAAGAGGAAAGTATTCATGAACCCCAACTCAATCCTAATGAATCAGATTTTATATGGTGAACTAGAAAAAAAATATGCATTTTTCATGTTTTCCAGGTGATTTCTATGAATAATAAAGTAAAAAAAAATACAGTCTTTATGGAATTTTTTAAACTTTTTGGTCATAAGACTCCTATGAGAGTATAATGAAAACCATGACCCTTTCCCTTGAAAAATTACATATTCACAAAAATACATAAGCACAAATACACAATATGCTATGCTATATACAATTTCAGTGTGCCAATACAGCCCCTGAAGCCCATCTATGGCCCAATGTCTGTGTACACCAAATTATAGTATCAAGGACGATGATTTCACAATGGAACTAGACAGCTTAGAAATGCAAGTTACAAATATAATCAGTAGTCCAAAAACCTTGTGAAGCAAGGGGTCCAAAAGTCGGCAAATTTCCATTGTTGTTTGATAACAAAGCACCTTAAGTTCAAACATTAAATTACTAATAAAAAATATAATACAAAAGTCAATCCTGTTGCCAAGCTAGAAATGAAAACCAGTCACTCATTCATTCATTCATTCAGTATTTATTTGGAACCTAATGGATATTAGATAGTATGCTAATCACTGGAGACACTAAGTTTAAAAACTTTTCTAACTTTTTATTTTCAAAAAAAGTAGCCAATTCAATCGGGCAATTGCTATAAGGTAAATACGCCTCACATCCATGGCCATGTATTAGTGATAATTACAAAATCTCAGCTGGTTGAAAACCTGTGGGATACTACATTTTGAAGGAGTCTCAGGGAATTATCACAAGGAAACCACCACTCTTATGGAGGCAATAATAAAATTCACAAATTTTAAATAAGAGGAATATTTAAGTAAAATGGCACACTCCAACATGTACTGCTACAATTCTAAAGCAGTTCAGTGTTGGTTATTTAAAGCTTTTCTTTAGGACATAAAGTAAATTGGGAAAAGGTAATACCAGCACATGCATTTCTCATGCAGTTAGAATTTCCTAAGGTCTAGGTTCCTCTAAAAAGAATGAGTAAATTAGGTGAACTTACTCTTCCAGGAAAATATTATATCTTAATTTTGGCACTCAACAAAAAGTCTCAAAACTAGTCCTGCTGAAGTTCTTTTCAAGTAATAAATAATTACTATATTCAAATTTTTAAAAAAATCTAGATGAACATTCTAGTATCAATATATGATTTCCAGTTCTAATCAAGAGATTCATATTTCAATACATAATTGTTTTTCCCTTTGGTGTGTCTTAACTATTCTAATCCTTTCAGGGAACATTAAGAGGTAATCATATTTAGCTAATGTCATTTCACTAATTGTGGCCAGCTTACAATCAGGCCCTGTCTAGCAGAATCTTATATGAGTCACAGTGAAACACAATATAAGGCAGTAAGAGAGGTAGGAGCTCTGCAAAGAGAAAATTTGTTTTTGAGTTTCACCTTGCTACTAAACAGCTTATGTGTTCTTAGGAAAATGCTCAACAACTCAATCTGCAAATAGTCCTTCATAAAATGAAGGTATCAGTGAAGATGATGAAAGTAATATTACCCACTCAAAGTGTTACTGTAAAGATTAAACAAAATTAAATCATGCATGTGAAAATATATACATTGTTCAAATATTATTAAATATTTTTTAATAATAGAATGAATCTCATCTCTACCTTCATAGTCTGAAAGTATGTTAATTATATTAGAAACATTCTTAAGATTTCATCTCTCCTACAGGGAAAGAAGTAACATTTTAATACTTTTTTGAGATAAATAAAAATAAAAAGTTTAGCTACACTATCCTGATGATAATTCATTCCTATATCTAAGAGAGGTCAACAAAATTCAGGATAAAATATTTGCTTTTTAATCATAATTTCATATTTAAAATTACAATGCATTTGTATAATGTATGGTTATATTCTTATTGAGTCTCATAGTTTACATGATAATCAAATGAAACATAGTACCCTTATTTCAACATATGTCATGGAGTTCTATGTCCCAGGTAGTGCCAACCACAAACTATTATACAAATATTGATATTTACTATTTTGGAAGCCATTATAATTTACTTATTGACAAGAGGGAAGGCTTTCCAAGAGCAATTTATAAAATGAAAATCTACTATTTCAACCAGGGAAGCCTGATCACCTTCAAGCTCTCAACAATTTGACCAATCTCCACTAAATTAGTTACCACCACAGGGAAACCACAGCTACACAATTGCTCTCTAGAATATTATCCCTAGCAGGATAAAAAATTTGATGTAATCTAGAGGCTTTAAACTTAAAACAATCCCTTGTCTTGATAGAGTTTTCACTGAAGCAGGCAATCCCTGCTAGACTAAATGGTGTCTAAGCAAGCAAAGAAAACTTTGATATCTGGGGTGGGGTGGGGGTGGCAAAGTCAAATATTCCACTATGACTACTTAAGCATAGATATTCCTTTATGTCTCAATTTTGGATGGTTAAGTTTTTCATCTATGTTTTTAGGACCATCATTCACTTAAGAATGTTAAGCAAATGTCTCAATGAATCTAATGAGTTTGTTCACACATTTGCTAATAACACAGAAAACATATTATTCTTAGTCTTTGGAAATCAATTTTTAATGTAGGTTTAATTTAGTTAAAATGTACAAAAGTCTATTTAGATGGTATGGCTGTGTAATACAATGCATGATATACTAAAACAATATCACACAGTGTGTGTAGGATGTAAAGTTAGATGCCAGGTAAACTCACAGATGTAAACAGTCTTTTCTCTAGTACATACTTAGAAGGATCACTTATTTTAAAAATCTGTTCTTTTAAAAACAATTAACATCTGAATATGTATTACCTTAAGCTATCTCAATTCTCTGTTTGGAATAAAACCCTTGAGATCACAATGGAGTGGGTCAGCTCAATCAGAAACAAGTAATTTACTAGATTGGAGCTCTAAAAATTAACAATCTTTGATGTATCCGAAATTATAAATGTACATTACAAAGAAAAATATGCAAAACAATTTAAGATGCCTCAGTAAATAGTACATAAATTGATAAACTGATTTCTATTTACAATTTAAAAATATGCCTAAGATTTCCTTATACTGTACACAGTTAGGAAATGCTTGGTAGTAGACAGATATCAGACAAAAAACCTAAAATAGTATTTCTGATCATTTATCTTTAAAAGCACATGCGTGCATTTTAATAAATAAAAAAAGATTAATAGAACCATTTAAGTTCTTGTGTTAAGTTAAAATTCAGAGAAGCAATCATTTTTAAGTCACAAAAGATAAAGCCTTCTAATATCCTTCTGGTTTTAGAGGAATAAAGGCTTTTACTTGACAGTTACTTACATGAATTTGTATCAAAAAGAGAATTTGGCAGAGACTTCGAAATTCATAACAATTGTCTATTAGTCTGTTTTTAATAATTTTTCTTTGGCATGTAATCCTCTTTAATTAGATTCCACTCTCTGTTGTTTCAAGACTCCATAAACGGGTGTCTTATGTACCAGCTGCTAAAGCAGGAGTTACTGTCTAAATGATATTCACAATGAGTATTTAGAAGGTTTACAATTATACCCTTGCTAATAAATTGTGCTATTTTCCCCAACAATTTTAAGTGCTAATCTTCAGAAGGCATTTTAAAATTAGCTAAAATTCTGTCAAGAGATTTACAAAAATTGTTAGCATGAAGATAATTATGTCACAGTCCTTGGACTCCATCTCTGATTGTGTGCATAAATCAGAAAATGTCAGCTGTGTTTTCCCTTAATAATTATCCTTGCAGCAATATATTATAGTCTAAACTCCTATTATAATTTTTGTTTCTGGTTTCTAAAACACCAGACAGTTATTTCAAAAGTTTGGAACTGAATAAATAATTCATATTTCCCAGAATAAGAAGTGATTATCAGTTCTAAAATTGTAAGTATTAGCAATAAGTAGATCAATATGGAAGAGATAAATTCTGGTTTCATAAACTCTCCATTCTAAAAAAAAAAATGCTTGAATGTGATGATGATTTTTTAAAATATTAATTCAGTAAAAATCTAACATAGCAGATGGTAGGCAAACAGAAGCAGGGATCTGAACAGAATTCTAAGGCCCACCCTTTTCTTTTTTTTTAATTTCAGCAGCATAGACACATGAAACAGGTATCTGAAATATTTATCAAGTTGCTTATCATCTGTTACTATCCATTTTTCTGTATTTCTTATTAAGTATATAACATTTTGACCTTCATTTTAGAGGACATAAAATAAGGATTTTCTCACTTTCATCCAAATATCAAAAATTACAGTTATGTTTTGCTTTGTCTCTGGTTAAACAGACTATATCAGAGATATGATTTTTCTATAAGCTCAGTAATCCTGTTAAAAACAAGTCTCAGATAGTGGTCTTTACAATAAATTAGCTAACCATTTTGTTTAGTATGCTTCTCATACTATCAAGCATTTCAGAATTAGCAAAGATTAATAATCTAGTTATCTAAATACTTTCATGCTGTAACATTTGAAACTCAGGTTTATTATATAAACCATATAAATCCAAATATAATAGTAACGGTATGTGGCTTAGAGTTGTGGGTAGTCAAAGACAAATGAAAAACAGAATACATTTTCCTAGAACCCTAGGTTCACAAAAAACATTTTGCAAAAAGGTTTTAAAATTTTGCTCATCAATTATAATCAACAGAGTCAGATTTTCTAAGTTATTCAGTATTGTATTCTTTCCAACTGTGTGCTTCCTCAGAGTGGAAACAGTTAAGTTACTCGAAAATAACAGAACTTGATTACTACTACTGAAATTAGTATTATGAACTTTGCAATCACATCAAATGAACAGGACCAATGCTACAACAAGGATGATAAGAACTAGAATCAGTGATTTCTGCAGATCTTCATCAATCAATTTTTTGAAAAATAAGTTTATAGCCTTAAAAATCAGACGTCTTTACACCTTGGTTAAACCAACCAGCAAACAAAACTTTCTCCTACAAAATACATCCACTTCTTTCCACAACTACTTTCTTTAAAAACTGTTTTAGTAATAAACACACTATCAACCTTCCTACTTTTCACAATATATTCCCCAATTTAAAAGCCATGTTGAAAATTCTGCATATGGTAAATGGTTTAATTTTTTAACTTCAAATCTTAGTATGCTCAATGACAAAAGTAATGCATGTCCTTCTGTAAAAAAAACTAATACAAAGTTATATAACAATAATTTTCTGTCTCCAACCTAACATCTAATTCTACTCCACAGGGCTAGATTACTGCCTTTTTATAGTCTTTCATGCTCACACAACATGTTCTATGTTGTAGTTTTTGTGTGGGGTATGTGTGTGTATTTCTTGTTTTTCAATGGGGTCCACTGACTTAAAAAAATTTTTTTGCATATGACAAATAGGTGGACCTTCCACCAGGTCAATAAACACATCCATAAAATTCCAAAAACTTCTTAATATTCCATATTTAACTTAATTTTCTTAATGATAGAAATGTATTTTTTTTCCCTAGCATGTTGCTGTTATAAACAATGCTATAATATATCCTTATACATATGTGATGGTGACTTCTCTTATTGGGGGATATATTCTTTATAGTGAAAATGACAGGATCTTTTAAAAAACATTTTAATATACATTACTAGACAACTCACCACAAGTGTGTAGTAATTCACAATCTACTAGCAATGTATAAAAGTGCTTAGTTGCCTGAAACTTTGCCAGTGGCAGATATTATTAATCTCCTACATAAAGCCAATTTGAGACTGAAAATCATTTTATAATTCCCTGGCTACTAATGAGGTGGAGCATCTTTTCATGTGTTTATCAGATATTTACATTTTATTTTTAAATACTGCCTATTCATATCCTTTGCCATTTTTTTGTCATTTATGTTATAGATAAATTCTCAATAATTTTCATTTGACTTGTGTAGGATAACTTTGGCCATACAATAATTTGTTTCTCTTTAAAGAATATTAAGAATAACAAAAAATGACATAATGTTTGAGATGAAGCTAAAGTGGATTTTTAGAGGAAAATATATAGCATCAAAAATATAAATTAGGAGACAACAATAAAGTACTGAAAATTATAAAGTGTTTTTTAAAATGCATGACAAAAAAAAAAGCCAGAACACCCTCTCCCTTGTTCAATGAAATAGGAGTATTTTTTAAGTCCAATGCTGTAATATTTTGGTTGAATCTGCTTTGGGCCAAATAGAGCACTCAAGTAGAAAACAGAGTTGTTATTCATCTATGCTTAACCATAAAATTTAATACAGTCAAATAATTTCTGAATAACTGGTTGAAAATGGAGGTTAATCAGATACTGTATTTTTCTGGGATTAAAGCATGAATATCAACAATTTTCCTCATTTTTTTTTTGCCGCATTCACCATTTCATCACATTATTTTTTATGATGTGTTCATTTCCCAAATATGTAAAGTTAACACATATGAAGAAAATTTCAGTAGGTAACTTGTTTCTCTATTTTTAATTATTAAACAAATGTATTAATGGAAAAAAATGCATGGATTTATGTGCACAAATATGTGAGATACATGAAAGGCAGAAGTATAAGGGGATTTCACTGCCTCTCAGCCTGGCTATTTTCCAAATTCCAGGAGCAATAGCCTCACTCTCAAATTATACTTTGCCTCTCCAAGATTTTATTTTTTCTCAATAGGTTTAGTTCAGTGATAAAACAGTTGAATTATATATATTTTAATGTTTGATGTTTTCATAATTACGTCTTTTAGTTCATTTTAATCAAATGGTCATGAATGTGGATAGTTTGCTCTTCTGACCTTCACCGGAGAAAAGTGTAGATATAAGAACTTTTCTCCATTAAGAAAAAATGATGCTCTATCAGAGGTTAAAAACTACAAGTAAAACAACTTAAGTTCATTGCTCACCCTAACACAGAGATTTGCACATTTGGTCCATTTAAGTATTCTTACAACTTTGGGCATGATTCATTAAAAAACAAATTGCAAAGAAACAGTATATTTATTGTACATGACCAAAATGCTGCAATGAAAATGAAATTTGAAAATTGAATGAAGAGAGTTGATTATGTAGATTGCAAAGCTCAGATAATTTACATGTGATGAAAATTACAGTATCAGTTTTAAAATTAATGGCATTATCACCCATCATTATTCCCTGAACTGATCCTTTTATGAGATTATCACAGAGACAAGAGAAGATTGACCAAAAGATTAGTGACCCTTTCATCTCATCATAATCCACAAGTGGCTTAACTTGTCATCAAAAAACATACTTATCAAAATTTCTATCAACACAGCCTGGAAATATTGCACTGTACTGCTTCTTTGACTCAATTCCGAGTATCTCTTACTAGTGATTATGTTGATATATTTTACAAGCAGTGAAAAAGGAAACTGATGGCATCTCTCCTCACATTACTGTATGTAATCTTCAATGCTATGATAGCTCAAGAATAATAATCACCTCATTGCTTAAATGAATATCTGACATAAGTACTTAATTTAAACCAGTTTCCTGAACCTGACAGGATCACAGAAACAGTATCTCACCAATTTACCCAAAAGGAGTAGCAGGGGTAAAAGATATTTGTTCCCAGGTATGAAAAATTCAAATATCATTTTAATGTCAAAATGAACAAATCTTACAGGAATCTAACATACTGAATATTATGCTTATTTATTTGGTATGTTTTTCATTATTAATTTTATCAAAATAGAACGCAATCTCTACAAAACAAGAAATTTTCCTGTATTTTGTTCACTACTGTATCACAAGAGCTTCAACAATGTCTGAGCCACATTAGAATTCAATGAATAAACCAAAAATATATTATATGTAGAATACAACATTTGCATTCTTATTAAAATTAAACAAAGACTTCATAGATACTGTCTTTTGTGGGCTAAAGGCCTAGATCTTCTCTAGTATTCAGAAGCTTCTATTTCACTGTTAGTGAAATTTCACTGGAAAATTTGATATGTAGTGCCTTTTTGATAAAATTCTTAAAACCTGGCTTCACAGGGAAAGATGTTAAATATATTTTAATTTTATTCTTAATCAACATTGGCAATATATGTAAGATTTTTATTAAACATATTAAATATTTCAATTTGAACTGAATGGCTATATTGTTATCCTTGTTAGAATAATTAAATATTGGCTACAATCATTAGTAGAATAGTAAGTATAATAAAATCAAATTGTCAGTGAATATGTTAATAAAGATAAAAATATTCTTCTAGAGCTTAATTTTGAAATTGGCTTTTTTTTTTTTTTTGGAAGGAGTCTTGTTCTGTGTCAGGCCGGAGTGCAGTGGCATGATATCGGCTAACTGCAAACTCTGGTTCCTGGGTTGAAGCAATTCTTGTGCCTCAGCCTCCCAGGTAGCTAGGATTACAGGCATGAGCCACCACACCAGATAATTTTTGTATTTTCAGCAGAGATGGGGTTTTACCATTTTGGCAGGATGGTCTTGATCTACTGACCTTGTGATCCACCCACCTTGGCCTCCCAAAGTGCTGGGATAACAGAAGTAAGCCACCACGTCCAGCCTTGAAATTGACTTTTTAAAGGAAAATCATACTAGGTGGCAATTCAAGTTGATTTTCTCTCCCATTAATATATATTTATTTCTATCAGAAGGTATTATAATATCATTGAATAATCCAAATACTTTAATGCTTTCTACAATTCATACAGGAACTTACATTGCATGATGATTCTACTAAATGCAACTATTAATACCGTTTACTCTTTTACTGATTTTATTATTATAACTAACATCATGTTATTATTTTAAATAGCTTAAATGTTGACTAGTTCTACAAAGATCTCAGCCCTCTATTCACTGACACACTGCTGAAATCATTAAACTGGAAGGGGCTTTAAGAATCCAATAAACGTTTCTTAAAGTGAATTGACACTAGTACCCATTTATAAAGTTATGAAGAGAAAATCTATATTGTTTAAAAGATCTTCAAAAAACAAAATTCACAACCTTTCAAGGAATTAAAATCTTCATCTTACTATATTCTTTAGTTCTCATCTTAAAGCACTTATACTTCCCATCCTCTTGTTCTGCACTCAGTGGAGATGTTCAATAAATATTTGTTAAATCCCATCCTCTTGTTCTATACTCACTGGAGATGGAAAACAGCTAGTCCTCTTTCTCTTATAAGAACCCTTCACCCTTAAAGACTATTATTAACTCCCCACTCTTCTAGTCTCAAGCCTGAACAATCCAATCCTTTAGCATTGCTTCATCATTTTGACTTGTCTTAAGTCTCAATTTATACAGATGCCTATCTCAGAAAACCTATTCAGGGTCTCAACTTCCCTTATTACTAATGGAGCTTAAAACTGGAAAAGTCACCCTATGCATTTAACCAGTTTTTACCGTAATCAACAAAGTAATGCTTTACAGCTTCTCACTATGGCAATAACTCCCCACTACACCTCTCAATCTATATGTTCTTATGAATATAAATAACACTTCAACTCACTAGAACATTCGTATTTAGTAGAAGAAGCTATTTTACCTCATAGCAAATAATATATTTCTCTTCAGTATAGTCAACAGGATTTTATCTTAATTTTCCTTAGCATAATCTGATTGTCTGGCCCAAAGCCATCATTTCTATGGAGGCTTCTGCACAATCCACAGTGAACATTATAATATTGGCTGTGTGAGAACTTTTATTTTCCTAGACAAGTTGGAAATGTGAACTTGATTTTTTTCTTCAACACTTCTTATAGCATACAATCAGACTGAGCTTGTTTGGTGGAATAACTAGATTAAATGATAGTCATGTTTCATTCTATAAGAAGTCAAATGTTCATTAATTGAGTGGGCAATACTCTAAATTAAATCCTCCATAATTATTTTCATATGTATATCATTTGTATAAATTTGATCTGTATGAATTTCCGAGAAAAAAATTTTTTTAATACTTTTAGAATTTATTCTAAATATTCTAGCCCTCTGCCCTCATAAGCTTACATTTTAATGAACAGGGGAGAGATGATACAGATACATACTTAAAATACCTTTTTGAAAATATAAAAATCATACGTACTTCAAACATCTACATTTAACACTATGTGATAGCCTCAGATACTATCAGAATATATCAGATAGTGTTAAACAGTACAGGGAAAGAAATGAGAGTAAAGAGATAGGGAAATAAGGATCTAGTACAAACAAGGTTATCAGGAAAGGCATTTTCAAGGGAAAGTAACCCCAAAGACCCTAAGATGCCTATGAACTTGGAAAGTAAGAGAGCTAATATGCCTAAAACATGATAAAAAGGTACATAATGGTGGAAGGTAACATAGGAGACAGGGTCCAGATTACATAGAATCTTGCTAAACCACTGTGATACTGTAATATAATAAAAAATGCATATTTTGGTTTTCATCCCTGTTTTCTGGCACATAGCTCCTATGAACTTTGGAATCTCAGAAGTGTCTTTTTGTATGCTGATGAAATGACTGATGCCTGGAGGCTCCTGTATAGCTTCAGAATGGGGTCTGCCTGGTTGCCACCCAAGCAACCATGTGATTAAAGAGTTGGAAATTTTAGCCTCATCCCCTATCCCAGGAGAAGAAATAGGGGCTGAAGTTAGAGTTCAAGAATGACCAAAAATTTGATTGATCATGCCTTAATAATGAAAACCTTATAAAAATAAAACAAAGGGGTTCAGAGAGTTTTGAGTCAGTGAACATGTGGAGGTACTGGTAATGACAGCAGTGGTCCATCCATAGTTGCCACTGTGAAGATGCCAACTGCAGTTGAGAAGGTATGGCTGGGGGAGGCATGGCCAGCACTACATGCTCCATATGGCCAGCGGGAGCTGGGAACAGATGGGAGCCCATTCCCTTCTGAGTTTGCAGGGTAGGAGCCCTGCCCTCTCCGGTGCAGCTAAAGCCACCCAGCTCTGGCTCCAGACCCTGGCAAACCTGTGCTCTCAGGGGCCTGGGAAACCCCCCCACTGCCCCAGAAGGCTCACAAGGGCCTCCTCCCACTACCTGGCCTCTCCCTACTCCCAGCGCCTGCTCCAATTATGGAGCAAAGTTGTCGCTGAGCCTGGGTGCTGTCACAACCTGGCTGGGTGTGCACACATTTGGAGCAGGGCTGACAGGACAGCTGCTTCCTGCCTAGGCCCCCTCTGGACTTTGGGCATCCATGAACAAGAGAGGAAGGCAAGGGGGACTGAAGGCGGGTTGGTGTGGGCCTGCAGGCACTCCTTGGCACAAACAGCCTGGGCACTGTGGATGACAGCAGTAGGCAGAGAGTTAAAGCCAGGGACAGCCTGAAGCATGGGGGCTGGACTGTCAGTTCCACGTGGAGTTCCTGGAGTGAGAACTTACAGTGCTTTTTCTAGAGCTGCCCATGGCCAACTATGGATCAGTTGGCACATGATTACTCTCTTCTGAAGTCTACAGAAATCCTAGACTCAGCCAGACTCAGAGATGTCAGGACAACCAGCTGTGGGAAGGAGCTACCCAGTTTGAGTCTCTACCACTAGTTGGGATCACCCGCTTGCAGAAAGAAGCTACTCACTACAGGTCTCCTCTCTGCCAAGGGCTGGACAGTCATTTGGAACACCTGCCTGCAGAAAGGAGCTACCCGCTGTGGGTCTTCTGAGAGCTGCTCTGTCACTTAATGAAGTTTCCCTCTGTCTTGCTCTCCCTCCAGTAGTCCACATACCTCATTCTTCCTGGACATAGGACAAGATCTCAGGACCCAGAAAATTGTGGGATTGAAAGAGCAGTATTACAAACAGGGCTGAAACAGAACCCCCTCACCATTCGCCATGTTGTGGGAGATGAAAAAGAAGAGCTATGGCCCTTCAGAAAACCCAGTTCTAGGGGCTCCCTGAGCCAAGGCTGTCATACCCTCTTTGATGCTCTATGGTTCCTGACATTTCCAAGATTCTGGGCATCACCACACTCCCTTCATCCACATGTGGGTGCATACAGTGAAAGCTTTGTGTAGTACATCTGGTCCAGCTTCAGCCTCACATGGAGCTGGGACCTGTGCCAGTGCCTTGAGCTGCCTGCCCTGCTGCAGCAGCCACCATGCATGACTGTGTGTCATGGCTGGACCCCACATTCACTCGTTCACATACCCCTTGCTATTCCATGCTTGGCTTGCCCTTGGCAGGTGTGGGATCTAGAGTGGTGGCACAAGCCAAGAACAGCCTGCTGGGCCGAGATGGCAGAACAAGCCCAGTGGGCATGAGCAATACTCAGGCAGAAGGTGCTGTCAGTCACCAAGGTTACTGGCTGGTGAAGTGACACCTCAAAAATCATGTAACACTGAGATGGTGGCATAACCAAGAGAGGACATAGAAGTTCCATGTCTTTTTTCCCCATACCTTGTTCTATGTATCTCTTCAATTGCCTGTTCCTATGCTGCATCCCTTTCTTTTCAAAAACTGGGAATCTAATAAACTTTTTTCCTGAGTTCTCTGAGCCAATCTAGCAAATGCCTGAACCCAAGGAAGGTGATATAAGTTACAACATCAGATTTATAGATCGTTATTCAGAGACACAAGAGACAGCCTGGACTTGTATCTGTCATCTGACTTAGGGGAAGTCCTGTGGGACTGAGCCCATAACCCGCAGAATCTGTTGCTAAATCCAGGTAGATAGTGTCAGAATTAAGTTGCAGAACACCCAATTGGTGTCCTCAGAGAACTGGAGAATTACTTGGTGTGAAAAACCTCACACATCTGGTATTAGAAGTGAAGTACTGAGATTGGTAATGAATATAAAGAAGAAACAATATTTGTTCATTTGTTCAATTGTGATAAAGTTTGCATTTACTGAAATTACAATCGTCTTTACAAGGAAATAGTTATGTAGCATCATTATCTTAAAATCACAGGAAAAAATCACATCATTATTTTCTCTTCTATTTTTTAATGACTAATCTTTGTTCACCTATTTTTGACTTCTCAAAATATCAAACTAATAAAATATTAGTTCATCATATGGTTTGATAACTGAAATATTCAATAAGAAGTATAGATTATCAAAGAAACAGCACTTTTCAGTTGTAAAATTAAAAACAATAAAGTGGAATGAGGGATGGCTGCCCAGCTATCATTTTTAGCTATTTACCCTGAAATCATACTTACACTTTGGAATTCTTATCTAAGAATCAGTCTTATGTTTCCAACTGACTGCCGTGAATTTAGAACTGGACATGGAGTTTATATTTTTTCCTCAAAATAAGTATCTTTCTCCCTGGAATCATTAAATACTTCTGGAATACAGTGACTGCTAAAAAAATAAGAATGTAATCTCTACAAAAAACATGTCAAATAATTACTCAGACAAAAACTCGCTCCATTTACATAATTTCTTAAATACAAGGAATATGTAACATACAATTGTAAGATAAATAAAAAGTAAAAGTATTAAAAACTTAAGCAAATGGTATTATGCCTTCAACATACCTATGAAGCTTAATAAAAATATTTAAAATATTTCTTTCAAAAATGATTCCTACTGCCAAAAAATAAAAAGTAGAACAGATTTCAAACACATGCTTATTCTAGCAAAACAACAGAAGGTATTGTTAGGCAGGGAAAAAAGGCATGCTAAATTTATCTGCTTAAATGAAGGAACTCTATTCAGCCTGACTCTATTTATTGACCCTGGTACTTACTGACAGTTAATAAAAAAAATCAATTCAGTTATATTGAAAATTTAATAGTAAGTACATATAGAATCAAAACATAGTGTATTACATTAATCAGGAGAAAAGCTTAAAATTTCAGTGAACAAAAAATGAAAGAAATAGTATAGATATGCTAGGGGTAGGTTGGGAGCTAATACAGCATTTGAATGCGAGTCCAAATATGTAAATTAAAAATAAGGTTAAACTTTTCTATTAAGGAAAAGATTCTCAGAATCAAAAATAACCAAATAAGCCCCATTCTGTCATATACAAGATATATCTCTATATCAAATGCCAGAATTTAAAAATAAAAGGATGGGCTAAGTGAATGCAAAGCATATGATTGTTTTATATTCATAAATGGTGAAGCCCACAAAGAACAAACAATAATAGGAAACTGAGATGAAACTACAGCATTTAAAATATTAAAATATTCAATGTTAATGAAAATTTAATATATCTAATCAACAAGAGAAAGTACCACTTCTATTTAAAAACATTTAACAGACTTAAAATGACTATTCTCCAAAATGCCATATTGAGTAAATTAAATTAAATTCAGTTCATCTTTTAAGAGGATGTGAAAAGTGTTACTTTAGAGGAGTCAGGAAGCTGGACTGTAAAATGCAATTATATTTTATGTTATTAAGGCAACAGATGTACTAGAAGTTTTCTTTTATGTGTATCTAGCATGTAAATATCAAGCACAATTATTATATACAATAATGCTTAATTTGATATGAATCAGTGCTATGGTGTTACACTTATAAAGGAAAGACTATGTTGTATAATTAAGTATAAGCAGAATCTTCCTCTTCATGGTACCTTTAGCCAGCATCATGAGTATTACACTTCTTTTTTTCTTTTTAATTGTACTTTAGGTTCTGTGGTACATGTGCAGATCATACAGGATTGTTGCACGAGTACGGACATGACAAGGTGGTTTGCTGCCCCCCATCACCTATAGCTGGTTATTTCTCTCCTCATTAACCCTTCCAACCCGCCGTTGTCCCTTGCTTAGCACCCCCCCCCGACCACAAACTGACTGCAGTGTGTGATGCTCCCTTCCCTGTGTCCACGTGTTCTAATCGTTCAACACCTGCCTATGACTGATAACCTGCAATGTTGGGTTTCCTGTTCTTGTGTCAGTTTGCTGAGAATGATGGTTTCCAGATTCAACCATGTCCCTATGAAGAGCATAAACTCATCATGTTTTATGGCTGCATAGTATTTCATGGTGTATATCTGCCACATTTTCTTTATCCAGTCTATCATTGCACTTCTTTTAGAGAAACTCAAATAAAGAACAAAGGTTTTCAGAGGAAAACAATGAAGAAAGGTTTCTGGATTTTTTCTGTGAATTATAAGGAGATTAGGAGTCATATGTCTCCAAACATTTTAAATGAGATTGATTTCAGTTTGTTTTGAGTTATAAGTAATAACTGAAGGTTAAATATTAGAAAGAAAATTTGTATATATCTTAAGGAAGTATTCTTAAATACATGAAATGATATTGATTACAATGACACCAATTAAGGCACTGGTTATGGCAGTGAGAAAACAAAACAAACAAAAAAGCCCATATAAAAACTTAATAATCAGCTCTAGAGCATTAGATAACAAAAATAACCATATTATTGTAATACTAAAGTCACTTAAATAATGTGTAGTCAAGATTACACAAAACATTTGCATATTATTTTAAATGAACAAAGTTACAAACTAGGATATACACTACAATCTCATTTAATAAAAATATAGACACATAGAATAAGATTGAATGAACACAATTCAAAATGTTACTGACTCACTTCTGGGTGGTAGGATTTCAAGTAACTCTATTTGCCTTTTTTCTATGTATATGTATTTCCTAAATCCTCTACACCAAAAAATCCTTTAATAGTTAACTCTTAATGGGTTCTTACTCTATACTTGGCTTTGTTCTAAGCAAACGCTTTATATGTCTCAATTTGTAAACTCTTCAAGAGCCCTGAAAGAGAGCCATTTCTACATCATTTTTCCCCGACCCCAAGCTGAGGAAACTGAAGCCCAGAGCTTAAATGACTTGCCTAAGGTTTCCTGAGTAGACACTGACAGAGCCTAAATGTTAATCTTAGAAGTTTGGCACCAGAAAGAGCATACTCCAAGCACTATACAAATAAGAACTGTATAATCTTTCACAATTTTCAAAGAACCTTAATAATAATAATTTTAAAATAAAGGAACATATTTAATTAATTTAAAGTTTGCCATGTTTGGCATTCATCACAAAGACTAGTTCTATCTTTATTTCTACAAATTTGCAGAAAACAATACTGGCCAATATTCCTCAGCAGTGTTTAAACAGAGCTTTTCCTAAAGACATGAGTGTCTCCTAAACTTTTAATTTTGTGACTTTCTTTTAACAAAAACTAAATATCACATATTGTCGTTGTTCTCAGGAGCACTAAGAAATTTCCTGCCTGAGAAGTAAATGACTGAGGGAAAAAAAATTATAGACCATTATAGCATGCTAATAATCCAAATTAGATAAACAAACAGAAGCAATGGAAAGGAAGAAAGAGCAAATGCATTCAGCAGAGAATGGTGATAAAGAGTAATGGACAGCTCATTCTCCACAGCTAAAATTGCACAAGCTGAGCTGTCTAAGGGAAATGAGTCATCTGTTTCTCAAGTTATAAGGGAATCTCACAGAATATTTTGAGTTTGAATAGCTAACACCGCAGGCAATTGAAATAGGTCTCCAAATATCTGATTAAAGTCATGCATGATTACAGCTAGTATAGAATATTTTTGTACCTTTCTTGCAAATGGTAAAACATAGGTTAAATTTTCAGTTTTCTCTGTTACTTAACTTCTAAAGTAGGTATTAATTAAAGAAGTAAATTAAGATATGCCTAACTAAATTCTTAGATATGAAAATGAAGTATAAAACTTTTTATTAGGACATTATTCACTTTTACAATGCTTTTTAATGAACTATTTGGTCCTTTGATTCAACAGTCCTTTTATTTCGTATGAATTCTTTAACACAAATGGATTTTCTGCAGCAGCATCTGGTTTTAAATATCTAAAATATCAGCCTCAGAATGCCAGGCTGACTGAATAGGAAGAAAAATGAGGAGAAGGAGAAGAATATAAAGGATGCTATGCAATCATGACAGAAAAAACACAGGAGATCACAGTAAAAATAAAACCACCAATACTGTCATCTACAGAATTCAGTCTCCAACTTAATTTGTCCAACTTAATTTGATCATGCAAACTGCCTAAAAAAAACCATCCAGCAAGGTGATTTTTGTATTTCATTGCTTATAACTATAACTTCACCATCTGTTCTATAAATGACATATTAAAAACCGAATCAATGGTGATTTTTAAAACACGTCCTTTTTAAGAATATGATATATCATCTCCCATGATTCCTTACCAATTTGCTAATTCACAGAAAAAAAGGAATTGTCCTCTGGTTTCTTAAATTGTCTATATAATAAAACACAATAACATATACTATGAAAAGCTGAGGGTAAAACAGAACTTTAACATCTTTTATAATATAAATATATCATAATATTTTATCATTTCACAAAGCAATGATGCTCAAGGAGATATTTGACAAAGGGATAGCCATAGTCTCTATTAATACAAAAATATATATGGAAGGACATTTTCATTTGAATGTTTATACACTATGAAAAATACTTAACAATTTATAACTTGGGAACATAAATTATCATTTATCTAATTCTCATATAAGTCACTTCTGTTGCCCTTTATTTAACATTCTTATTCAAATAAGTAAGTGGAAAGTACTGCTTATGGTGTGGTCAGATTAGGATTCTCCTTATTTTTATACCACTGTGATATATCACTTCATTCTTTATTCCGTCACCAACTATTACACATTAAATCCCTTAGGTGCACATATTATATATAAAGTCAAGGTCAAATAAAAGTAAAACAAATGAATGGCATACAGCATCATGAAAATTCAAGAAAGTGTAGTTATAATTTAAATATGCAGGGACATTTGGACCACCCTTGTGAAATCTTTTTCAAATCTCTACTTAATCATAACATTTTACAGAAAGTTTCTGACCTGAAATCCAAATATTATATTTAACCCTAGTCATCCAAAGTCTGCAAATACCAGGCCTACCTTGGCTAATTGTGATAGCAGCAAAGAAAAAAAAAATGCCAGGCTCTAGGCTCTAAACAAATATATGTGAATGTTTTCTATAAATTGTAATGCACTATACATAAGGATTTTCTCACTACATATGTGTACATGTGAGTGTTGATGTTAAATTCAGGAAAACCAGACTATAAGAAAGAAAATGCTTAAAGCTTGCATCTTTGAACCACACCGATAGTGCAGCTACATGATGCCCAAAGGAAACCAAATGAAAGAATGTAGAAAATAAGCCAGTTTTGACAAGCATTCAAGGAGCAGCATTAGGAAATTTCAAGTAACTACATTTCTATTGCCTAGATTTTAAAAATCAGAACTCCTTATATTAAAAACTAATCATTTGATTCTGTTTTAATTTACTTCTATTTTCTCTTAGGTGGGATAATCATACCTGATAAGTGCTATTATAACTTAATAGTACTTATTATGTGCCAGACATAAGGAGTCACATACATGGCTATTAATATTATTTCCTATTACAAATATTAGTATACATTACTTTCATCCTCATTTTATAGATGAGAAAACTGAGCCTGAGACAGCTGAAGTGTCACAGAGCTGCTAGTTTTTCAAAACTCAGTATTCCCATCTTTTAACTGGAGAATAAAACATAGTAACATAGAATCTATTGCAATAATTCTTATTGTATTAATGATGACATTATACAAATTGTACAAGTAGAGTTGTAGCCATTGAGCAATTAACACTGCATTTTTAAGCAGTAATTTCCATTGTTAAACTGCTTTGTATAGTGCCAACTATTTTTCATCTTATTCAAATTCAACTTATTCAATCTTATTCATATAGCAACTTTCTGAATATAATTTGACTCTCAATGGATTTTCTTTTTCAGGCATGATGATTTCTCAGGTTAAATCAACAACATACTTATAATGATTATGTGTTACCCCATGAAGCTGAATCATAGGCTGAAAATGATGTTCATCACAATTCAAACATTCATACATATTTTCCTCATTATAAATTAGTAAACTGGAACACTGAAAGCTATTTTAGCAAGACCTATTCAGATATATTTCCCTCAGAAATACTTCACCAATTTAATATTGAAAATCAATTGGCTGTCAATATCCAAACTGCTGCAGTGCAGTCTTTGTATCATGACATCACTTCTAGGAAGAAGCCTGATACACAGTGACCCCATTCTGAGTAATAATTGCACAGAACGGCACCCTAGCACTTAGGCAACTGTCAAGTCATTTCTCTTGTTTTACTGCAGCATTCTGTAATCTCCCTTCTGCACCACACTAAGCATTATGAGGGCAGGAACTGTCTTCTGTGTATAAAATGTATGGTGCATAACTCAGTGCTTGCTCTATATTAGTTTGTTATATGGTAATTCATGCTCAATGTCAATTTACTGAATCAATGATTGATTTATAATTAAATCAAAACTTCAGAAACTTCTATGCTGTTAGTTTAGTTATGCACAGTCTTAAGCATATCTTGATTCAATAAATTCTCTGGGTATTGTCATACTAAGTTTCTGAAGCAGGTGAACTGCTCTGACAAAAACAATTAAGCTTGTGCTGCTAAATGTGGGCTTCAGCCTTTTTGATATTGCTGAGCAAAACCTCAAGGCTGATTTTGTTTCTAACCAAGTGTGATACATATTACACTACATGTGGTCTAGAGTCTATAGCTAGAATATTAGCCAAATGAAGATTTTTAGTAAAATAAACCATATAAATTAACAGCTATGGTTTATTTAACATTTAATGTTTTCCAAAATGTTTTACACATCATCTTCAATTATCTTCAGACTAACACTTTTACTAGGAAGTAGATGTGAAAGTTATGATCAGATAGCAAGAGACGATCAGATAATGCACAAAAGTAAAGTGACTTGTCTAAGACTCAGCAGTTAACATAAAGAGTGTCCTCTCATTTTCCAGTATTGTTTTGCTTTACAAAACTATACTGAGACAATTAGAAAATGTTATAATAAACCAGTCCATGTGGAGGCAAATCTGTCTCATCCTTGCAAAAATACTTATGGCCAAAAAAGAATCACATATGAGTAAAACATGAAAAGATATTTCTTATTGCAATGGAATTGAAATATTGCTTTGTCTCATCTTCCTCTCTGTTGCTCACACATTTGACTTCTGATTATATCGTTAACTCTTCAGAATAAAAAGGAAACCCCAGTTCACCATTTCTGTTTTCTAGAATATTTATAAATAAAAAGAAAACATTTATGTTTTTTAATTGTTTGCCTTTTTTTCTTAAATTTTCAAGCCTCTATGCAAATAAGTTTGGAGCAAAGAGAGAAATATATAAGACTGTCTGATAAATGTAGAAACACAACAGCTTTCTGTAGAGGCATTCATGGAAATATCTGCATTCGTAGACTTTTTTACAGATGTTGAGACTTTTATAAGCAGCCTCTTTAATATCATATAGCAATTTTCAAAAGTTTACTTAGCTTATTGCATGTTCACTAATGTATCTGATAATCAGTAGTAGCTAAAAATAACATATAATGCATTTAAGCAATATGTGGTTCTAGTGCAAAGGGCCATCCACTCCACTGGGAAGAAGTTCAGGTGGCCCAGCATGCCTACCATGGGAGCAGAGAGAGTTCTATTTAGCATCAAATGTCCTCTGAATTTAAGATTCAGAATACTAGCAGGTAGAAAGGCTTTTGTGTCGGAAAACATTTTACCACACTCAGGAAGAGTTTGAAAATCAACTTAGCACATTGTTGATATGTGAAAGGTATGAAAATTCTTCTCAATACTTTTCTTTAGGTTTGAAAGCTGGTGTTAGTGAAGTAATTTGAAACTCTTGGTTCAGTCTTCCAAACCACTCCCACACCCTCTGCTTATGGACATTCAAGGCCACCCAAACACAGACAAAAGAGGGCACAGAGTCAGGAGATTCTTGTGTCCATTATGAGCTAAGTGAGTCTATGGTCACAGGATGAAAAGTTTATTAAGAGAAAGAGGAGCACTGGCTAAGGCTAGGAGCTGCAAATCCAATTCAGTTTAAGCTTCCCAAAAGAGAACCCATGAATGCTTTATGGGTATGACAAGAGCTTGATCCCATCAGCTAAGGGTATCACCTCAGCCTCCTGCATATCTCCTGGGGCCAAGTGACTCTATTACAGACTCTGTCAGGATGTGAAGGAGGTGGGAAGGCTGTGTTCTACTATATTTGCTTCCCCTTCCCCACCTCCACTGAGGTCTTTCCTCATTGCCAGGTACTTGCTTGGTTCTGGAAAGAATTGTACACTGATGTTCTTGAAAGTTCATAGTGCTAGGAAGGATTCTAGCGACTTGAGATAGCTTAGCAGTGACTTTAGGAGTCACGAAGTGTGTGTTGTTGGCCATGGTGCTCTGTGTCAAGCTGGTTCTGGAACTGCTATGATAGGTGATGGTAGTGCTGCCAGGGGCCCATAGCCCAGGCACAGATCCCTGCAGACTGCTGGATGCAAGTAGGGACAAAAAACAGACTGCTGGAGTTTTTGTCACTTTGGAAGAAAGAACATATTTATGAGAAGATTAGCCTCATTCAGAAAAAAACTGCAGGCCTTAAATCAACTTTAATAGAAGAAAAACTCAAGAACAAATTATTTGCAATATACAAACTGGAAATTTTTAATAAAGCACTGAAAAGCCCCAACTCTTTACGTAGGTTTATATTAGAGACTTTCAGAAAAGGACCAAAAAAAAAAAAAAAAAAAACCCTAACGTTTAAAACAACTTAGATTGGTAGCCTAAGGACAGAACGTTTCAGTGTTTAGGAGATTCATCAAAACACAATTCATGTAGCTGCAACAAAAACAGCCTTCAAAATGCATCAGAACAGTGAAGAACAACTTCAGACAGCACTGATAGACGCTTCAGATAAAAATTCCAATCTTCACGGAAACACGGAGCTGCCTTCACAAGAAGCTGAAGAGTGGAACAGGAAGAGGGAACAAATATACTAAACAGAATAAAACGATAGAAAAATTCCAAAATGCGTATGAAACAAGTTCCAAAATATGACAAAAGTCTGATTAAGCATCTGTGTAAACACTAGTTAAAGTTGAGAGACCAGGCTATTGTTCTTGGAGAAGACGGCATGGATGGTAGGAACTTGGATATAAAAATGCAACAGAAAATGAAGACATCTTAGAAGATGAATCAAAACTTTTAAGAATCTTATTAATGCAGCTGAGTTAATTATTTAGAAAATCTTGATTCAAAAAACATGAATGGTAACTAAATTAATTGAAAGAGGTAAGGTCTTATTAAAAGTCTACAAACTGGGAAAGCTTCACTGCACTCAAAAACAAACAAGAAAACCCACACAGAAAGAAGAGGCAAAAATGCTAGTAGAACCTTCAAGTCCTTCCTGAACTGAATCAAAGAAATGAAACGTATTTTCAGAAAATATCCTATTTAGTGTGTTTACCCCATAAAGATCGAAAAGAATCTTCTCAAGGGAGGTGAAAAGATCAGTCATGCATGTAAAGAGATGAACACCTACAAAATATAAGGCAAAAAGTTTTTGGAAAAAAAATAGGGAAAAAAGGTTATTGGCTTATTATCAAAGCCAGATTATTTCCAGTGAGCAAAGTCCTAAAATAACAGGTGGAGAGTTCTGCTGGCTGAGTGAAACCTAATCATGTCAGAAAACAAAATGCCTGCACATAAGACAAATTATTAACAATTTACATGTTTCAAAAAATATTCTAATATCCTTGATATTCCAAGTGAAACAGAGACTTCTGAGGACCACCAGGGCATGCTCTGGCTGAGGAGACCTCTGAGGAAAGGGGAGTATCAAGTTGTGAAGGTGTGCAAATGCAGGGTCTCATGTGATATGAACCAGATGCCACCCACTACCCAGCCCAGGCTCAGGACTATGTAAGCAGGGTCCTTCCCATAGGCCGTTCCCTCCTGACACAGCAGGTCCTTCATCATCACAAAGCTGAGCTTGTCCTGGTATTCCTGGCATTGGCAGATGTTGTGGACCTCCTTTGGAGTCAACTCTCCAACTGATGCGGAGTTGCTGGTTCAGGTTCTGGCGCTCTGAATGTATCCTACCCTTCATTCTGTTAGAAGGCAGCTATTACAAAGGGATTCCCAGTGGCAGGTACTGAGAAGAGGGTCCTCTCTCTAGCCTCCTATTCTATAAAGATGAACCTCTCCAATAATCCTCTTCCCCATAAATTGCCTCAGCCAGCACATCCTCCCCTGACAACACAAAAGGTCTCGATAACAGCACTGTATTTTGTCTTTGACCCCAGGGCCTGAAAATAGAAGTGAATCAATTACCTAGCTATCATGGAGTATATGTATTCCTCTATATTTCCTGGCATACAACTCCTAAAATACTTGGAATCTCCAAAGTACTGTTTTTTTTTTTTGTATCCTAATAGTGTCAGAATAAGATTGGTCACCAAAAAGACCAAGCCATGATTAGAGGACTGGAAGTTTCAGCCCCACCCACCCCCCAATTTCCAGGGATGTGAATAGGGGCTGAAGGACAAGCTGATTATCAATGACCATGGTTTAATCAGTCACGTCTATGTAATGAAGCCTCTATAAAAACCCAAAATGAGAGGATTTAGAGAGCTTCTACATAGCTGACCACATGAAGCTTCATGGAGGGTAGTGTTCCCAGGGAGGGCACGGAAGCTCCACACCCCTTCTTCCATAACTTGCCCTATGCATCTCCTTATCCTTTGTAATATCATTTATAAGAAACAGGCAAATGTAAACAAGTGTTTCTCTGGATTCTTTGACCTGCTTCAGCAAATTAATCAAACCCAAAGAGGTGGTCATGAGAATCCCAATTTGAAGCTAGCTGATCTTAAGTTCTGAAGACCCAACTTCAGACTAGTGTCTGGAAGGGGTGCAGTCTTGAGGCCTGAGCCTTGAGCTTGTGGAATCTAACACTATCTCCAGGTAAATAATGTCAGACTGAATAGGAAGAGACTTAGCTGTGTCTACTGCTTGGTGTACGGGGCTTCTTGGTCAAATAAGTCTTGTATGTTGATGATTGCTGTGTTGTATCAGAGCAAAGGAAAAACAAACATTGGTTTGGGAGGTTTTCTGAAACACAAGTTAATCCTCTTCCGATGAGTCTGTTTCTAAAGATTCAGAAATTATAGCAAAATGCTTTTCTTCTTTCTTTACTAAAAGAATTTTAACTTCTTCCTTTTTATTTCTTCTGCTATTAAATGATTATACAGTGGCTCAAATGGAAGCTTGATAGGATTGTAATCCATAAGATAATATTTTATAACTTTAGCATATTTAAATATGAAGTGTACAACTAAATTGCTTCAATAGTATTTGATTTGTAGGCAATGAATTACAGGGTTTTGTTAGGTATGCTAAAATAATCCAGAAACACAGCAAGCATCTTCAAAAACAACTGTGATTTTTCTTTTTTTGTTTTATGGCTATTATTTAAGTGATTATGAAAACTTGACAGGATTACAATTCTAGGTAGTGTTTTAATAAATGCAGCTTATTTAAAAGTGAATTTCATGAATAAATTTCTTCCATTTCTAGATATTATAAAGATTAGTACATCTGTTTTTGCTATTTAACTAGTCCCATTAACATTGGCTGTAATAAGAATTTTGTCAAGGAAATCTTGAAACTCAAACTTTATTTCTATATACCAAAGACTAAATTTAATCAAGTTATAAGACTAATATACTTACCAAAATAAACTGGTTAAAAAAATGAAACTACCTTAACATACAAGCTTTTGGGGAAAAAACAGACATTACTATGTAGCACTTCATTCGATTAAGTATTATCAAATCTATGCTACTGTCAAAACAATTTTAATAGTAGTCATAATATATGCTTAATGAATATATACATGAAATCTTTAATCCCAAATGCAGAACGTGTTTGACAAATATTATGTAGAACTTAATTTTGATTCAACATAACATGTTATGTTATAGTTCTATGAATTTACAATGTTTTACCTCTACTACTTAATTTTATTTGTTGCTCTAATTTTTCCTTAATTTTTTCTCCTCTGTTATTTCTAGTAGTAACTTTTTGATAATTTCTCTTTTGAATCATTTCCTTCATTGTTTTTAAAAATAAGTGATTTACTTATTTGTGTTGTTTTATTCTTCAGCTTTAAGATTTATAACTGTTTGCCTATTACACAAATAACTCTAAGCAATATTCTTTTTAAATAAAAAATATGGGCCAGGCACGGTGGCTCAAGCCTGTAATCCCAGCACTTTGGGAGGCCGAGGCGGGTGGATCACGAGGTCAAGAGATCGAGACCATTCTGGTCAACATGGTGAAACCCCGTCTCTACTAAAAATACAAAAAACTAGCTGGGCATGGTGGCACGTGCCTGTAATCCCAGCTACTCAGGAGGCTGAGGCAGGAGAATTGCCTGAACCCAGGAGGCGGAGGTTGCGGTGAGCCGAGACCGCGCCATTGCACTCCAGGCTGGGTAACAAGAGCGAAACTCCATCTCAAAAAAAAAAAAAAAAAAAAATGTAAGCTTAAAAAAAAAAACTGTCTATGTTAGGATTGTGTTGTCTAGCAACCCTATTCACCACCATATTCAACAAAGAGCACTGTATGGCAGATGCATCTGACAGCAATAATGAACGTTTATTTGGAGTTCTGAGCTAAGGAATCCAGGTATGATCAACCTGGAGATTCACTCCTTATCTGCAGAGAACATCTGAACCTGGCCCCTCACAGCATCATGGGCTGTACAGGGAATCAAGGTCCTTTGTTTTGGATTAAAGGTTGTCAGATGGAGGTTGCTAGGAGGAGAATGTTAAGTGAAAATACTATATAAATCGCATGCTTTTTATAAGCAGTAGCAGTTCTCCTGTCCAGCCCACCACCACTGTACCACCCTATATGTAAGTTCTCTTGATAAACCCTACGTGTCCTTCACTGGCTTCTGGTCTCTTCTTTAGTCTCTTGAACATGGTTCGATTACTACTGAAGTCAACAGGGGTCCAGCAAGACAAGCAACAATAAGGATTCCTTTCTTTAAGTCTCTTTAGTATGCTGGTATGCAAAACCTTTCTTTTACTGTGTATTTACTCATTATCAACAAACAAAGTTACAAATGACAAAGATATGTTCCACTCTAAATATAAATATTTGTAACAATTTAATATTTTTTCAATTTTTTTTCTGATAGATAAATTAGATACCTCAGATTTTCCTAAGTATGAGAGATAGAAATTTAAAACATTAGACTTGGTGTGGTGGCTCACTATGAATATAAATAATATTAACAATTTAATATTTTTCCATATTTTTCTCTGATAGATTAAATGAGATACCTCAGATTTTCATAAATATGGGAGATAGAAATTCTAAATATTAGGTTGGATGCTATAGCTCATGGGTATAATCCCAGCACTTTGGGAGGCTAAGGCAGGCTTAAGTTCAAGAGTTTAAGACCAGTTTTGGCAACATGATGAAACCCTGTCTCTACTAAAAATACGAAAACTGGGTGTAGTGATGTACTCCTATAGTCCCAGCTACTCAGGAGGCTGAGGTGGGAAGATAACTTGAGCTCAAGAACAAGACCCTGTCACTACATAGATAAATAAAATTCTAAATATTTTTGAGATTACATTTTAAAATATCTTATTTATTACTGGAAAAAAATTATAAAGTGATGTACACCATATTTGCAGTAAAAAGTATAAAAGAGAACAACATAAACAACAAAATTAGCTTACTGTGGGACATAAAGTATTATGAAATTTTCTGAAACAAATGAAATAAAACATATCTATAATGAAAACAAACACACAGCAGAGAATTATGCACAAAGTAAAAAATTAAATACATAAATTCCAGTACATGAGGCACCTGAGTATTGGACAGTTATTTAAGTTAAAAATGAAATATAACCAGTGATATTCTCAATGCACATGATATTCCACACAAATGGCAAACCAGAAACTGAAATTTGCAACGGAAATAACAGATACAAAGTCAGTTAACAAAAAATGAGTAACACTATTTCTAACCTAAAATACTAAACAAAAGGCCCATAAAAACAATTCTATTAATAAAAAATCATTATATGAATAATTGGAAAGCATTATTCGAAAAATACTTCATATGTAAAGAAAATGTTTTGTCTTCTCAAACGACTGAAAGCTACAATGTAAAAAAGGGGAGATATAAAAAGATATAAAGATAACTTTAAGGTTTATATATATTTTGAGATAAAATATAGCAAAGTAATATGGTGATGGATGAGAGAAAGGCACTCATAGGAAACTAAAATGCAATAATAGAAACAAATCCTTTGTAAGCATTAGAAAATAGAACTGATGTTACAGACAATTTACTAGTATCACAGATCAATTTGAGACAATTTCTGAAAATACACTGCAAAAAAATAGATATAACATAAATTAAGGGAAAATAATAACTATTTTGTACTAGTAAGATAAATTCGATATATGGATAGTGGAGATCTTAAAAGAATAAAACATAACAAATGATGCAGAAACAGTAAGCTAAGTATAGCAAAAGAAGATGCTCCTTAACTCAGGAGAAAAAGAAGACTTTGTATCATTGTAAAGACTTACCAAGTCTTACACAAAATTAGGGGAAAATATCATTTTAAGATATAACTTTATAGAATTTTAAACAAGAAATGAAATAATAAATGTAAAATAAAAGGGTGATAAATTCAACTGAATTTTAAAAATGAACATTTATTCAACAAAATATAAAAAGAGTGAAAAGATAAGCCACAAACTGAGGGAAGATATATGCAACACATAAAGTTAGCAAATTACATAATTTATGTTATTTAAAGTGCTCTTCAGTATCATAAGAAAAAGATAATCCAACAGAAAATAAAGTGGACAAAACATATGGAGTTTTGGGACACAAGATAAAATGCAAGGCCCTAAGCATAAAATGATGTTCAAACTCATTAGATTCACCCCTTATTAGTAATCTGGGGAAAGTCAAATTAAGACTGTATTGAGATACAATTTTACACCCCAATATAAATCAAAATTTAGAGGTTGACAATACTAATTGTTGGAGACAATGTGGAATGTAAATTAAGATTATTTCTAAAATGTTGCTGTGGAAGTATAAATAGAATAAACAATTTGACATTATGCTACAAGGTTCTACATTTGCAGCCTCTATGACCATGAACACTCTAAAGACTCTTTTCACATATGTACCAGGAGAAATGTATAAACATAAATAAAACAAAGATGTCATAATACTAAGAAATTCAAAATAATGCAAATATTCATGGATAGAAGTGTAGATACTAAAATCCTTACTATTATTTAATTATTGACTTGGAAAATTAGAACAATGTCAGTTTAAACATAGTTAATAAGTTCTTAAAGGTAACCACTATTATTTTTTAAAGGGAAACTTTCCTCCCAAATCACTATAGAAAACAATAACATATACCAGAGTATATATACGAAAAAATAGAAAACAGTGAAAAGATTTAAAAACAAACATATAAAAAGCATTTAGCACTTCATAGAAAACAAATTAATCATTTATGATTATAAGTTTAAATGGTTTACACTCATCAGTAACAGACTACATTTTTCACCTTGAATTATGTTTAAATTCAAACATACACTAAGGAGAAACAAGCCAGATACACCTGAGAAATAGAATTAAAGATAAAAGCATAGAGAAAAATATATTAAATAAGCAAACAAAGACCCAAAAAAAAGCGTAATAATATACTACCAAATAAAATACAATACATAAAACTTGAAAGAGTTTTAACTATGATAAAAGATACCTCTTTGGAGACCATTCAACCTAAATTCCCTGCCTAGTCTTACGTTTCCCTACTTTATACTCACCAGTACCTAAAATTTTGTCTGTTTCTTTATTGCTCATCTTCGTTATCTAGCCTGTGCACACTATGTGATCTGACTTGTCGAAACAGAGACCTGTTAGTATTATTTAAACAATATAACTCAAAAATTCAAAATAATGGGTACATGTCAATCATAATATCCCACAATTAGGGGATATACTTTACTCTCGATAATCATTAGAACATTAAAAAATAATGACCTAATATATCAAATTAAAAACATTTTAGTCATTTCAAAAAAGGCAATCATTATATACTTTGTCACTACCATGTAAGTGAATGAGAAAATGGTAAAAAACATAACAATAGGAAAAATACACCCATTTAGAACAAAAAAAAAAATCATCACATCACTCTCTTGTGTATATCTATTAGGTAAAACTATAATAATAAAAACACTTTTCAAAAAAATAAGTAAAATGAGAAAATGTCATTTATACCCAAGACCTGTCTATGCTGTAATCATGATTTTTTAATCTCAGTGATGTATTTTACTCAAGAAGTTATGATTTTTCAAAGCAAGAAATGCTAATAGTGAAATATAATAATGATATTAATAATTAGGATAAAATATGATATGGTATGCAATGAGGGCATCCAGCAGAGGAACATGACCTAGGTCACAGAACCAGGAGTTAACTTTCCCTTCCTTTAATAAAGAAATGTCATGTGATCATCAGAATATGAGAAAATTACACACATCTAACAGCATTTATATCTATAAAGGAAAGTTCTAAAAAAAGGAAGCGAAACAGCAGTTACTATCTGGGATATTGTAAATTGGGAATGCCTTTCTAGAAAATAATTTGTCAGAACTCACTGTTTAAAATAACAATTCCATTTCTAGGAAGCTATACTAGAAAACCATGCAAATATATACATAAGAAGATACATAGAAAGAGGTTTACTGTCGCATGGTTTGCAAAGGTAAAAACCTGAAGTATTAAATGTCCTTATAAAAAAGATGATTCAATATATAATTATAGATGTATACTATAGAATATTATGCAGCCATTAAAATTAATGGAATAGATCAAGAGGTACTGCCCACAAATCAGTTAAATTCTGCCATGTAGCAACTAGCAGAAGACTTGTCTAGAAGTTTATAATATGATGAACAACTCATTATAAAACTAAGTTATAAGGTGACATATAATTACATATAATATTAGAGAGCAATCAATTAAAAAACCCTGAAAACTGGAATAAAAATAAAATAATTCATGCATGTAACACAGTAATATAGATCTGTCCAGAGGCAACTTATCTTTAGAGTCTTAATAAAGCATGAAGGTGACATTGGACTAAAGCTAATTTATATAAAACCCTAGAATACCGACCAGCCTAATTTGGCAAGAGTGCTCACTGATTAGTGTGAAAGGCAGATTCCAGAGTCAGGCACTTAGTAGGTAAAGGAACTTATATCCTTGGAAAGAAAGACAAGTAAAAAGCAATATTAATACAATGTAAGTTTTAAAACAGTATGATATAATTATTTATAAATGTCTGCTGTCTGTGTCTCCATGACTAGAATGAGCGTCCCATGAAGCAAATCTTTTGGTCTGTTTTGTTGTTAAGGGAGTGCTAGGCACTTAATAAGTAAGTCCTCAACAGTGATCATTTAATTAAAGGAAAAAGGAGAGAGAAGAAAAGCAGAAGGGGGAAGACTGGGTTATATTAGAGGAAGGCTCAGGGGACTGGGGGGCTAGGAAGGATTTGTTTTCCAGAAGGTGTGAAATCTTAGTTGAAGCCTGAAGGTCAAGACTGGATTTAGTAAACATATTTGAATGGTGATTGCTTTCAAGCCAGAGTCACAGAGATGACTCTATGTACTGAGGAGTGGAATTGATTTAGAAGAAATAAAGTTACATCTGAAAGAAGTCCAGCAGGCATGTCTTATACATACACTTTCTCTCCTTCTCTCTCTTCCCTGCCCTCCTCTCTCGATAAATCTTGATAAGAGAAAGCTTAACAGAAATGTCAGACAAAAACTGAGGGCAAAGAAGAGATGGGCAGAAGATATGCTGAATAGTGAGGATGGTGACTTGAGAAGCTGTTCTAGGAAGAAAAATACTTCAAGAAGGAGGGTACCTACCATTTCAAATTATACAAACTTCTAGTAGGGAAATACCTGGAAATACGTTCATTGGATTTATTAACAGTAACAAAGAGGTCATTTGACCTTCATAACGGCAATTTCACCAGAGCAGAGGAGGTGAAAGCCACATTACGTTGAATTTAAGAGTAAGAAAGATATGAGAGCCTGGAATTTCTAGAGATGGATAGTGTTTTTGAAGCCTGATTCTAAGTGAGGGCAAGAGATTTATTTAGCTGGTTATAACTGTGAATAATGCTTCTAGTTGTAATAACATACTTTCACTGATATTTTTTTTTTTGAAGTAACAAACCCAGGCAATGTGTTTGTTTGTGGAGGATGAAACACTGCTGCAGAAGTAGAAGAAAAAATGTCTACTGCACTGTACATGTCTGCTTCTCCCATAGGCTTTGGGACCTTTTCACCAGGGACTTGGAGAATCACACAGTATAAGATACCTTACTGATGCAGGTTGGTCAGGAGAAAGAATTGTCTGCCTATTATTTGGATTTTATAGAAAATGTAAAATAAATACTCTAACAAGCAGAGTAAGTTTGTTGACTGACCATATGAAATGCATTTAATTTTTCTCACCACAGGTATTCTCAAGTTTCTATATACTCTGTGCTTTTTGTTGTTCTAAGACAATAATTGTGAAAATACAGAAATATCTCTGGGGATATTTTAAAATAGTTTATTTCAAAGAATATGGAATACTAAGACCTAAAATCCATGATTTATTCAATACTGGGTATTCATTCATTTATGTGATGGAAAATTAGCATAGATGTTCTAACTACATTTTCTTATTCCATCTTGTTCTGTTCCTTCAAGCCATCTTCCCTCACTCTCTGATTAACCACATAGTTCCATTCTTCTCACAACATATAGCAGTACGTTTTTCTAAAAATAACAGTAAATGTGTGTGTTTAACAGTATGAGGTAGATCTCAAATGAGCATAAAGACCAATAACAATTATGTGCCAATTATACTATGAATATATAATTGGCAAAACTGTATGGGCAGACCAAGAAGACTTTGAACAACAGCTATTCTGATGAACCATACCCTAAATGTCTCTACCTAAAACCCTAGGTTTTTAAAAGATGCCAAACACAAACAAGTACCTAAAATATTGAAAATATCAACACTAGCATACACTTGAAATTAATATGTACAAGACAACTTCTATTTTTTAATTATTCATTAAACTATTGAGCTGTAAGTGGTTATATACACATATCAAAGTAGATTATGATACAACTCCTAACCTCTAGTAACTCAATCATATTTGAAACAAGAAGAGTTTACTACACTGTGAGTTTTCCTCTGATCTGATAATAGAAAAAATTGAAATGCATGCAGTTACACGGCCACAGACAGAAAGCTTCCTTACTTAGCATTGGGATAAATCCTCAGAATCTAATTCCAAAAGTAGATCTAAAATAAACCTTTATTTTCCATTTATTTTCCTAGGCACCCTGACATAGTCTTTGAAGTGGAAGACTTTTGGTTCCATTGAGAGATGCCACAGGAGGACTCCCACAGAGTAATTACACATGTGGTGGCTAAGTATGGCTTCCACAGTAGAGCTTCTTAACAGACCTTCTGTAAATGACAGATGTGTTCAAAGAAGCAAATGAATTTGAAAAAACAAATTTTAAATGTGAACATCAATTTTATATTGTCTGTATTTTTTATATCATTGATTAGATTTGAGACAGCAGCATAGTTTAGTCTCTGGAATCTATGTTTCATTCATTTAAGTAGCCATGAGGTGTTAGGTATTGCTATATTGCTCTAGGCCCTGAAGTTAAGAGTTGTGAACAAAATGGACTGAGCTACCGCTCTCAGGAAACTTGAACCTAGAAACAGAAAGAGGCATTAAGCAAAACAGTAAAGATAGAGATGATAATAAATTCTGCAGAGATAATAAAATGTAGTCAGGAGTAATAAATAAAATGTGGTTAGAAGTAATAAGGAATGCTGGATAGGACATGTTACATATAATGTTGCATGTTAGGAAAATTCACACTGATAAGCTAGCATATGATGAAAGTAAGGAAGTGCACTATGTATATAATACAAGCATAAAGAAAAGTCACTGCAAATGCCTTGAGGCAGAAGGCTGCAGGATGTGTTCATGAAAAATTAAGAAAGCCACAAGCCAGTGACTAGAAGACTGGGAAAACAAGCAGCAGGAGATGACACAGGGGCCTGTAGGCTATATAAGGACCAGGTTTTATATTGAGTGAGATAGGAAGACAATGGAAAACACAATCTATTTTAGGTTTCAAAATAACAATACAGTTGAGCATTAAACATCTTATGACAAGGGGAGAGGCAGAGACATCAGATAGGAGAATACTAGAGTTAAATATTTTCATTAGACCTGGGCAACAGTGTGTCAGTTTGGAGAACCTCCATATCTCAAACATAAACAATAAATTTATTAAACAAGTTCCTGCTTCTATCACTCTGATATTGGTATTAAGAGCTCACATAGTTCTATACTCTGTCCTAACTCTGGACCTCATTTCTTATAACCAACCGTTCAGTCTGCAGTGAAAACTCCTCTACATCTTCTGTCCTATGTCCTCCAAAAAAGAACCACTTGAATAATTGTGAGTTATGCCACTGCTGACACTAGAAGAAAACTGTTTTGAAATGAAGGGAAGATTTGAGTTATGGAAGCCTTTAGGTATATGAAAAATCAAAACTAATTACTCATCAGAACACTAGCAAACCAAACTCAACAGCACATTAAAAGTACATTCACCATAAAGTGTTATTTACCACCAGGATGCAAGGATAGTTCAACACACACAAATCAATAAGTGTGATATACCACATTAACAGGAAAAAGGACAAAAACCATAGGAACATCTAAATTGATGGAGAAAAAAATCTGACAAACCAAATGTCCTTTCATTACAAAAACACTTTAAAAATTAGGTGTAGAAAAAATGTACATCAACACAATAAAAGCTATGTATCACAAGCTCACCATTAACATCATACTCAATGGTGAAGAGGTGAAAGCTTTTGCTCTAAGATCAGGAACAAGACAAGGATACCGACTTTCACCATTTCTCTTTAACACAGTACTGAAAGTCTTAGCCAGAGCAATTAGGCAAGAGAAAGAAAGAAAAGGCATCCAAAACATAAATAAAAAGGTTAAATTGTTGTCTGTCTGCAGATGACATGGTCTTAGAAAACCGAAAAGCCTACACCAAAAATTAGTTCAAACTAATAAACAAATTCTGTAACTTTATAAGATAAAAAATCAACATAGAAAATTCAGTAACATATCTATACATTAACAATAAGTCATCCAAAAAACAATCAGGAAAACAATCTCATTTACAGTAGCTACAAAAATATACTTAAGAATAAAGTGATTCAAGGAAGTAAACTATTTATATCATGAAAACTATGAAACTTTGAAGAAAATAATTGAAGAAGAGAACAAGTGTAAAAGTTGTCAGAATGGAAATGGAGTTTCCTACATTAAATACCTTGACAAACAGGGCCAGAGTAGGCCATAAAGGAAGCATTCTCACACATATGCCTGATAACAAGAACTATCACAAAAGACTTCAACTAATATCTGTAATTTATTAGTAAAAGATAAAATATTATTCAAAGAAATCCAAGCTAAATGCTTATTCATCTGAACCAGAAGTCATTCCCAATATTTAGGTAAAACTAAAATATTAATACTAAAAAGTACTACTTAGTGAGCATTTACCATGTTCTAAGCTTTGTATTATACCCTTTTTAAATTCCTTAGTTCATTTAACTCTCAAAATAATGTAGTTAGATTGCCATAATTGTCAATATTTCTATTTAACAGTAAAAAGGAACTAGAGGTAGCCAGTTAAGGTAAAGAATCACACCCAAGGTCAAATTAGTAAATGTAGAGATTATTTCAGTCTGGGCCTCTGTCTCTGAGCCAGAGCTGATTATATTATACCCTGCTGCCTCACACAACTTAATCATAATTTTAATGTATTCCATAAAAATGAAACACCTCTTTCAAGGTCATTAAAACTTGACATATAGCACTGTGCTCCTTAGGATTTTTTTGTTGCCTGTATCTCAAACCTGCTTTACATAGTTTAAGCCAATAAGGAGTCTATATAAGAGTATCTTACAAAACACAAAGTTGTAAAACTCTCCCTACGTAAAGCCATGAGAAACCCAGGCAGCTTCTCTACGACTGCCTCTATCTTCTCTCTCCTCAGCCTGGACTTTTTTTGATTTTCAATACACGTCGCTAGTGGAAAGTGGCCACCCTGCAGCAACAAGTTTTCACCCTTTTTCTGCTCAAACAACCCAGAATGAAAAAGTATTTCTTGTCCTAGATATCTAGGAGAGAATCTGATTTCCCCAACCTCAGTCATTTCTCTCAATCAGATTCAAGTGGACAGAATCAGGGCCAGAGTTAAGGTGGTGGTACAAAGAAAGCTTCAAGGGTCTGTACCAGTAAACTTGTGGATTTGCGAGACAGGTACCTTTGGAAGTATACACCACAGTCAAATTTATCCCGAATGCATGATAAATATCCATATATTGTAGGAAAGAATCCTATAAATAAGAAATATAATAAACAAAGGAAACAATCCTGAGAGGCTGTACATGAGAGGATCAGAATACATCACCCCAAAATAGGCCACCTTGGCATAAGGACTATTTTGAGCTGAAAGCACTTAAGATTAACAACAAACTGCAGAAAGAGCTCTTGTTCTTTGCTCTCCCCCTATCTGCCTAAAAGCAGACATAAATTTCCTTTTGTGAAGGTGTTCCCCTCCCTTCTCCCATACCAGGAGGAGAACAACCCTTATCACTGGATACAGAAAGTTGGCACCAAGATGGATTTGCACAAACAAACCTTACTAAAATAGGCCTTATCTTCCATTAGTATCCCTCATATATTTATCTTCCCACAATTTATCACCCCTAGAATCCCAAACCCCTTTTCCCTTGTGTTATCCCTTCTGCATGATTTATCTCCCTTTATTAAAATGGTATGTAAGCCCCTGGGTTTAAACGCTTCTTTCAGTCTTCATTTCTTTCATGTGAAGGTCTTGTGCACATATAAGCTAAAATATGAACATCAAATAAAACGTGTATGCATTTTCTCCTGTTAATCTGTTTTTTGTCCATTTAATTCAGATGCCCCAGCCACTGTACATAAGAGGTTAAAGGAAAAGCTTTTTCTTCCCCTACATACATTACACATATATGTAGTATATACAGTTATTGATATTTGGAGCCACATATTCAAATATTGATGCTGGAATTTTACGTACTGATTCAATTTGCATATGTTGAATACATATTAGCATTTTTAGGATAAATCATTTGAAATATTCTGGGGAAAAGGCTAGCAAAATCTAAATAGATATTAGAAATTTAAAAGAAAAGAAAAAAGAAAATATTCCATTCTATCTCAATAACAACTACTGAATCAAAGTAAGATGATCCGAATAGGGTGCAATGAACTTTTTTTGTAATTAAAGCAACTTCAAGATAGATAACATTAAAATAAAAATACCCTGGCTTAACAAAAACAAAAATATAAAATGTAGTTAGGGTGCGTTGATCTTTATAAGGTTATATAAAAATCAAAATATTTCAAAATTCATAAACTTCAATAATAGAGAGCTATGACAGCAGAGTTCCACATTTCTTGTTCATATTCATTTTAAGTGCATGACTGCAGGAAGGTGTTTTTCATGCTATTTCTCTATGGTCCCTGATATTCAAAGTACTACATGCAATATTAATGATCTCAGTTTTGTGAGTATACAGGATACACCACATTCCCACCGAAAGAAAAACTCCTCAATTCCTAATCATTTCAATAGGCTCTAATGTAATATTTCCTACATTGGAAATCACAGCACTTTATTTAAGGAAAATCAGTTTGGCCAAGTGAGCTCTGTGGAGTGCAGCCTGCACAGACGTCAGTTCAAAGGATCAGATGTCAAAGTGCTCCCTCTAATGTCCCTTAATCATCACTCCGTTTAGTGCATGAATAGGACTGTGATTAAAAATGCTGCTGCCATTGTCTACCTATTCAGGCATCTAGCATTCTATGTGGGTTCCACCGATTAGTGTTTGAATAGGGGAACGATTAGAAAGACAGCTGCCATTGTATACCCATTCGGAAAACAGCAAAACTCACGTATTTATTTGCTATGAACACCAAATAAATGTTTTGCAAAGGTAAAATATACCATTAGGCTCTAAAGACAATTTTACTGATTTCTTTTGTTGAGAGCACTGTATTTTCCCATATGCAAAGATATTTCTTATTTGCAAATACAGTAATATGCTTCATTAATATCTTTTAAAATATACATATTTTGTTTTCATAGAAATAGTCTTAACACACATCTGCTTTATTACATACTACTTATTGACCTGTAATACATCATACAATTCCAGTTTAATATTTATGATTATGCAAATAATTTCTGTGTAAACAAATTCAATCTATTTGGTTCCAGATCTTTTGGATCACTTCTCAATATTCTTGGACTAATACGTCATCTTTAAAAACAACTTCTCCCAAGAGAAATTTCCTTGTTAGACATGGAGAATAAATATTTCACACTTAGTCCATTCTAAGACAGGGAACACATTTCAGGTTAGCAGTTAGTAGCCCTGCAGGAGCTCACACAAGAGAGCTTTGGCCAGAGTGGAATTCCCCACTACAATCCAAACTCTAACCTATGATAAAAACTGTCCGAGACCATGGCATCATGTTGAGGCTTTGAAGTTTTTTGGAGAAGGGAGAAATATAGTAAAAAAAAAAAGAAATCGCAGAAAAAGAATCCATTCCAACTATGCACATATAGGCCAGTGCTCAAAAAAATTTGATGGCTGTTTCTTTCTTTCTTTTCTCTGTCTCTGTCTCTCTCTGAAGAAACATGCTACTAGGCAATTTCTGGGCAATAGAGGTAACATTCTGTCTTCCATTACCTTCCTCAGTATCTTGCTGCTCAGAACTTCTCCATGGTTTTTCCATACACATTGTTCTTCTCTATCCATTATCATGATGGGCTTCCATATGTAGTAACAGAAACCTCAGAGCATCCAGCTCATAAATGCTGATGACAATACTTATAAAAGGTTATATATATATATATATATATATATATATATATATATATATATGCCAGCCATGATATTAAGATGATATAAAAGGTTATATACATATATATATATGCCAGCCATGATATTAAGAATAGTACACACATTGACTCATTTACTCTGTCAGGTAGATATTATTATCTTCATTTAGAGATGAGGAAATGAAGACAGTAATAGCATTGGAAATTTACTCAAAGTCATACTCTAGTAAATGGCAAAACCAATAATTGGAGCTAAGCGGTTTATCTCTAGAGCTTACTCTATTAACCAACCTCTCTACAGATAGCTGGGCTCTTCAGGGTTCTACTGTCTTCCCTCATAAAAACCCAACCTCAAAGACAAGGACGTTTTAAAGAAAAAGTTTTCTTTCTTTTGCAAATAAAGCTAACTGAAATACACCTTACTGAGGGGAAATTTTTTTTCCAGTTCAATTTAAACCCTGAGTAGATAACTATACTCTATTAATAACGAAGTTGTTAAAAAAAAAAAAATAAAGAGGGCCGGGCACGGTGGCTCAGGCCTGTAAACCCAGCACTTTGGGGGGCCGAGGCGGGTAGATCACGAGGTCAAGAGATCGAGACCAACCTGGTCAACATGGTGAAACCCCGTTTCTACTAAAAATCCAAGAAATGAGCTGGGCATGGTGGCACATGCCTGTAATCCCAGCTACTCAGGAGGCTGAGGCAGGAGAATTGCCTGAACCGAGGACGCGGAGGTTGCGGTGAGCCAAGATCACGCCATTGCACTCCAGCCTGGGTAATGATAGCGAAACTCCACCTCAAAAAAAATAATAATAAAGAGGACTCTGCTTAACCATTATTAAAATTTCAAACCAGCGAAGAACAAAATAAAAGTAACAAAGCTGATGGCTGACAATTACAAACGAGTTTAATTTATGTGTCACATGGATGTGGAGAAAGTTGCAATCAGTCTGAAATAAATAATTAAAGCATTTTTGTAACAGCCTCAGGAAATTTAAGAGTTAACACTTTTCTTCTTTTTAGTCAATTACCATTTTATTACATATTTCTGCCTGGAGAATAAATCTCTGACAATACTAGTCTATGTGTGTAATGAAGCACTAGGACAACTCATTAAAGACAGATCCTAATATATATCAAAACTCTAAATTACAGCATATCACAAACAGTGTTCCTTCTTAACATATAATATGCACTTCTCAATGAAATAACCAGACTATAGAACTTTTTCAGAAAAAAATATATATATATATTTATCATCATCATGATTGTCACTACTCTGTGGAGAGGTCCTCAGCATCATCTCTTGGTACTTTCATGTTCCAGTCTTGCTCCAGACTTCAGCTACACAGTACCGAAACTCAATACCTTACATTCAATTAATATGCTCCCCAATCTTAGGACTTTCAGATGCAAGTTTTCTACTCTCATGAAATTCCTCTTTTTCCTTCCTTCCTTCCTTCATCTTTATTTTCAACTTAAATTCTGCTTCCTCAGGGAGGCCAACTTTGAATCCTGAGACCAGGCTATGGTACTTCAGCTATAACTCCCATGTAAAGCTGTACTGACAAAACATGACTGTGAAATGAGTTTAACACTTATGCAAATGACTACGTTTTCTGGGCAACAACAGTTTTGTCCCTTTCCCATGTGGCTGGCACACATTAGATCTTCCATTAATATTTAGTAATTGATAAATACATACAATTTAGATTCAAATATTTATACTATATGTTTTAAAGTGAAACGATTTCTCAAGTGAAAGTGGTATTACAGAAATACTGAAAAGTGTGATGCAATAAATTAATTATTTAAGTGGGTTCATTACTCTGGAAGGTAATTAATTTCCAGCAACAGAGTTAATGCCCCAAAGTATTCAGGAGATGATCTTCAGAGTTCATACTTCATATATAAACAACAGAAATTAATCAACAATTTCATATTTTACTTGCTGTTTCAGGATATACTTTGTATTCCTACAGAAATCTAAGTGTATATTAGTAGATAAAACTTATTATATAAAATATTCAGAAGAAAATCAAAATACATTTTTACTTATGTGTAGATTGAACAATTCACTTATTTTCTCCAAGCTTCATATTTTCCATTAATAAAAAGAGTGTAATCATAATAGTTAGCAAAATAACAGTAATAATTCTCATCTACCAGAATGTAAGTTCCAGAAGAGTAAAGTACACAGTTGCATTCTCACACCAAAACAGTGTTTAACATATACTGAGAACTCAGTAAATATTCCATTCAGTTAATTGTTATTTATTGCATACTTACTACATGTCTGGCACTATTCCTGGAGCTGAGGATACAGTTGTGAACAATACAGGTCTTCATAGACCTTACATCATCATGGGGAGAAAATAACTAAAGCAAAAAAGTAAAATATGAAAAATAGTATGCTAAATGGCAATATGTTCTATGAAGAAAAATAAGGCAGAAAAGGGAATGTAAGGAGTAAATTCATGAAATAATATTTGCTTCAGAGAGTTGCTGATCAACTAATTTAGTTATTACAAACAGCCTGGTTCACTGTCTACCATCCTCACGGTCTTCATCATCATGATTACCACCTTATTTGAGTTACTGTTACAAAGCATGGAACTGTGTCACACAGCTGAATCCTTTGTTAGATACACTCCCCAAATCGTAGAACCTCAGAAAAAAATAAGTAAAATGTATTTGCTTCTCAGCATAGAGGTAGAAAGAATATATGAGAAACTGAATCATGTAATCTAAATTAGGCATTTATATCAGATACTCAAAAATGCTTTGTGTACTATAAATATATCATAAATTCATAAGAAAAGGGAATTACAAATATTTTACAGATCATAAACATTTATGCCACTTATGTTTACATAATTTACTTGCAGAACTCGGTGCATACAGAATTTTTCTCAAATCAAGATTCCATAAGCAAACTGATCTCTCTACACAAATGTCTACCAATTTTGAGTTAAATTAATTTGGGACAGGAAAATAATATATTTGAGAATCCTTAAAAATGATGTGATTCAGATTCTCAGAGGAATTACTTTTTATTCTGGAAATAGCAAGAGAAAATTATCCTAAACTAAGTTGAATTACAATCTTGCAGTTACTAGGGACCATAGCCCATATACCTATCTTTTTATTTTCAACGGGCTGCCTTTTCATGTATTTCCAGTGCTATGAAAAGCAATCATATCTACCAACAACATTAATAACAACTGGACAACATTTTCTTTAGTCAAAATATTTTCTGCCTTCTCTCCATACATGCTTTATTTTATAGCTCCAAAGACAACAGAGATTGTTAAGATACGCCATTTTTACATACTAACAACAGAAAATACTGCTAATTAAATGGATACAATATTTTCTTATCAGAATAACTCTGATAAAATATGCATCATAGAATTGATCAAATATGGTAAATACGGCATGGTTCCATGCAGAAACAAAAATTGAATGGCATATTGCTTTCTTACTAAGTATCGAGTGAAAGTTTATTTACTTTGGAGCTTAAAATCAAAAATTCATATTGTGCATTTGATATGTCAGTAGTGGAACATATACTCTCCATCAAATTTAACAGAGCCCAGTAGCTGGCTATCCATGAAAAAGTGAATGACATTGAGTGCTAGTTGTCATTAACTAAGTGGAATTCATCTCTTTATAGTCATGTAAACTTGAGAAAAAAAAACGGTGCTAGCAGACAAGGAAAACCTTAAGTAATTTCCAAAAGTATAAAAATTAACCATATTTGGAACATAAGACATAATACATTATTAGAAAAACACATTAACTTATCCTTCCTTCCTGGAAGTCCCCTACTATTCTCTTGTAGTTCTTATCTCACCTCTCATAGTGCTTATTCGCTAAATTCTCATCTCCACCTGCCTTTTCCATGCTATGTTCAGTGCCATGCTGAGCCACATTGGAGCCTTAGGAGAAAAAAAAAAAGGTATGTGCCATATATATATATATATATATATATATATATATATATTTATTTATTATTATCATTTCTCTTGACTGCTGAGTCTTTTGTTAGTCCCTTATATTTTGTACCTCAGGCCAGTACCTCACTTGCCTCACCCTACTTTCTGCCCTAATCCCAAAGGTCTAACCAGCACGTTCTTCTCACTCTACACACTCTTCCTGGGTAACTCTTCCCCTAGGCTTTTAATTACTTATGTATGTATTGATGATTCAAAAATTCTTTTTTTTAATATTGTACTTTAGGTTCTGGGGTACATGTGCAGGTCATGTAGGATTGTTGCATAGGTACACACATGGCAATGTGGTGTGCTGCCTCCATCCCCCAATCACCTACATCTGGCATTTCTCCCCAAATTCTTTATCTCCATTCCAGACCCTTTACTAATCTACAGCTTTTGCAATGACCCACAGGCAGAAGGACCTCAAATAATCCAAAAGTGAGTTTAGTATGTACCCTCAATTGATACCATAAACAATTAAAAATACACATAAAGTCAACTCCCAAGTCATATGTGTTTTATCTCCTAAATAAGTTCAAGCTTATCCTCCCACCTGGTCTTTGTCATTTGTCTGGCAACTTTCTAAACCACTCCCAGACACCTCGCCTCCCATCTTTTCATTAAATCCATCTTCCACACTAAAAGCTAGACTGATTCACCAAAAGGCAAATATGACCAACTCACACTGATCATTACAATCCCTTCATTGTTTTTACTTTGAAAGAGTATTATTATTAATTATTGGTATTTCAGTTTTCTTCAAAACAATGTGGGAACTTTTTGGCAAGCCCTATGTAATATCAACTCCAATGTGCTAAGTGGCACAGACAATAATGTGAAACAAACTACTGACTGAGACTGTGAAGCTCATGCAAGAAAAAAATATATCAAAACCCATATATTATTTAGTTATTTTTACTGTCTACGAGGAAAATAAGTCAATGAACTTTTCATTTCTTTATTCAAAAAAATATATACTAAAAGACCTCTCTGGCAATTGCATGGGTTCAGTCTCTAGTACAACCATTTAATTGTGGAACCATGAATATATTTCTTATGCTTCCATGTGCCTCAGTTCCCTCATCTATGAATGGATGATAAAACACAATACCTACCATACAGGGTGCTTCTGAGGCTTAAATGAATTACTTCACAAAAAGCATTTAGAAATAAAACTGCAGGTAGCAAATTCTTAATATACGTTATAGCTTATTGTCATTTGATTTTTTTATGATGAGCACCTTCTGTGTTACGCATTTAGAAAAATTTGGTAAAATTCTTAAAAACATGTCTAATAATTGGCTAACTGGCTGTCTTTAACTACCTTTCCTTTTAATTTTCACCCAGCATAAGTTTTCTGATTGGTAATATTTCCTGGTCTTCAAAAATTGCTCATGGAAAACAAGTGCAAAATATTTATGTAATTAGGATAGTTCAACATTTTCCAAAATGGCAAAAATAAACAGCAGTTACAGAACACCTGCTTAAAATATACTGAAAATAACTGCTTCGTGCTTCATTAACCAGCATAAACATATTTGCCAGTTTAAAACCCCTACTGAAGTCAGAATTTCCAATTATTACTAGAATAGTATTAAACTGCCAAGTAAAGACATTCCTGGGCAATAATTTCAGAACTGCCATTCTTAAGGCACTTTTACAGGTCAAACAGATGTTTATTTTCTAGGAAGTCTATAATTTACTTACTAAACCAAATTTGTATCTATTTTAATAAACAATTGTAGACTACTTATTTTTCTAGATTTTATTCATCTCTGAGTAGCATTCAATACAGTGCCTGAAATGTAGATGCTTCAAGCACCGAAGAAATAGAAAAAAGAAAGGAAGGAAGAAGGCAGACAGTGAGAGAGGACTATACAATGCCTCAAGAAAATCTTTTCTAATTGTTGGGTACAATTATAAATCTGTTTTGGATAAGTAAACACAAGAAACATATAGTATATATGTTTATACTATGTATGTTTATAGTATATAAAATCAGTTACCTGATTTTTCACGAAAACTAAATGAATCATACCCATGAAAACATAAACATTTATTTTTACAATTAGACATTATAATCTGAACAATTATATATACATAATTAGACATTATAGATTATGACATAATTAAATAATTATAATTATATATTATATATAATTGTTCAGATTATGTCTAATTCTAAAAATAAATGTGCATATATACACATTTATAACATATATATTTATATATTGTAATGTCCAATTCTAAAAATAAATGTATATATATAAAATATACTTAATTGCTCTGATTATATATATAATTGTTCATATTATAATATCCAATTCTAAAAATAAATGTTTCATTTTATTGTTTAATGTTTAAAAATAAATGTCTAATTCTAAAAATAAATGTTTATGTTTTCATGGATATGATTCACTTAGTTCACATGAAAAATCAGGTAATTCAGAATATATCCAAATGGCAAAACAAATGGTTTGTTAGCAAAACTTGCTTCTCAAATAACAAACAGAAAAGAAAAAACAGTTGTGGGAATGCTGGGAAGATGGCCGACTAAGAACAGCTCAGGACTTCAGCTCCCAGTGAAAGTGCAGTGGGTGAGGGGACGCTGCATTTCCAGACGAATTTTTATTGCACACAGACCAGGAGATACCCAGACGGAAGGGTCGCCAGCACCGCAGTCCCGGCCCGTGTGGCTATTTTGGCCCCTGCAGGGCTGATTTGGCCCGCATGGCTGCTTTGACCACGCCCTGTTGCAGCGGTTCTCCGTACAAAAGCCACTGGTCTGGGAGCCCCCTGAGCTGGCGATTGAAGCCCTGAAATGGCAGAGTTGCCCATTCATCTGAAATAGCGAACAAGGCAAGGAGATTCCTAGGCAAAAAAACCGCCAGGAGCCTCGGTGCCGCTGTTTGAGCCAACTCAGTGAGTCGCAGCATGGGAGATCTCGGCGCCTTTTAAACTAGCGACTGGAACCCTGGGTCGTTCTACTTAAAAAATAAAAAAAAAGACTCTGAGTCAGAGAGCCAGGTGATCAGGCTCCATTGGTCCCACCCCTCACCCCCAACAACAACAACAACGAAAACAAAAACAGTAATTGAAAACGCTCTGGGTTGAGTGTTTCACAGCAAGCACAGATGAACCCAGGATGGTCTGGCTCTGTGGGGGAGGGGCATCCACCATTACTGAGACTCTTCACCACTACAGAGGCAGGCTGCTGTTGCTGAGGCAACCCGCCATTGCCGTTGCCGAGGCAACCTGCCACAACAGAGAGAGTCTGCCATAACAGAGGTGGGGCCACCATTGCTGAGGCGGTTCTAACTACGCCCATATAAATAGGACTGCAGGGAAGAGCACAGGGCAGCTGGGCGGAGCCCACAGCAGCTCAGCAAAGCCTCTGCAGGCAGACAGAGACTAGGTGGGCTGTTAGCTGGGCGGGTCAGACCTGAAAGAAAAAACAAAAAGGGCAGTAGCACAATGGAAACTCATAAAGCCCCAACTCCCCGGGACAGAGCATCTGGGAACAAAAAGCAGTTTATGAGTTCAGCTGCAGCAGACCTAAACGTACCTGCCCAGCAGCTCTGAATGAACAACGGAGCTCACAGCTTAGGACTGGAGCCCCAATAAAAGATAGACTGTCTCCTCAAGTAGCTCCCTGACCCCCATAGAACCAAAGAGTCACCTCATAAAGGAGAGAATGGACTGACATTCGGTGAGCATCCTTCTGAAACAAAGAACAGAAGAGGAAACTGGTAGCAACACTTACTGTTCTACAGCTGCTGCAGGTGATCCCCAGGCAAGCAGGGCCTGGAGAGGACCTCAGCAGTCCTACAGCAGAGGGGCCAGACTGTTAGAAGGAAAGCTTAAAAAAAAAAAAGCAGTAACTTCAGCATCCATGAACTAGAAGCTCACTCAGAGACCCAATCTGAAAGACAGTAACTACAAAGACAACAGGTGGATAAACCCACAAAAATGGGAAGAAACCAGCGCAAAAAGGATGAAACCTCCCGAAACCGGAACACTTCTCCTCCTAAAAGGGATCACAACTCCTCACCAGCAAGGGAACCAGACAGGATGGAGAAGGAGTGTGATAAAATGACAGAATCAGATTTCAAAGGTGGATAGTAAGAAACTACAGTGAGCTAAAAGAACATGTTCTAACCCAATGTAAAGAAACTAGGAACCTTGAAAAAGATTGGACGGAATGCTAACGAGAATGGACAACATAGAGAGGAATATAAGTGAATTGATGGAGCTGAAAAACACAACACGAGAACTTCGCGAAGCATGCACAAGCTTCAATAGCCGAATTGACCAAGCAGAAGAAAGGATATCAGAGGTCGAAGATCAACTGAATGAAATAAAAAGAGAAGGCAAGAACAGAGAAAAAAGCACAAAAAGGAATGAACAAAATCTTCAAGAAACGTGGGACTATGTGAAAAGACCTAATCTACATTTGATAGGTGTACCTGAACGTGAGGAAGAGAATGAATCCAAGCTGGAAAATACTCTTCAGGATATTATCCAGGAAAACTTCCCCAACCTAGCAAGGCAGGCCAATATTCAAATACAGGAAATACAGAGAACACCACAAAGATATTCCTCAAGAAGAGCAACCCCAAGGCACATAATCCTCAGATTCACCAGGGTTGAAATGAAAGAGAAAATGCTAAGGGCAGCCAGAGAGAAAGGTCAGGTTACCCACAAAGGGAAGCCCATTAGACTCACAGCAGATCTCTCAGCAGAAACCCTACAAACCAGAAGAGATTGGGGGCCAATATTCAACATCCTTAAAGAAAAGAACTTTCAACCCAGAATCTCCTATCCAGCCAAACTAAGCTTCATAAGTGAAGGAAAAATAAAATCCTTTGCGAACAAGCAAGTACTCAGAGATTTCATCACCACCAAACCTGCTCTACAAGAACTCCTGAAAGAGGCTCTACACATATAAAGGATCAACCAGTACCAGCCACTCCAAAAACATACCAAATGGTAAAAGAGCATCAACACAATCAAGAATCTGCATCAACTAACCAACAAAACAGCCAGGTAGCATCAAAATGACAGTATCAAATTACACATAACAATACTATCCCTAAATGTCAATGGACTAAATGCCCCAATCAAAAGACACAGACTGGCAAATTGGATAAAAGGCCAAACCCCATCAGTGTGCTGTATCCAGCAAACCCATCTTACATGCAAGGATACACAAAGCCTCAAAACAAAGGGATGGAGGAAGATCTACCAAGCAAACGGAGAGCAAAAAAAAGCAGGAGTTGCAATTCTCATCTCTGATAAAATAAACTTTAAAGCAACAAAGATCAAAACAGACAAAGAAGGACATTACATAATGGTAATAGGATCACTGCAACAAGAAGAGCTAACGATCCTAAATATATACGCGCCCAATACAGGAGCACCCAGATACATAAGGCAAGTTCTTAATGACTTAAAAAGAGACTTAGACTCCCACACAATAATAGTGGGAGACTTTAACACCCCATTGTCAATATTAGAGAGATCAACCAAACAGAAAATCAACAAGGATATCCAGGACCTGAACTCAGACCTGGAACGAGCAAACCTAATCGACATTTACAGAACTCTCCACACCAAATACACAGAATATACATTCTTCTCAGCACCACACCACACCTACTCTAAAATTGACCACATAATTGGCAATAAATCACTCCTCAGCAAATGCAAAAGAACGGAAATCATAACAAACAGTCTCTCAGACCACAGTGCAATCAAGTTAGAACTCAGAATGCAGAAACTAACTTAGAACTGCACAGCTTCATGGAAACCGAACAACTTGCTCTTGAGTGTTGACTGGATAAACAATGCAATGAAGGCAGAAATAAAGATGTTCTTCAAAACCAATGAGAATGAAGACACAACATACCAGAATCTCTGGGACACATTTAAAGCAGTCTCTAGAGGAAAATATATAGCAATAAGTGCCCACATGAGAAGCAAGGAGAGATCTAAAGTTGACAACCTATCAACAAAATTGAAAGAGCTAGAGGAGCAAGATCAAAAAAACTCAAAACCTAGCAGAAGACAGGAAATAACTAAGATCAGAGCAGAACTGAAGGAAATAGAGACACAAAAAAACTCTTCAAAAAAAATCAATAAATCCAGGAGCTGGTTTTTTGAAAAGATCAACAAAATAGACAGACCACTAGCCAGATTAATAAAAACAGATTAATAAAAGACAGAATAACCAAATTGATGCAATAAAAAACGATAAAGGGGATCACCACAGATTACACAGAAATCCAAACCATCATCAGAGATTATTACAAAGAACTCTATGCACATAAACTAGTAAACCTGGGAGAAATGGATAAATTCCTGGACACCTGCATCTTCCCAAGCCTAAACCTGGAAGAAGTCAAAACCCTGAATAGACCAATAGCAAGGTCTGAAGTTGAGGCAGCAATTAAGAGCCTACCACCCAAAAAAAGCCCAGGTCCAGATGGGTTCACAGCCGAATTCTACCAGACAGACAAAGAGGCGCTGGTACCATTCCTTCTGAAACTATTCCAGACAATCCAAAAAGAGGGAATCCTTCCCAAATCATTTTATGAGACAAACATCATCCTGATACCAAAACCCGGCAGAGACTCAACAAGAAAAGAAAACTTCAGGCCAATATCCATGATGAACATAGATGCAAAAATCTTCAATAAAATACTGGCAAGCCGATTGCAAGAGCATATCAAAAAGCTTATCCACCATGATCAAGTAGGATTCATCCCAGGGATGCAAGGCTGGTTCAACATACGCAAGTCCATAAACGTAATTCACCACATAAACAGAACCAAAGACAAAAACCACATGATTATCTCAATTGATGCAGAGAAAGCCTTCGACAAAATTCAACAGCCCTTTATGCTAAAAACCTTCAATAAACTAGGTATTGACAGAACATATCTCAAAACAATAAAAGCTATTTACGACAAACCAACAGCCAATATCATACTGAATGGGCAAAAACTGGAAGCATTCCCTTTGAAATCTGGCACTAGACAAGGATGCCCTCTCTCACCACTCCTATGCAATACAGTACTGGAAGTTCTAGCCAGAGCAATCAGGCAAGAAAAAGAAATAAAGGATATTCAAATTGGAAAGGAGGAAATCAGATTGTTTCTATTTGCAGATGACAAGATTGTATATGTAGAAGACCCCATCGTCTCAGCCCAAAATCTCCTGAAAATGATAAACAACTTCAGCAAAGTCTCAGGATACAAAATCAACATGCAAAAATCACAAGCATTCCTATACACCAGTAACAGACTTAAAGAGAGCCAAATCAAGAACGAACTGCCATTCACAATTGTCCCAAAGAGAATAAAATACTTAGGAATACAACTAACAAGGAACATAAAGGACCTCTTCAAGGAGAACTACAAGCCACTGCTCAACGAAATAAGAGAGGACACAAACAGATGGAGAAACATTCCATGTTCATGGTTAGGAAGAATCAACATCGTGAAAATGGCCATACTGCCCAAAGTAATTTACAAATTCAATGCTATTCCCATCAAGCTACCAATGAGCTTCTTCACAGAACTGGAAAAGAACACGTTAAACTTCATATGGAACCAAAAGAGAGCCTGCATAGCCAAGTCAATTCTAAGCAAAAAGAATAAAGCAGGAGGCATCACACTGTGGGAATTCAAACTATACTACAAGGCTACAGTAATCAAAACAGCATGGTACTGGTACCAAAACAGAGATACAAACCAATGGAACAGAACAGAGGCCTCAGAGGAAATACAACATATCTACAACCATCCGATCTTTGACAAACCTGACAAAAACAAGCAATGGGGAAAGGATTCCCTGTTTAATAAATGGTGTTGGGAAAACTGGCTAGCCATGTGCAGAAAGCAGAAACAGGACCCCTTCCTGACACCTTACACCAAAATTAACTCCAAATGGATTAAAGACCTAAACATAAGACCTAACACCATAAAAACACTAGAAGAAAATCTAGGCAAAACCATTCAGGACATAGGCGTAGGCAAGGACTTCATGACCAAAATGACAAAAGCAATGGCAACAAAAGCCAAAATAGACAAATGGGACCTAATCAAAATTTACAGCTTCTGCACGGCAAAAGAAACAGTCAGTAGAGTAAATCGGCAACCAACAGAATGGGAAAAAATTTTTGCAGTCTACCCATCTGACAAGGGGCTGATATCCAGAATTTACAAAGAACTAAAACAGATCTACAAGAAAAAAACAAACAAGCCCATTTAAAAGTGGGCAAAGGATATGAACAGACACTTTACAAAAGAAGACATACAGGAGGCCAACAAACATATGAAAAAATGCTCATCATCACTGGTCATCAGAGAAATGCAAATCAAAACAACATTGAGATACCATCTCACACCAGTTAGAATGGCGATCATTAAAAAATCGGGAAACAACACATGCTGGAGAGGTTGTGGACAAATAGGAACACTTTTACACTGTTGGTGGGAGTGTAAATTAATTCAACCACTGTGGAAGACAGTGTGGCGATTCCTCAATGACCTAAAAATAGAAATCCCATTTGACCCAGCAATCCCATTACTAGGTATATATCCAAAGGATTATAAATCATTCAACTATAAGGACACATGCACACGAATGTTCATTGCAGCACTGTTTACAATAGCAAAGACCTGGAACCAACCCAAATGCCCATCGATGATAGACTGGATAGGGAAAATGTGGTAATATACACCATGGAATATTACGCAGCCATCAAAAACGATGAGTTTGCGTCCTTTGTAGGGACATGGATGAACCTGGAAACCATCATTCTCAGCAAACTGACACAAGAACAGAAAATCAAACACCGCATGTTCTCACTCATAGGCGGATGTTGAACAATGAGAACGCATGGACACAGGGAAGGGAGCACTACACACTGGGGTCTGTTGGGGGGAAATGGGGGAGGGTCAGGGGAGTGGGGAGGTGGGAAGAGATAGCATGGGGAGAAATGACAGATACAGTTGAGGGGAAGGAAAGCAGCAAACCACACTGCCATGTGTGTACCTATGCAACAATCTTGCATGTTCTTCACATGTACCCCAAAACCTAAAATGCAATAATAAAGAAAAAAAAAGAAAAAACATAATTGTGGCTTCAAAGAACCCAACTGATAAGACATTCAAGGAATGATGTCAGTAATTACTGGAATCAAAAAATAACAGAACATTGTAAAGTCAAACAAAACAGAAATTCAAGCAAAATTAAATAAAGCCTTTATCCAAATATTGTTAGAGAGCTTGCTAAAAATGTAAAAAACTTTAGTTATTTTCAGAAATAATGTGAGATTACTGGTCAGAAATGTTACATCAATTGCAATCTGTATTTTTCTTAACTTTTATGTTACCTATTTTCTCATAATCTTACTTTTCTTTACTAAGGAGGTGAATTGATATACTAGAAAGAACACACTACATCCAAATGACCAGGATTTTAGGTCTGGCTGGAACCCTCAACCTACATAATCTCATCAGTAAAATTAGGAAACCAAAGTTGTCCACATGCCTCATGGTGAAAATCAAATGCAATATGCAAAGGTACTCTAGGAACTGTCAAGCACTATATGTGAAAATGTTTAATTCTTATGTACAGTATACAAAGAATAGGGTAAAAAAGGAATCCTATTCATTCATGTATGCATGCATTCAACAGACATTTAGTGTGCACCAGTTATCTGTCAGGCACTGTTCTAGAAACTGGGACACAGCTAAGGAACCAAACACATAAGTTCCTGCTCTACCAGACCTTATATTCTAATGGGAAAAGATAAACAATTAACAAATTATGAGTAAAAATAAGAGAATATTAATAAGAAATACTGTGAAGAAAAACTAAGCATGGAAATCTAAGAAGAGATAGGCCAGAAGAGCAAATTAGAATTTGTAAAAGGGTGGCCAGAGAAGGCCTTACTGACATAACAGTTGTGGAAAAAATGAGCAAAAACAAAAACTGTATCCAGTGAACTGGAAAAATATTGAAAGATTCTGATTACAGAATTTTAAAAGGAATCCTCATATACATTAAGAATAGACTCTACTGGGCAAGGACTATTTGGAGACTTATTGCAAGATTATTGCAATATTGTAGATAAGAGATGATGTGGTAGCTTAGAAAGGTGGACACTGGTGAAGGTGGTGAGATATAGTCATATATGGATATATTTGAAAACATAGGAAAAACAACCTTCTAATTAGTTGTGAGAAGTGAGAGAAATAAAGAAACTGAAGCCTTTAATATTTTGATCTAAGTAAAAGGATAGAGAAGACTACAGGAAAAACATGTTTTGGAGGCAAGATCATAATTTGGATTTTAAACATGTTAAATTTCAAATGCATATTAGACATCTAAGTGGAGATGTTCAAAAGGCATTTGGTTATAGACTCAGAGACAGTAATGCAGGCTAGAAATACAAAAGAATCTTCAATGTAAAGATGGTATTAAAAGTAAGGAGATAATGAGATAACCAATGTAGTGACTATTTTAAAAGAAAGAAAGAGACATGAGCTCTGGGAAGTGTATTATAGGGGTGAAAAGAGAAATAACAAAAAAGTGAAGAAAAACAAGAAGGAGATGTCAGTGAGGTAAGAAGAAAACTTTTTCTTATCATCAGTTACTTGTTACTGTCTAGCCAGTGAGTATAAAAGTTCTGGCATCCTACTTGGGTCTTTATGAATTGAAAACAAACCATATCTTTTGGTGATACTTACATTCAATTCTTTATGCTAGCACAAAGAGGATAATAACAAAAGGGAAAGGAGCAGCATTATTTAACCACACTGAGGATAACTTTCAACTCTAGCTTCATATTTCCCTTTTGGGAGTAAATCCCACTGCTCTGCAAAATCCATGAATGTCATACAGAGAGTCTTCAAACTAATAGACATCAGTACAGTAAATTTGATCGTAAAAACTAAGATTACCATTTTAACATAGATCTAAAGTTTTCATTTTATTTTTCTACTAATACTTATTATAGAAGACCTGAAATATGCAAAAGTACCAAGCAAAAAATGCAATCACTATTAACATTTCAGTATATTTTCTTTTGTTCTTTGTGGATATACATGTAAAGGTATGGTTATGTGTAAGTATATCACTATTGAATACAGTATTGTCAAATGCTTTTTCCATATAACACAGATAGTATTTATCCAGATTATTAATTATTTCAAAAATATTTAATGACTGCACAATATACCACTAAATTAATTTACTCTAATTTGCTTAACCATGACCCACTGGTTGGAATTCAGTGGGATTTTCCCTACACTTGTCTCCACTGAGTAATAATGCCTAAGATAATCCTCTTTGTACTTAATTCTTTACCTACATTCCTAAGTCTTTTCTTCAAATATGTTATTAGCAAATATATAGAAGCGTTTGATAATTTAAAAGTATTGTTATGGATTGAACTACAGCTCCCAAAAAATCATATCTTGAAATCCTAACCCTCACTATCTCAAAATGTAGCCTATATTTGGAGAGAGTCTTTAATGAAGTAATTAATTTAAATGAGGTTATTAAGGTATGTCCTAATCCAATATAGCCGATGTCCTTATTTGCACACAAGCACACCCAAAGTGAAAACTCAGAGAGAAGATGCCATTTACAAGCCAAGGAGAGAGGTCTCAGAAGAAATCACATTCATCTGGGACTCCTAGCCTCCAGAACTGTGAGAAAATAAGTCTCTGTTGTTTAAGTCACCTAGTCTGTGGTATTTTGTTACAGCATCCCTAGCAAACTATCACAAGTATAAATGAATATTGTCAAAGATATTGTCAAATTGTTTTCCTAAGTATTTGTGTCAATATATATTTGAAAGAGAAAGCTGACTTCACTGCACCTTGGTCATTATTTTTAAAATGATCAAATAAACTCAATTTTTAGGATCACATTATGAAATAAAAATGCTAATTTCCATAAAATACAACAATATCAATAATAATAAAGAAATCCTCCATTTCAAAATAAAATCCTGACCATCAATAGTTTGGAAACTTATAAATGCAAGACGTTAGGGAAGTCACATAGTGTCTCTTGATCACGGTTCTCAGAACTTTAAAAATCAGAGATTTGGGCTCAATAGTTTTTAAGGGCTTTCTAAGTGTAAAAATTACATGATTCTTTTTTTTTTTAGTGTTCTTCAACTGTTCATATATACAGGATTATGCCTTATAATTGACCTATTCTTTGAACAACCTGAATCATTGGTTTCCTTTTAGAAACCTCTACTAGAAGCATCATGGTAAGAAGCAAAGCTCCAAAAACTAGAGCAAGAAAAACTGAATTCTAAATCCAGGTCTGTTACTACGTGGCTATGGGATCTTTTCATGTAATATTGTTTCTCTATTTCTATTTCCTCTTTTCATTGAAAAGCTTTGCCCGGTGGCTGGTGATAGAAAAATTTAAAAAGAAGATAAATACAAGCACACATGAGCACACACCCTCGATTCCCATTCTCAAAGAGTTAATAATACAAGAAGGAAAGAAGTAGATAAAATGAACTAGAATCATGCATGTATAAGAAAGTATATACAAAGTTCCAATAGAGCTAATGTTAAGCTAATACTACCATCTTACTCATTAATTTGGGAATATTAATTTGGGGGAAATTAATTTTGGGAAATCAGGTAAAAATATATTTCTTTCAAAATTTAAAAATGTATATAACACTAAGATGGAATTTCTAATATTGTCTTTAAGGTTGTACTTATACCCCATCTATGGTCTCAGTTTCAGTTCTATAATCGCTTTCTAGAAACAGTTAAATAAGATTCTAGCACTAATCTCAGAAAAACGCTTTTTTGTTCTTGCACCTCACCTGCAAATATTAGATGTTCATATTAAACATCTAATGTTCATATATTCTGTGAGAGTATATTTATACTAGTTTATCTATAATTTTCTTTATTTAGACTATTATCTTCAATATGAAAACTCTTCTGCATCATTACATCATTATACACAACAATTTTAAGACAAATTTTAAAGATTTTGAGAAAAGAAATTTTGGCACCAAACTAAATTTACAGATTGCATATTCCTTATCCGAAATGCTTGACATCAGAAGTGTTTCAGACTTGCGTATTTTGGATTTTCAGATTTGGGTTACTCAACCTGTATATGATTTGTATTTCAGCAGATTTTTTAAAGCAGTGTAATTAAAAATACCCTTTCAAATTTATTCAAATATTTAAAATATTTTTAAAATCACAGCCGTACTTTAGTACCTAATTGTATTTCTAAGTATATGTAAAATCTTGTCTTAAAATGTGTGGAGTGAGATAATTTTCAGCATGAAACAGTGTATCAGTGTACTTACAAAGCAGTTCTTATCAGGATTTCTTTTCCAATGTTTCTTGTCTAATTTCTTGGCCGAAGTGGAACGCAGAGTTGCATGAGTTTGTGTTCGAGGATTTAAAGCCAGGATGCTCTAAAGACAGCATAAACAATGTGTAAATATATGGAAATATGTTTAAACTTATTTTTATTTATTTTGAGACAGAGTTTCTCTCACGTTGTCACCCAGGCTAGAGTACAGTGGTGCAATCTCAGCTCACTGCAACCTCCGCCTTCCAGGCTCAAGCAATCCTCCCACCTTAACCTCCCAAGTAGCTGGGACTATAGGCACGTGCTATCACGCCTGGCTGATTTTTGTACATTTTGTAAAGACAAGGTTTCGTCGTGTTGCTCAGCCTGGTCTTGAACTCCTGGGCTCAAGCGACCCACCTGCCTCAACCTCCCAAAGTTCTGGGATTACATGCATGAGCCACCATGAGCCACCGTGGCTCTCAAAGAGTTAGCATACATTAATGGACTAATACTGGATAAAATGTGAATGAAGTAATTTCTATTATATTTTCTACTAATTAGTCAGAAACAATTCTTGGCCAGAAAAAAAAAAAAAATCACGGAAAACAGACAAATAAACATCATCATCAACAACAACAAACAACATACTAGTATTTACCAGAGAGGAGGAACGATGGTAGCAGCAAATGCTTCTGTTTAACTAAATTAATATTATTAGCTACCATCTTTCAATAACGATTACATGTTGAAAATCAAGATATAACAGCTGAAGAAAAGCCCGAAGAAAAGATTTGGGAGAGAGACAGTGTATTACAGTAGCTTTCACACAGAAGAGAGATTTAATTTGTTTTCTATTAATACAGAACCAAGGCTGTGGAAATTAATGAGGAAGATTTGGATTCAGATATGAATTAAGAAGTGGCAGCTGAGATTGTATTACAAATCATTCTAGCCAACATTTCTGTAGTCATTTTAAACAATGTTCATTTCAAAAGTCTTCTTCCATGAAGATACCCCTAACTAATATAGATCCATTTTTCTGTTCCAGATCACTCAAGCATCTCTACTACAATATTCCAATTTAAACAGTAACTGCTGCTTTAAGAATTTTTCTTCCCTTCTAAACTGTGAATGTTTTGAGAGACTACAGATTTTTTAAAATCTTTCAGTCTCTGATATATAGCACCAAGTAGGTAGCATATGCTTATTCCTGTAAAATAGTGGTTCAAAATCATTAATCTGATTTTTAATTCCTAGTAGTTATATAACTTTGAGTAAACCACTGATCTTTTTTGATCTTTGATTTCCTCACATGCAAAATAGGGCAACACCTGTATAGGAAGTAAAGAATAAATGAAATGCATGATACAACATCTTTTCTAAACTACAAACACCCTAACAATTAAAGTGTAGTAAAAATGGAATCCAGAGGCTATTGCAACAGTAATCCTCTGTCCATGATTTGTTCATGTAGGGGATAGGCAAGAATTGGACAAGAGTCCTGAGAATGCAATTCCTACTAGATTTGACCAAGTCCAAGATCACCTTCCAAACTTAGATTCTATGATTCTTTAAAAATTATTGGGTCATGTTCATTTTCACATATAAAAATGAACCCTTATTGAGATCCACAGAGAACTATTAAAAATGCCAAAATAAATGAACAGATAAAAGTATTATTATACTATTAACACTAGACACAAGCTAAAAATGTTATTCCTTCCTCCACAATTGTAATTCCACAGTAAACGTATCTAAAGTTATCATTTTCTGGGTGATATCTTAGCTGATTTTATAAAAATACTTATCACATGCTAATATGAAGAATTTAAAAATCGTAAATGACTTTCTAAAATAAATGTTATACTTAGTATTCTTAGACAAGAATAAAATCAGAAAAAGTCACTTCATTTCATTCTGCACTTGATTGAAAATGGTAATAAGAATCCTCTCTAAGTTTTCAGAGTTTAAAAGTTCAAAAGCTTTCACCTCCATTATGTAATTTCACTTACAGCCACTATTACTTCAATACTTTGGATGAGCAAATAAATTGAGTGTGGTAAAGTAACCTGCTTAAGATCTCACCAATCATATACAAAAAGAATTGAATTGTAACTCGATTCTTCTGAGTGTGGGACTTATATTAAACCTCATCCAAAGATGAGGCCAATATTTAAAAGTCACTTTTTGAGATGTAAGGTAGGAAACATTTTTAACCACATGTTTAAATAATATCAAATTGCACCTCAGTAGCTCAATGAAAAATTAATTTCAAACCCTGTCTTGAGCAAGCTAGTAAACACAACCATTAAGAGGTCAACTCTGGAATAGTACAGTAAGGAACTCTGCAGACTAACTTCCATAAAAACAAACATAACTGCACAAATAGTAAAAAGGAAAACACATTAAAGTCTCTGGAAATTTTCCTTAAGGCGAACAGCAAATGAAGAAACAATAATTCATGAAATTCTACTAAAACTGGTAAGAGGAGTGAAGGTCTAACCCATCCCATTTCAGTCCAGTGTGACAGTCATTCTACCTCAAATGGGTATATCTCAAAACACAGAGCTCGCTCTACTCCAGCTGCCAGTTGAAGGCTACAGTATCTCCCAGGGAAGAGTAAGATGCCAGCATTTCTCATCTTCTCTCTCCCCCATGCTACACAGAGACAAAACTCCAACTGAGTGCAGCCGAGACTAAAGTGCAGCTGAGAGGTCAGGAGCTCTGTTACTCCATCCAGCCCCCATTCATAGAACCAAGGTTCTACCTCAGGAGTATCACATCAATAACACCAGGGTCCTCATCATCCTTGTCTCACCTCACTTATCAGGTAGAGTTTGCACACAAGGAACAGCAAGCTGAGAGGACTAGAGGCTACTGCCTATACCAAGCAGCTTGCTCATAAAGCAGAAATGTAACTGAGAGAATTGGGCCATTGTAACTACCCTCAGCTATGGAGTGGTGGCCCAGAGATTTTTCCCAGAAGACACAAGCCATAAGAACAGAGGGGTCCTCCCAAAGGAAGTAACTTTATTTGAACCTGGATGCAGGGAAGTTCTTATGAATACTCTGAGAAACAATAAAAATGTTCATGTCAAACAATTCAGAAGAGGGGGGTAGCTTCAGGAAAACAATAAACTAAACCATAAGGCAGACAGTTCATAAGGGAAAACCAGGGAAAGACACATAAGACAAGCTCTCCTGGAGTTACAAAAAAATCTCAAGGACTCACCTAAAAAACTACCACTGAAGAAGAGCCCAAATTTAACTGAGAATCACACTTGTGGAACAATTTATATCCCACAGCAAAATTAATAAATCAACTAGAAGCCAATGGAACTAAGATCTGGGTGACATTAACACAGGCAGACAACTTAACAGAGAAAAAGGCAGAGACACCTACTAAAACCATGGTCTCTCAAGAATGACTGCACATATTCAAGGCTGCACCCTGTGAGAATGATATCAGAGGTTCACACCAGAGGAAAATATACATCCCTAAATAGCATATCCAGGCCAGGCATAAAAGCTCATTCCTATAATGCCAGCACTTTGGGAGGCTAAGGCAAGTGGATTGCTTGAGGAGTTCAAGACCAGCCTGGGCAACATAGCGAATCCCCATCTCTACGAAAAATGCAAAAATTAGCAGGGCATGGTGGCACATGCCTGTGGTCCCAGCTACTCAGGAGGCCGAGGCAGGAGGATCACTTGAGCCTGTAAGGTCAAAGATGCAGTGAGCTGTGATCATGCCACTGTACTCCAGCCTGGACGACAAAGTGAGATTCTGCATTAAAAAATAAAGTATATCCAGTCCAGTCACTAAACAAATAAATAACAACAAGTCACCCTCCATTAGTGGGGGGATTAGTGTCTAGCAAAAATTGCTACATTATGTAAGATGTTCAGTCTTCAAATTAAAAAAGTATAAGCCAGGCAAAGAAACAGAATTGTGTGATCCAAACAGACACAAAAAAGCAGACAATGGAAACTGCCTTTAAGAGGGCCCACGTGTCAAATTTAACACTTTGATATGGTTTAGCTGTATCCCACCCAAATCTCATCTTGAATTGTAGTTCCCAGAATCCCCATGTGGACATGGGAAGGACCCAGTGGGAAGTAATTGAATCACTGGGGCAGTTACTCCCAGGCTGCTGTTCCCATGATAGTGAGTGAATTCTCAAGAGATGTGATAGTTTTATAAGGAATTTTTCTGTCTTTGATAAGCACTTCTTCCTGGCCCCATGTGAAGGATGTGTTTGCTTCCCCTCTGCCATGATTGTAAGTTTCCTGCACTTTGGGAGGCAGAGGCAGGTGGATCACTGAGGTCAGAAGTTCAACACCAGGCCGGGCGCGGTGGCTCAAGCCTGTAATCCTAGCACTTTGGGAGGCCGAGGCAGGTGGATCAGGAGGTCAAGAGATTGAGACCATCCTGGTCAACATGGTGAAACCCCGTCTCAACTAAAAATATAAAAAAATTAGCTGGGCATGGTGGCACATGCCTGTAATCCCAGCTACTCAGGAGGCTGAGGCAGGAGAACTGCCTGAACCCAGGAGGCGGAGGTTGCGGTGAGCCGAGATTGTGCCATTGCACTCCAGCCTGGGTAACAAGAGCGAAACTCTGTCTTAAAAAAAAAAAAAAAAAAAAAAAGAAGTTCAAGACCAGCCTGACCAACATGGTAAAATCCCATGTATACTAAAAATAAAAAAAAAATTGGCCAGACATGGTAGCATGCACCTGTAATCCCAGCTACTCAGGAGGCTGAGGCAGGAGAATCGCTTGAACCCAAGAGGCAGAGGTTGCACTGAGCCAAGATCATGCCACTACACTCCAGCATGGGCAACAAGAGTGAAACTCCATCTCAAAAAATCAATCAATTAGTCAATTTAAAAAATGAAAAAATAAAACTAAAGGAAGTTCTTCAGGCAGCAAGTAAGTAACCATAACTTCCTATTCACATGAAAAAACAAAGGCTAACAGTAAAGTATAGGTAATTAAGAAATTCTAATATACAGTATAAATGTATATTGACAGACTAGCTAAAATGCAAGATGCAACTATGTGCTGGCTTTAGGAGGCACACTTTAAATTCAACAACACAAACATGTTGAAAGTAAAAGATGGAAAATGGCATATCATGCAAATAGCAGCAGCATAAAAGCTGCAGTGCCCACACTAACATCAGAAAAAACTTAAAAAGAAAACAAAAAAGGTTACTAGAAATGAGGAACATTTTACTATGATAAAGGCTCGATCTACCAGGAAAATATAATAATTTTAAGCATATATGTGCCTAACCACAAGGCCCAAAATACAAAAAAATTTGAAGGGAAAACAGATCTTTAAACAATACTAAAAATTTCAATACCCCACATTAAATAATGGATAGAACTAGGGAGAAGACCAAAAAGGAAACAGAACACTTGAACAACACTATAAATCAACAAGACTTAACATATCCATAGAATATAAGAAATACAAATCCTTCTCAGTTCTCTATGGAATCTTCTCTAGGATATGTCATATACTAGATGAAAAAAAGCCTCGATTAACTTAAAAATATTAAATCATACAAAATAGTTCTCCTCTCACAATGGAATGGAATATCAATAACAGCCAGAAATTTAGAAAACTCAAAAACAATATGATGAATATTATAAACATTATGCTAAGTGAAAGATGCCAACTACAAAATATGACATATTGTATTATACCATTTATATAAAATGTCCAGAATAAGCAAATCTATAGAGATAAAAACTATCTTAGTGGTTTCTCAGGCTAGAGTATCAGGGAGAAATGAGACACTACTACAAAAAAAATATGTGATTTCTTCTGGAATGAAGAAACCTGATTATGTTTATAATGGCATAACTGAATACACTAAAAAATACTTTGAATTCTATACTTTACATTGGTTAATTATTGATGTGTGAACTCTATATGAATAAAACTGTTACCAAAAATAAAACTCTATTAAATTCTACATTCAGTCAATTTAGTCATGTACTTTATTCACTCTAATAAATACCACTAAAACTTCCTTTATTTGCTCAATATAAATGCAACAAGATTATTTTAGTAACTCCTAAATATTATAGAAATCATATTTCTTCAGTCTATCAATCTTAGATATCTGTGTCTTTTGGAAGAAAAATACATAATAAAGCTGTATTTTTAAATGGTTTATTGCTTATGATAAAATAATACTAAAGCAACCTACTTTAAAAAGCCAATATTAGAGAATGCAGGTAATCTCATACTTAATAGAAAAAAGTGAAAACATTTTCTTATTCCAGAATACAATGTTAACTTATCTATTCAGCTTTTGATCATTACTAATCCCATACATTAATTAAAATTAAGAAATAATAAAAAGGTACAATTTTTAAAAAGTAGTTATTCCAAATTTAAAGTAAAAAAAAAACAAGTAACATGCAAGAAAGATGGCTGCATTTATTTTAGTTTTTATTTTCATAATCCATATTGTGATAAATGATCATGTTTATCTATGTCAGCATAGTAATATAACTTTTGAGAATAAACACTCTGAATGTAATGTATTGGCTACTTATCACAGCTACTTTTCTTTCACATGGCATAAGTAGAAGGCATAACATAACATGAAATATGGGGTTAACCTTTTGCAAAAAGGCAGTGAGTTGAATTCAATGGATCTTGAGTAAAAATAAATTGGATTGTGGAAAATGGTTACCAAGGATTTGACTTAATAATATCCCAAATGAAAAGTGATATAAAATAAAAATACGAGACATGAGTGGTTCAGAGCTGTTAAAAATAATTTTCCAAAGCAAGACTTTTAAAAACTAAAAGTCAATATCATCAATAACTAAGCAGCTGGCAGATAATACAGGAGAGTTCTAAATTGCATTCTTCCTAAGAAATGGCCAAAGCCAGGTTCCAACAGGTCACAGGGTCCCGTCTCTGGATAAACTGAGCACTTTAAGAAGTCCATTAACCCTTTCGAATACAGGGTATATTACTTACAAAGAGAGATTTTTCTCTCATCAAAGAATTTGGCCTTAGGCTTTACCAATCATTTTCAGTAACACAATAGAATTGTACTGGTTATTCTAGAAGCAGAAAAACAAAATTAGAAAAAAAATTAACTGTACTAATTTTGCTTAGTTTAAGAAATGATAGAATATGATCCCTGGCCAACTATAAATGAAATCAAACAAGAGTTATGTATTGTCACTGCTTGGTCTGTTAACACTATTCTATGAAGCACTGGAATGCTGAAACATACAAACTAGAATTATGCATCTAAAGAGAGTTTTTTTGTATTACCACTGAGGCCAAGAAAGAGAAGCCTGTATTGATTACAATCACAGGCCCTCAGGTCACAAATAAAATCACTGAATCTTAGGCCTAAAACACTGGAGCTCCAGTATTATTCAAGAGCATGAATTCCAATTGCAGGAAGCTACTTGACCAACATGTCTTCTTTCTTAACATGTGATTTTGTTTTACATCACAATAGTAATTATCCAAATATAGTGTGCCATTAAGCTTCCTTTGCCCTTTGCATCTGAAGTTATAAATGAAATTTTCCTATTCAATACTGGTATTTACTATAATTCTGAGGCATTAAAATGATACATATGTCGCTGACATTTTGTACTTATACGCTTAGGATGATAAATTAAGTTTTGTCTTATTTAAATTATGTTGAAATTTTCTTTAATGGCTTATTCTGAGTTCTCTATAAGTTATCTCCTTTCCAATGCATTAAATAAACAAATAATAACAAACATGTTTTTCCTATTTCTTTCATTATTGGGCATAAACACTTTGATTTCAATATAACATTGTATTGTACTGCCAATTTTTCCTCAATAAATATTCACAGCTAACAGCAAAACAGAAATATCTATTGATTAACACTTTTGATCAGTATTTGTTGCCTTGTCCAGGTAACAATCTGACAAATGCTGGTCACTGGAGAACTATACTTTTCCGTTTATTTGCTTAACAGTCTCTTGTTTCAAAACCCGAGTCTCAGCCAATTATCCTACCCTTTTCTATGTCTCTCATTAGTCGTAGTGTATAGTGATTTGATTAATATATTAGAAACTCACAAAGGTACCTTTTTTTTTTTTAATAAGCTCAGAACTGATATGACCCATCTCCTGCTACGTATGGAACAGAAGAGGAGAGAATGCAGCTTTATTTTGCATCCTAGGTTCACACTCGAGATACAATCAACCTTAGAGTTTGAAAATTTTAGAAACCCATGGTAATCAGTCCTGGTCAAAGACTTACCTTTACCTAATAATTTTTTAAATGTACTTCCATTCTTTGCCCAGACACAGGTTTCTGAGCCTCTAGGTTGGTCTACTTTTCCAAGTAACTTATCTTACTTTTTCCCCCAATTTTACTAGCTCTGTACAAAGGCCAATTTTCCCTTCATGCACAGTGAGTAACTCACTGCAGTTGATTAAAAATGTATGAAGGAAAGAATCTCTGATAGTCCTAAATCTTACAACTTTCCATTTGTTAAGTATTCACTAAGCAATATGCATAGTGTTTGAGGTTAAATTTGGATTTCTATCTTAGCTCTACTATTTTTGCTGCTTTTTTAAACTCTTAAGCTCTCTCCTGTAAAATGATTAGTAATAGTACTGACCCCACAGGATTGTTCTGATTAAAAAAGAAAATGCAAAGGATTTTTAAAATGGTGCACACAGTAAGTTCTTACCACATGTTAACTATGTATGTAACAGAACTAGGTTTTAGCCACCATTAACCAAATGTATATTCACATTCCTGTATTGTCATTCTGAATGTACATGTGGGAATCATTTTTTTAAAGCACAGAAAATATAGAAAAAAAGATGAAAGCAACAGGTGAGAAGGTATCTATGAATAAGACAGTACAAAAAATAGAAATGTATCTCAGAGGAAACCAAATCATTGACTAAGTCATGGGTCTCTGAACTTATCATTGCCCTAAGCCCTGCAATTTCAAAGGCAGACTGCCTGAAAATACAATATACTTTTCACAAATTAATATGGCAGTGTGGAAGGGTCATGAAATTCAGAAACAGATTTTAATATCCATCACATATATAGAGCAATGTAGACATCATTTTATAATCCATAGAGCTGTATATAACTCTTGAGCCTTTGGTCCTAACATGTTTAGGTGAATTTACATTACATTTCCTTCCCAGGAAGGACATGTCAGATGAAAAATGATGAATTTGTAAAACATCAAAAAATGTTATCAATGAAAATAAATGAATCCTTTCAAAATGCTCATCATACCGCTTGGAATATTTGATTCATTTCTACTGAGCATACAGTTAACACAAATAGTTCACACATTTTAAAATATTGTGTCTATCATGTCACTCTCACACTCAACAAGCTAAGGTCAGCCACAGGAAGCTCTTTGTCTGTCTTTGAAAGACCCATTGTGTGACTCTCCTTCACTTCTAAAATACACACCACACAACAGGCACCTAAATAATCTCTAAATGAAAAAAAAAAAGTCTTTTTACTGTCTTTCAGAAAAGATTGAGAACTCACACACAAGAATAATAACTTATACATCTGACATTAATCTCACAATTCTTAATACAGAACAGAGCATGCCAAAGGTAGTGACTAATTCCGACTTAGGTGATTTAGTTTGCTCAGGCTTTTGTAACAGAATACCATAAGCTGCGTGGCTTAAACAACAGATCTTTATTTTTCACAGTTAGAGAGGCTGGGGAGTCTAAGATCAAGGTGCCTGACAACTTGGTTCCAGGTAATAATCTTTTTCCCTTTCTGACTCACAGACACCTTTTCACAGTGTGATCATGTTGCAGAAAGAGGGTAAGAATGAGACAAAGCTCTCTGTAGTCTCTTCTCATGAGAAGCACTAATCCCTTTATAAGAGTCCCACCCTGATGACATCATCTTCTCCTAGTTACCTTTTAAAGGCTCCATCTTCAAATACCACACATTGGGAGTTAAGGCTTCAACATATGAATTTTTAGGGGACGTAAAAAGCTCATAACAGACAAAGAAAGGATTCTACCACATGTGAAAGTATGCAAATACTATTAATATTGGGCATCAACTTAATGACACCTTTAGCCTAAGAGTTCAAATGGTGCCACACTGATTGTACCATTTCATTTTATCAAGAAGAAACTTCAGAATAACCAAAGAAGATATTTTAAAGTATTGCTTAAGAAAAGAAAAACAATATTACCAAATAATTTAACACTAGCTATTAATTATATATCTTCCTTTATTCTTTAAACAATTTGAATAGCAAAACATTAATAAAATATATACTTATATATGTATAGACTGTTTGCATATTTTCATTATAAGAATTGAAAATAAAGTATCAAGTGAAAACACTTATAAAGAGATAGCAAAAATTTATAAAATATGAGAACCTATACTGTATTTTATTTTAAATTTAATTAATTATAAACTATTTCAATTTAATATGTGGCAAAGCATCCAGGTATTACATATTTAAATTAAAATCAATATGTAGAAAACATGAAAATACTGCTGGAATATCTTGTGTTTGCAAAAGTTGAACATATGTATAAATATATACCAAATCCCAAGACAAAATTGTGAGAAAGGAAAGTTGATGGGCATTATTACCTTACCAAAAAAATTCACCAGTTCACTGGGTAAGAAAATCTATATTTTAGCATTTACACTTTTTTTCATTCAAAACAAATGAGTCAATTTACCTCAAAACTTGCTTTACAGAAATTGCCTGACTCCTATGTAACACTGGCCTTAGAGGGCCTTTTCAAGTAGTATGAAAAGTATAATCATCTACCTTTAATCTAATAACTTTTGTGTACACAATACACTGATTTACAAAAGACACTGCTCACAAGACCAAGGGTTATTTTAGTTCAAAAGAGGCTAAGTGTATACCAGCATGCTAAAATTAAGCAATACCAGTCAACAATTAGAGAAGCTGGAAAACAAGACTTTAAGGAAAAGATGAAAGCAGGACCTGGGCTAATTGAGTTTAAATTTTTTACAAATTAAGTAAATGGAGTAAATAGCATGATTTTCAGGTTCACAAAACTGTAATAAATCATAGCTTGACTGCGCTTCATCTAAATGGTTAACAGCTAAAAGGAAATATATATGGGCTGGCAAGTGATTTGTGTTAAAAATAAGAACTGAAATGATAAAAATGACTTTTCACTTCTGGATTTTATTAATGGAAGGATTATCATAAGATATCTATTTTTGAGAAGGATCAGGGTAGGGCAAGGAGCTGAGGAGTTCGGGAATTGGGTAAGTTAAGGAGTTGGACTATTTAAAATCCAGAAAATGCCGTATTTTAAAGCATGTGCTATTATTGTGCTATTAAACCTTAGTTTAACTTACAACTTTCCATGATTTTCATGCAGTATTCAATACTACTGATTCTTCCTTCTAACCAGAAACTCATCAGCTTTGGTTTCCCTAGCACTATGGCATTAAGACTCCCCTTTCTCTTCACTGGTTTTACTGTTGTTACTTCCACTGTGCCTGTCAATCACAATTCTGGGTTCTTGAATTTTTATTGCATGCCCCTCTGCTCTTCTTCCTTGGAAATAGTCAGTGCTTGGCATTAATGATTACCTTTCTGAAGTTAAGTTTTATATCTATATCCCAAACCTCAAGATATTTGCCTTGATCTACTGTTATCCACGTCACTGAAAGCCAAATATATAAGCTTAAGTGTGTTCCATCACAATCTCAATTTCTTCACATCAAAAAACAACATATTGCCCTTCCCAAGATCCAAAACTTTTGACTTTTCTTGATTTCTGAATGATACCACTACTTCTCTGACAAACTGGGTTTCATATTGTGGTCAATCTATAGCTATTACTTCTCTTTTGTTCCTTAAACCCACATAATAGTCCATGTTAGTCACATCTAGCCAGTCTTTTGTATTCCCTATTTCTCCAACCTATGGAAGATCCTTCTTGCAGTATGTCTGGATCATAATACAATAGTAGTACTCTCCTAATTGGACTACTCACTCCAAGTCTGTGCTTTCTCTCCCTTATTAGACAGATACCCTTCATAAATGCACACTTGTGCATACATACCCACACACATGCACACATACACAAAGCTTAAATGGCTCCCCATTAAACACATCGTACTAATAAAAACCACCGTCTTTCAGTGCAACCTGGTACCCACTTGCCACTCCAACCTACCTCCACCTTAACCTATTTGTTGTTTGTTGAATCTATGTACACTTCTATTTCTATACCTTTGCTTGCATCATGCACTATGTCCAGGATCCAGTCACTCTATGTTAGTCTAAATCAGGCGTCCCCAAACTACAGCCCGCGGGCTGCATGCGGCCCCCTGAGGCCATTTATCCACCCCCCCCCACCTCCACCGCACTTCAGGAAGGGGCACCTCTTTCATTGGTGGTCAGTGAGAGGAGCACAGTATGTGGCGGCCCTCTAACGGTCTGAGGAACAGTGAACTGGACCCCTGTGTAAAAAGTTTGGGGATGCCTGGTCTAAATGCTCATTTTCCTTAAGCATTAAATAAAAACCATTTCATCCAGAAGTTAAGAAGTGGCTCTTCCTCTTTGTTAGATTATATCCAGGAAATTCTAGGGAAGCTCTTGCCACTGCCATTCATTTAACATACAGGATATGATATCAAATCATTATTAATATATATGTCCTCTCCCAACAAATTGGTCAGTAAAACTCTCAAAAGCAAGAACATATTTTTATATAAGCTCCTGTCCTCAAAACCAAGCAAAATACTTTCCTAGAGAAAATATTTTTTTAAAGTTGTTAATAAGAAAAATTCCTTAGCAAAATAGTTAAAAAAACAGCAAGAAACTTCTGTTGGAAAGTCAAAGGACTGTAATGGCAGCAGTACAAATGGAATTCTGTTTTCTTCTTGGTGTTTTTTTCTATTTCTTTTCTTTTTCTTTGTCTTTTTTTTTTTTTTTTTTTTTTTTTTTTTTTTTTTTTTTTGAGACGGAGTTTCGCTCTTGTTGCCCAGACTGGAATGCAATGGCGCGATCTCGGCTCACCGCAACCTCCGCCTCCTGGGTTCAGGCAATTCTCCTGCCTCAACCTCCTATGTAACTGGGATTACAGGCGCACGCCACCATGCCCAGCTAATTTTTTGTATTTTTAGTAGAGACAGGATTTCTCCATGTTGACCAGGATCGTCTCGATCTCTTCACCTCGTGATCCACCTGCCTCAGCCTTCCAAAGTGCTGGGATTACAGGCGTGAGTGTTCTTTCTATTTCAAAGGACAAAGGGAACACCATGCAGTACTTGTCAGTAGTTACAAAGATTTTAAGCCATATAATCATTAACCACTCAAACATGTGAGGTCAGGGTTTTCCTCACTTTCATTCTGAGGTTTAATCATGCAACTGACTTGCTGAAGCAGCAGTGAAACACTTCAAACTGAACCTTGTAATCTGTGATAATATAACATCAGCAACAAGTTCTGACAAGAACACAAATGAATCACTTGTTTCCACTCTTAAAGTGTTACAGGGTCAAAATTTCAAACTTTAGGCTGGGCAAGGTGGCTCACACCTGTAATCCCAGCATTTTGGGAGGCTGAGGTGGGCGGCTCATTTGAGGCCAGGAGTTCAAGACCAGCCTGGCCAACAAAGCGAAACGCTGTCTCTACTAGAAATAAAAAAATTAGCTGGGCATCGTGGCATGTGCCTGTAATCCCAGCTACTTGGGAGGCTAAGATAGGAGAATCTCTCCAACCCAGGAAGCAGTGAAGGCTTAAGTGAGCGGAGATCATGCCACTGCACTCCAGGCTGGGTATCAGAGTGAGACTCTATCTCAATTAAAAAGTACTTTATTGTACATACACATACCTCCAACTTACAAAAAACATGGTCCCTGCAACAAAAGAAGCTGCAGGAGACAGTCATAACAATGAAAACAAAGTGGCTTAAGTATGTTGATATGTTCATAGAGTAATACACAGGTGCTACGTGAGGCCAGAAGGGAAGTTTGGAAAGGACAGATTTAAAGACTGTATATTTTACAACGGATTTCTATTGTAATCTTTAGAATAAGGAGAAACCAAATTTATATCTAAAATAAGACCAGTTCTATTAGAAACATATAATTTAATGTATTAAAAAATATTTTAAATAAAATTCATGCATATAATTACTTAAGCTACATTTATTTTCTTAATAAATAATACTTTGTATTCTTAATTAATACACTTTGAATGCCTAGAGAAAATGCTCTCCACTTAAAAAGTAGTATTAGCTAATAGATAATATGCAGTATGGAGTCATATCAAGATATCCCCATTTTTTACCAAAAACAACCTAGGAATTCCAATTTGAGAGCACAAATACTTCACTTAAAATAATTTAAGTTTATACCTAAAGCAAGATATAAAAATATAATGCCCAGTCCTCCACTGTAATTACACACTAGTTGACCTAACCTAGCTTCTTTCCAGGAATTAATAAAATTAACTCTGCATCTTCTTTGGGTCCTAGGATTTAGTATAGTATTAAAGTTGGAATGGACACTTGGAAATTAACATTTGATTTCTCATCCTATTTAGGAATCCTGTTCCAAACACTCATTGAACTATATCAATCAAATTCATCAAAAAATGATAAAGTGTTAGTCTCTAATACATATAAAGCTCACACAAATTGATAAGAAAATAGGAAAATGTTATCAGGTAAACAGAAAAACAGCATGAAGAGATCACAGAAAAATGTATGCATATCTCCAATTTAAGAAAGAAAAATAGAACTATTCAGTTACCCACTGAGACTTCTCCTTCCTACCACTACTGAAAATGTTCCTGTGAAGTCTCACCAACTATATACATGTTACCCAACACTCTGCACATTGTTATCACACATTTTACTTGTCCCCACCCCACATTCAGTATTTTTATTTTTTTTTCCTTATAGGTAAAGTACTTTTTTATAATAGCTTTATTGAGATATAACTCACCACATGATTCACCTATTTTAAATATATGACTTGTGATTTTTAGTATATCTCCAGAGCTTTAAAATATTTCATCAAACATATCCCTGCCAAAAACATGTACCCATTAGCAGTCACTTCCCATTTTCCTGCAAACTGCAGCTTTAAGCATCCATTAATCTACTTTCTAACTCTGGATTTGTCTATTTTGTCATATAAATGGAATCATGTGGTTTTTTTGGTAACTACTAGATACAGAAGAACAAAGATAAAAGCAATAGCACATTTCTTGTTGGAAATAATTCAAGTGAGAAGCAAAGAGCAACACATTTAGCTTCCAATGTAGAATTCTATTTCCCAGTGAAATTACAGAAACCAAGGCAAAGAGAAGACTTTTTTGGTAACTTGAAGCTAGGTAAGGTCAACTAGTATGTATTTACAGTGGAGGACTGGGCATTACATTTTTATATCTTGCTTTAGGTATAAATTAAATTATTTTAAGTGGAATATTTGTGCTCTCAAATAGGAATTCCTAGGTTGTTTTTGGTAAAAAATTGGGATATCTTGATATGACTCCATACTGCATATTATCTATTAGCTAATACTACTTTTTAAATGGATATATATAAATGTCATATAAATAGAATCATGTGGTTTTTTGGTAACTGGCTTCTCTCACTTAGCATAATGTCTTCAATGATTATCCATGCAGAAATTTACCTGTGTATGTGTTATCAACCCCATAATTTGCTGTTTAATTTAAATGACCAATTCTTTTAATGAAATTTAAATAGTAACTAAAAATCATATATCTAGCTATGTAGCTACCATTTTTGCAGTTATCTAATCCTTGGTGAAAACTCCCATTTTTATCTATATCATTTCCTTTTGACTGAAGGATATGATTTCCTTTAACATTTCTTGTAATGCAGGTCTGCTGCTTACAAACATTTGCAACTTTTGTATGTCTGAAAAAGTCTCCTCTTTGCCTTGGTTTTTGAACTCTAATTTAACTGGGAAATAGAATTCTACATTGAAAGCTAAATGTGTTGCTCTTTGCTTCTCACTTGCATTATTTCCAACAAGAAATGTGCTATTGCTTTATCTTTGTTCTTCTGTATCTAGTAGACATTTTTTCCCCCTCTGGCTGCTCTGAAGACAAACTCTTTATCACTAGTTTTGAGCAATTTGATTATGATATGCTTTGGTGTCATTTTCTTAATATTTCTTCTCCTTGGGTTTCATTGGCCTTATGAATTCATTTTTTCCAAATATTTTCTTTTTCTGTTTTCCCACTGATTCACTCTCATTTCTTTGGGAAATTCCATTTTCATGTATGTGAGGCCACTTGAAGTTGTTCAACAGCTCACTGATAGTCTTTTCATTTTTTTTCTCTCTCTGTGTTTCATTTTATAGTTATTATTGCTATGTCCTCAAGTTAACTACCTTTTCTTCTGCCATGTCTGATCTGTCTTTAATATTATCCAATGTGTTTTTCATATCATTGCAGTTGCCAGCTTTAGAAGTTCAATTTGGGTCTTCTAACTATCTTCCACGCCTCTACTTAACTTTTTGAATATACAGAATACAGTTATAATGACAGTTTTAATGTTCTTCTCTACTAATTCTAACATCTCTCTCAGCTTTGGATTTGTTTCAATACATTAATATTTATCCTCATTACAGGTGTATTTTCCTACATCCTTTCATGCCTGGTTATTTTTAATTGGATGATAGGCATTGTGAATTTTACTATATTGGGTACATGATATTTTTGTATTCCTATAAATATTTTTGAGTTTTGTTCTAGGACATAGTTGAATTATTTGGGAACAATTTGATCCTCTCAGGTCTTGGCTTTAAGCTTTGTGAAGTAAAACTCAAGCAATATTTGGTCTGGAGTTAATTATTTCCCACTACAGAGGCAAAAAAAACTCCTGAATACCCAATGTCCTGTGAATCATGAAGTTTTCCAGTCTGGCTGGTGGAAGGAGGCATTATTCCCAGACCCATGTGAGTGCTAGTTCTGTCGGATTGTTCTTTACACCTCTGTGGGTCATTTTCCCACATGCATGTGCTAATCATTACTCTGTAGAGTACTCAGGGGAATCCTCTGCAGATCTCCAGTTTCTCTCTGAGCAGCTCTCGCCTATTATTCTGCTCTACAAACTCTAGCGGTCTTGGTCTCCCTAGACTTTCAGCTCTTTCCCTCAAATTGAGGGCATCCACCAGGCTCTGTGTGATTTCTCCCTTCCTGAGATGCAGCCTATAAACTCAAGAGAGTAACCTAGAAAAACATTAGGGTTTCCTTCATTTGTTTTATGTTTCTCAGGAAACACTGCATTTCATTGCCTGACAGCCAGTATCTTAAAAAATAATTGTTTCATTTATTTTGTTTCTTTTTTATTGTTTCAGGTGGAAACATGTATAGGAATGAATTAACCTGACAGGCCTGAGTTGCTCAAATCTTGAGTGATACGGTTTGACTGTGTCCCCACCCAAATCTCACCTTGAATTGTAATAATCCCCACATCACAAGGGTGGGGCCATGTTAATATAACTGAATCACTGGGGAGGTTTCTCCCATAGTTTTCTCAAGATAGTGATTTAGGTCTCATGATCGTTTTCTATATAGTAGCTCCTCCGCATATGCTTTCTTGCCTGCCACCATGTAAGATGTGCCTTTGCTCCTCCCTTGCCTTCCACCAGGATTGTGAGGGTGCCTCAACCATGTAGAACTGTGAATCCATTAAACCTCTTTTCTTTATAAATTACCTAGTTTGGGGTATGTCTATATTAGCAGCATGAGAACAGACTTATACACTGAGCATTCCCAAGAAAGGCTTGTTTTCAGAAGTGGCCATCAGCCCCACTTCCAGGAACCAAGCTGGGACTATCCTGTCAAACAAGAGTGTTCTTTTTTATGCTGAAGGCCTTGGGCGACATTGTACTAGTTGACTAGTTTAAATGATGAATATCTACTTTGTCTCTGGTGGTCTGAACCTTGAATAACTAAAGTCAGTCACACAGCACTGTATGCCTACATGACTGATAAGCAATTAAAAACCTGGATACTAAGATTTGGGTGAGCTTCCCTGGGTGGCAACACTTCACATGTTGTCATGCATCATTTGCTGGAAGAATTAAATGTGTGCCAAGTAACTCCATTGGGAGAGGACAACTGAGAGCTTGTGAGTGATTTCCTCTGAACTTTGACCAATGTGCCTTTTCCCTTTGTTTCTTTTAATTTATCATTTCATCATAATAAACTATAACCATGAATACAACTACTTTTATATCCTGAGAGTATTTATAGTAAATCAATGTGCCTGGGGCGTTCTTGGAATCCCCAATGCAAAACATACATCTATTCCTTACTGTCCTACATTGAGTGTATGTAGAATTCCAGTGACAGTAGCTTTAGCGGCCACTCCTTCAGACTGCTTAACTTTATAGCGCACTTTGACAAAAAAATACAGAAAAAAATTTCAAAATGGCAATAAGTAATTTCTTTACTCATTTTTATGTAGGAATCTTAGGTTAATATATAAGAAATTGATACTTGATCATGGGATCATGGGCTTTAAAATAGAAAAAGTTAACTTACCACAGATACTTCTGAGTAGATCAGCTGCATCAGAATATATCAGATTTCCCTACACACCTATCAATTTTCCATAGACAGGTCTTAGGAATCAGTCAGTTTAACAAATGTCCATAGCACAGTTTGTAGATCTTCTGCCTCAGTATCCGCTCTATCCTTCTTTCTTAGTAGTAAACCAGTATTATATTTTGGGAGCCACAGTTCTCAACTACAGACTATAATTTCCAGGCTTTAACAAGCCATTCAGCTAAGTAGCAGGAAATAACATGTATTTAGAATTGTGTATCTTTTAGGGAGTCTCATTAAAGAAGAGGTATATATTGTTTTTCCCATTCTTCTCTGCTTTTGGAGCTCTAGCTCCTAACTTCAACAAAGAAGTGAACTTGAGGATATCAGGGTGGAAAGACAGAAATCTGTTGACAACAAAATGGTGCTATATGCACTCATATTATCTCCAGATTTCTTTTATGAGTAATAAATAAAGTTCTACCTTCTTTATGCCACTTTCAGCAAGCTTTTTCCGTGTTATATCCCATAACCTGGTTTTTACAGTGCCCAAGGTGATTCTGGTGGCCAACTAGGGATGGGAAGCACTGACAGTCCAATCAACAATGCAAAATATTCAGAATTAGGATGCACGGAAACTTCAAAATAAAAGCATTTGGCTTATGTACTTAAACAACAAGTGGGAAATTACATCAGCTTAAGTTCTTGAAATCCATCAAAATGCCAAAAACCCTAAACCACAAATTACTCATTTCAAAGAATGATCAATGGAAATTTTATTATGCCAGCACAAAAAAAGTAATTTATTTTAATCTCCATTGATTGACTGCTAATAGGTTTCTCTATTTTAACTGACATAAATTTTTTACAATATAGCATAATGATGTGAATAAAATATATCCAATGCTCCTTTACAAACCTTTTTTTTGGAAACCTTCATTAACCGTCTCCTACACACAACTCCCTCCCCAAAATCCACACTTCCAACCAGTCTATTAAATCCCTCCTATCAGGCCATGGTAGATAACACATTTCTGTGCTTCCAAGATACACCATGCAAAACACCCTACCTCTACTAATATTGTGACTTAATTTCAGGATGTGTTCTCAGTCTAACATATACTTCAACAATAAGACAGTTTAGCTACTTTTTCTCAAAATTTTGTCTTTTATTCGAAAAAAAAGACACATTATTTTAATGTTCTTATATCAAATGACTGTTGAGTAATATCTGATGTTGAATGAGAGCTTATACTATGCCAGGTACCCTTTCAAGGGTTTTTCAGGTCGATCTTCATAATATGACATTAGCACTACTATTGCCAGTTTACAGATAAAAAAAAACAAAATCACAAGGAGATTGAGTACCTTCCCCAAGAAGTAACAGAGATTATTATTTATTTATTTATTTATTTATTTATTTATTTATTTTTATTGTACTTTAGGTTCTGGGGTACATGTGCAGATCATGCAGGATTGATGCATAGGTACACACATGGCAATGTGTTTTGCTGCCTCCATCCCCCCATCACCTATATATGGCATTTCTCCACGTTATCCCTCCCTGACCTCTCCACACCCCCACCCCCCACCACTGTCCCTCTCTTGGTCTCCCACCAGCAGAACCCAGTGCGTGATGCTCCCCTTCCTGTGTCTATGTGTTCTCATTGTTCAACACCTGCCTATGAGTGAGAATATATGGTGTTTGATTTTCTGTTCCTGTTCCAGTTTGCTGAGAATGGTGGTTTCCAGATTCATCCATGTCCTACAAAAAACACCAATTCATTTTTTATGGCTGTGTAGTATTCCACGGTGTATATGTGCCACATTTTTCTTGTCCAGTCTATCATCGATGGGCATTTGGGTTGGTTCCAGGTTTTTGCTATTGTAAACAGTGCTGCTATGAACATACACGTGCATGTGTCTTTATAATAGAATGATTTATAATCCTTTGGGTATATACCCAATAATAGGATTGCTGGGTCAAATGGAATTTCTATTTCCAGATCCTTGAGGAATTGCCACACTGTCTTCCATAATGGCTGAACTAGTTTACACTCCCACCAACAGTGTAAAAATATTCCTATTTCTCCATATCCTCTCCAGCATCTGTTGTCTCCATATATTTTAATGATCGCCATTCCAACTGGTGGTATGTCAGTGTGATTTTGATTTGCATTTCTCTAATAAACAGTGATGATGAGCATTTTTTCATATGTTTGTTGGCCTCATAAATGTCTTCTTTTGAAAAGTGTTCATATCCTTTGCCCACTTTTGGATGGGTTTGTTTTTTTCTTATAGATCTGTTTTAGTTCTTTGTAGATTCTGGATATTAGCCCTTTGTCAGACGGGTAGCTTGCAAAAATTTTTTCCCATTCTGTTGGTTGCCGGTTCATTCTAATGATTATTCCTTTGGCTGTACAGAAGCTCTGGAGTTTAATTAGATCCCATTTGTCTATTTTGGCTTTTGTTGCCATTAATTTTGGTGTTTTAGTCATGAAGTCCTTGCCTATACCTATGTCCCGAATGGTTTTGCCTAGGTTTTTTTCCAGGGTTTTTATGGTATTAGGTCTTATGTTCAAGTATTTAATCCATCTGGAGTTAATTTTAGTGTAACATGCCAGGAAAGGGTCCAGTTTCTGCTTTCTGCACACGGCTAGCCAGTTTTCCCAACACCATTTATTAAATAGGGAATCTTTTCCCCATTGTTTGTTTTTGTCAGGTTTGTCAAAGATCAGATGGTTGTAGATGTGTGGCGTTGCCGCCAAGGCCTCTGTTCAAAGTAACAGAGATACTTAACCCACATATTTTGGCTTCCGATCATGCACTGTTAATCACAACTCTGAACTTCTTCCATGGGCAGCAATAATGTTAATATCATTTTACTTTTAATGTAGCAATTCAAGGATTGCTGCATATTCACTGTAAATACTGAAATCAATTTTGCACTGGTGCAGATAACTATGGAAACAAGACCCAAAATAAATCAGACTTAAAGAAAAGTCTATTATCTGCCTTTTAGGCCATAACATACCAAACTTCTGGTTACACATTGATTGTATATTGTTACTTGAAATGAAAAGAAAAAGACAAACCTCAGAAATATTGTTAAGGAAGTTCTAGCAGGACTTGATGATAATGACTACAGGTTGTTTGACCTCCCATAGCAACAATTTGTGATTATAAGGGCAATGGTATCTACAGAAAATAAAAGCTGGGATAGAAAACTGGCTTAGGAAAAAAATACTTAGTTCTGTTTGGCTCATCACTTGAATATTGATGTCATTTTACAAATGACATATACACACACAAAAAAAAAACAAATAAAAAAGTGACAGTGAAATACAGCACGTCTCCAGTACCTTTCAATTGTAGGATTTGCATTAAGTTCAGGCATCTGGTCTAAAAGCTAAGATTTTTATTTAATTGCAAAAAAATTACAGATGCTCTGGTACTAAAAATACATTTACTATTCAGAAATGTCAGGTAATGACACTTCCATTAAAATAGAAATTCTGGGTTTAAAATTTACCAATTCGTATAATAGTTTACACATATTATTAAACTCTCAAATTCTTGTATTCCAATTGAAATCCACACCATCTAAAATTTTCTACTTATATGCCTGTCTGCTCCATTAGCCTTTCAGCTTACTGAGTATGATGACAGGCAATTACCCTTCTCAGTATCTCCAGGAACACTTGTTAAGATTTAAGAAAGAAAAGGCTTGATAATTAATACATTTCTTATCGTATTTACTATGAAGCAAAACTAAAACTTAAAGAACTAGAAACAATCTATAACATTATCACAGATAATGAAATATCTCTGAACTCTTTGGTTTTAAAATGTGTTATATTGAACAGAATACATTTTTATATTTAAGGCATAAATATAGACACTTGCAATAAATTGAACTATATCGCCTTAGAGTGTAAGAGCCACAAGGTACCTCTCTTTACAGATGTACCTAGTGAAGTAAAAGATCAACAACAACCCACATTAAAGACGGAGTCAAGATTAGAACCAAATCTCCTAATTCCATCACATCACCACACTCATACAAAAATATCACTACAAAGAGGCTCCCAAATATTTTGAATTATCCATGATTTTACATTGCCTATGAGCCTACTTCTGATACACACATATATATATATATATATATATATATATATATATATATATGAAAGTAGTATAAGACCAAGAATTAGAAGATGTATAAATAATATAAACCAGTGAGAGGCATAAGAGGTCAGAAGTTCAGTGTTCCAGATTTACTGGGTAAAATTAGATTTCTTTTATTTCCATAGGAAAGATTACATGATCCCTATATGTCAAATAATTCTTTAATCATTAAGTTTTGCTGTTGCCATTCAAATATTCTTCATCTCAAAGATAAGTAAGTTATCACCATCACTTTAATAGAATGCTTCCTACACTTTCTCTGTCATTTTACATTTAAATTTATTTTCAGACTGAAACTTAAAGCCATGGTATGTTGCTACATAGTACGCGGTAATTTCATCAAATTAGTAACATTCAGATTCTAATGAGATTTATTTATTTTATTCATAGAATATTTTGTAAAAGGATACTAAACAAAACAAACTACCTTTTAAGACTTTTCTTAAATGGAGCATACCACTAGGAAACAATCAGCTATTATTTCACATTTCAATCTAAATAACTGCAATAACTTCCAGATATTTAAAAAGATGAACCTCTCAACACTGCATAGCTCCACACTTTATTTAAACCTTACTAACACTTAAACTTACTCAAATACATAAACATTATTCCAAAGGATGATAAATATTACATCGTAATTAGGGTTATTGGTCTGGCATAGAAGATAATTTGACTTAATGGAAGACTTCTGTGATGGAATTAACAAGTTTGCCAATTAATTACAAACAGGATGGGTTGTGAGTAACATTCATACTATGTACACACTTGTTAAGATTTAAGAAAGCAAAGGACTGATAATTAATACATCTCTTATGGTAATTACCATGAAGGAAACCTAAAACTTAAAAAGTTAGAAACAATCTATATTTAACAATACCACAAAGAATGAAACAACTCCGAATTCTTTTGCTTTAAAAATTTCTTAATTTTTTAATTTTTTTTTTTTTTTTAACCGGAGTTTTGCTCTTGTTACCCAGGCTGGAGTGCAATGGCACGGTCTCGGCTCACTGCAACCTCCGCCTCCTGGGTTCAGGCAATTCTCCTGCCTCAGCCTCCTGAGTAGCTGGGATTATAGGCACGCACCACCATGCCCAGCTAATTTTCTGTATTTTTAGTAGAGACGGGGTTTCACCATGTTGACCAGGATGGTTTCAATCTCTTGACCTCGTGATCCACCCGCCTCAGCCTCCCAAAGTGCTGGGATTACAGACTTGAGCCACCGCACCTGGCCTAAAATTTCCTATACTGAGTATTATCCATTTTTATTTTGAAAATGTTTAATGCAAATGAATGATAACCCCACAAAATTCAGGTTATAGAGTTGGATGCAGCATGTGAAAATTTTAGAGATATATATAAATGGTATTTCTCACAATTTATGGATCGTTTCTATCAATTCCAAATTCAAATTTTTGCCATAATCAGAATCTTGAAATGAGCAAAACATGTTAGTATAGCAAAGCAACATCTAACATGGACAAGGCTGAGGAAACATCCTTGGTTATTAAGTTAATTACATCTTAACATATAAATATGTTTAGTATCAACAATGTCTTTTTAAAAACTATTCCTTGCAAAATGTATCTTGGTACTATCTTACAATTCATCTTTTCTCACCTTCAGGACCATTATTTGGTAATTTAAAATTACTTCGAACCATACTAGAGGAACTAAGAAATCCAAATATCTAGAGTTTTAAAATCTTAATTCAAACTTTAGGCAGCCTTTTTAAAAAACTGCCTTTCAAGACTGCTAGGCAAATGGCCAATGACAACATTTTAACTGTCCAAAAATTTGACGGCTGAATAAAAATTTGAATTTTACTAGCAAATGAGAAACAGCTGAAGTGTTGCTTCTAGAAAGGGAACTGTGAGAAAATGGAGAGGGGTGAGGAGAAAGCTAGACCCAGTGGAGAGAGGATAGCTAACATCTCTTTCCGATTCCATATTCTTAGGGAAGGCTTAAAATCAGCAACAGAGGCTGCATGTACCCCAAGGTAATCAGAAAGGGCTACAATTCAAAATGTCCCTTCTCTGCACCATCCCTCCCCCAATTTCCATTTACTAGTTTGCCATCATGTCACTGGGAGGAATAGAACTGCTATTCCTTAAAGCTGTTTGTCTATTTTAAATGTTTATGATATGCATGTACTATCATGATAGAAATTAAACACATTTAAGATGTCATTATTAAAACAATGGAATAATTAGCCGGGCGCGGTGGCTCAAGCCTGTAATCCCAGCACTTTGGGAGGCCGAGGTGGGTGGATCACGAGGTCAAGAGATCGAGACCATCCTTGGTCAACATGGTGAAACCCCGTCTCTACTAAAAATACTAAAAATTAGCTGGGCATGGTGGTGCGTGCCTGTAATCCCAGCTACTCAGGAGGCTGAGGCAGGAGAATTGCCTGAACCCAGGAGGCGGAGGTTGCGGTGAGCTGAGATCGTGCCATTGCACTCCAGCCTGGGTAACAAGAGCGAAACTCCGTCTCAAAAAAAAAAAAAAAAACAATGGAATAATTCAAAAATGATTACACAGAATTCAGTGGGTGGCAAGGTAATCATAACATTTCAGTGACAATATCTTAATCATAGTGGAAGTATGGGAGACCAGAATACACTCTCCCAAAATATAAAGAGAATTAATTGCACTTAAAGCAGTTAAAAAGAAACAGACACAGGAGAGCTCTCTACCCTCCCTGTATTTGCCTAAAAGCAAGTGATAGATTTACAAAGAAAATGGAATGCTGCCCTGCTCTCTACCAAGAACAAAGGTTAACTAGCAAAGGCAGTTTTAAACCCTTATCAGCCTAGCAATAGTACCAGAGGAATTTATATTAACAAGTTTTACTAACTTTTGTCTGCCATGGATTTGACTTCCCCTCAAGTTGCCATCGTTCATCTTTTCAGTTCTCTAAAAGTAATGCCATTCTTTGTTGAAGGTGCTATTTCAAAACCACTTCTGGGAAAACTACTCATTCTTTGGGTGTCTCCCACATACTTCTGAAATATATATGTTAATTACCTTGTTTGTTTTTCTCTTGTGAATCCATTTTTCACAACAGGGGTATGTTCCAACCAAGAACCTATTGAGAGTTGTTATTACTCCCTTACAGTTTGTACTCAAAATTCCATATCAATTCAAACCAGTTGCCCCGGGTATTAAAAGACACTACTGATCTTGAGTAACAGCATGGCCATTTGCATAGTTAATGTAATTTAATTTCTCTAGGAAAGTTGACCTAAACAATTAAAGTTATCAAATGCAAATTTATATTTATTTTGAAGCCCTACATATGTTCTTATGGAAGCATACTATTTTAGAATTGATAAAATAAAGAATTACATAGATTCTAGATTTATTTCACTTACAGATTAACTGAGAACTAAACTAGAATTGCTTTGTTCTGAATACTCTAGTGCAAATTATAGTTACCCAATATGCACCTGTAAGTATTTGCTCCCGTAGCATAATTAATTCAAAATTATACAGGACTAAAGATGCAAAGGGGGCAAGGGTTAGGCTAATTTAAAATTAACCTTAGATCATACCCTTGTCATTATAGTTTTTTAGTCCTCAATATGAACTGGTTGTCTTGACAGTGACATCATTATCGTTACAAAGTAGAACTAAAAAGAAAAGTGTCCTTCAGTCAAGGACTCCACTGAATCAGTTTTATAACACATCTAAATGTACACAGACTTTAAAGAAAACACGATATAGAATCCAAAAACCAATTCCAGTCCTGTAATCCATTTTGCCTATTTCTTTTTCCAAATTTCCCCAACAAATAAAAATTCTGTCCTGTCAGCCACCAAAGTAGCCTGGCAAAGGACAAAACTGGTCATTTGACATGATGTAGAGAAGTGATTGATGATATCTAATCAGCTCCCTCCATTGCAACCATCTGGCCTGTGGATTAGACACCATTCATACCTTGCTTCATTTACACATGTGAAGGACTCCTTGAAGAGCTGAATATTAAATATCTTATTGAGAAACTCAGTGAATGCATACGGTCAGGAAAAATGAGGTAACTTTTGAAGGACTTCCCACTTCTATACCTCTATGATTCCTAATTTTCATGTCATGTATTTTAATGTGTGAATAAACAGCAATGTAAAACTGAGCTCATATTCATAGATTTTAGTTTCCAGTTCACTACTGACTTTAATCAAACCATTTAACCTTTCTATGTCCTTGGTTTCACCATTTCTGAAACTGATACATCTTCCTAAGACTGGAAACATGTTCTTAAGCAGAGAACAAGAAAAAAAATGCTCGAGTGCATAGACTCACAACAATTCCTATTAACTCTAACTCTGCCAGCTCCTGTACTTACTTCTGCCTTACACCTGACCCATTTCAACCAGGACAGCCTTCCTCCACCTGTCCTTGGAAAGTGATTACCTAACTCATTTTCTGGCCCCTAAATTACTGGATATTGAGGTGGAGGTGAAGGGAAACTGTAACAAAACTTACATGAATTTCCTTATTACTTATTAAATATAATCAAAATAATAGTATAAATCTAAATCATTAAGTTGCATGAATGTGAATTTACAACATGCATACTTTTACACCATAACTCTGAACCATCATCCCCAAGTACTTATCACTTTCTGTCTGGGTATATAATTCTTGGTGAATTTGCCTCATTTTCTATTCTGTATCAAAAGCACATTTAGAGGACATGCATTTATCTTTCTAGCCAGACTCTAAATGGTACTTAATATAGGTCCCAAGATACAACAAGTACTTAAAAATTACTTATAAAATTGAACAATGGAATAATATGTTTTGTTGGTAACTTAAGCTTTGGAAAAATATATACACGAGTTCACCCTCAATCACAAGGATACGTTCTGAGACTCCCCCAGTGGGTGTCTGAAACTGCGGATAATACTGAATCCTACATATATATGGTTATTTTCAATACTTTTTATATTCTAACTGAGCACTTCCCACAAACTGTAGCTATAACTTTTACAGTCTGCAGTGCAACTGCAAAACTAGCAAGAATTTCTTTTTCCTTTTTCACAACTTCAGGGACAGAAGATTCAATCTTACCAAAGATTGTAGCAATCTCAGCATTGCTTTCCTTAAGTCAAGAACTTTCACCTTTTCACTTAATTAAGGAAGCACTTTACTGCTTATCTTTGGCATATATAAATTGCCTCCATCACTACTGTCGCACTCTAGAGCCATTATTAAGTAAAATATAAGTTTCTTGAACACAAAGGACTGCAATATTGCAACAGTCATCTGAGAACCAGGATGGTTACTAAGTGACTAGCGGGCAGGGAGCATAGACATTGTGGATACCCTTGCTGGACAAAATGATGAGTCATGGGCTGGGCAGGAAGGGGCAGGACAATGCAAGATTTCATTGCAATACCCAAAATCGTGCAATTTAAAACTTATAAATCATTTATTTCTGGAATTTTCCATTTAATATTTTCAGATCTCTTTGACCATGGGTAACTAAAACTAAAAAAAGTGAAAACTGGATAAAGGGGAAATACTGTGTTTAATTTTTAGTGTGGGTTTAAAAGTTATCCACTTGGTTCTTTTCCATATTTGATAACAAACATCTTTTCCCTTCATATAAGGACTGTGCATATCTGTAAATTAAGCAGCTTCATGATAGTAACAGCTTACATTTGCATTTGTTCTTAATTTATTTCTTCCAAACAACAATGCTACAAGATAAATAGAACAAAGATCATGATCTCCATTTTATAGATGGGGAAATTAGCTTAACTTCACAAAGCTCAAAAGTGGCAGAATTAGGGCTGTAATAGCATATTTAGAGCTCTTCATATTTAGGGATAGTCAACCCCAATTGCTTCTTTAAACTATGAATTTGAATTTAATAAATACTGTCTCTTACAAATGTTAGTTATCCCTGGTCATCTATTCCGACTATCAAAGTACCTGAGGTCTTCCCCTGCTTCTTCCTTCCTCCCTTCCTTACATTCTTTGTCCTTTCTCTTTCCTTCCTTCCTTTCTTCCTTCCACAAATATCCCAGCTCCTTTGCAGTTCACATCAAAATCTGTATTCATTTTCTTCAGCCACCATTAAAAAAATTACACAAACTTAGTGGCTTAAAACAGAAATTTATTGCCTCACCTTTCTCAAGTCTAGAAGTCCGAAGTAAAGGTGTCAACCTTGTCATATTCCCTCTGAAATCCGTAGGGGACAATTCTTTGTTGCCTCTTCTAGGTTCTGACAATCCTTGTTATGCCCTGGCTGGTTGACGCATCACTCCAACCACTGTCTCCAGAGTCATATGGCTGCCTTTTCATCTTTTTCCCCTTTCTTTTTGGAGACAAGGTGTCACTCTGTTGCCCAGGCTGGAGTGCAGTGGTATGATCATGGCTCACTGCAGCCACCAGCTCTCTGGCTCAAGCAATCCTCCCACCTCAGCTTCCCAAGTAGCGAGGATTAGGGGCATGCACCACCACACCAAGCTAATTTTTGTATGTGTTGTAGAGATGGGTTTTTGCCCTGTTGCCCAGGCTGGTCTTGAACTCCTGAGCTCAAACAATCCACTCCACTAGGCCTCCCAAAGTTCTAGGATGGCTGTCCTTTCTCATGTACCTTCCCATCATATTTTCTCTGTGTTCTACTGCCTATAACTCTGTGCTTCTGTCATCTACCAACCCAAGGGGGTTGCCACCACACCATCTACCCAAATTCAAAGAGAATTTAACATCTAGTTCTCTGTCTTCAACTCCACTCTATTTTTTCCACCAGTCTTAGTGACTTCAACAGACTCTTGGGTCATTTAGAACTGCCTCTATTTACTTACCATCTCACCACCAATAATTCTTATTCTTCCACCCCACTCCAGCCACCATCAACCTCAGTTATACTCTTGACTTTACCGTGATTAATTATTGCACTATCCCTAAAAGCTTTATTTCAAACATACCATTCCAATCTTTACCTCTGATAACATTCCACTTTCCAAGATTTATTTGACCTTACCGAAATAATCAATCCATGGAGCATATCACTGGTGTCTTCAGTACTCATTTCATTCTCCTACGCTGACTTCCCTCAGATCAGCTTCCATGATACATTATTATGACTTCTTCACAACATCCTTAATTCCATACTCTTCTCTCACTCCAACTTTACTGCCCAGGTAAAACTAATCCACTTAAACCCATCTCTTTACATCTTCATTGCCTGAACCCAAGCAGTTAAAAGTGGATGGAGAACAATCTACAATTATGTTCACTGCTCTCATATTCAATTCTTGACTGCAAATATCATATAGAAAACAAACACTGCCTAACAATCCTACTATACTTGCTTATTATTTTCATTATCCTACTTTCCAGAAAAATGTATCCATACTTTCATCTGTTCTTCAAACTTGTACAGCCTGTTTTCCTCTCACTCTTAGTTGGTAATTTTACCTCATACTCTTATTGAGAAAATTAAAATTATCGATCAGAAGAGGAAACCTATTTATTATTCCCACCCAATGTGCCACTTTCTCTGTCTCACAACCTGTTCTACACCTTATATTATCAATCCTATTCCCTCTCATCAAAAGAATCCCTTTATACAAGTAATTATCCCCTCTATGTCCTTCAACTCTAGTTTCCCTACTGAAACTCTTCCCTTAAATATGTACATGCTCTGTTATCCCTCTCCAGCTACTTCCCTATTTGTTTGTTTCCCTTTACAGCAAGACTTTTCTCCAGCATTTCCCAATGTCATTGTCTTACTTCCTCACATTGTATTTTCTTCTCAAACCATTTTTATGAGGCTTCTTTCCCCAATGGCTATTGTCAAGCTCACAATTTTTCGATGTTACCAAGTTAAAAGCAATCTTACCCTCCCAGCAGCCGCCAAGAAAGCTGACTACATACACATCCTTCCTCCTTCCCTGGTTTCTTGGCTATCTCAGCTATCTCCTCCTCTTCTCAATGCCTAAAATCCTCAATCCCTTGTCAAGCTACACTGGGCAATCTTACTCAATCCCAAGACTTTAAATAAAATCTTTATGTCAATAATTCCTCAATTTCTATCTCCAGCTATGACTTATTTACAGACCTCCAAAAGCTTACTTTCAGCTGCCTATGTGGTATCTTTACTGTGCTATCAAATAGTGATTTCAAACTGAATGCCATTACATACTACATTTGTGTACCCCACACCTGTTACTTCTTTTTGTTTATCAAACTAAATTAAATCCCACCTCTTTGATTTCCTTTCATTTTTTCCTCAAGAGCACTTAGACTTCTTATGATCATCTAGGTTTCAGTTCAAATGTCACCTCTACAGGGAGACCTTCTCTGACTACCATGTAAAAACAGACCCTACTAGCCATTCTGCATCACATTTTCTTGACTTATTTTTACAAAAGCTCGTAATATTATCTGAAATTACTGTTCATTAAAAAAAAAATTAGTGGCTATTGTTCCTCCATTAGAATGCAATTTTTGATTGAAGAATTCTTTTCTGTCTTGTTTGCAAATGTGTTTCCAACATCTAGATCAGTGCCTGGCAAATTAGTAAAAAAATTAATAAATATTTTTAGATTAAAAAAACGGTAAATTACTATATTTTAAAGAAGAGGAAAGTAACATATTGTCAAAGAGATTAAAAAGGTCACTGAAGTCAAAACAATAGGTGGTAGCCTTTATTAATAATGTAATACCTAATATTAATTGCACACTTGTCACATGCCGGAACTATTCTTTTAAAAAGGATGAATCTGTATTTTCTTCAACCACACAACAATCCTGTAACGTAGGTATGAATTCTATACCCACTTTTACAGTGAGAAAACTGAACAATAAAAAGCTTAAGTTATTTGCCAAGGTCAAAACTAGTAAGTGGCATGGCTAGGATGTGAGCATTAGCACTATAATACCAGAGCCTATACCCTTAACCACAAATCTATGTTGTCCTTTCACTATAATCAGAATAAATTTTAATAAACTATTACTATGAATAAATATTATAATAGACTGAAGTTATTACTCTACTACTGTTTCTGAATTTATCTGAGGTATTTTGAGTAAACTGTATGGTTCCAAAATAACATTAATTTTGTTGTGATTTTATGATACATTAGCATCTAGTTTTCTTAAAATTTGTTATAGTTCTACTTTTCTTATTAGTATTCTTATTTTTATTTTTTCTTTTACTCCTACATTAAAATGTTGTTAAAATACTTTGTTTAAAGAAAACTCAAAGTATTTTAATTTACAAATATTCAAACAAATACAAATTAAACCAATCAAAGGTTTCACCTGTTTACTTTTTAAAAAACGTAATTTTTATTAACGCTTGAAAGGTTATCGTTTTATATTTACCCATATGGCTGCTATCAGCAATATGAATCAGAAGTACCATTTAGACATCAATTGGAAAATATTTCACATCCTTAAAGTAGTCATACCTACCACTGATTATTCCTTTCTAGGATACTATCATAATATTGCGACAATAAGCATAAAGGATATGTTAAAGTTTTGTTTATTACTGTCCAGTCTTGGAATGGAAGGAGTGATGCACATAATTTTCATGAGCCTAGGAAAAATTCCCACATAGTAATTTTTCTCTGCAAATGTTTTTATCTCTTAGAAAAGACAGAGGCTTTAGCATATCAATGTGTAGAGTTCAGGTTGCAAGTGATCTTTAGCTTTAACATGTAGCAAAAATCAAGAGTAGTTTTGGTTAACACACCTAAGGAGGAAGTAAGTTTTGCTATATTTAATTTGTACGTAGAAGAAAAACGTGTTGAATCAAAAGTAATTACACTCATGGACTCTTTCTTCTCTCTGAGTACCAGAAAGGAAAAAAGAAAGAAAATGTACACACATATGTGCTTATTCATATGTACATGCACACACATGACAACCAATATTTCTAAATAAAGGCAGGCTAGGATACGATAATAATTCCTTGAGAACCTGGTCTGCCAGAGTGGTTTGATCTTGGGGTGAGGGTGGGAGGCTGGGACAACAGAAAAGTTTCCATCACATGATGAGACAGCTGCAGTTAGTATTACATTTACTCATTCTAGATAACCACCTGAGATTTATCCATTCAAGACAACAATCTGAGATTTATGAATGTTCCATCCAAGATAACAGCCTGACACCCAACCTCACTCTTCCTTTCCTCCCATGGCAGAAAAAACAAGGAACCATGCAGGCTGTCAAGCCATTCTCTAGAAAGAAACGGTATTATCAGCACCAAGTTAAAAGGAAGTCACATTCACATCAAAAGGAACTACATCCAGATGCCTGCCTGTTCTGTTACCTAGAATCAGTGATAGGAAGATGAGCCAAATGGGTAAACTGGTTCCATTTCTATTTTGCCCTTTCTGTCTTTGCACCCAAAAATGGTCCCCTTTTCCTTTTTTAAAACATATTTTTAGAGACACTTAACTCAGCTGAAGCACGCAGGTGAGAAGGGCAGAAGTGAAATGTGCTAAATTTCATTGAGCCAACCGTCTCAAGTGTATTTCCAGCACAAAGCTTTAAGGTAAAAAAACGAAAAATTGTGCTGAAGCATTGTTGTTAATAACTGACTACAAATAAACAAGGTAAATGTCTGATAATAAGAGGGAGGTTTGAATATATTTTGATATCGCCACCAACAAGAAATCTTATGCTGCAACTTAAAATTTAAAACCAAAGTTAGTAAGAATGATAGGACAAGAAAATAAATATCAAATTATATATGACTAAAAATACTCAGGAAAAAACTACCTTGTGCACAGGACAGAAATATATTACATCAATATCACAAGGATGACTTGAGTGCGATGACTATGTACCTTTGGAATCATCTTTTGATTTTAGTTTTTTGCATTTTTTAAATCTTCCATAATGGCCATGAAAAATACTTTAAAAATTAAATCAGGGAAATAAAGTGTAGTCTAATTAAGGTTATACTAAAAGTTAACAGGAATTAACATTTTGTGGTGAACGGTAACACACGTTAGCCCTAGAAATCTGTGACGGGAACTGAATGTCTTTCTTCTTTGAATTGTAGAAAAGTTTAAATTTTTATCCCGGTAGTCCTCAATATTTGGCATGGAGAAATATCTGAAAGAGGGCCCCCAAAGCTTTCAGGTCACTGTGGCATAAGAAGTCAGAGAAGAATAGCTTGAATTCTAGGGTACCCATTGTTTATGGCATGGTTTTCACCTATATTCATCAATCAAAAAACACACTGAAGAAATTGGCGTAGAGTCCCGTCTCCTTTTCTGAATCTCTGATCTTAGTTTCTAGTTAAAGACAGCATAATCCAAGAAATAAAAAATGTGAATTTATTAATTCCAGATCACCCTTACACATAACTCCAGCCATATACAATAGGATTGAACTTTTCCTGTATTCTCAGGCAAGATTTAGATTTAGCTTAAAAAAGAAAAGGCAGCAAGCAGACATGAAAACGTTTAAAAATCAGGTGACTAAGTACATCAAATTCATATAGCTGGCATAAATAATAAACTCAATCCTACCTAGTATGTAAATCGAATAGCTAAGATCTCTGCATTTCCTTAATATGATCATACAGAAGGTCACATTCCCAAACAATTTCACCGTTGCCATATTTTATTTCAAACTATCCTTAAAGGCTAATCAATAGCAAACTCACTGAAGAATCAGAAAATTCTTCACAGTGGCTGAATGATTCCCACAAGGTCAGAGAGCAAGAGATCTATGGCATGGAGCAAAATTATTCCCAGGCTTATCCTCTATCTTGGGAAATGTACTTATTTTAATTAGCAAATAGTAAATATACATTCTACTATTTTGCTGGCAATTTCACATGACCTTTTCACTAGGCATAGTAACATTTTTATAAATTTTAACATGCTGCAATTTTTCATGTCAGTCTTAAATAATTTTATAAAGATTAAGATCTACTTGATGAGTCAATCCTGGGTAGGAACACTGAGTGGTAAGTTGGAGGATAAAGTTTTGGGAGAGAAGTAAAAGTGCTGGGGGTTTTGAGAGGTGTAGGTGGAGGAGAATGAGCAGAGAGAGGTAAGGAATAAAATATCGGGAAAGGAGGAGGTGCGTTCAGGGCTCCATCCATGATCGCCTCTTGTATAAATCAGGCCTGGAGTTGACATGTAATTTTGTGTGGGTCCCCTGAGAAGTGGCCCTTAGGGATTAATTATTGATGAAGAGATTTTTCTTCAAAGTGGCCCAGTCAAGAGTCCCTCAAGGGGACATTCATAAGCACTTATAATATCAATTTCCAAGCACCTGGGAGGTAGAAACGCAGATTGTCTCTTTAATTATTATGATGGTGGTAGAGTCTAGCAAAAATGCTCTTATACAGCCCAGCTAAAATTCTCAAAGAAATAAAATTATTACAGCTAGTAAAAAAAGTTTGATATACGAGTCATCTCTCAGCAAGATCATACTTTACCTTTTCCTGGTGCAAAATAGGTTATCTCCAACCAACTCTTTCCTAGGAGATAAGAAAGTTATTCATAAGCAAATGCAGTGTGTTCAGGGATGCTTAAAAGTTTAGGAAAAAAAAACTGTTTGAAGCTAACAAGTTTGCTTAGAGAGAAGGTAAGTTTACTCCAGTTAGCACAAAGAAATCTAGGGGTTTGTTTTAATTATGTAAGAATTTCTCTTCAGAAAAAAAAATTATGTCAAATGCCTTCTAAATTTCTACGAGAATGCCAAAAAACAATTTTCACATATGCATTAGCCCTAATCTAGTCTCAAAAATACTCAGAAAAACAAAGAATCAATCCATAGGTATGTTGTAGTACAAAAAGTAAGGATGGGGGAAAATATATATATAATTGGGACTTTGATTTTTAAAATGTGACATGTTTACCTTCTGGACTTCATTTTCTCTTAATCCTCCATATCAAGACAGAAGGTGCTTTTTGGCTTCAAATATCAATTGTGTGCGTGTTCACTGATATCCTGGAGCCAATTATAATACTGAGATAACTCTTAATAGGATTATGTCCTTCCTGTGGTTTATAATTATTACTGCTTCCATTGCTTTTAATTAAAATGTTACACTAGTAGATATGAAACATCTGTATTTAAACTCAACATATAACTTCTATTTTAGCCAGTATACGATGAATATATGTATATATCAAATCAATTTAAAGAGACCCATTTCATTTTTTTCTGTTTATATTTAATAAATATTTTTTGAATTAAGATAGAATATAAACAAAATAAAATTTTCTTTACAGTTTTAAGGACTGAAGGTGTCTGCAACATATTTGTCATCCATCCATACAGCTAAGAGGCAGAAAAATAAATTGGCCAATCCTACTGTTTAATCTCCTCTTTAGCTGTATTGAAGCCTGGATTATATCAAATCTCTCACCAGATTTTCTTTGTGATGATATATTATGACAATCTTTTTTCAGTCTCATTGTCTTTTAGTTTGGTGTTCCAAACCATTACTTACATTTACCCTAATTATTAGAATTCTTCCACAGTGATCAGACATCTTTATCTCACTAGGAGTTCGAGCTTTCAGCCCTTATGTTGTTGCCAGTTTATACAGTTTAGCAAGATGCTGTATTCAAATAGTTTAAGAAAGGTATGATTGCTTTAAGATCTTCCATAACTGAATTAGTATTTTGCCTCTAGATCTTCTTAGTGTGCTTATCAATTCTTACTGTTGATATCTATCTTTTTAAAAGTGACATTTTCCCCTAGAATGTAACAAAGAAGGCTACTGAATTCCAGCACTTTACAATTAAGGAATCAGTAAGCACCATTTGCTATCATTAAGATTAAGCAGATCCAATCTAAAAATCACCCTCCATCAAGATCCATCTTTAGTCACTAATCTCGAAGATTTTAATTAAACTACCAAATCTTGTCATCTGAATTCATGTGCAAGGGATATAATTTTTCTTTAAACTGCCCAGAACTTTGGTGGGCCAAGCTAAAAGGTTCACTTGAGCCCAAGAGTACAAGGCCAGCCTGGGCAGTATACTGAGACCTCATCTCTATTTTAAAAAAACTACGCTGAAATACATATAAACATGTTCAACTACATAAATATGCAGTACCTTAAAACTACAGGAAGCTATCACTAGAATCAGTGACTCCTCAAATCAGATAATTGGACACATTTCTACTATCAAGCTAAACTCCTTAGAAAGGAGAAACACTTTAAAGCAAAACTATGATCCACAAAAAGGCTTAAAGTAGGAAGGACAAGCATGCTTTCAACAACTCTAACTCACAAAATAGGTTTTAAAAGTTAAAGCTTTAATAGTCTTAATTATTTAAGAATACATTTCCACAAGATCTGTAGTGCCCAATCAATAAAAGGAAGGAGAAAAGAAATGATTGTTATTTATACATTCAGTAAAAATATATCCATTTAAATAAATAAACAACTCATGGCTTTCTGTAAAGTGGAATCTTTGTTATCTCCTTTGGATCCATGATCCTTCTTCCTCCCCAACAACAAAGGCAAATATGATAAAGAGGGTGTTCTGAAAATCTTTTGCCATCGCTGACACTTCACAACCCATGCCTTCCCTTGTTTCAAAATTTGTAAAGTCCACTTTCTCCAAGTATTTCCCATTATGCTTCTGTTTTCCAAAGTCACTATTTTTAACCTCATTTTCCTAGTTAATCATACAGAAAATTCCCAATTACCTTCTCAAACGAATAGAAGTCATACTATCACTAATTCAGAAACAATTTCTGTTTGACTGAAAATGCATCTGATTTTGTGGACAATGGACTCCCCTTTCCATTCAGGGTAAATGTGAATTGAGTTTGTAACCCCTTAACATTCATTAACTGATAATTCAAGGAATGAGCCTTGTGATTGTGACTGGGATTAGTATAGTGACAGTAACTTAGTTTGGCTATAAATATTTATCAAAATTACTAGTATTCAAATAGTTAAAAGCTTGGCGCAGATGCATACATTTTCGTTTAGATAGATACTTTCAAAGTGTATTCTCATTATCCTTGCCAGTGGAGGGGAACAAGGTCTTGAATAAAAAAAGAACTCTTCCAAAATAATTCTCATTTCCTTTCAAATGTGCAGATGTTGACAGTACATTGGATATCAATTCAATCTAAATGAAGAAGTGCTGTGAAGTTACTTCTGAGGCCTGGGAAAGTGACCAATGTCCGATACTAAACTTCTTTAAAACTATCCCAGGAAAGTTTGTATTCATGCCATCATTGACAAAATTTAGACTGTATCCATATAGTATGCTCACAAAGCAAAATAACTTCTAAAAGCATATAACTACCGTTAATGAACTTTAAAGTGCTAATCATTTCATTGGAAGTGATTTTCCCAAGAATATCTTTTTCTGTTATCTTTATTTTTTAACATTTTTGTCTTTTTTCCCAACAAGATGCTGTCAACTTGTGACACTTGTTTATTAACCTTACTATTATTATTATTTTCCTTATTATTTTCTGAATTTCCATGTGTAATTCAGAGAGGCTAGATGACTTGCCCAAAGTCACACAGCTTAAAAAGGGTTAAGTTAGACCTCAACCAGAGGCAGTAGGTTTCAGAAGCCAAGCTCTGAACCACATTAATATATCTATAAAAACTTGACTTCTCATGCAACTTCTATGATTACCACAACAAAAATTTTTAGATGAGCTAGGTCCTATTACCAAGTAACACATCCTTTCCATGCCCATCTCCCAGTCCAGGGATATTCCAGCTGTGGAGTTTGGTGATCTGCTTGTTTTCCATGTTCTTAACCCTCAAATCCTGATGTGATATTGGATTCAGGCTAGGGATTATGAAGCAGGCACACAAAGCATCTTTACATGTACTTCAATAACTTTTTCCCCCAGAAACAAAGATATTTCTTGGCTGTTTCACCGAAACCTGAAGTTCTATAGTCAGCTCATAGGAAAGTCAATTACTATTAGAATAGGTTGTTGCCAGCATCTTCTGTTCTTTTCACAATTATCAAATACTTTTCACATTTATCAATGTGTTCTTACCACATTTACTGTTTCACACCAACATTTTTAAATATTACTTACTTGCCTACGTATTTGAAGCTAAAACAATGATCACAATCAGATCAATCTCTAGAAAATAGTAGTAACGAATTTGTTCAAGAAAAACATTCAACTTTGATGGAAATCTGAGCCTTTATCATTCATTCTAATTCTTCAACACAAAAATGAACTTTGGTAAGTCAATAGGATCAATTGAGGCATTTATGCGTGAATGTGCTCCCCTAGGCTTAATGTATTTTTCCTCACTGCATTATATTTTAATGATTAATTTCATGCTCTTTCATGGTACTTTAGCTCATGAATCACGGTTATTACTTTGAGGAAAAAGTAAGGTACTGGGAGTGAGGGAAGATGTTACTGATTAAACTGTTGCACATATAAACTACATAAAAGCTGACAGCGTTTGAACACCAGTATTCTAGATTAAAAGTAATATTAGGCAAACTGGCCATATAGACTAAGGTTGATTTAATTGAGTGGAGGCAGTGGGTAAGATGGGTTTCTTTAATGTTCTTAGTTGAAACAATATATGAAATCAAGCTGGGCATTCAATGTTTCAGTGGCATCTTTCTCCTCAGTAGAATGTGAGTAAGAACTGATTTCAAAGACAACTGCAAAGAAAGAAATCAGTTAAGTAGGTAACACACCATTCTGAAATTGAACAGGCAAAAGCTACCCAGCCTAAGACAACTCTGATGTCTGAAATCAATACCGCCTGAATGCTATCAGAAGCTTGTTTTTTGACTTACAAAAAAAAAAAAAAGTTGAGTCAAAGCACTAGACGACCCTAAATGAAATATAGAAAAAGGTAAGTATCTATGTTCATCTATGCTGCACATAGATGACAAGTATTTGTTAAATATGTCATATTGCTCAATATCAAAACGTCAACTCTCTGGAACAGAAACCAAAAGTAAACTAACTAGAGATGTCCACATAATACACTTTGGCTCTTGTTACTAAAAGAATTTTTCAAACCAACTTATGGAGCCTGGAAAAAAACAGGACTACCTCCTGGCAGAATATAAGTTTCTTCAATCAATTACAGAGGCAAAATGTGGCAAAAGCAGCTATTTGGCAAACAGGTGGTTTGCAAAACTTTTACTTAAGCCGCCACAAGGACAGACGAAAAGATAAATTTGTTATTACTAAACTCACACACACACACACACACACACACACACACACAATGTTCTACCAGCATAAAAGACTCAAATAAAGAAAAGCCGCATACAAAATAGAAAAAACTAAAAAGCAGTTTGTCTTAGCCCAAAAGTGCTGACCTTGGTTAGTATGTGTAAAATCACTGCTTATAATTACATCCTTCTCATTGCATATACTAAGGTACTAGAGAGAATGGAAATGCCATGTCGTTTCAGGTAGGACCTTATTTACAGGGAAAAAGAAGATTTTTTTTAAAAAAAAAACAGAAACGGAGTGCAAGAGGGAATCAAAACCCGTTGAGAGGAGAGAAAAATACAATTTATGTTTTTCTGAGGGCACTGCATTTTTCACGTTCTGAATACTTTGTTCCATCCTCTCCATGTTTAATTATTTCATAAACAATACTATGGCTAGAGGCGACGGCTACAGCTGCCATACAGATCTTTTTTTTTTCTATACTTCACCTTTGCAAACAGCAGGATCAGTTATTGGAGACTGGGGGCAGTGGAGAGGCGTCCAGAAACGACCCACAGGAGGTGAAGCGGTAGAACGCGTGGGAAACGGGCGCTCCTACCCCCTAGAGTCCGCCCCTCTACAACTCCGGCGCTGCTTCGGTCCCTGCCGCTCAGGGCAGGACAAAACAGGCTTCCCGAAACATCTCAAACCTCTTCCGAAGCAAACAGGTCCCGACGCCACGGGCACCCCCTCCAGAGGCGGAAAGTCCTCCCCTCCGCGCCCGGTCTGCCCACGCCTGTCTCCAGCTCCGCGTCCCTCCACCTCCCCCCGCAGAGCTCCCGCGGGGAAAACTTTCCCGCGTCTCTCACCCTCCGGGGCGCGGTGGCCGCGGGGGGCCTCCCCGGGCCCCGACCAGCTGGGCGCCCCCCACCACCCCGCCACCCCCGGCGAGCCGGCGCGCAGTCCGTTACCTCGATGTCCGCCGAGTCCTTACTGAGCACAGGGGCCATGGCAGTGCCTAACAGTCTGGAGTCGGCCAGGGACAGACGCTCCTCACGTCCTCAGGCTGCAGCCAGAAAGCCGAGTGACGGCAGCCGGAGCGCGAGTGGAAACAGGCAGGCGAGGGCCGGCCGCGCGGGGGCGGGGCGGGCGCGGGGCGGCGACGCCCCCGGGGCGGGGCTGCGCGCTCGGTCCTGCGACTCCCGCGCCGCGCTCGGCGGCCGCCGCTCGGCCTCCTCCCCTCAGCCCGCTGGGCGCCCGGGCGAGAAGCTCGTTTTCCGTCAGCGAGCGGAAGGGAGGGAGGCGACTGCCGGCTCCGGGGACTGGCCTTGGCACGGCTGAACGCTGAGCTAGGCAGGCGGGGCCCGATAGGAGGGATCCCCGGGACGAAAGGTAAAAGCAGTCCGCGCGCCGAGTCACCGCTCGCACTTTTGCCTTGTCTTCCGCACAAACCCCGCGAGATGTCGATACGGGGTCTGCGGGGCGGCCGCGTCTTGAGAAACTCCTCAGGGATGAAGTAGCAGAGGGGCCTCCGCCCATCCGCCGAGTAGGCGGGCGCGGTTTGGGGGCGGCGGAGGATCCCGGGGCGCGGGGCCTCTGAGAGGTCACGGTCCCCGGGGGCGGGGAGGGAGGCGAGCGGACACAGCCCCGGCCCGCCGCGGCGGCGCGTGGGGCTGCGGCAGAGGGGTCTGCAGTCAGGGCGGTCTCTGTTGCAGGAAAGTCCCGTTTTCATGGCTGTTTTTTAAATATATTTTTATTCTAAAAGGTGGAACTGTTTTGAAAAGTTGCCCTTCGTGTTTGCTCTAGAGCTTGCTGAGAAGGGAGCGGTTTCCTTTAGAGTTGGTCCCCATCCAGAAAACACTGAGTTCGAGGGTGTCCGTCGGGGAGGCGTCTCTCCGCTTCTCCCCCGCCGTTCCGCGCAGCCCACCGCTCTGCCCACACAACGCTTTCCACTGAACTTGTGTGCGGACGTTTCCGGCACGCCTTCCTGCTCGTGGCTAGTGACACCTCGGAGGAAAGCGTTTCCCCCTTCACACTGTTTTTTATTAGTTCATTCGTAGTTTTATTCCACAAATCCTTATCGGGCATTTTCAGTATGCCAGACGCAGACACTGCGTTAGGTTCTTCAGATACGGTCCTCCAGAAGACGCATCATCCATGGAGATGCTACTCAAAGTCAGCGCGGAAGCAAAAGACGGTGCCTGCTTGTAAGATGAAAGAAGAGTAGGACAGAATAACTGGGGCATGAGTAACTTGAGTGGTCGGGAAGGCTTTTCTTAAGGAACCATCAGATTACCTTCTGGAACCTGGAACTTAACTAAGGGACAGATCCTTTTTTCTTGAATCAAATATTAAGAGACTAGAAAGTCAAATGGAAACCTTGGAATCATCTTTGACTCCTTTATTCTCACTGCCTCATTTAATCTGTGCCCAAACTCTCAGGAGTCAACCTCCTAAGTAGATTTTGAATTCTTCATTTCTCCACTTTGCTGCATCCACCAGGTTCCAATCTGCTGGTATTCTAGCTGCTGTTCTTACCTCATCTCCACACCAGATTGAGCTTTAAAAAGTATTAATTGGCTGATACCATACAAAAATACATCCACACACCCAGGTACCCATGGTATAAATTCTTCAGTGGTCCACTGCAGCCAGAATAAAATCTCCCTAGTGACCTCTGAATAACCTCCTCCACATCTCTTCTCTGCCACTCTTGCCCTGACTCATTATGTTCCAACCACAGGGTAATCTTCTCATCCTCCAACCCCTTCTCTACCTTTGCACACAGTCCTCCACTTGGAGCTCTTCTTCCCCGTCTACTCATCATTTAGGTCTCACTGAAGCCTTCCCGACCTATCACCATCACCAACAAAATTACACCCATTCTGTCTTTTTTGTTCTATTTTGTCTACATAGACTTGTCAAATGTTATTTAAATATTTATTTGAATGTGATTTGCTTAATATATGTCTTCCATTTAGAGAGGAAGCTCCAGGAAGAGGGGGCCCATGTCTATTTTTGTTGTTTACTGGATACTCAATTCCTAGCTCAGGACTGAAGCAAAAGAGACCAAGAACACTTGGTGATTGAATGAACAGAGCACATTGGCTTATCATTTTAGAAACTTTAGTTTCCCTGCATCATATATTCTCATTGTTCTTCTTATTGCTGAGAAATAGGTCACAATACATATCAATGAATTTGTAGTAAAATGGCTCAAAATAACTACTTATCTTTTCATGGAGTAATGTTCCAAAGTCAGACGTTCCTGCATCTCCCTACAACCACACCTTACCGACTTCTTCCATATCATCTTAGAGATACAGATTTAGATATATAAATCTTCATATCTGTTTATCAGTCTATATATATTTAAGTGCACATGTAAACACCCAAATACATACATACATATACACACGTGTATATATTGAGAAAAGATATACCCACATCAACATATATAAATTTCCATATTTAATATATATATAATTATAATACATATGATATCCTCTCCAATTTAATCAGTCAGGTTCAATGTTCGGTTTCCTAACCTCCAAAGATACAGGCTTATTGCTCTTTCAGGTTACACTTTAACACAAATCTTATCAGTTAGTAATTGATAATTTATGTGTGTAAGAATCCAAGTTATTTTTAAGAATTGGACATTCTTAAAGAGTTAACACATAAACATAAATTTACATATGTTTATATGTGTATTTTCATATTAGTTTTTTGTGATTATAATTCTCCTAAACAACTATAGAGGATAAGTCCAAAATATGCTGGCTTTCCAAAGATAAGAGTTTCATTGGTGATAGTCTATAATCAAATATAAAATTCAAACACAATTTACCATCCTCTCAACTTCATCAAATAGATGTATCCTGTTCTGACATATTAAGGCATCTAATCACTTTGCTCACATGCCACACCTATGCTCTGTGATCAGTGAGTGAATCTAATAATATTTTAAATTCATTGAAATTGCATATTAAACACATTTGTACCTGTAAATAATCCAAGCTGTTTAAAGCTTACTGCAAATGCATTCGTACCACACTTTTTAAAAGTTGTAAATTATGATGGCATTTGTCAAGCTGTCCCTCCATCTGGAAACACAGTCAAATATCAGGTGTTCCACATTAATTTTTTGTAGGCTTTGGAGAGGCAGCTTATCTCTCAACCTAATAGTTTACAGTACATAAATGAATATTATTATTATTACCAAAGTCAAAAGTAGGGCTTATGAGTCATCTTTCATTTCATATCTAAAAAGTTATTCAATATTATAAATTTAGAAACACAATAAAAATTCAGATTTGCGTATGTCTTTATTTTCACTTTGCAGTCTAGCATTAAGAGATTTTTTTGGGGGGGACACTTCTTTGAAAATGATTTTCTCCCGCAAAGTCAAATGCTGAATGACCATGAGATGCATTTTTTTCTACTATCTGATTTTCAAGGGCCAAATTAAATTCCTACCCATATTGACCAGTAGGATAATGACATAAGATCAGTTAGGCTCAAATATTTTCAGCATTCCTGTTAAAAAGACCATAAGGCATATGTTGGCTTATATTTCATGGAACAAACAGTATAATGTGCTCAACTATATGTATATCATTTTGCATATGTAGATACATAACATATAAGCATGTATTATGTAAATGCCATAAAAAGCACAGCTAACACAGAGAAACAACAGACTTCTCCCATAAATTTATTTAACAATTATTTATTGAGTGCAATTGTTTCAGGCACTGTGAAGCATTAGTGATATATCAGTGGACAATAAAGGCATTGTCTCTGTTACCACAAACCTTTAGACATTAACTAAAAAACAAAAATTGCCACTTAGTGATTTTGAAAAATTGGCTTAACTGAATGGGATTCTTATGAGAGTCAGATGTCAAAATGTATGCAATACTATTTTATAAATTGCACAGTGTCATGTAAGTTAAATATTACAGATTTAAAGATATAATCCTTCAATGCTCACATTCTAGAAAAATGCCATTAATGCATGATTGCCTATGAAAGACTGGGGTAAAATGCAGTGTGTCTGGGAGGTTTATAGGCTTATCTAACTTAAAGTAGGGGGAAAACATCCTTTGGAATGAATATTCTCTGAAATCATTTGCCTCAGTACTTAGAGGTCTTTTCTTTGGCCTTGTTGCGTTTCTCTCACCATCAAATACTGTCATAATTCCAAGAGCTGGCATTTAAAGTGGTTTCTTGTTTTATTGCTAGAATTGTATTGTTTCATAATTTCAAGTTCATTTACATCTGAGCAAGTTCATCATATCTTTGGTGAGTATTGTCTCTTTTGGTTATCTGTCACAGATGTTATGATGTACTTCACAGATCATCACCCGTCCCCCAACCCATTCAAAACTGAGGCACTCATTCTCTCAGTTCCTGGGAGTGTTAGTGGTTGACAGCTCTCTGCTGAGTCTCTCTCTAGGAATTGCTCCTGGCTAAGAGAGCCGTCTCACTCAGAGTTCAAGCCCTTTTCTGGGGTAGCAGATATTCCAATGACAGCTGATGTGGCAATACAAAGTCTAGGCCCTTGCCTCAAGACAAGACACCTTTTAGGGGCCATCCCACCTTCAGAGGTCTCTAAAGGGATCAGCTGGAGCATATGTTGGGACTTTAGTAGATTCTAGTTCAGCTTCTCTCGTTGTCCATCCTGCTTCATTTCCTTGTTCTTGCTGGGCCTCATCTAGACAGTACTGCACAGTGAATATACTTCCTGTACACACATTTATATTGCAAAGTCTGTTTCGCAGTGAACCTAAGCTGCATTGTTACCACTGTATGTTAATTAACAAATAGACTATACTGCATGTAAAATGTACATGCTTACTTATCATCATGCCTGGACATAAAAATTAACTCATATTTTAAAATCTCATTTATTTCAATGTTCTGAGATATTTTTGTACTCTTTTCATTCATTCTTATCACAGATAATTATGTGCCAAACACATGCTTGGTTCAGTGAAAAGCACTAGAAGTACCGTGATGAGCAAAATAAAAGTGAATTGTATTCTGCACTTTGCAGATGTATTAGGGAGGTGAACATTTGCAAAATAATCACACAAAAAGGTAGTATTTACTGCGAATAGCAATATCAATGAAAAATAAAAGGCTGTTAAGAGTAGAGGGCCCTGGGAAATCAATAGATCCTTGAGGGAATGACCTTACTGCTAAGACCTAAAGGACAATATAAGAGTTAAAAAGGCAAAAGGGGGTTATTAAAAGACTTCCAGGAAAGGAGAACAAAGTACAAAAGCTCCAGGGTCAGAGATTTCCTGATAACAGGGAGAGAAAGGCCTTAATGGCTGGAGTTTAAGCAACAAGTAGGAGAGTGACCCAGGGTGCAGCTGCAGAGATAAGCATGCCACTTTTTATTTAATCTTTGTTTCGGGTTTTGAACTTTATTCTATAAGAAATGGGAAGCCATGCACGTTTTTTAAAGCAACAGAATGGTATGATCAAATGTGTATTTTGAAGTATTACTCTGATTGCCATGTATGTGTAGTTGCATATTCATATACTCACTTGGTTGAATGTGTGAAAATTAACCAGGGCAAATGATTTCTGGAGATGGGCTCAGTCATTTCCTGTGCATGCTAGCCTGGGTGGTAATCGTAAGCGCAGTTAGAAACCAAAGTAGTGCATTTCTACCATATAGTAATACCATTGCTATTTAGCATGTTGTGGCACTTAAAAGGCAGATCTCTGTTTTTAATCAGAGGCTAGAAAGAAAAACCTACACCCTGGAAGGATTTCTGTCTCTCAGTCAATGGCTTTCTTTGTGTTTTACTATATAAAATTCTAATCATCAATTTTTAATCACCTGAATAATAAATGATATGCTCTTCTTGTTCTGCAGTTTGTTTTCATGATTGCCACTATCCCTACACTGTAAGATCCTTGATAATTTTTATCTTTTTATGTCTCATCTTTTTATCCTTTATGCCTAACATAGTACCTAATATATAGCAGGTACATACATATTATGAATAATTATCATATTTGTCTCTTAAAACTTCATTACAGGTCAATATTTAGTATTACTCTTTTTCAACATGACAGAGAGTATAGAAAACCCAAGGGGAAAAGATTTCTAGTGATATACAAATAGAAAAAGGGCATCAGTGGCCAACTATCAAAAAAGAGAATATAAGCAGTTAATGAAAATGTGAAAATTGAGTAAGTAATCAAAGCAATGTCAAAAATTATGGTGACATAGGATTCTTTACACATCAAACTGGCAAAGATTTTTTAAGGAAATGATCAAGGTGTGATAAAATTAACAGGTTCATAAGATTCCATAGTGAGTAAAAACTTAGCACAGTATATAGGTAGGACAGTTGAGCAATACAGAGATTTTTTAGTCCGTTTGGTTGCTATAACAAAATACCATAAAGTGGGTGGCTTATAAACAACAGACATTTACTTCTTGGGAAGTCCAAGATTAAGGCATTGGCAAATTTGGTGTCTGGTCAGTGCTCATCCTCTGGTTCATGGATGATGCCTTCTCGCTGTGTCCTGAGATGGTAGAAGGGACAATGCAGCTCTCCAGGTCGATTTTCTAAGGGCACTAATCTAATATATGGAGGTTCTGCCCTCATGATCTAATCACCCCTCAAAGGGCTCACCTCATAATATCCTCACATTGGTAATTAGGTTTTAGCATGTAAATTTTGGAAGGACACAAACATTCAAACCGTAGCAATAGCCAGACCGTAAATATGTGCATTCTCTGACTCATCAATTTTATTTCTGGTTATTTCAAGAAAGCAATATTTTTGTTTGTAAAATTTATCCAAATATATGTTCGTTCTGAAGTTGTTTATACAAAAATAAAACAACATATATGCCTTATAACAGATGAGTGACTGATAACTGACATTAATCTGGTGAATTCATAATTCAACTTTATGCAAGCATTAGAAATGAGGTTTTTCTGTGTATAGAAATATACACAGAAAAAGATGTGTATATTTATATATCAAGAATATATATCAATAAATCAAATGGCATGATATTATAAGGTCTAAATACTCATGAACAAGTAACAAACACATATTAGTTAATTATACAAAAAAGTAAAAGTAATTTTACAAGCTCCATTGCATTATGAGCAGATACACCAATACACATACCTTTTATAAATTTGTATGTGTGTGCATACAGGGTAAAAACCTCATTACTCCCACTCTAGTGCTTGGCACATGTTAGGTACTCTGCAATTTTTTATATGAAGCATTTTATGTGAAAAGTTGAATAATAAATTTGTCTATAATAGTCTGTGGTTCATTCTTTGCAAAATTATTATTATCAGTCCAGGGAAAATTATTTTTAAGAGTTATAGAAACTAGCAAATAGCATGAATTCCTTAAGCTTTATCTAAGGAAAATAATCTAGGCAAAATAATCTAAATATTTAGAAAATGTCCTTTTATGAGATATTGTTTGAATATTTTGACTTATTTCATCTATAAAACAGCAATCCTGTCAGTCTTTTGCTCCAAACCCATCATGTCTTCCCATTTCACTCAGTAGGAAAATGTCTGTACAATGGCCTGCAAGGCATGTATGTATGTATCCAGCTTTTTGTTTCTTCTGTCCTCCTCATTCCTGCTATTCTTGTTTACTCCAACTCCATCCACAGTGTTTTTTCCACTTGTTCTTCCCTCTGTCTGCAGTGATATTCCATAACTAGATATTTCAACAGATAGCCCCTCATCAGCTTCAAGTATTTGCATAATGATCACCTTCTCAGTAAGGTCTTTTTTGAATACCATATTTAAAACTGCAGCTCTCATTTCTCACATAAACTATCCTCCTAGCTGGGTGCGGTGGCTCAGGCCTGTAATCACAGCACTTTCGGAGGCAAAGGCAGGCGGATCACAAGGTCAAGAGATCAAGACCATCCTGGCCAACATGGTGAAACCCCGCTCCACTAAAAATACAAAAATAAGCTGGGAGTGGTGGCGCATGCCTGTAGTCCTAGCTCCTCAGGAGGCTGAGGAAGGAGAATTGCTTGAACCCAGGAGGCAGAGGTTGCAGTGAGCCAAGATTGCACCACTGCACTCCAACGTGGCACCTGGCGACTGAGCAAGACTCTGTCTCAAAAAAAAAAAAAAAAAAAACTATCCCCCTTTTCCTACTTTATTTTTCTCCCTAGCAATAGAATACAAGTGACATTCTATTTGTTTTAATTACGTATGTGCCTGTGCTCATTGTCTGCCTTCTCCTAACAGAATGTAAGTTCCCTCAGGCTATTTTGTTGACTGCTGTACCATCGGTGTGTGAACCAGTGCATAGCATATGTAGATGCTCAATAAATTTTTTTGAATAAATTCACGAAACAGATTGTAGGTTATCGTCCCTTTTCATACTTATATATTAGCATTTAATATTCTACATTTATGTTTCTGTCTCATCCACTAGAGAGAACTATTCAAGGGCAAGGACTATGTCTTATTAATCCTTGAATCCCTCAGCATAGAGTGTCTGGATTTAAGGAGATGCGCTCCAAATATATGTTGATTGAACAAGCAAATGGAATAGAAATCAACATGTTTGTATACTTTCCCAAAAGTGCCCACCTCAATGCATCTTTAGGTATTCAGAAATTGAAATTTATCACATATGTCAATCAGAGAAACTGTAAGCTAAGAGCTTGCTCTGAAACACATTCCTTGTTCTTATTCTTGTAACAACTCACTTGACAATATTTGATAAATACAGTCATTCATGCAAAGGACCTATTGTATTTTCAATAAATTTGAAAATATTTCCCATTTCCTTGTATATTTTCTTCAACACATTCAAAGAATTTCATTTGTTTTGTTTCAAATATTCTGAGCAATTTTCTTCTCCACTTATTAAAAATTTTATCATATTTTAAACAATATTTACCTCTTATTTGCAGAATGGGTAAGATTATTTGATACTTTATATCTTAGAAAGAATAAGCATTCTGAAAGATTTTGACAATTCTTTGGAAGAATTTATATATTACATGTTTATACCATTGTATGTGTTGTGTGTATATAGATATATACATATATGTATGTGTATATATTTTAAATCATTAAGCATATTTTTCCAATTGTTACTTAAGATGAGTTATCACTAGATTCATTAATTCAACTATCTTGTTTTAAGCTTCAATTAAGCTTATAGTTTTTTCCTTTTTTTATTTCTTTTTCTTTTCTTGTGGTTGGCTTTGGTGAGTGCTGATTACTGTCACTCTTCCAAGTAGCACAAATACAATTCACAATGTGAACTTTGATAAATGTCCAAATGGATTTTAAAACTAAGCAAATTGAACTGCTTTTTGAGTCCCATAATTTATTCCAGCCATCTGTGTCACACACACACACATTTGTTTCTTAAAGGCTTTATGATTTTTTTCTTTTCTTTTCTTTTTTTTTTTTTTTTGCCCATCTTCCAAACCAGCACCACCTTTCGGATATAACAGCATTAACATATTTCAAGATTGACTTTGGCCCCTGAGGAATATAATACATCTTTCCATTGAGAAACATTTTTCAACTTAACTGTTTTTCAATTTGGAGATTAAAAAGTGTAGAACCAAAAACATTCTTTTGGCATGATACTTTCTATTTAAAGGCCACCAAATGTTTCTTTCTGAGAGATTGTATTGAGCAGTTAGGATCTTGGCATCCACTATTGTTCTAGGGAAAGATTTTCCTGGCCCACACTTGTTGTTCCTGGATAATGAATGACTAGAGTATATGGACAGAGCCACCTTCCCATCTGTACTAGCTTTAACTACCATCGATTACTGTGTTGCATACTCTGTTGAACCATGCATGCTTAATCATTAATTTTACTTAGAGCTAATAAGAATAGCTGACTTTATTGATCACCTACTGTATGCCCCGGACATTAAACATAATCTTTGATTTAATTATCACAATAATTTAAATTTAAAAATTTAGAAACTGACACGTATTTTATTGGAGTTTCTCATACCTAATTTCATTTTGGGGGGTGATGGTTAGGAGTTATTGAAACACCACCACAATATCGTGAATTTTATTTGTTTATTTTAAATGCAGTATACTTTATGAAGAGCATTTTTTGGTTTCATAAACATCCAATGGATTTTATTTTGGTTTTATTCATGAAACTAACTTTTAGAGTTCTTATTTTGCTAAGAAATTTATTAGACTTTGTATGTTAATTATCATATAGTTAAGAAAATTGAAGCTTCACAATGTTAACACTGTATCTTTACAAGACTACTGGGTAGCAGATCTTGGATTCTTGCCCAGGACTTCTTCACTCAGTACCTTCTATTTTACATTTCTGCCTTGGAAAAGTGTAATATGTTCCCTTTTCGATTTTGCTATTCTATTCTGTTTTAGTCTAATCTGTGACCTGTGAGAATCCTGATTAAAGAATGATAATACCTACTTCATGGTTTTTCTGTGTTACAGTAAGAAATGAACATGTATATACATATTGTATATGACTATATATATTACATATATCACCCACATCCTAAATAAATATGTATAGTTGTAGTTGATACCTATAGTAAATCTATGTCTAGGCAATGAGTTGTATCACAGATTTTGACACAAATATAATGTGTTAAATACTTTGTCATCTTTCTCTCATCATTTTAACTAAACTAAATTGCTAAACATAGAATATAAATTTCTAATCAACTTATATGTGCATTGATACAAGAAGCAATTCATACTTTAACGTAGATTGTTCTGGGCAAAAGAAAAATTTGACTAAAGGGATAAAAATAATGATTAAAGAGTTTTGGATAATTTAGCTTAGAGAAGACAAAGCTGGCTAAGTTTGAATAAATTATTATATTTAGGTTTTTATAAGAATAGTGAGCAATTATTTTCTCTTTTGACATCATATCATGAAATAGGTTTAATAAATTGGGACAGTTTAATTGGATATAAAAAATAACTTCTTTATGTCACAGATAAAATATTAGCATGGACTACTAGGTATGATATGAAGTCTTAAGAACATAAACAGCCATTTATCCAAGCCCCAAAAAGCAAGCTGATGGACAGTGTGATCCTTAATAGGCTTTTCTAATATTTTATTTTTATAGACATCGTAATTTTTTTTTCTTTTCTTTTCTTTCCTTTCGCATTTACCAGCCATTTAAGGTAATAGTTACCTTAAAGCAGGATTGATTTCTGATTTTTAGTTTTAAACATATCTGACTCTAAGATATTAACTGCAGTTTCTCTTTTACATTAAATTTTCAATAAGTGAAAATGGTAATATATTCGCCAGTTCTTTGGGGAAAATGCAGATTTCAAAGTAGATCACATTTCTATTATATCCCATAACATAGATGCAGTAACTAGATTGATGGTTAAAAGACATATTTACATCATAACATTCCTCTACTACTCTGTCAATGGATTCTCCTTAAAATTAAAGTAAAGCCCACATTATTTAGATTGGTCTACAATGATTATACCTCTGTGTATCTCTGATCTCATGTCATCTCCATTTTACTCCAGCTTATACCACATCAGCCACTGTGGCTTTACTATTTATCCAGCATATTAATTCTAAGCTCTTTCTAGTCTTTGTACTTTGATGAATATCAAAATGGTACAGAGCAGGCAACTATTCAATGATGTTGGATCAGGGTAGTCCATAAGTGGGAAAAAGCAAGTGCAAAGTCATTGACTTCTCTTTCCATCATTTTCCCCTGAACATGAATAGGTATAAATACACATCAATGCCCATCTGTGTCTTCCAATCATTTTTTTCACTTTATATGTATCTATATCTGTATCTGTATCTATATATACATGCTTATATCTATATCTGTACACTTGTTTACTGTCAGATTCTCCTTCCCTACCATTAGTATTGTGTATTCTTTGTTGTATTGCCTACACCTAGAATGGTGCCTGGCACATGATAGACATTTAATAAATAAACTTTTCACTTCACTTTCAATTTAAAAGTAGATATTATTTCTGCAGTGTCAAAATATGAAAAATATTGTTTATAGTTGTGACTATAGCTGAAGTCAATATATTTGTGAGTGAATATTATACTTTCCACCCATATGGTTTGTCATCATGGAAAGAGAGCTGTAGTCTAAAGGTGAAGTGAGAAGTACAATTTGCCAAATCATTACCATTCCTTTCTAAACGCAAATCAAGGGTCTTTGGGTAAACATGTATTATTTAAAAAACTTATTCTGAAGTTTTTATCTCCATATAAGAAAACATTTTCTGTTAAAAAAGATGTGACTCTCGCTCTGATGTGAGAAGAATTTATTTCATTCCTTATCTGAGAATTTCATTGCCATTTGCATGTTGCCTGGAATACAAATTGTACTAAGTAATCAATCATTATTTAATTGCTGCTCAAGTAAACCCTTGTAATCAGACTTGCTATAAAAATGTTAAGGTGTGCAAAAAGCATAAGGTGGTATTTTCTCCTCCTTCTTATTATGCCTGTGTAACTTCCATTAATACTAATAGGAGGCACAGCTGGTCGTCAACAGGAGATTACAGGTTGCTGTTTAAATCATATTTTATTTTTATACCTTGGCAAGATTTATGTATTAAAATCATTTGGCCAGATTTTTGCTGTTGTTAAGAAATCTTTTACTCTGAAAGAATAAGATTGGGGGGTGGGAATTGGGTCTCACATATTTTATTTTAGGAATATAAAGATTCAAAATCCAAGCAGCAGCTTGTCCTTATACAGCAAGTCTGTCTTATTCTTTAGCACCAGCTGGAATCCCGTTTCTAATTTGCTGTGAAGAATTAAGTGATTTGAGACCCATACCCTGGAGTATTTGACCTCCAGTGTCAACCAGCTAGCTTGCAATTCTCTTGGCTGGAAAGTTTCTCTAGAATTAATTTGAACTAACATTAGTTAAAATACTCTGAAATATGGTAGTAAATATCATTGCAAATCTGAGTATGACTTTATAGCTGTGAAAATAAACATACTGTAGAATATTAAAGAAAAGAGGTTAGGAACATAGAGAGCCTTGATGATCAAAAATGTTGTAGCAATAGAACCTTGTTTTACAGTGCAGGAAAATGGGCCTCTAGGATTTTAAGTTCCTTGAACCAAGACACTACCTAGTTAGGCACCTAAAGATCTAGCTTGAAATTCTGTGCATTCAACTCAGTACTTTATCACATACAGTGGAAAAAAAGGAAGGCTGTTTATGTGCTATTGTATACCAATTCTTGCTTGTTTAAAGTCTTTCGTTAAGTCAGATTTTGAGTGTAATATTCCAATAATTGATGTATGCACTTCTTGTCTTTGACATCACCTGACACATCATTGTTCACTGAATAAATGTTCAACAAATAAATGCATGTAGCTTTGATTTGATGTGTTAATAAAATTATGGGATCCTGTTATTCCTCTTATTTTCAATTGCCACAGTGTTGCAATCCTAGAGGAGAACAGAAGGACTAATAAGTACAAAGTTAATGCAGTAACTTTCATGGATCTGAGGTTTGAACCCCTTGGTTTAAATTTGAAAAAATAATTTTTCCTACCTCCTATTACAGTCCCTAAGACTGTATACATTACACATCCTGGTTTTCTAGTAGTGAAGTTTTGGGAAATATGTGATCACTTTGATTCATATCTTTTTTTTTCTTAATATTTTATAAGAAAATCATAAAACACAAAAGAGTAAAGGGGGAAAATACAAAATACTCATAATTGTACTATCAATATTTTAATCGATATCAATTTACAGAATTGTTTTACTCAATTGAAATTATTTTAATAACTTTGATTTGTTACCTTTTTTACTTAAATTGAAATGTGATTTTTAGTAGATTCGTATTATTCTAAATTTTGGATGTTCCCTAAAGTATTATTAGTATGTATAGGCTAGGTTATGCTACAATAACAAATTATTCCAAAAATTTCAGAGGCTTAATACTACAAAGGTTTATGTCTTGCTCACATGATATATCCCATGTGGGTTGGTAGAAAGCCTGCGCTCTATACAGCCATACAGACACACAGGGACTTAGCTGCTAGAGGTTGCAATTTCTTTTGATTACACCTTCTGGAACATGTGGGCTCCTCAGTCCATGTGGTTACAAAGATGCAGAAATTTCTCACCTCAAAGTAAAATAGTTAAACAAGAAATGACATATTCACTTCTCCTTATAGCTCAATGGCCGCAACAAGTTACATTACTGTGTGTAATTGTTAGGGGTCTGCAAACTGTAAAGGAATACATGGGATATTTTATGTAACTAATCCTCCTCAATTTCTTAAATATATGTCTCTCAGTTTTATATTTAACAGTGTTTTCTCAAAATTTGGGGTATAAAAAAAGGCATCCTTCCTCTTTTTCAAGTATTGATAAATCTATAATAATTACTAGGCTTACACTTTAGACTTAGGTTCACTGAAAGTGTAACTTATGTGTCCTATAATAAAAGTTAATTTCTCTTTTGAATCCTTAATCAGCCAAGTGGCAAAACAAAAATCTCAGCCTATCTAATACTTCTCCCATTCACCTAGAGTTGCTTCTAAATTTAGGGGATGGTGAAGTGCCAGTATTTCAGGAGGAGAGTGAGGCACCTGGGCCCTAGTCATTTGCATGTTCCTGGTGGTGACTGATGAGCTGAGCATCACCCATTCTATTTGCTGGTCCAACTGCATGAGTACAAGGAGCTTCTATTTCCTGAAGACAAGACTCTCAAAGCATTGCGTTCTTTCTCAGTTACTGCTGTGCCAGTGTGGGCCTCATATCCTGCTCTGAATGTGTCGAAGATGGGGTGCTGGTGAGGGGATGTAAAACATCAGGGCTCAGATTCTTTTCTCAGAGTCCTAATAGTGACTAGTTTTTCACCCTTGTAGGAAGGATAGGAAGTGTAGAAATTGGCTGATCGCATATTCTCCCAAATCTTATGCTGTAACATAACTTCAGGTTTTGAAATCAAGAAGATAAAATTTGACTTTTTAAAAACTTGTTTTCTGTGTTAATAACCCTCAGCTGAAGCCATAATCTCACTGACTGAGTAGAGGCAAAAATGAGGAAAAAAGTTGAAAAATACATACCTTTCTTTAAAATATTATTTGGTAAAAGAGAGACATATATATGCGGTGTTCATGTAAATGACTGTTTGTATTTGTTGTTGTTGTTGTTGTTCACATTGAAAGAGATAATGCTGCCTGCCAAACTAATAAGTCTCTTCTGGGAGAAACTGCCAAACCTGCTGACCAACTACTTAGGTCTCTTATGTATAAGGTATTCATATTCTGCACCATGCAACTATGTTATCTAATAAAACCTGACTATCCGGTGTTTATTTGGGATCCCAGAGCCAAAATTCTCCTTTAATAATATGCATCCCAATCATATTCTTAACTTAGTATTTTACCTGGACACTTAGGTGTTCCCAGAAATACATTTTTAAATGTGCTTTTAAAATGTATCTCTGGGAAAAAGGGGGATTGTTATTTGTATAGTTATTTGTTGGTTAGCTGTGGCTTTATCGGAGACATTTTGTCTATCTTTGGAAGAAGGTGACTCACTAGTTGTGAATGTAATTCCATCCCTTTGTACATCCAGTTTCCCAGAAGGAAGCCTTACCACTGTGTCTAATGAGTCATTTAAAAATTATCCTGTCCATCAAGCAAAGATAGATATATTATTTTTTCATTTTTGTGGAGAGTTTTTGAACCCAACAAGCCCTTCTTTTTGAGACATTAATGCACTTTATGAGAGAGAACAGGACCAGGATAGTGGAGGCCTTATGTTTTGGGAGGTGGTTGTAGTTTCCTGAGTGGGAAATGGGAAGGACTGGAAGGGAGGAAAGAAGTACAGGTTCCACAGAGTAGAGGCTCCCTGAATATGTAGGTTCATAGAAGTAGAAGACTCTGTGGGTTCCTGTAAAGACTTAGCACTCAATTTCACTGTTTTGAGGATCTTGGCAAGTGTCTCTCACAACTAAGCCAGGCAAAGAGGAAGTTGATCTTCCATAGGAACCACAGCCATCACAGAATGTTAGAGTGGAATGAGTAGTGAAAGGGTGGAAAATGCAGTGGAAGAGTAAAGTTTAATAGTATCAATAAAATGTATAGATGATCTCTTTATTTTAAATTGACTTTTAATTTTAGAATAGTTTAGATACAGAGAAAAGTTTAGAAAATAGTACAGAGAGGTCCTATTCATCTCACACCCAGTTTCCATTATTATTCCATCATACATTAGTATGGTACAAACATTACATTAATGAACCATTGTTAGTCCATTATCATTAACTAAGTTCTGACTTTACTCAGATTTCCTTAGTTTTTACTTAATAATTTTTTTGTTTGTTTTGGAGACAGTGTCTTGCTCTGTTGTCCAAGCTGGAGTGCAGTGGCACAATCTCGGCTCTCTGCAACCTCTACTTCCCAGGTTAAAGGGATTCTACTGCCTCAGCCTCCTGAGTAACCGGGATTACAGACGCATGCCACCACCACACCCGGCTAATTTTTTGTATTTTCATAGAGACTGAGTTTCACCGTGTTGCCCAGGCTGGTCTTGAACTTTTGAGCTCAGACAATCCACCTGCCTCAGCCACCCAAAGTGCTGAAATTATAGGCGTTAGGTGCTGCACCCTGCCAAGTTTTTACCTAATATTTTTTAATGTTGCAGGATCCCACCAGCGTACCATACTGCATTTACTGGGCATGTCTCTTTAGGTTCCTTTTCACTGTGGCAGTTTCTCAGATTGTCCTTGTTTTTGATGACCTTTGAGTAGTACTGGGCAGATCTTTTGTAGAATCCCTTAATTAGATCTGTCTGATGCTTCTTAATGATTAGATTATCTAAAGTTGTTTTTTTTTTTTTTTTTTTTGTTTTTTTTTTTGTTTTTTTTTTTTTTTTTTTTTTTTTTGCGAGGAAGATTTCAGAAGGGAAGTTCCATTTTTATCCTATCATAATACAAGTGTGTGCTAGCAATATGACTTACCACTGTTGATATTAAATTTGTTCACCTGGCTGAGATATTGTTTGTCAGGTTTTCCAGTGTAAAATTGCTATCTTCCTCTCTTTCTTTCCATAGTGTGTTTTTTAGAATGAAGTCCTGTATGGGAAGAGTACATGTAGCACAGACCTAGAACCAACCCAAATACCCATTGATGTTAGACTGGACAAGGAAAATGTGGCACATACACACCATGGAATACTGTGCAGCCATAAAAAATGATGAGTTCGTGTCCTTTGTAAAGACATGGATGAATCTGGAAACCATCATTCTCAGCAAACTGATACAAGAACAGAAAATCAAACACCACATATTCTCACTCATAGGCGGGTATTGACCAATGAGAACACATGGGCACAGGGAGGGGAACATCACACACTGGGGTCTGTTGTGGGGGCTAGGAGAGGGACAGCAGCGGGTGGGGAGGTTGGAGAGGGATGACATGGGGAGAAATGCCAGATACAGGTGATGGGGGGATGGAGGCAGCAAACCACGTTGCCATATATGTACCTATGCAACAATCCTGCGTGATCTGCACATGTACCCAAGAACCTAAAGTACAATTTAAAAAATATTTATATATATATATATTAGAATAATATATGAATGAATTTTCATAATCATATAAGAAAAAAAGAAATAAAGATCAACAGGGCACACACCTGTAATCCTAGCACTTTGGGTGACTGAGGCGGCAGATTGCCTGAGCCCAGGAGTTCAAGACCAGCCTGGGCAACGTGGCGAAACCCCATCTCTACTAAAACTACAAAAAATAATTAGCCTTAGCCAGGCATGATGGTATGTGCCTATAATTCCAGCTACTCAGGAGGCTGAGGTGGAGGTTGCAGTGAGTCAAGATTGTGTCATTGCACTCCAGCCTGGGTAACAGAGCAAGACTCTGTCTCAAAAAAACAAAACCCAAAATAAGAAAGATCAATAGTGATAGGGAGGAGTGTCCAAACTGGAGAACAATATAAAATAAGTGGAGTTTGATTTATGCTTTGAAAAAAAGGTAGGATTTGGATAGGTAGAAGGGACAGAGGATGGGGAGTTATGCCCCCACTTACAGCCAGGTACCTACATGGATTCTTTGTAATTCTGCATGAAAGCTCTGCTTATTGTCCCCTATTTATTTATGTATTCAATTATTTATATTAATATAGACTGGTGGATATTTATTTTATACTTTTAGTTATAATCCACACTATTTTTATGTTTTTGTTGCTCAAATTTTTCTAGCGTTTGATATTCAGCTCTTTAATATGGCTCCAGTGTCCCTTTGATATGCCCCCCAACACATCATGTCTGTGTTATGTCTCTGTGTGTATGTGTGTTTTAATGCTTCCTTACTTTTTGGCACTACAATATGCCCCAAACTTATCTTGTATATTCCCAGCCTCAGTTTTGGAATCAATCATTTTCCCAAGGTAGCTTGCTTCCTTCAATTGGAAAAAAGTACATTAGAAACCAATATCTGGGCACTAGGTGTGCTTATTGCTGTTGGAGTGTCATTCTTTTCGGTCTTCTCAGCTGGCAGGGCAAAAAAACTACTTATGTATACAAGCCCTTGTATGTATACTTACCTATAAATATTTCCATGATCCATCTGTAATATATAGATGAAATTAATATACTAAATTAAACATGAGTTCATACTGATGTCTCCAATTTAACCCATTGCCACATTGATAATTCTAACCACCCCTAGGTTTTTTGTAACTTCCCACCCCAACAGTGAGAAACCGGTTCCTACCATCCATTTACTTAATTCTTTAGTTCCAGTGTACATGTGTGGTCGTATCAGAATTGTTAACCCATAACCCTGTGGGAAGAAACTTTGTCAACTACACTACATTGCTTAAGTACAGTGCGTTTTGTCTCTAATTTGCAGACTCCATGAATTTCTAAGATTGCTTCTGTCAGTACCTTTTCCCCACTTTCTTCAGTGAGGCTATTTCATGCACTTGTAGTCAAGTTAGATTCTTTTGTCACACATTGCCTTCCATCATGGGATTTCTTGATCTCCTAAATGATTCTGTCTTAATTTACATGTGTTAAGATTTACTCTTGGTGCTATAAATTTCTACGGGTTTTGACAATTTAATTGTCACGTATCCACCGTTATAGTATCATACAGAAAAATTTCTTGCCCAAAATATCCCCTATATTTTATTTATTTAAACCTGCCTTCACCTGGAACCCTTGGCAACCACTATTCTGTTCACTAAATCTATAATTTTGCCCTTTCCAAATATCATATAAGTGGAATTATACAGTTATGTAGCCTTTCAGACTGACTTCTTTCACTTGCTAACATGCATGTAAGGTTCTTGCATATTTTTACATGACTTGATAGATCCTTTCTTCTTATCACTAAATAGTATACTATTGTTTGAATAGATAACAGTTTGTTTAACCTTTCACCTACCAAAAGACGTCTTGGTTGCTTTCAGGTTTTGGCTATTATGTATAAGACTTCTATAAACTTGTGCAGATTTGATTTGCAGCTTTATCATTAAATTTTTTTAAATTTACATATAATTATATACAATAAGATTCATCTTTTTTAAATGTATATTTCAGCGTTTTTTTAGTATATTCACAATACTGTGTAGCCATCACCACCCATCTAATTCAAGAATATTTTTAGCATCCCAAAACCAGGTACCCAACAATTATTTTCCATTCCCCCTTGCCTCCAGCTCCTAGGACCTACTAATCTAATTTCTGACTCTATAGCTTTGCCTATCTGGACATTTCCTATAAATGGAATCATATGATAGCCTTTTGTGTCTGGCTTCTTTAACTTTACATAGTGTTGTCAAGGTTCATCCATGTTGTGAATCTTTGGCAGTCAATCAACTTTATGTCTGCATATTACTCCGTTATATGAATATACCACACTTCATCTTTACATCAGTTGTTGGATATTTGAATTGTTTCTACTTTGGCTATTAGGAGTAATGCTGCTATAATCATTTATATACACATTTTTGCATAAACATATGTTTTCATTTCTCATGGATATGTATATATGACTGGAATTACTGGGTTATACGGTAACTCTATGCTTAACTCTTTGAGAAGTTGCCAAACTATTTTTGAAAGCAACAGTGCTATTTTACATTCCCTCCAGCAATGTTCCAGAGTTTCAATTTCGCCACCTTCTCACTAACTCTTTTTATTGTCCATCTTTTTTATTATAACCATGTAATGGGTGTGATTTGATATCACATTAATATTTTGATTTGCATTTCTCTAATGACTAATGATCATTTTCTTGACATGCAGATTTTTGTATGTTCATAAGTTTTCAAATAAGTTTGGTAAATATCTAGAAGCACTATTGTTGAATTATGTGTTAAGATTATGTTCTCATCATTTTTAGTTGATGAAATAAATGTAATCATCTAAAACAACCAATATTTGTGAACTCTTATCTGTTACAAACCATGATAGCTAGCTAGTTGTTAGCCAGAGAGGAAATAGAAAACTCACGTTGCTCTATGTTATTCTTCCCTCAGTGTGGGTAGGAGACACACCATCTTGTAGGGGAGATAACAAGGTGCTGGTACTTTCTGGAGTTACAATGACCATTTGTGCTACAACCATTTCATGTCTGAGGATGAATCAATATTGTGCAGTGTGTGAAACAGTCTTGCCCAATTAAGAAATGTTCTATTCCTACTGTCACTGAACATCCCAGATGAAATTAATAGACAAATATAGGAGTCAAAAGAAACTGAAAGACAGAAAAGATGAAGGGTAGAGTTCAAAATTTGTAAGTGAAGAAACAAGCATGGAAAGGAAGTATTGGTTAACTGACAACATTCTGGGACTGAGAAGTGATAAGATCTCCTTCTTGAAAATGTTTTAGGGCTTAAATCATCTCTGGAACCTGTATATGTCACAGTCTTTGAGATTGTTGTTTTTCTTATTTATTTTGCATTTTCATCCTGACTAATGTTATTTAGATTACTTTACTGAGTGTCTAGTCTTTGCAATCAAAAGATGCTAACCAGCACACTTTTTTTTTTCCCTGTAAAGATATGGACAGGGTGGAATTTGAAAGAGGTGTTAGAGCTCCCACTTCACTCTGAAGTTATTCATTATAAGCTGTTAGGAGTAATATTTGCATTGTGGTTAAAAAATGACAAGTAATTGTGCTGTCTTTAAATATTAACCTGGCAAGCTCATTATTTGGGATGCTTTGATTAATTATTTTTTTCTATGTGATGCTAATGAATTGCTTTCTGAGGTCGCATGAAATTATGAAATTGAAGCTAACTTAAAGTCAAATATTTGGGTAGGAGAAAGAAGCAAGTGCTTTGCATGCTTATTCCCACTATGTGGGATATTATTCTAAGGTATTATTCGGCATTATAAACTAGGAATGAACATAGAAAAAGAGTAAAAAATTCTTAATTCCCATTGCAGGAATTAAGATATTGTGGTGAAGTGGAACTTTGTAAAAAATAAAATAAAATAAATAAAACCCAAGTCACATTCTGCACATGCCAAAGCATTTAATTTCCATTTAGGTGAATTTTGCATGTTACCAAAATGCTAAATTCATTTCCCCCCAGCAATTAAAGAATATAATATATTGTTCTTTATTTCTCACAGCCAACTCAAAACATAGTAATTAAGCCTTCTGGCAGTCTGTTCCATTCAGGGCCCCCAGTGAACAAATTTCCTGATATTCATCCCCTTGTGTAATCCTCTCTCCCATCATATCTGGGCTGGGCCTGTGAGGCACTTAATGAAAAGATCATATCAGAGTGCCAGTTCCAGGCCCAAGCCTTAAAAAGTCTGGAAGTTTTCATTTCTGCATTCATAGGAGCCTTGAGCTTCCAGGCAGAAATGCAACTTTGCTTCTAGAACAGCCACGTGAGAATCACCAAGGAGAATGAGAGGACCTGTGACTATATGGAAAAAGAAAGATGCCTGGCTCTCTCAAATATCCAACCTGCCCACAGCATATTTCTCAGTTGAATTCACCCACAGAAGTGACTAGCAGCAAAGCGGGCAGAAGAATCAGTTGCTGAGTCCAGCACAGACTACAAAATTGTAAACAAATTAAATAGTTGTTGTTTCATGCCAGTAAGTTTGAGTATTTAGTTTTGAAGCAATGAAAAAACCAAAGCACTTACTATATATCCAGCACTACGTAATTTGCCAAGGAAGTACAAAAAAATAGAAAATGAAGGAGTGATACACGTTTGACTTCCAGTTGTTGAGCTGGATTATGGTATACATCTTTTCTTTTTTGGGGGTGGGGACGGGGACAGAGTCTCACTCTATCACCAGGCTGGAGTGCAGTGGTGCGATCTCAGCTCACTACAACCTCTGCCTCCCGGGTTCAAGTGATTCTCCTGCCTCAGTTCCTGAGTAGCTAGGACAACAGGCACACGCCACCATGCCCAGGTAATTTTTGTATTTGTTTTTTGAGACGGGGTTTCACCATGTTGGCCAGGATAGTCTCGATCTCTTGACCTCGTGATCTGTCCGCCTCAGCCTCCCAAAGTACTGGGATTGCAGATATACATCTTTTCATAAGAATTTTGGAAATGTTTCAGCTACATTTCAGATTATCCAAAATATGGCTGGAATATTAATTATGTTTAACATTTTTGTAAGCAAATGAATTCTTCATCTTCTAACAAGTACTTGTCAATGAACTTTTAGAACGTACTAATTTACTGTGTGTTACTGGTATCATGACATGCAATCTTTCAAGGAATAATTTCCAATTATTATACTAATTCAGGCAAGGGAGAAATTTGAACTTACCTGTGTGATACAAGAAAGATGCAACACACTTAGTGTCAGGAACTGATAGGAAGGAAAGTGTCGGAATGAGCCAGGCATAAAAGAAACACAAACATTCTAGTGGAGGTGCAACATGTTCCCATACACCGCAGCAGAGAGGAAGCCACCTTGTTAGAAGGGTACATAGGATTGGCTTATCATCACTGAACGGTGAAAAGGATTTTTATGAAATTAAAAGATAACAAGGAAATTATATAGTTTGATCATGTTTTAGAATTATGAATTTGGCAGCAATTCATAGTAGAAGAGGGAACGATTTGACAAACTCTTTAAAAGACTTACTGACATACAGTATTTTCAGTAGCTTTCTCTGGAATTCAAAAGAGATTTTTTAGTTCACATTTTATATATTCAAATGGAAAATAATTGAATAAATATCAGTAAGTACATTTATTTTGCAGTTTAGTCAAATGCTTTCATATGATGTCATAATAATATCAAATTTTCTTGACCAAAAAAATCAAATTATTTGATCAAATAACTTTGGTGATTCCCTGAGCTTATCCATGATACATTAAATAAAGAGATGTATAGTTTTCGATATCCTGGAAAAAATTTATAGTAACTTTCCTTAGCAATATTTTTATGAACGTATATGTATATATGTGTTTTTCTCTTTTCAACTTCTTATTCTGAACATGATTTTAATATTTTGATAAGACAGTAAATAGCAGACCATTTTCTTATGTATTTATATGTATTTCCTTGTGAGGAGAGAAGATGTTTAAGAAAAAAAAATCAGTTGGGTACTAAAGAAATAATTGAGTCAGGATGAAAAAAAAATGAAAAAATTCTCCCCAATTCTCACTTTAGCCCTAAATTTCTTTTAGAATATCTTATGTCAGTGTACTTCACATTGTTACTTGCAGTTGCATAGACCGTATCACAAGAACTATGAGAAAAATATCTTGTTGGGATTTATTACCTCTGTAGGCTTTGTAAGCAAATAATTTGTTTACACACAAATATATTATCCAATGGTTTGACATCATGCCTAGTAAACAGTTATGACCAGAGTTGATGCAAGAAAAGCATATCCATAAGGTCTGTTCAATTTATATTCCTAGGAGGATGAGCTGGGTTCGGGTTTCTTCAAGCCTGTAACTGGATATATTGTGCTATACAACTTTATAGAAATTGGGGAAAGTCTTTCCAAATTAGGTAAAGTGTTTTAGAGGGCTTAGTGCTTTGTTAAATTTCATGAATTGGTCTCAGTGCTAATTTAGGCTTTAGTGGCATGTGATTACTGCTTCAGGCATTTTCTATGGCCAAAATTGATGTGATATGTGCTTCAGTGATTTGTAGTGTTATGTCATATCACTGGATTACAGGCAATCCATTTCCCATTGAAATACGTAGCCGTGGCCGGCCGTGCTGGTTCATGCGTGTAATGCCAGCTGTTTGAGAGGCTGAAGCGAGAGGATTGCTTGAGCTCAGGAGTTTTAACCCAGCCTAGCCAATGTGTCAAAACCCTGTCACTACTAAAAATTCAAAAAAATTAGCCAGGCATTGTGGCCTGAACCTGTGGACCCAGCTACTCCAGGGGCTGAGACACAAGAATCACTTGATCCTGGGAGGTGTGCTTACAATGAGCCTAGATTGTGCCACTGCACTCCAGCCTAGGTGACAGAATAAGACTCTGTCTCAAAAAAGAAAAAAAAAGGTGGTGGGGGGGGTGGAAGAAGAGAAAAAGAAAAGAAATATGTAGCCATAAACTTTAACTGAATAAAGAGTGAATCAAATAAGAAGCATGGTGAATGTTTCTAAAATGCAAAGTCTGTATTTATTTTTAGGTTTGTATATATTAGAATCTATATTATAAAATATGGAAATTCTTTTAAAATCCAGAAATGCTGCATGTTTTTGAAAAGCATTACTCTAAATGGTATAATTTAGGTTTAAGTATTGTTTGTGATAAAATAGTAAAGGTAGTTTTTTATTTGAAATATTTAGAGATGCCTATAGATTAATGTCAAGATTAAAACTCATGATCAGATGTTAATTCTAATTCTTTTTGCTGTAATATAAGTGTAAAATTATATTTTTATCTCTAAGGTAACATAATGAACCATGAATCTAAGATTTGAAAAACATTATACTAATGAACTTATAATTCCCTGGTGCATATGTTGGTGGTGGGGGGGGGCTTTTTTCAAAGCATAACTGAAAGTATAAAGAATCTCTTTTTAGTGTTTGATTAGCAACAAAATTAGTGAGCTAGAAACATTATTCATAATACAATAGAGATGTAGAAAAGTTGGAAACTCTCCAATTGGGTATTTGGAAACAGGGACAACTTAATTGTTCTGAGGTTGAGAGACAAATTACTGATTACATTTTCCCGGTAAAGGGTTCTTTTTAAAATTAAAACTAAATGTATTTATATCTTTTACTAAGAAAATGCTCATCTCCTCCTGCATAATGGTTGGCACATAGTAGGTGCTCAATAAGTGTTTTAAAATTAATTCTAAGTGCAATATGTCCATTTATTTTAAATATATTGGTCATGCTGCTTATTTGAACTTGGCAAAAATTACAGATTCTATTTTTTCTGTTTTATGGATTAAAGTTATACAGTCAGAAAGTATGAATGTTGATGTCACTTTTGGTGGTTTTATTTTGAAATAAAAACATAAATAACAAAAATTAAATTTAACATTTAAATTCTAAATTTGTGATTTATGACATTTCGACTCAATGTTTCTATTTCTTGTGTACAAATAATATCTGATTCCCGGGAAGCCTTAAGGGTGATTTGTTGTATATTGAATGTTTTGATCTTTTTCATATTACCTCTAAAATGTGGTTTTTGAATATAAACCTGAACAATAGAAGAATGAAAGTGCCTACATATTGAATGGAATATTTAGAGGAGTATTTTTTAAGCTATATCCTGTCAAACTGAAGGTAAGAGAATTTTCTAGGTGGCATAAGAAATTATGCTAAAATGAGTTACCTCTGTGCATTTGAACAGGTATATATTTGCATTGGTGATGTGTATCTTTTACAATAAATGGGAAAAATTAATACTTCTTATAGCTGAGTGGAAACTTCATTCCTCCAAGCTGTGTATGTATTAGATGAATGTTTTAAATATTCAAACTCAGTATTATAGTTATTTGCATTAAGGAAATTCTTCCACTGAATGGAAGAAGCATGCTTATGCAAGCCTGGAGTTGGGAAGGGAAAAAGAGGATCAAGGATGACTAAGGATATAAGTAAGGATAGCCATGAATGAACCAAAAGTATGAAAATACTTTTATTATTCACTGGACAAGAAAATTACAGAACCAGGCATATGGAAAATCCCTACATTCTGGCATGTGTGGTTTCAGTTTAAAAAGTGATGCTAAATAGAGACAGAAACAAACTCAAATATTCCCAAATGATGCTTGCATCTGGAAGAGGCAGATATGTCAAGCTTTATTCTAATCTACCACTAAATCTGTCTGATCCCAGCATCAAGTATTTATAATCTAACATTTATGTGTCAACAATACTATGTTAAATGGCAAGAACTCAGAGAATCATTAAGTGTACTACACAATATTAAGTTGTATAGTCTTATTACAAAGCCAGGCATCACCCATAGAAAGATAGTAAACTCTGGTATCATCTGCTATGTTCCACATATGTATAAACAAGAACAGAAATGCTATATTCAGCTATTATATAAGGTGAAATATGATAACTCTTCAAACCAAACAGCACTGGAACCTATAAGCCAGGCATCACCACCCATAGAAAGACAGCAAACTCTGGTATCATCTGCTATGTTCTACATATGTGTAAACTAGAACAAAAATACTATATTCAGCTATTATATAAGGTGAAATATGATAACTGTTCAAACCAAATAGCTCTGGAACCTATAAAGCCAGGCATCACCCATAGAAAGACAGTAAACTCTGGTCACATCTGCTATGTTCCAAATATGTGTAAACAACCACAAAAATGCTATATTCAGCTATTATATAAGGTGAAATATGATAATTGTTCAAATAGCACTGGAACCTTAAGGTGGAAAAATTAAGACTGAGGAAGAAGTCAGATTTTAACAGGCTAAGATTTGATGTAAATAATATAATGAAGTAAAGGCACTAATATTAGAAAGATAGAGTAAGATGATGGAGTTTCCCTGACTGAGCATACAACAGTAAGTGATATAGTTTCAAATATTGGACTAAGGGATACTAATTATATTAAATAATCCTGCAAACTGTCAAAGGAGATGTTGAGTTTTAGGGTGGAAATTCTGATAGAGGGCAGTAAAAAGAACAGAGTGAAGGTGTAGGAGACAAGTTGGAAAGTTTTAATAAGTCAGATAATTGTTATTAAGACTGTGAAACAGGCCAGGAACCGAATGAATGGAAAGCAAGAAGTAGATGATGTTGCAGAGATTGAAATACAAATACTGCACAAACAAATAGATGTTAGGACAGATGTAATTGGTAAAGATCTTAGTAACTAGTATTTGTTACAGATTTTTACATCTATATGCATGAAATTTTGTCTGAAATTTTATTTCTTTTAATGTCGTATCTGGTATGAGTGCAGGGTAATGCCAGTCTTATACTGAGTTTAAATGTCTTTCTATCTCATATGTTTCCTGCAAGAGTTTGTGTGGAATTGTCACTACTTCCTTGAATGTTCAGTAGAATTCACTAATAGAATTCAATTCTTTAATAGATATAGAGCTGTTTCTTTTTGAATGAGCTTTGGAGGTTTCTTTTGAGGAATTTGTCCATTTCATTGAATTTATCAAAATTATTGGCAACAGTTGTTCTTAATATTTTTTCTTATTCCTTTATTTTGATGGCATTTGCAATTATATTCTCTCTTTATTTCTGACATTGGTGATTTGTGTGTTTGTTCTATTTTTTTTTTCTTGAACAGTTTGGCCAGAAGTTTATTAATTTTATGGATCGCATCCAAAATTAGCTTTCAGTTACACTGATTTTTTTCTATTGATTTTCTGTTTTCTATTTCAGTGCTTTCTGATTTCATCTGTATTGTTTCCTTTATTTTGCTTTCTTTGAATTGAAACTGTACCTCTTTCTATATATTGTTAAGGTGGAGATTTATAACATGAATTTGAGACCTTTCTTTTTTCATAAAACGTTTGATGCTTTAATTTCCTTTTAACAACTGCTTTAGCTGCATCCTGAAATTTCTGATGTATTTGTTTTCTAAACTTTGTAATTTCAAAATAGTCTAGATTTCCGTTTATTCACTATGTAAATTATTTGGCATTGGTAGGGAAGATATGATTATTATATAGATTACAACATTCTAGAAGTGAAGATTCAGGCAAATTGAATACTCAGAACTGGGTTTTTCAAACCAGATAATCTGCTTCTAAGCCTTTTGCTCTTCACACTATACCACATGGCTTCGTGGGCTACATTACAAGTTCTCAAGTGTGGAAGACTTGAAGAAAGTTGAGTGTATCAGCCAAAGTTTTGAGTACAGAAAGAGAAACAGATTTTTTTTTTCTTTTTTCTTTTTTTTTTTTTTTTTTTTTTGAGAAGTTAGCTGTTTTATCCTACGGTGAGCTGGAGCTATTGATGTGAGAAATAAAAGGGCTGTCTTGTTAAATGCTTATGCATTGAAACATCCTAAAATCTACCCCTGAGACTATTTCACCCAGAAGAAAGGCACTTGCCATTTTCTATTTCTTAGCTACAATTAGTTGAATTGGACTAAATATTGTTTCATTTACCTCACACCTATACCTTTCCATATTCAGGTAGAGACTTCAGTTCTATGAAAACAATTGAGAACAATTGGAAGTAGGATCCTCGAGATGGCACAGTGGTTTTTAGATTTATAAAATCTATGAGTAAGTGCCAGCAGAAACTTATAGAATCCAGAAAAACTCTCGTCACTATGCATCCTAGTCAATTAAGGTTATACAGAAATATTTGCATTATTATGGAGTATCAGATAGAAGCTGAAATGTATAGGAAATATACATGTATTATCCTCCCTATCAATTTTACATCTGAAAAGATTTTTCAAAATCACTGTTGGAAAATGTGCTGGGACAAGACGGTTTGCTCTCCATCTTAACTGATATACTTTAAGCGCAATTAGTTACTGTCTTCTTTAAGAATGAGGAAAATAAATAAAGTAAAGGCCAAACTTGAATATATGAAATAACAATACAAAATAATAGAAAGGAAACAACATCTGGATGACCTAGCAGAAGGATTTTGTTTCTGGAATGATTTCCTGCAGGAACCAGAAAAAAATACTATTAGAAAACAATTAGCATTTCCAAAGGTACACAAGGAAGCATTATTTTTTTAATAAAAACAGGAGAAAGCTATTTAAAGAGAAAATGTTCATATGAAATGGTAAGAGAGTAACTTAAAATATGAAAGGATTATGATGAAATGTTAAATTATATTAAAAGGATGAAAATCCAAAAAACTCACTAATGTACAGGCTTAACTTGGAGATTAACCAGAAACAGAAGAAAAGAATAATTAAACAGTAGAAGATTTACACGATTTTTTGTCTCTGGTATTTCAGTTAATCATAAAAACACATGAAGAAATATGAGAGTCAGATATACTCCATGAGTCTTGTCTTCAGATTGTATGTACAAAGAAACAAGCATATACCCATAGAACTCATCAATTTCCAGGGGTTTAAATAACTTCTAAATGGCATTCACGTATCCCATGTTAGGTGAAAACTTCCCAATATGCAGTGGAGCTGAATAATCTAACATTTCCAAAACCCAGTACTCCTATGAACACATCATTTTCCCCCAACTGGTTATGAACACTCAAATAAGTTTTGGAAATGCTAGGGTAAGTAATATTAAGCATATTCCATTAATTTATTAATTTCCAGAGCCTCTTACAGGCAGTGTCTCAATATGTAGCTGTTTAAAAATATGCTGACTCTCTGCCAGACATTGTTCTAAATGTTCCACACTTAAATCCTCTTAGCAGTCCTATGAGGTAGGTACTATTATTTTCTTTATTATATGTAAAATCTGAGGAAAAGTGAGATGAAATAACTTGCCTGGTCCACACAGTCTGTACATTAAGGAAGCTAGGATTTGACAATCTGGTCCAGCATCTATCTACCACTACAATAAAAACAGGAAGCAGAGCACACAGGGACCATTAAACTTTTTATTTGAGGTGAACCTATCAATTTCCATAGAAGTGCTTTATAGAGCATAGTATGGAAAGTAGTACGGTGATTGATCAGATAGCTTGAACCACATATAAATACATATGAAACTTACACATACACACACACAGCTAAATAACTTTAAAAACTAACCAACAATACAGAAAATATTTACAAAACTTAATCACCTATGAGGTAACTTAAGATATCTCAATATATTCCAGACAGACTTTGTACATTGTATATTCTTTGACAACAATGCAATGAAACTAAAAATTATTAACTGTATTAGTTATAATGGCAGTTGCAGATGTAAGGTTTCAATTAGTTTTAAATGAAATAGAAATTTCTTTCTTTCTCACAAACAATTATTTTATAAACATAGGGGAGCTCCTTGGTGTCAGGCACCTGGGCTTCTTCTATTAATATTTGCTTATTCCACACACCTCGACCGGCCATCTCCACCCTGGGGTCCAAAGTAGCTGCTCCAGTTCCTGTCTCCTTCATGTCTGCATTTCAGGTATTAAGATGAGGAAGACATACTTTTCCTTTCAGAATAAGAGTTTGCCCCATTTCTTCATTCCATCACTTTCATTTGTATCTCCTCATGGAATTTAGTTACATGGTAAACCCAGCTATAAGAGAAGTTCGGAAGCAGCACTCTTTAGGCTGGTGTTCATGTGCTCAGCTAAAAAATATGTTGTTATGTGAAAAGAGATTAACTGATATTGAGGTGCTGGAGCAACTAGTAGCTTCTGATGAACAGAAAGGTTCTTTTAACTCAGATAAAAGATGAAATCAAAATTATAATTACGGAAGGTTTAAAACTGGTGAGATACTGCCAAACCTAACTCCAAAGAAAATTTAATGCTTTAATGAATTTATATTAAATAGGAAAGAATGAAAATAAATGGATTTATCATTCTAGTCAAGAAGCTAGAAATAATTATTCTGAGTATGAGAAAAGCAATGAAGAATTAATAAAGATACAAATGTAGTTTAATAATTTATAAATGAAAAACAAGTAGAATGATTAAATTTGAGCATTAGCTCTTCAAAAGACCATTAAAGGAGATAAACTGCAGAAAGTGCAAATCAATAAAAAGAAGTTGCATATCTTTAACATTATATATGAAAAAGAATATAACTACAGCTATAAAGGAAAATTAATCATCATAAGATTAATAATTATACCAGCAGCTAGTACAGTGCCTGGCAGAGAATCTGACATAAGTACTAGGACCTTAATTACTAATTAATTAGTGAATAAACTCTTGCTTACAAAACTCTTGCCAATAAAGTAACTAATATAGAAATCTATTATAATAACAGAATCAGCTTAAGAAAATCTTGAAATATGAATCACCAAAGCAGAGGAGAAAGGAAATCAGTATTTTTCTGGCACATTCTATGTACCAGGTGCCTTACATAATTCTTGTCTTTTATTTAATCTCTGTAACCCTGTAATGAAGGAATACTACATTTCAAAGCTTAGAAAACTGTGATTTAAAAAGGTTCAGTCTCAGACAGTAAATGATTGAATTGGTGTCTGTACTATTCTGCCTGATCTGAAAGTTGATGTTCTTTCTTCTGCATTTTTTCATTATTTTTAGGACTTCTTGCTGACAAAATCCTACCAAGTTACTTATACCTGAGCAGGTCCATTTTATCTACTTTACTGGTTTAAATGTTGGGGATTTACATGAGACTTTTTTTTTTTTTTTTTTTTTGAGACGGAGTTTCGCTCTTGTTACCCAGGCTGGAGTGCAATGGCGCGATCTCAGCTCACCGCAACCTCCGCCTCCCGGGCTCAGGCAATTCTCCTGCCTCAGCCTCCCAAGTAGCTGGGATTACAGGCACGCGCCACCACGCCCAGCTAGTTTTTTGTATTTTTAGTAGAGACGGGATTTCACCATGTTGACCAGGATGGTCTTGATCTCTCGACCTTGTGATCCACCCGCCTCGGCCTCCCAAAGTGCTGGGATTACAGGCTTGAGCCACCGCGCCCGGCCATGAGACATTTTTTGAAAAAGGGGTTTTATTCTTACAAAATATTTTTGAGAAAATGGATCTAGGTGAAAGGGAACTTATCTATGCAGAAATTTCTCTCATGTTTCAGGACAAACCATATTGTTTCTAATCAACTGGTTTGTTTTATCTTTAGACATTTGTGGGCATTATAATTGATGGTGCTTTTCTCTCCTCTTGGCTGGTGGGCAGATAAAAAAAAGCAGGCCTGTTTATCTCTAAAACCCTATAACGCAATATCCCATATATATTTTTTTGTGCTAATATCTCTGATTTCATTTTCCCCCTTCCTTTTTTTGACTTTTTGTGTCTTTATTTTGTCCATGATATTCTAAATATTTTTGTAAGTCATTTAAAAGTGAATGTGTACTAGGGGTTGTGTGTGTAAAAATACATAAAACTGATAAACACTTTTCCTAATCACTCTCTTATTTTTGAATACTTGGTTGCTTCCATTATACACTTCTGCTTTCCTGACATAGTTTGCTAGTTTTCTTTGGCACTAGCAATGTTTGAAATTGCCAGTTTTACCACTGACACATTTATGGTGGATATTATTATAACCCATGTTTACTTTATGAGTAGTAATAATAGGATTTTATTATAGAAAGAGAAGAAAAGTCAGGAATGGGAAGGGAAAATATAAAGGAATTCATTTGATCACAGAGTGAACCCCAAGAATGGTGGTGAGCAAATCAAATCATGGTTGAAGAGGATATGGCAAACGCAGGCTTGATTTGTTGTGAGAGTATCAAAATATAAGCTAGTACATTGGAGCAGAGTCAGCAGCAATTTCAAGATGGTAGTAGTTCCTGTAGTAAGGTAGGTGATACCACCAGGATTTCAAGGCACTGTTTTTCAGTTTGAAACAAAATTCAGCTAATTGCTAGCAGTACAGATCAGAGTCCAGTGCCTAAGAAGTCATATCTAACAGCCATCAGATCTGATTTCATGGGGAAAAAAAAAACTTAATTTTCATTCTCATTTTCGATAAGCTCATTGGCCTAGCAAGTTCTTAAATGTTTAGTTATTAAATTTACTTCCTCATTAAAACCTTTTACAAACTATCCAACCAGCTATTGAGATATTAATATTTTAATTATTAACTTGTATGACCTCTGTGTAATATATTCACACTTTTTATTTTTGCTGAAAATATTTTCCTGATTTTTTATTTAAATAGATGTGTATATTATTTACAACTTGGAGAACTTGTGTTAGATTTTTAAATGTTTCCTTTTGAATGTATTGATCACCTTGAGAGATACTGCTTCAGATGTAATTCCAGGTATTGGCATGGTGGGATGCCTTGAAATAGACCAACATTCCTGATGAGAACAATAAATGGTGATTTTTTTAAAGCGCATATGAATTCTGCATTTTCTGCTCAATTTTTTTTTATAAAACTAAAATTACTCTAAAAATAAAATTTATTAATTAAAAATGTACAAGTATACTATGAGCTGAGTGTTTGTGTCCTCCTCAAAATTTGTATGTTGAGGTCCTCACCCAAAAGGTGTGATAGGAGGTGAGGCCTTTTGTGAGGTGCTTGGGTCAGGAGGGCAGAGCCCTTGTGAATGAGATTAGTACCTTTATCAAATAGACCCATGGGAGATCCTTCTTTCCTTCCACCATGTGAAGACATAGTGAAAAAATACTATCTGTAAGTCAGACACCTTTTTCTTTGGTCCTGGACTTCCCAGACTCCAGGACTATAAAAAAACAATTTTTTGTTGTTTATAAACTACTTAGTCTGTGATACTTTGTTATAGCAGCCTGAAGGCACCGGGAAACTGCAAGAGTAAATAGGACTAGGGAGACTCAAGATTTTGGATGGAGACAAAGTTAAAAGCAATAAGCTCTTGGACTGAAAATAGTTTTTTTCTCAAGATATTTGCCAATTCTGGTTTCAGGATAAGCATCTGATAATCCAGGCTTTCCTCCTGCTATAGAACAAACTACAGGGACAAAGAAAAGAGCAAAGATTTGGTAGATTCCCAGGCTTAAACATCAAATTTGAGATCTGTGGAGCTAAGATCCTCGCAAGAAGAGAGGGGTAGAGTGACTCTGACACTTGAAATTTTCCTCACTGGATATTTGCCATTTTCTAAAGCTACACAGGTGAGAGCCAAGAAGCTGAATAGCTTCAGAAAAACAGATGGCAGATGTTTGCAATCTTGCCAAATTGAGTAAACAACAACTAAAAAACATTTCTTAGCATACCAGAGAGAATAACCTAAGTAAATAAACTAAGTTCTGGTACAAAAGTTGTAGATGGGTACACTGAATGAGAACAAGCCAGATATAGAAAAAAATCATACCAAAGCTGTAACTGATCTTGATTTAGCTCAGTCCCGATTAAATCAAGCCCTCACTTTACTCACTCGAACTTCCTGGCCATAAATAAATAAATAAATAAATAAATAAATAGTAAAGTTGAACCCTCTGTGCAGGTAGATAATATCATATGGAGAAGCTACCGTGACAAAAATTTATTAATGACAAACATTTGATTATATATTACCAGAAAGGGAAAAAAAGACTACATGAATTTTTTAAATAAGATAAAAGACTGAAAAAAGAAAGAACAGATGATAAATACATTAGAAATTAACAGGCAAGAACTTCTAAGTAAATATAATTAACATATTTAAATAAATACAGGAAAAGTTAGAGAAAATAGATGAAAAAATTGAGAATTCCACCAGCAAATTAGAATATGTAAATATAAATAAATAAAAATTTTGGAACTGAGAAATATAATAATTATAATGAAAAGCTTCGAAGATGTGTCTTAAAGAAGACTAGACAGTAGAACACAGAATAATAAACTAGAAAATGAGTTAATGAAATCAGGCAAACTGAGGTACAGAAAAAACGAAAATACAGAAAAGCAGAAGAAAACTGTAAGGTGGTGTAAAGATCTAATAAGCATGTAATTGGATCTCATAAGCAAAGCACAGAGAGAAAGGGGCAGGAGCAGTATTTGAATACACAATGGCCACAAATGTTCAGCTAATGATGGAACACATCAACCACTGAGTTCAGAAGTTAAGAAGGATAGATACAATAGCGAAGCTGCTTCATATAAAAACAAAAATACAATCACACAAATAGTCACAATAACAAAAACATTGCCTTAGAAGAGCATCAATACGTTCAAAAAAGAAACAGTAAAACAAAAAGACAATGAAACGATATCCAGCTCATCAAAGACATTCCTATGCCAAGAGAAAATATCCTTTGAATATTAAGATGAAATCAAAATTTCGCATAAACAAATGCTGAGAGAGTTAAACTAAAATAATTCTGATAGGAAGAAAATTATTTCAAATGAATAAAAATGAGGAAGAAAATGACAAAAAGAAGGATAAGTACACAAGTAAATATAAATGAATATTGATGTTAGATAACTATCATACTTGTGGCTTGGGGGCTTTATGCTTCCAGAATTAAAATGTATCATAAAAACACAAAAAGCAGAAGTGGGGTAAATTGAGTCAAACCATTCCAAGATCCTTATATCTTCTGGGCAGTGAGAAAGTAATAACTTATATTTCCAAGATGCATGTGTTAATAATTATGTTATCCACAATAAAACAAACACAAAGAAATGTATAACAAAGTAGTAGAGGGAAAATTGAATAGTGAAAAATAATTGATTAATTCTAAAGAAGATAAGAAAAGACAAAAATATAAAACAAATAAGTTATAAAGAAAACAAATAGTATGCTAATAACGATCAAACCCCCATAGTAATTATATTCAATTAAAAGGGATTAAATATTGAGTAAAAAGTTTAAAAATAAAACTTAACTATGCTGTTTATTAGAAACATATTTTAAATATAAGAAAACAAAAAGCCTAATTGTAAAAGGATGTGAAAAATATATACTATAAAATCACTATTCAAAAGAAAGGTAGATATTACATTAATGTGAGAAAAACTAGATTTTTAAGACTAGATCAATTTCTAGAGAAATGCTGACCAAATGTCAAACTAACAGAAGTATATAAAATTATAAATTTGTATATACCCAGTAACTTAACCTGTTACTGTAGATGGATGATGGATGGATGGATGGTTGGATGGATGGATGGATGGATGGATGGATGGATGGATAGATGGCTGGACAATTAGGTAGATAAAAGTTGGCAGAAGTAAAAAGAAAAAAAAGAATTCCAAAGTTACAGGAAAGAGTTTAACTCACCAATCTTCATTGCCTATAAAACAAACAAACTTGTAAGAATAAAGAATATCTAAAAAATACAACAAATAACTTACTGACCTAAATTGACCAGTGCATACAATTATCATAAAATGTATATTATCTTTCACTGCATACTCAATTGTACTAAAAATTATTATTAGCAAATGTTAACTAATTGAATAATACAGAGAATATACTCCTTGCCACTACTAAATTAAATTGTAAAATAATAGCATAAATAAGTATAAAATCTCCAACTTTTGGAAATTATGCCATATACTTTTTAATAATACATGAGTGAAATAAGTCACAATGGATACACAAAACCTATCTGCTAAATAGAGTATGATACAGTATATCGAAACTTTTGAAATAATATTGTTTCTTAGAGGCTTGTTTACAGCCTTAAATTCTTACATTAAAAAAGAAAAAGAGCTGATAACAACTAAGTTTCTATCTTAAGAAGCAAAATAAATAAACAGCACATTAAACCCAAAAATGTAGACTGAAGTAATAAAGAGCAGAAATCAATGAAATACAGTAGAAAGCAAACACACCACAGAGAAATTGAACAAATAGAAAATTGCTTTCTGGTTTTGAAGAATAAAATTCTAACCAGTTACAGAGCCGATCAAGTAAAATAAGTGAAAACTCTCTTGTCAATATCAGGAACAAAATAGAGGACATTACTACAGGTCCTATATGTTTCACAAAAAAACAATCTTTCAAGTTGACTTCGCCAGTGAATTCTTCCAAACATTTAAGAAGAAATAATGCCAATCCAGCATAAACCTGTCCAGAGGGTTAAAAAAAAGGGGAAACACTTTCCATTCTTTTTATGAGACTAATATAACCTTGATATCAAAATCTGGAAAAATATTACAAAAAAATTAATATTACACATCAAAAAACCTGTTTCAGGACTATAGATGAAAAAAGTTCCTGAAAAAAAATTAGCAAATCAAATAGAACAATATATTAAAGTGATCAGTTTTATTATATGAACCATAATGGTGTTTTACGAATGAAAAACAGATGAATATAATTGACATGAACAGAAAAGAATAATAATGCATAAAATTATATTAATAGATTACAAAGTTAAATATCATTTATTTTAAAAATTCTTTTAGTAAGGTAAGAACAGATGAGTCTTCTGTTCTACATAAACACTTCAGATAAAGTTTCTACAGATACCATAGTTAACTGTAAATTGTTGAAAGCATTTTCAGAAATTGAAAATGAGACAAGTGTCTGGAGGTCTCAACTAATGCAAAACGGCATGATAGAAGAAATGGAAGGGAGAAGGATGTTATAGACATAAATAAAACCGCCATTTATAAAATATATGATTACATATGTAGCAAATCCAAAAGAATATCTAGACAAATTATTGAGATTCATAAGTGACTCTAACAAGGTCACAAAATACAGGGTCAATACATCAAAATCAATTGCATGTCTATATGCTAGAAAGATAAAATATAATAAGTTAAAATATAACAATAGCAGAAAACAGAAGCTATTCAGAAATAATTTAATAAAATATGTACAAACCCTGTATCCTGGAAACTACAAAACTTTGTTGACAGAAATTATTGAAGGTGTAAATAAATGAAAAAATATAACATGCTCAAGAGTTGTAAGAAATAACAGTGTATAAGATGGGCATTCTCCACAAAATGATCTAAAGATCCAACACATTCCTAATCAAAATCTTAGATGAGTTTTTATTCTGATGGAAATTGATCATCCTATTCTAAAATTTGTCTAGAAATGCAACAATCCAAGAATAGCCTAGGCAGTCTTGTAGGAGAATAAAACAGAAGGACTTTCATTACCAGTTATCATGTCTTGTTTTCAAGCTGCAGTAAAAATGACAGTGTGAAAAAGACAAATAGATGAAAGAAACAAATGAGAGTCCAAAAAGAGACCCACATTCTTGTGGCCATATGACAAAGATGACACTGTAGGGTCAGGTGGAATACATGTTACTGATTCCATTAAATATTCATACAGAAAAAATTACCATTTTTGACAACTACCTCATCCATACAGAAAAGTAAAATTTCAGAATTGTAGGTCAACATTTTAAAATTAAAACAGATATTAAGAAAATTTACTATGGTTTTTTCCGTTGGAAGAGGCAATGATATATTAATCAGGACACAGAACATGTTAATTTTACATAAAGGAAAATATGATAAAATGGATAATAGAGTTAAGTGTATAAGTTTTATTACAGTCAACTTCAGGATGTTCAATAATCAACATAGAATCAAAACCAAGACGCATGGTAAAAAACATACACACACACACACACACACACACACACACGCTTTCACACACACACATACATATATATAACAAAAGTCTTATCTAGAATAAGAATACCTTCAAATCAATTTTTTAAAGTATATAATCCAGTAGAAAGATTGGCAAAGGACTTGAATAGACAATTCACAAAAGATTATATCCAAATGACCAATGGATGTGATATAAGGCACTCAATTTCAATGATCATCAAGTTAATGAAAATTAAAAACCAGATTGCGATGTCTACTAACCCACTCAGATAAAAGGAAAAAGACAGCTAATTCTAGTGTCAGTGAGGATGTGGTGCAACCAAAACCTCATGCAGTGCTAGTGAGAATATGAACTGGTACAAGTACCGTAGATAATGGTTAAACAGTATTTTCTAAAGCTGCATATGAGCATTTCCAGCAATTCCATTCCTTGGTATGTCCAACAGAAATGAGTAATATATTCAGCATCCGCAAAAAACAAATATTCTAATTATCACAGCAGCAGTATTCATTTTAGCAAAAAGCTGGGAACAACCCAAGTATTCATCACCAGTAGAATGAGTAAATCAATTGTGGTATATTCATATAATTTAATACTATAAATTCGTGAAATTAAACTACTGCTACCTGCACCAACATAGGTAATAACCGAAGACATAATGTTGAGTAAAAGAAACCAGACTAATAAATACTGCATGACTATATTATGTAAAAATCAAAACCAGGCAAAACTTATCTATGATTTTAGAAGTTGGGTAGTACCCTTGGTGTTATTAAATCCTTGAAGGGAACATGAAAATTAATTCTGGGATGCTGGTAAAGTTCTAGTTTTTGGTCTGGAAGGTAGGTACACAAGCATGGTTACATTGTAAAACTTCATCAGGAAGAATACTTATGACTATGCTTTTGTTTTATGTGTTACATCAAAAGATTACTAAAAATTGTAAAAAAAAGAATTTTTCAGAAATGTGTCCCACCAAAGTCTTGACAACATACTGCTGTCCATTAGTTTGAAGTAATTTCAATTCTTACACACTTTTTTTTGTGTACTATCTGAATTTAAACTGATGTTATAGCTAAGTAGCTATCTGTACAGCACTTACCATAAATCTTTTCTGCTGTTTGAACATATACTTTACATATTTTAATCATTTTTTATAAAAAGTGTTTCTATTCTATTCTATAACTATATATTTCCAGTTTTGTTCAGTATCTTGTTATATTTTCTGGTTGATTTTAAAATAGATGTAACTTTCATCACTCTTCATGATTTGTTTATATTCTCATGTGTTTACTTTTTCACATGAATTTTATTCACAATATTCAAATAATTCTTTTCCTTCAGTTATCTTATGTAAATAAAAGGACAAATCATCAAAACTTTTCATGCAGGATTTGACCCAATCATATTGGTGTCATAAAATGAATGCACAGTATGAATAATGGACTGGAGGTAGAAAGACTCAGTATGGAAGGAAATTTTAATATTAAAGGCAAGATATGACTAGCACATGAGACAACCCTGAGAGTGGCAGGAATAAAAAGTGGTAAAAGATCAGAGAGAAGTTCATGACATGTAATCAGTGATGAAATAAAAAGCATAATTAAGAATAATTCCACCTTGAAGTATTTGGCAGATGTTGATAGTAAAAGCTTTAGATTTTAAATAGAGGGAGAGATATTCGGGCTATAAGATAATGACCCTAACTTTGTAGCATTGACCTCTGAATTACTTGTCAGATGCACAAATGAAAATATGATCTGGTCAGGCGTGGTGGCTCATGTCTGTAATCTCAGCACTTTGAGAGGCTGTGGCATGCTGATCACTGGATGCCAGGAGTTCAAGACCAGCATTGCCAACATTGTGAAACCCCACTTCTACTAAAAATACAAAAGTTGGCGGAATGTGGTGGCACATGCTAGTCCTAACTACTCGGGAGGCTGAGGCAGGAGAATCATTTGAACCCGGAAGGCAGAGGTTGCGGTGAGCCAAGATCGTGCCATTGCACTGTATCCTGGGCGACAGAGTGAGACTCCATCTCAAAAAGAAAAGAAAAGAAAATATGACCTAGACAAGATGAGCCTTTTTGTTTGGTTGGTTTTTTGTTTTGTTGTATTTTGTTTTTGTTTTTGATAGTGTATTGCTTTGTCACCTAGGCTAGAGCAGTGGCATGAATTCAGCTTACTACAGCCGGAAACTCCCTGGGATCAGGTGATCTTCTCACCTCAGCCTTTCAAGTAGCTGGGACCATAGGCACACACCACCACACCCAGCTAATTTTTTGTACTTTTTGTAGAGATGGAGTTTTGCCATTTTGCCCAGGCTGGTCTTGAACCCTTGGGCTCAAGCAGTCCACCCACGTCAGCCTCCCACTGTGCTGGGATTACAGGCATTCATCACTTAGCCCAGCCTAAGCTCTTTTCTTATTTTAGATTTGAGAGTTGTCAGCATATATGGCTAAGAAAAATCATTGAAATAACGTTTGCACTATAAGGGAAGAAAAAAAGACACACACACACACACACACACACACACACACAAATCAAATTTAAGAGTTGGCTCGTGTCTTAACTGACTGCTACCTATAGCATTAAGGTAACTTCCTCCAGGACAAAGTGTGCAGGAATGCTCTCAGAAACCTCTCCAACTAGAGCCCAGGTGCCTGGTCTGTTGCCTTGGTCCCAGTTTCAGCATCTTAGCCGTCAAATGGATGTGTTGAGATTGTTTTACTTGATTCCAAACTTGCCTTTGCAATCTTGACTTTCTAATCTTTACCATCTCTCAGTAACTTTCACTCTATCCCTATAACCAGGTCTTTCTTCCAGAATACCAGCCCAAGAATTGCCTTCAGAGCTCCTCCTTTGCTTGGAAGGAAGGAAGCACTAAGGCGTCCACAAAGCAGGCAGAAAACCAGCAAACAAACAAGAACCCCATGGGTTTAATGGCCACTGCTTTTCTGATTGTTCTAATTGCCCTGTCACTTTTTTATCACCAATCGTTTTTCCCACATTGGTGAAAACTGATCCTATATATACTCTCTTGGCATCCTAAATATTGCTCTCCTGGTATTCTTCTGTGCATCCATCTATTATCACAATAATTTAACATACTTTCAGATACTCTGCCAAGGGAGAAAATTCTGATTGTTGAAGTTCTTCTTTAACACTATGCCTTGACTCTGTGGCAGTCTTGCAATGTTTATCAAAATAATGTCATCCGAACTCTTCACAAAATCCTTCAATGCTTTCACTTCTTTTGTCCCCTTCCCTTGTTTGTCTATTCTCTTTGTTTCTTCCCAAAGTTCAAGAATTTCCACGTATGCCCACGTCTTTATAGCATACAATGCTATTCTCAACCCCCTTCCACTAACCATGTTTAAAATATATTTACCCTTCTTTTCTCTTTTCTACTATTGATTTACATCTCATCAAGCTGTATCTGGAAAACTTTTTTTGGTTAACATTTCAAAGTAATTCTTGTATGAAATATGAAATCTGGAGCAATTAGCTTTCTGGTTGTTTTTCTTTTTCCTTTCTTTTATTTTTTACTTTTTTTTTACAGTAGCTTCACTTCACACCCCCTTCAGAGTAGAACTGTGAGAAACTTCATTACCTAATTGGCATTTTGCTGCATGATGTACCGCCCATAAGAGAATCAGTTTTAGAAATTACACAACAAATCCATTCTCACTGCATTTAGGCAAGGTTAAAAAATATATTTTTCATTCTAAAAGTATTCATGAAGGGATAAATGTTAAAAAGATCAATTCCATAATAAGTAGAAAATGTTTGACATCTGGTTAGTGGGAGGGGGGATGAAAATAAGAAAAAACTAGAGATGATATAATTTTTGAATCCTTACAAGTTTTAAATATTTGAAACCTAACATAATGCTGTTTTCTCTTCTCTCTAATTTTTTTTTTGTCTCTCTCTGCACTTTTTCTTCCTTAAATCCTTTAATTATAGCCCTAGACCAGCTGCAGCAGTGTGGACTGTAACTATGATTTACTAACACTTTTAAGTTTCTTGGTTTGCTGCAACTGGCTACCTCCTAAAAAAAATTAGGCTTACACCTCAGCTCTCAGAGAAAAAGTGAGAGCACTTGCACTCAGATGAGACTAAGTGCAAGCAGAGATGGACCATACTAGGGCCAGTTTATGGACTCCCTGGATCTGCCTGAAACCACCTGCATCACTGGACCTCAGCCACTCGCCTCTCTGGTGTGGGGTAGAGCAAGAGAGGCTCTAGTGAAGACTCACACTTTCCACAGTTGTGATGTCCTTGATACTGCCACTGATACTGCCATCTCCATCACCACAGATTTAGGAGCCTTCACAAACTGCATCTACTGACATCTACCCGTTGGCTGTACTAGTCACATGGAGGCTTTGACTTCTCCAACATGTATCTGGAGGGGCGTGCTAACATAACCCAGAATATGGCAGCATTAATGCTAAAGGATAGACTTTAACCAATAAAGGAGAGAAAATGGAGGGGGCCAGCAAATAAATGTTTGCCATCCATTTCTGTAATTACTATTTTTTACAGTAGTTTAATATAGCCTCTCTGGAGACTTTCTGCAACAACTGACAATCAACTGGGATGCAAGGCTGTGAAAAAATTTGGGAACAAACTTCTTAGCCTTAATTTTTCCTTTTCTTTTGCTTTTCTAAAATTCTATCCTCAAGAAAGCTGTAACACATAAACTTTTGCCTCAAGGTCTGTTTTCCAGGGAAGCTTATGCAAGACACGGGCTAACTATCAGCAAAAAGATACCTTACATTGGCTCTTCTAAATGATGACAGCTAACCTAAAGATATGGAAAATTCGAAAGAAGTATGAAAATATAGCAGGCAAATAGTAAATTTGTAGAAACTACCATAGTTCTATTAGAGATAAAATAAATTTTAATGAATAAAAATATAAAAGTAATAAAGTGGATAAATACCCAATTATATAAAATAAATTTACCAGAAAGAGTTAATAATTATTTTGTGTGCAGTTAATAAAGTATCAAAATGTATACAGCAAAAATGACTGAAAAAGCAATAACAAAATAAATTCTCAATCATACGGAGAGACTTCAATTTACTTCTTTTAATTGTTGATATGTTAACCAGAAAGGAATGGAAATATAGATAATTTAAACACATTATCAACATATTTCTAATAGCAATTTTTGAAAACCTAAGAATCAAAATATCATTTGACTGATGACTTGAAAAGAAGTTGTATAGTCACTCAGAGGAATATTATGTAGCCATGAAAATTAACAAATTACAGCTATGTGCAACAACATGATGAATCTGAGAAACAGCCTTAAGTGAGAAAAGCATGTTGCAGACCATATAGACTGATACCAAACTATGAAGTGTAAAATCTAGAGGTAAATACATTTGTAATAGAAACTATTTTCAAAAGCAAAGGAACAATTAACCCAACATCTAGGATACAGATTGTGTTTTGGGTTTGGCAGAGGGATGGGATTTGGAGAAAGCATAGATACAGCCTCAGTGATATTTGTAATATCTACCTTATTAGCTGGTTGGAGAGTTTGTGACTATTTTATTTTCATGCTTCCTTATTTTTATGTAAGTTGCATATATTATTTTTATGTATCAGACATTGTAAAATAAAATAATATGTAAATTTAAATTTAAAAATTGATTTTAAAGTTTATGTCTAGTAAGTAGAGCAAGGTATACCTTAGTTACTGAAAAAGTTATTTACAAAAAATGAGTTTTACCAATTTTGTTACCAAGCTTTACTTACTATGGATCTTGAATTTGGTCTAGAGATCATACTACACTGAGTCTCCTAGATTCTCCATCAAAAAAAACTGTAATTTAAAAAATGATAAACATTGATTCAATTTGATGAGCTTCTTTCCAATTTTACTACATGATTTTTTTCAGTATGAAAGGCCTGTATGGTAATGTCCAGGGAAATTCAGCATGTTTTATTTAATTGTGTTCAGAAATGTAACTATAATTTTGAAACTACAAGTGAAAATGTGCTAAAAATATATCAGTATAGAGGAATGCCAGCATTACTTGATGTCATTTAAATATTCTTCCTTAAATTATCATATGCTATGTATATATACTGTATAGTGTTACATACCCCTAGTCCCCAACCTGGAAACTGTTAGTATAATCAGTGCACAGAGCAACAATATAAGTGATAACCCTAGAGAACATGAAGTGCTACTCTGTTCCTTTTAAAGTTACATACAGCAAAATGTGCATATATAGTCTATATGTCAATTATCCACATGTGTTAAGAGATACATAATGATTACTGGCTTGTTCCCAACAGACTTGAATTTATTCACTTATTATCTGTGGGGACCATGGCAGTTTTATTATTGCTCTGATAGATCTTCTGCATTTGAAGAAAATTGATATTATGACTCCCCAGTTTAGAGGTCTGTAGTGAAAAATCAAATAGAGTAACATGTAATATTCATATCACAATGTCTTTTTCATTTATTATGAGGACTCAATAATCATAAGCTGTTATCATCATTATATGGTTGGAGTAGTGCTGACATCCGTGACCAGCTTCTGTCTCAAAAGAAACAGTGTTGATATGTTATTTTTTCTAAGACTTTGGACTAGCCAGCCTCTACAAGAATATAGAGTTCATATATATGGAGATAGTAAATACAAGAATGCTGAATATATGAGTTTCAGCTACAAGAAACAGAAGACCCAACTAAAAGTGCCTTAAACAATAAGGAAAATTTATTATGTCACATATTAAGATTTCTTTTATAGAGATAGGGTGGTATGGGGTTGCTTAATTCAGAAGCTCATGAATTTCACCAAATGCCTATAGGCTGTTTCTATCCTGATTTTCAGCTATCCTCAGTATGTCTGTTAGTCTCCCCAGTCTTGCCAAATGGCTACAGAAACTTCAGGTAAGCTTCATATAAGATGGTTCAAAGATGGGATGAAAAGGTATCTCCTCCTGTTGTCTGAAAACTATGGAAATAACTTCTAGAAGATGTTGTCTCACGTCTCAGTGATGACAATTGCATCTCTTGTCCATTCACAGAAGTTGGGAGTGGAAAAGTTGTTAAGGGTACGTAACTGACAGTATCTGTTATATGGAGGATGAGAAGTAGGTGTTGGAAGTAGCATTGAAAAGGTTAATTGATGAACAATTACTGTATAACATCTATGAATATTTGAGAAAATAAAAAAATGAAGATGGCAATATGTAGTTAGAAAAATAAATGATAATTTTTGTGACAAAAGCAAAAGTACCAGCAGAGACATAGAATTAAGTAAAACAAGAAAAAAAATACAGAAATGTAAAACAGTATTATCTTATTAGTTATGTATAGTGAATATCATTATTCTACGCATGTGTCCTCTTTATCTTTAATTACATTTCCCTCAAGGGAAATAACACTCATTTTATTTTCAGTATTAGCACACCACATGGCTTACAGTTTTTTTTTTTTCTGGTTATTAACTGGACACTAACATTTTAAAAATAAACAGGGGAACCCTAGAAAAGTTAAATTATCTGCATTACACAATTTGCAATTCAAGAGAAAAATTATAATGATAAACTAAGCACTTAGCATGCATATATAATATTGTGCTTAGATTCTTAGGCTTACTGACAAATGATAAGCATAAAAACACTTACACAAACAAGGAGGTAAATTATACTTTAGTTCAAAGCCATCACAGAAGCCATAAAATTCCTCCCTGTGCATTTTTGAATCTGAAAATATTGATGATTTATATATACAATGTACTAAATAAAAATAGTCATCAAGAGAGTGACCAGTAAATATTTAATGGATTTGTGAACATTAGACCTATTATTTTTAACTTGTTTCCATTATAGTTAAAAGGAATATTGAAAAAAAATTCACAGTGGTGTTTTCTGCTGAAGACACCATGTTTTTAAAGGCTCTGAACTCATAAAAATTTTAAAGCTAATAGCAACCTTATAAATTATTGCATCCTGCCTCCTAATTTTACTAATGAGATCCAGGTAGATAGAGTTGAGAGACTTTATTATTTTTTTTCCAGGTCATTCAGCTGGTTAGCTGCTTGCTAGGAATGATTTCCCCTCTTTGCAGCCTCCATTTGGACATTTTTCACAGGATTTTTCTGTTTTCTTCTCTAATCTGTTACTATTCTTGATTTTTTTTTCTTTCACTGTTAGAATACACAGAACTCCGAAACCCAAATTTTAAAGAAAACAAATAACATATATCAATAGTTTACTTAAATTTAAACAATTTGTTGTAAAAACATAACTATGGAGAGATGAATTTTGTTTCAAGTCAGCTGTACTCTAAACCGGTGAAGGGTATTTCCCTCATAGCTGGGAAATGTAAATACCAGTGCTGTTCCTCACGAACACCCCATCCTCAGTGTTATCCAAAAGAATATTTAAGAATATAAAAGAATGATTACCATAATTATATTATTGAACAAAAAAATCAACGTGTTTCACAGTCCCTTTTCCCAAAGCTATGTATAGTCCCTGGAGGAAGACTGGTCTGAAATAGGACCTTACCTCCAATCCTTGTCCCTGCACTAAAACCTATCTTCTTTCCTCCAAAGTAAAATGCCCACAAGGGGACACGATCCAACATTATCTTCTGAATACACCTCTGGGTTTATATTACTTAAGTCATCTGCTTCATAGAAGCACATCCTTTAGGCAGTTTACACTTGGTCTCATTATTTTTCACGTCCATTTCCTATGCTGGTAAAATCAGCTAGCTATTTCCTATTCAGATTCATTCCTTCAACAAATATTTGTGAAACACCTGGTGTATTCCTGGCATCCTAATAAGCTATGGGGATATTTTGGTGAGCAAGAAAGACACAATTTCTCTCTTTACAGAGTATTTAGTTCAACAGGGAAGAAAGGCAATTAGATAACTAAGCTCAACGTGCTATTTGCTCTGAACCAGAAATTATGGAGTATGATGAGCACACATAACAGTGACGCCTAATAAAACTTCCAGAGGAAGTTACTTTTAAATTGGATACTGAAGACTGAGTAGGGAATTCACAGGCAAAACAGGCCAATTTCATTTTCACAATTTTATTTCAAACTTTTTTTTTACTTTTCAATAAAATCATTCTAAAAATAACATTTTAAGATCTAGAAGCTTTTCATCTGGAAACTCTGTTAAGTCTTTTGCACCAGGATTTAGCTGCCACATCTCGATTTCTGCATTTCCTAGAACTGAATCTTAATATCTGAATTTAATTTCTGCCATGGCTGTGGCTTCTCAAGGAAGGGTCACTATCCAAAAAAATCACTTAACGTAACATTTAACTTTGAGATTATAGGGTCCACTCTAGTTCCACTGAAGTAGAACCTCTGGGGGACATAGGAGGGTACTCAAATATGCATGATTTTTAACAAATTCCCTTTCCCTTCATATACCCTGAAGTCTAAGACTTATTGGCTGCCATCATTGAATGTATATACAGAATGTAACTAAAATCCTCTTCCCCAGTTTTCTTCTAATTTTCTCAAAATGGAGTATATTTGCCCTTTCATGGGAAAGCTATCTCTAGCTGTCCAAATGCCAAAAACTCGCCTTGATTATTTTCCCATTACATTACCCTAAAGCACTATGTTGGTATATAAGCATTTCTTGGGACTAAAATGACACATGCCTAGGGCAATCACCAGTTATTGCAGCCCTCTTACTTGGGAGAAGTAAGAGTTAGAAAGGTCGGTGTTCGAAATTCCTGTTTCGCCTATATGGAGTTGTATATTTTTATCTAGGAAAATAAAATCACAGTTACTGTAAGTAACTAGCCTCTGGCCAACTCAGAAAATTGGGGCAAAGTTTATCAAAGTACCCTAGAGTTTTTGACCCAAGATCTAATATTTTACCAACTAAATCATTCTGATGCCAGAGTATATTGTATAAAACTATTACTTTAGTTAGGATAAGAGTAGCCTGCTGTGAAAATGACATCTAATGATAATTCAGTGCCTTAAGGAAGATTCAACTTTATAGTGTTTTAAGTTGGGGAGAGTGCCTGCTCTACATAGTTTTAAAAAATTATTATTATGCTTTAAGTTCTGAGATACATGTGCAGAATGTGCAGGTTTGTTACATAGGTAAACCCGTGCTGTGGTGGTTTGCTGCACCTATCAACCAATCATTTACATTAGATATTTCTCCTAATGCTATCCCTTCCCTAGCTCTCCACCACCTGACAGAACCCAGTGTGTGATGTTCCTCTCCCTGTGTCCATGTATTCTCATTGTTCAACTCCCACATATGAGTAAGAACATGCAGTGATATGAGTAAGAACATGCAGTGTTTGGTTTTCTGTTCTTGTGTTAGTTTGCTGAGAATGATGGTTACCAGCTTCATCCATGTCCCTGCAAAGGACATGAACTCATCCTTTTTTATGGCTGCATAGTATTCCCTGGTGTAAATGTGCCACATTTTCTTTATAAAGTCTATCACTGATGAGCATTTGGGTTAGTTCCAAGTCTTTCCTATTGTCAACAGTGCTGCAATAAACATACGTGTGTATGTGTCCTTATAATAGAGTGATTTATAATCCTTTGGGTATATATCCAGTAATGGGATTGCTGGGTCAAATGGTATTTCTGGTTCTAGATCCTTGAGGAATTGTCACACTGTCTTCCACAATGGTCGAACTAATTTACACTCCCACAGACAGCGTAAAAGCGATTCCTATTTCTCCACATCCTCTTCAGCATCTGTTGTTTCCTGACTTTAATGATCGCCATTGTAACTGGTGTGAGATGGTATCTCAATGTGGTTTTGATTTGCATTTCTCTAATGACCAGTGATGATGAGCTTTTCCTCACGTTTGTTGGTCATCTTCTTTTGAGAAGTGTCTGTTTAATAAATGGTGTTGGGAAAACTGGCTAGCCATATGCAGAAAACTGAAACTGGACCCATTCCTTACACCTTTTACAGAATGTAACTCAAGATGGATTTAAAACTTAAACATAAGACCTAAAACCATAAAAACCCAATAAGAAAACCTGGGAAATACCATTCAGGACATAGGCATGGGCAATGACTTATGACTAAAATACCATAAGCAATGGACAAAAGCCTAAATTGACAAATGGGACCTAATTAAACTAAAGAGCTTCTGCACAGCAAAGGAAACTATCATCAGAGTGAACAGTGAATAGGCAACCTACAGAATGGGACAAAATTTTGCAATCTATCCATCTGACAAAGGGCTTATATCCAGAATCTACAAATAACTTAGACAAATATACGAGAAATACAACAAACAGCTCTACATAGTTTTTAAGTGGCTAAAGTTCCTTTCATTGGTGCTCTTCCTTTCTCTAGGACATTCTAATTCTCTGTATTGTAAGTCAGGTTGCTGTAGATTCCAGTTAGTGGGAAGGGGAAGAAGAACATGGAGAAAGCCCAAGAAATGCATGCATGATTTCCATTCATATTCTAGAAGTGAAAACCTAGCCTTGTGGTCACACATAATTGACATAGAAGCTCAGAAATGTAATCCCTGATTGGGTGGGTGCATTCCCAGCTCCAGTTGTTGAAAAAGGGAAGAAACAGATAGTGGTATAAAACTAGCAGTCTCCATAACTGTCCTTTAGAAATGCAAACTGAATCATAATACTTTTGCCATAGATGGGATTACTGGCCCTATGGGAGTCGGGGTGACTTGCATTTTTTTGTGAGCATAGAAATTAATTCATTTAGTAAAAAATGGGACATACTTCCTTTTGGAAAATAGGTCTGTGCCATTTATCTATTGCTGCTTAACAAATCACCTCAAGTCTTAGTGACTTAGAACAAGTATCAGCAAACTTTTTCTATAAAGGGGAAGATAGTAAATATTTTAGGCTTTCCAGGCCATATGGTCTTTGTTGTAACTAATCAACTCTGCCACTGTAGTGTGAAAGCAACCTTAGGCAATGCACAAAATCATGTAGTGGACTGGATTTGGTCCATGAGCTGCCAACCCTCAGTTTCAAACAAAATTTTTATTTTATTTTTTCTAATGAGTCTGTGGGTGATAAATTGTACTCCAGTTAGCAGACAGGTCATCTAGGACTGAATGGTCTACAGTGACCTTGCTCATATGTCAGGTGTTTAGTTCAGGGAGCCACAGCTGGTATAGTTCATCTCCACCTAATGTGGTCTCTCCTCCCAGCAGCTAGCTCAAGTTTTTTTACATGGCAGTCTCAGGGCTACAAGGACAGCAAGCCCTAATGGGCACTTGCTTGTCAAACCTCGAATTTTACCAGATTTGCTAGTGTCATATCGGCCAAAGCAAGTCAGCTGGCAAAGCCAGACTGAAGGGGGAGAGAAATAAAGTTTAACTCTTGATGAGAGGAACAGCAAAGTCATATTGAAAAGATGTGTGCATACAGGGTTAGGAGCAATTATTTCAGTTATCCTTGTAAACAATCTTTTGAAGTGATAAAGGACTTACATTTCAATTCAACTTCAGTAGTTTTTGTTTTTTTCTCTACTAGAAAGTTACTTAAGTAGATTCTTAAAACGATCTAATTGAAATGCTTTCTAGGGTTAGAAATGTGATTGTTTTAACAATAACGTGATCCTTAAATTTTCTAAACTATATCAGAAAATGTATATGTATGACATTTTAAAATAATTATAAAAAATTAAATTCCAAGGCCAGAAATGAAAAAAAGGATCTTAGGAATAATCCATATTGAAGACTGCCTAGATGAGAATTTTTAAGTAGACAACTAAGCAGGGTTATCTCTAGACTGTTTAATCTTTCCTTAAATTTGTTTCCCACAGTGCCTACCTTTAAAGTTTCAAGTTACACATACTGTCTGTCATCATGATAGACAGAGTGGCCTCTGGCTCAGATTTTTCTATGAGAGCTTTCCAAACAGTGGGGCTTATAGCAGCATCAGTCCTCATATTAACTTATCAAGAAGTCTTGAAGAACTGAAGTCACAAATTTAATCTAATTCAGGGGAATGGGTTAACATTCCAGGAGGTGCCTGGAGCTTCTATACATATTTTATGTGTGTGTGTGTGTGTGTGTGTGTGTGTATACACACACATAAAATATATATATACACACGTGTATATATATATGTGTGTGTGTGTGTGTGTGGATATATATACACGTGTGTATATATAGTGGGAAATAGATTTTTTTCTAAACGAATCATAGAAGAAATTTACTATTCGAGTATTAGTAATTATTTATCTTCTTTACAAAAATCTGATAATATTTAGGAAAAGCCATTTCATCTATAAACTCAGTGAAGTCATTTTTAGAAGTCCTTCTCTCCTGGAATTTTGATGAACTAATTGCAATGCCTTCTAAGGTGTTAGAAATGTGAAACTGTTCTATGTTCTACAGACAATAGGCTGAATTAAAATAATGCAGTGATACCAGTATTGATGTTTACTATGTACTGGGAATCATGTGAAATGTATCATCCAGTGAATGGATTTCAGAATCCTATGTGGACCTGTCATATTTAATTTTCCTTTTCAGATTAAAAAAAAAAAAAAAAACTTTAGGTTCATAAAGGTTAGGAAGCTTGCCCAAGGTCCAGTGGTATTCTGGTAAGCTGGCACATAGGGAATAAAACCATGATTGTCTGATTTAGTGTGCCAATTTTAGCGGTGTAAATAATCTCATCTTGGCTGATTTCAACCTACCCATTATGTCACTGAGCACAATGTTGGGGAGAGATGCACACAATCGGCTATCATAAACCGGTAGGAGGTGATGCTGACACACAACTGCCAAGATCATAGATAAAATACGAAGTAGGAGAGCCAGGGTTTGAGCTCCCATTTGTCTACAAAACCCATCCTCTAAATCATCATACAGTGATGCCCCCCCAACATAATAACCTATACCTGACAAATCACAAAAAATTATGAATGTCAATAACATTTTTAATTTTAGAAACACAGATGTCTTTGTATACTGTTTTGGAAATTAATACAGGAAATGTTTTTTCAGAATTATACAAATTATATGATAGAGCTCAAGGAAAAGTTTTATGCTTCTTTCATTCCATTATCCTCTTTTTTCCCCTTAAGCTTTCACAATTTCTTTCTGTTATTTCTTAGTTGTATTTTATTGGGACATTTCACCTTAAATTTCTTATATTTGGCCCACAACAAATTTCTTTGCTGTTTCAGACTGTTTGCTGCTGCTGTTTCTTTTCTTTTTTTCATTTTCACCACGTATTTATTTTTTTCTTACCTTATGGCACAACTTTCACACTTTGACTTGTTGGTTCTTCAACATTCTGGTTTGAGCAAGTAAGAAGATGGATAGGAAGAAGCCCTCTTACTAAAATAAGGTGGGCGCACATTTTTAAAATTATTTACCGACTTTGTATCAGAGATTTTTCATCTGCAAATGGGGATGACATTACACTTACCTTGGGCTGTATGAATGGTTGATCAGTTAAAATAAAACAAAACTATAGCCTATACCAGAAACAAATATAGAAGGCCTGAGATAGGGGATGATGCCTTGAAAATGGATGAGATCCAAAATATTTAATACAAATAAAAAAATCATTTGGTGATTAATAGGGACTCATTTTAATAATTTGGAAACACTTGAACTTTTCAACCTGATAGCACTTTTTTCACGACATAAATAAAATTGTATTTGGGCACTCCCTTCACTTAACAGATTTTACACCAAAACTTTTTATCCAAAAAAACCCTAGAAGAAAATCTAGGCAAAACCATTCAGGACATAGGCGTAGGCAAGGACTTCATGACCAAAACGCCAAAATCAATGGCAACAAAAGCCAAAATAGACAAATGGGACCTAATCAAACTCCACACCTTCTGCACAGCAAAAGAAACAGTCAGTAGAGTGAATCAGCAACCAACAGAATGGGAAAAAATTTTTGCAGTCTACCCATCTGACAAGGGGCTGATATCCAGAATTTACAAAGAACTAAAACAGATCTACAAGAAAACAAACAAACAAGCCCATTCAAAAATGGGCGAAGGATATGAACAGACACTTTACAAAAGAAAACATACAGGAGGATATATGTCTTCAAACATATGAAAAAATGCTCGTCATCACTGGTCATTAGAGAAATGCAAATCAAAACCACACTGAGATACCATCTCACACCAGTTAGAATGGTGATCATTTAAAAATCTAGAGACAACAAATGCTGGAGAGGATGTGGACAAATAGGAACACTTTTACACTGTTGGTGGGAGTGTAAATTAATTCAACCATTGTGGAAGACACTGTGGCAATTCCTCAATGACCTAAAAATAGAAATGTCATTTGAACCAGCAATCCCATTACTGGGTATATATCCAAAGGATTACAAATCATTCTACTATAAGGACACATGCACACGGATGTTCATTGCAGCACTGTTTACAATAGCAAAGACCTGGAACCAACCCAAATGCCCATCGATGATAGAATGGATAGGGAAAATGTGGTAATATACACCATGGAATATTACGCAACCATCAAAAATGATGAATTTGCATCCTTTGTAGGGACATGGATGAACCTGGAAACCATCATTCTCAGCAAACTGACACAAGCAGAAAATCAAACACCACATGTTCTCACTCATAGACGGGTGTTGAACAATGAGAACACATGGACACAGGGAGGGGAGCACTACACGATGGGGTCTGTTGGGGGGAAATGGGGGAAGGACAGGGAGGTGGGGAGGTGGGAAGAGATAGCATGGGGAGAAATGACAGATACAGGTGAGGGGAAGGAAGGCAGCAAACCGCACTGCCATGTGTGTACCTATGCAACAATCTTGCATGTTCTTCACATGTACCCCCAAACCTAAAATGCAATTTTAAACAAAGAAAGAAATAAAAAAAAATAAAAATAAAAAATAAGGAAAACAATTTTGCAAATTGGTACGCATTTCTATCTGATTGGTTGAGGGGACATTTGTGAAACCATACCTGTGATGATAGATCAATGCATGGTTGCACTACATGAGAGTAAGCAAAGAGTTTTAAAACTCATCGGAATTTTCATAATTTCTTCAAATGTTTGAATTGAAGTGAGTAGATACCCAGCAAATTTTTCTCATATGCTTCTGTGAAAATATAAAGATATAAATTAAGTTGGCTCTTCTTTTCATAAAATGAGTTCCATTGTATATTTTCTTCCAACATAAAGACAGAATATATGCTGTGAAATAGCTATTTGATAATGGATTATTATCACAGTCAATAAATTTTTAAAAATCTTACCTTTTGTCTGATGTATGAGTTTTATAAATCCATGGCAAAATTGAGTGGCATCTTGATTTTCTGTTGAAATTATTACTTTTATTATGTAGATTGTGTAGCATATCTTAGAGTTTTGAAGAGTTGTACAAAATGGTGAATAATAATTTTTTTTTTTTTTTTTTTTTGCCTAATGCATTTTCAAGTACCTCTAGGTGAATGAAAAAAAAAATGGACAGGAAATAGAATCAATTTAGAAAATTAAATTTCTAATAAATTAAAACCAGCAATAGAAACAATATGAAACTCTGAATCAGGAAATACAACCAGAAGTGAATTCGATTTAAATAGTGGTTAATTATAATTAAACTTCAAGCAAAATTTGTAAATCGTGTATAAGGCCACTGAATAAAAAATATAACAAAGTTTGCATTTTGTGTCTTTTTATTTACTTTCTTTCTCAACTCCTATCCTGACATTGGTATTGTCCTCTGAGAAGCCATTTTATGTGACAAGTAGAAGATAGTTTAAGAACAGAAAACCAAACACCACATGATCTCACTCATAAGTGGGTGTTGAACAATGAGAACACATGGACACAGGGAGGGGAACATCATACCCCAGGGCCTGTCATAGAGTGGGGGGCCAGGGGAAGAATAGCAGGGCCTGGGGTAATTGGGGAGGGATAACATTAGGAGAAATACCTAATGTAGGTGACGGGGGGATGGATTCAGCAAACCATCATGGCACATGTATACACCTATGTAACAAAACTGCAGGTTCTGCACATGTACCCCAGAACTTAAAGTATAATTTTATAAAAATTTCAAAAAAATATATAATATTGGTAAGGGCTAGACAGGAATCTTGGGAAGAAAAAAAATAATTAGCTCAAAATTTAACCAACATCCTTCTAAAAGATGGAAAGTGATGGTGGCATAATTGCTGCCTCAACCTAAAGAAAACAAAACTGCTGAACAAAATACCTCTGTTCTTTTCAAAGCCAAATGATCTTATTTACTATTCCAATGGCTTCACTTGTTAAATTTCATCGCTCAGCAGAAACTGCGCTTTGCCAATAACATAGTCATATTGGCTTTTTTCCCCTCTACAATTAAAGATTTTAAAGTTTTCTTCTGCATATCACATTACTGTAGACATACATGCTATTTCTCTTCAAATTTTGTTGTTACTATAAAGTGTGAGCATCACTTACTAATACAAGATAATTGACAGCTTTTTTTACTTTAGGCAAGTATGGAGATGATCGGCTTTTGCATAAAACTTTAGACTGTAGTAAATTCTGTTTCTTTCATAATTCTTGGTTAGAATTTTATTGACCTGTAAAATGCATGACATTTTAGGAGCTTGTAGTAATTTATTTTATCTGTAAAAAAAAGTATCGCTGATGAATATTAAATCTAAACATATTCTAGTTTAAACAGATGGTAAAGCAGAAGTAGTGAGAAACTAAATAAATAATAAATAAATTAAAGAGAAGTCAGGATTAGCCACAAAGTGAAAATGAAAGCTCTAATAATGACAAGGTTGTGAACAAAACATTTAAAGAAAATGCAAGACACTTAGCTTGGATATCTAAATTCTATTTTTTTCATAATTTTCTTGGCTTCATTTTATTATGGAATTATCAAATTTAGCTGAATGAATCTAAAACATGCTGAACTTATGAGGAGTGCTACCAAAATTTTCCATATAAACATTAATTTTGTAGGTCCTTAATACAACCTCTATATTGTCAAGATGTTATTTTTAATAACTTTAATCCTTCAGTGAAGACTACTGTGATTTCCCTTAGTTAACTATATTTGGTTACATAAACAACCCATTTCAGTAGTAGACCTTGCTTTTTATCTTAAGCATTTTATTTTTATATTAACTTTAATTTCCAGAAAGCAGTTGATAATGTTTAAATTGATCATTTTTAGGGAATGCATGGTTTGTCATAAGCAACATAAATAAACATATTAATCGCCTTGTCATACTTTTATCTGACAGATGGGTCCCCAGGCATAGAGCCTAACCTTTTATTTTGACACCTGCTACATTTTGCCAGCCCTGACCCTTTTTTCTTTGCCAGAATGTCACTGTGTTCACCATGGTTGCACTAATCTCCGGCTTTTAAAAGGCATAATATTGGAACCCTTCTGAGAATCACTGCTATCAATCAGCTGATACTACAACATAAAGATTTCACAGATCTATCCAACATCCCTTCTCTCCTGTGATTCAAGCATATTTTCTCTTATTTCTATGACCTACTGGCTCAGTAAGATTACACGGACCTTGTTTTAATCTAAGGCCCCATACTGTTAACTTCTGACACAAACAATTTAATTTAACAGTAATTTCAAATTTAGAATTTACTGAAGAATAAAAAAAGAAGCTATGATTTCATTTTTGTACTAAGGGAAACTTTTTAGCTGTGAAGCAAATACGCTATTTTAATATAGCCAAGGAGTTAAAATCAATCTGAACATTTTTCTTTTTTAACAAAAGTATCAATGCAATAAAACATGTTTTGAAAATCACCGTGCATTCAATCTCATACCTACACCTTTGATTTCTAGGGTGATTCCAGAAGCCATTAACATATGATATGTGTCTGGGTTAGTACAACTAAAAGTACATATCTGGTCCATTAAAGAGTGGGGTTTGGTTCTAAAAAGCTGTGCAAATCGGAGAACATACAGAGGGCAGGTGAATTGTAGGAGCTCATCCATTATTGAGATAATTTGATATAAATTTTAAGATGTTTCCTCCTGAGCAAAATCAGACTATAATTAACTATGAAAAATGTTGTAACGATTGTTTTTTGTGACTAAGTTAGAAACAAAAGAAATAGAAAGGTAGGTATGTAGGAGATAGATTATAGTAGCAAACAGGTAGTTCCACCAGATCAACACAGTTTGGTTTACAATCTTATTGCAGAGATATGGATGCCAATAACTTGTCTTTCAAATGTGGTTTTGATTGGTTCTGAAATAAGCTTGTTTGGTATAATATGAAAAGCCCAGGACTGTGCTCTGGTTAAGCTAAGCTTCTTGAATAATTCAGAAACATATTTGTGCCAGCTAGGATATATATGTACATTGTAAGAAGTGTGGGATCTGTGTCTTAGGACATGTTTCATGCCTTGGCCTAAGGGGTACTGGAGGTAATTCTAGAATTCTAGCAGCTTTACATATTTCAGCCTCAGCAGTTCTTTAATCTTTGGTGATCTATTAATATGACTCAGCTGCATTGCACATATTCCTCTTTCTGCCCTGCCCCAATCCAACTTTCACAGATTACTCAAAGTTTCTGCTAATTCACATTTTAACCATGTCTCAAACCTTCGACTGTCACAGAAAAATTTTTCTTCACATATTATATCTAAATCCAGAGACAAAAAGTGATGAGCCCAGCTCATCTTTTGCAGCCTGGCCACACAGTTCATAAATTGCTGGCCAATCTGTTTTTTGGCCCCACTCCATTCAGCTGTAAATTTGAAGAGTTAGTGTTTGGGTTGGGTTAGTGTTAGGGTTAGATCCTGTGTGAGTAAACAGCAATTTAGATGGCAGATGTTCTGGTTGAGGATGATTCTCTTAGAAAGGATATGTTGTGATTGATACAAACAATACTCAAAAGTGTGGTCCAGAGACTGGAGCTGTTCCATGTGCTATTTGTTATCCATCCAAAACAATAAGCACATTGAGATTAACAATTTAGGAACTCTTAAAGCTATTTGCTAAAGTAATTTAATGGCTGTTGAATCTAGTAATAACATATTTGGACTTGTGTTTTGTTTAATCTATTTTCTTAATTTTCTAGTAATTCAATTATATTACTAAAAAATAATGGTTGGCAGCATATTGGGGGGGTGGGAAACTGGTCTTTCATTGCAGATATTTTGAGAGAAATTGGATTAGAAGAATCCTAGACTCTAATTGTGGTACCTCCTTAACCAATTAATAATGATCAAATCTTTATCATCAAATTATAATTATCTGAACACCAGTTTCCTCCTAAATAAGCAAAGACTATAATGGCAGTAACTCACCTTTCCAAGTTATCAGTCATGAGAAGACACAGTAGAATGAATTTTGAAAAACTGTAAGAGGCTAATCAGAATTAAGTTAAAAAGTTTCTTTATAAATACAAACATAAATAGATAACGATATACATGTCACATGGGAGAATTAATAGCCATACTCAGCATTATCATAATAAATATATTTATTTTAAATCTTATCACTTTCCCATATAAAATGTAAGATATGGGCAGTGTGGATTTATATTGCTTGTTTCTGCTGTATTTACTAGTTTTTACAGAAGGCAATTTAGAGAGCACATTGATAAAGATGGACTTGGCACTCTTCTCAATGTTTACAGTTTAGATTATTGCATATAAAAGTTAAATAAAAATATTAAGCAGCTTAACTCTAAGAACTATTTAGAGAAAGAACATATTTAATAAATGAATGATACAAATATTAAAGACCAAAGATAGTCAGAGGAAGGAGAGAGGACTTCATGCTACTGTGGCCAGAGGAGAACAGGCCTCAGGATTTACAGAGTGTTTTGAAGAATGGACAAGATTTAGAAAGATGGAAAGGATGAATGGGGTTATTCTGGGTAGAACAAAACTTTCAAGCAAAAGTGTAAGGTCAGAACTTCTATGTATACATATGTGTGAATATATCTGTGTGTGTTCTGGTAGAGAAATGGCAGAAAATATATGAAATTAGAAATATAAATAAAATTTAAAATCCTGAAAATCAAATTGCAAAATGCAACCTTAATTTGTTTCATTTTTCCACCTATAGTATGATAGTAAGTTATTAAAACTGGACCCTTTGAAATAAAATTTCTTTTGCATATATATATATATATGCATATATATATACAAATGAAAAGTAATATAACAATTTTCTCCAAATAAAACACAATGCATTATATTAAATGATTTTTTAAATCTCAGAAACAATAAAAAGAATAAAAACACAATTTAAAAAATATTAGCATACTTTCCTGTGATCTTCTTACATCTCAGTCTAATGCAAAAAACAAGCTGAATGACAAGAATTGATTCTCCTGATGGGCAACTATAAACCTTAGCGATATTATTACATTAAAATAGGGTCACAATAATTAAATTGCAGAATATTGCAGAGCATGAGGTAAATTTGGACCACTGGACCTACAGTGCCTCACTTAGAAAAGTCCAGCTAGTAAAAATACCATTATTTTAAGAAGTACTGTGATATTGTTAGTAATGCAATCTAGTGGTTTCAATACAGGCTTTCAGCATTTCAGCATTCAATCATGTCATATGAATTTGAAGTACCAAAGTACTGGTAATATTGTTTGTATAATATTGTTTTATTATTCCGACATTTTTTATAGCATACAAGTAAAATCAATGATTTAATTGTTCAATTTATACAAAAACAAACAGACAAATGGTCCACACATAATAAGCAAACATACCATGGTACTACAAACTTGTTTTGCAAGAATAATCCTACTCTGATGACACATGTGTAAGGCACTGTTGATAGGAAGAGAGGTAACTCTGCATAGGTATCTCCAAGTACACAAATAAAAGATGGTAAGTACAAACTTGGAAATATTTTTAAAATAGAAATAAAAATTATAGGTCAAACTAATTAAAAAGACTGCAGTTCTTGAAAAGAAGAAAAGGTAGTAACAAAGATCTTATGTTTATGGAAAAAGTTAGATTATCTAAAGGTGAGGGAATCAAAGGAAAATATGCAGAAATAGTTTACAGCTTTCTCTAGAGAATTTCCCTGAGCAGTGTAGATGTGAAAATAACTTTTGGAGCAGTAGAAAAATTACCACAAAATGGATCAAATGAAGTTTTGCTTCTTTATGTCACAAATCTATAAAATGAAAGAATATTCTTTTGTTTCCATAATCTTAATTGTTTTTTCCACTTAACCTAGTATTTTGTTTGCTATTTTAATAATACTTTAATTGAATCTATGAATAATTTATACTGGAATGATGTTTAATATTCCCATACTATGTACTATAAATTTACATTTTGCTTGTTGCATTCCTCCTTGTTATTTGTAAATGTTTGTACTTGAAATGTACGAAATATTTATTTATTTTATTATAATTCAAATTATGGGATACATGTGCAGAACGTGCAGGTTTGTCACACAGGCATACACGTACTATGGCGGTTTGCGGCACCCATCAACCCGTCATCTACATTAGATATTTCTCCTAATGCTATCCCTCCACTAGCCACCTCCCACCCCCGACTGGCCCCAGTGTGTGATGTTCCCCTTCCTGTGTCCATGTGTTCTCATTGTTCAATTCCCGCTTATGAGTGAGAGCATACAGTGTTTGGTTTTTTGTTCCTATGAAATATTTAGTTAGCCTTTTTTCATTGCTTCTTAATGATATTTGTATAAACTACCAGAATAAACGACTTACATGGTTTGGACAAATAGTGGATGATATTCGAATTTGAAAAATCAGTAATTTAAAATTCTTATTAAAAAATCACTAGAGGTTTTTGGACATGACCAGAATTATATTTTACAAGAAGGAAGTATGTATAGAGAGCCAAGTTATATTACTGTTTTTATATTCTAGATCAACATTAAATAAGAGACTATAGGCAAAAAGTGAGAATTAGAGGAGGATGCAGACGTAAGGAATACTGCTGAGGGAAAACCCACACAATTTGTCAACCCCAGACATGTGGGAAGGAGTCAGAGCCGGGCTAATATCCAACCTTTTTTTCTAGGATTGTGGTCTTAATATCCAGGTACTAGGAAAATGTGTTTAGAGAAGAGAGAAGCTTTCAGATGTGTTGCTTTTGAGGTGATGGTGGGCTATCAGGTTAGCCTTATTTTTTTCTTGTATATCTTTTAAGATAGCATTTCACCTGTCTTTTCTCCCTTGTACTAGACTCTCAGTCCCTTGAGAACTAGGGCTTTGTGTTATTGGTTGGTGTTCCCAAGACTTTCATGTAACACTTCATTCTATCATCTTAATTTATGTGTTTTCATGGTGAATGAACAGATGAATAAGATTGCTTTTACTGACCACCTCTTTATCCCTGAAATTCTGACATCCCAGAGTAGGGGATCTTAAGATCAATGCTAATAAAACTAATAAAAAGACTAGAATGTTGGTTCTCAGCCTGGATGCACACTGGAATCACTGGGAGGATTTTGAGAAACACTAATGCTCCACCTACAGAGATTCTGATTTAATTGCCCTGGGTGGGATTCACTAAATGGTATTTTTAAATGTTCCCCAGACAATTTGAAGTACACCCAAAGTTAAAAACTTTTGAGTTACAGAGTAAGTGTAGGCTGGGGAAACTTGAATTTTGAATTTAGTTTAAGATTAATTTTCACATACTATATTTACCCCAACAATCAAATCCACCCAAATGAATCTTCTCACTGTCTCTATGCAATGGAATTTAATACCTAATAGATAATGTACATAGAAGAAAGAACTGATCTTAATAGAAAATTTGACTTTTAAGATCTGTATGTAATTATCTGAGATTTTAATATTCAAAGAGAGTATGTTACAGAACCAGAAAGCAAACCATCATAATTTATGCCTGGGTGTTTTATTCTATTCATGCAGTTATCTATTCATTTAACCAACATTTATATTTAATTATGTTTTGGTTGGTTATAACTGGAATTTTAATCAGTATCAACGTGATTCCAAAACAGGCTATTTTAAATTTTAGACTGTATTGATCCTTAATACACATGATGTGATTATTAACAGTATTAATTATCTGGAACCCTGGTAAGACCTTCAATGTCATTATGGATTTTGAATCCTCTATGCTTTAAAGAGCATTACACTGCACTTGCTGAGGGAGCAGATCCAATTGAAGTAGACATTTCTACTTTTTGGTGTTCTTATTATTTTTGACTTGATCTCTCTTTAAACACAGATATAACACATATTTTGAGGTACTTTTTACATTTTACATCTCTCCAAACAGCCAATCAATATCAACTAATCCTTCTTGTTTTAGAAAGTAATTGAATGGTTTTAATGCCACAGTTGCTGACTCAGCAATCCATTAATTCACTTTGAAACTAACTGATTTATTTTCCTTCATAGTTTCCTAAAGTGAAAGAACAAAATATTTAGATTTAGTTTTAGTTTTAGGTTTTTCCTGAAACCAGCTTCAAAAAACCCGAAGCCTTCTGGGAAAGGAGAGAACTCAGACTATATGTAAATATTTGAGAGGGCAATTCCTTAAAATCTAAACGTGTACCACTCCTCTACCCCTGCCCAAGCTTGCTTATAAACAAGTTAACTCTCTTTAGAAACATACAGGGATGGAGTAAAGCGACAAAGAGGAAAGCAGCCAGGAATAAGGGCTATGCAATAGATGGTTGCAAAGCATGGACTTGGGAGTCAGGCAGCCTAGGTTAAAATCTCATCTCTGACACTCACCAGTTGTGTAACCCTAAGCCAGTTATCCTTGATGTCTAATTTTTCTAAACTATAAAAATGGGGATAAATGGACTGCCCACTTTGTTAAACTTTTGCAGGGATTAACTAGGTTGTGGGTGCTGGAAAGAAATGGAATCTTAACCAAATCTCCCTTCTCCCCAAATCCTTCACAACATTCTTTTCCTCCCTTGGCTTCTATTGATACTGCCTCATCCTTATTTCCTCCTACCACTGTGATTATTCTTCAAACTCAGATTTTGCAAGACCACTGTCTTTAAGAGCAGTCTACTGGACAACCCTCAATGTCATGGCATCCTATGAAGTTCCTACCACCTGCTTAAGAAACTTCTCCAAGCTTTGCCTCCTACTGTCTAAGCTGATTTTTTTTCATGTTTCTTTGTTCAGTCCCTTTAGATGGACCTGACACTTGGATAGCTGACCAGGCTTTTGATTTGGCATATTTCTTCTCAGTTTATCATTCTAGCACCACAGTGCTTGCTGTGGATGACTGTTACACAGCCCTCTGCATCGGACCAGGCATCCCAGATTCTACCCAGGCACCAGGTCTGGAAGCCTCATTTTTCTCCTTGGGATGATTACACAGCCCCATTCTAGAGTTCTTTCTCTCCAATCACTGCCTACAGGATCTACGACTCTCTGGCTGGCTTATTCCCCACATTCACTTTTCCTCCATGATTTCAACATTCATAGATAGGTTAATGGAAGTAGTGATTTAAGGTTGATTGAGTGCTACCATATACCAAGCACTGTTTTGAGATAAATAGTAGTATTTTCCTCATTTTGCAAATGGGGAAACTGAGGCCCAGAAGTGGTGGGTAACATAACCAAGTCACACAACAAAGGAAAGACTGACAGTCCCAGTCCCTATATTGGGTGTATACTGAGTACGAATTTTAGAAGCAGAGTCACTGTCTGGGTGGGAATCCTGCTTGGTTTGGGATCTGCGTGACCTAAGGCAAACTATTTAAGAGGTCTGCGACTTGGTTTCTAGTTTTATAAAGTGGGCACAATTATGCATATCTCCAAAAGTTTGTTTATGTGAGTATTAAGGGTACTAGCACGTGTTGAGCAATTAGGACCTGGCACTTACAAAGTACTTTAATGGTTAGTTATATTATTATTATTTTGTTTTATTTTGTTTTGTTTTTTGAGACACGATCTCCCTCTGTCATTTAGGCCGGAATGCAATGGTGTGATCTGAGCTCACTGCAGCCTTAACCACGCAGGCTGAAGCGATCCTTCCACCTCAGCCTCCCAAGTAGCTGAGGCCACAGGCAGGTGCCACCATGCCCAGCTAATTTTTTTTATTTTTTTGTAGAGACAGGGGTTTCGCATGTAGCCCAGGCTGGCCTCGAATTCCTGAGATCAGGCAATCCACCCACCTTGGCCTCTCAAAGTGCTGGGATTACAGATGTGAGCCACCACGTCCAGCCTAGTTATTATTACTACTATTATTACTGTGTACTGCCTCTCCTCATGTCCAGATCACTATCTTTGTTCCAAATTTGTCAAGCTGCAGACCTATTTATCCAACTCTACCAGACACCTGCATATTTCATAAATGTCTCAACTCAGTGTTATCTCCCTAACTTATTATTCTAATAAGACTTACCTTGACGAATATCACCATCATCACACCAAGCACAGAAGTCACTCAAGGCTCCTCCTTTTTAATTAATTAACCTCAAAATTTGATTTTTCCCATATTTTCCCAGTCTTGTATCTTATCCATTTTCCCTCCGCTCACCCTTACCTGAAGCACACTCATTTCCAGTAATTTTGAAATACTTGATGTTAATTCATTTCATTAAAAAGAAAAAGAAAAAAGGAACCCTAAGGGAATCTTACTGTATGCTAGACAAGACACTGATGATGCAAAGATGAACAGGACCTAATCTCTGCCTTCAAGAATTTCACACTCGAATTAGAAAGGCAAACACATTAACAAAGAGCTGAACACAATGTGGTGAGGGCTTACAAGACATAGGTCAGGGTATTAAAAGAAGGTAGAAGAGATTATGAATGGCCTGGTGAAGAAGGCGCTAGCAGAGCTCAGTCTAATTTGACAAACAACATGGCACCAGGCTTTGTGCTAGGGGTTGGGGTATTGTTTATGAGTTGGAGAATCTATGGAAAGGAAAGCATCAAAATCTATTTTAATATAAAGTAGTGAATGCTAAGATAGAGAGAGGCACAGTGTGTTCTCAAAATGCAATCAAGGTATTTGTAGTTTAAGAATAAGAAATTTAGAGAATAGGTCGGGAAGTTTAGTGATAGTTCATACAAATTCCTCTGCTTGATCTGACTTCTCTCATTTTCTTTTCCTGGAAAAACCCATGTTTAAGACTCCAGTTGCTACCTTTAGTTTGAAGCTGATCCCAAGTGCATTTGATCCTCAGTGTCTCAGTGTCCTGTCCACCCCACCCCACCCTTAACATTTTGCCTCTTTTTGACCACTGATCTATGAAGGTGAATGTGACTTATTTTTTCAGTTTTATTATTTACACAGTCATCTTCCTCTCAATCTATTATCAAGTATGTTGTGAAGAGCTTGCCTTAAAAAGCTCAAATTTCTTAGAGTAATCCAATGAATTATCACATTATTGTTAAATCACTTGTTATGCATATTTTCTTCATTGAATATAGGAGCATTTCCCTAGTGTTTCTTATATGCTGAACACTGAACAATCAAACCTACCAGGGCTGGTGAGCTCTGATTCATGTGGCATCTTTGTACACTCTGGAAAGGAGTTGTATTTGTCAGCTCAGGACAAAACATCATAGACTAGGTAGCTTAAACAACAGAAATGTGTTTTCTCACAGTTTTGGAGGCTAGAAGTTTGAGATCAGGGTGCCAGCTTGATTGGGTTCTGGTGAGCCCTCTTCCTGGCGTGCAGAGGCTGCCTTTTTTGCTGTGTTTCCACATCACACACACACATATTTATAAGGGCACTAATCCTTAGGGCCTCACTCTTGTGATCTCATCTAAACCTAACTTTCTTACAAAGGCTCCATCTCCAAATACCTTAACATTGGCGGTAAGGGCTTCAACACAGAATCTGAGCACTGGGTGGAAGCACAGTTCAGTCTGGCACATTCCACCCAAGCCATTACTCACATGGATTTGCAGGATAACCCCACCCTTTCCATCCTGTGGGGTTGCCAGCCCCATTCCCCAGCCCCACAGCTCTGACTGGCTTGAGTCCTCTGAGTGGTTCTGCCTCCAAAGATCTGAGCAGAGACTGTCCAGCCTGTTGAAACTGAGCCTGTGGCTCTATCTCTGAATTGCCTTTGTGGCCATTTTTTCCTCTCCTTGAAAAATAGTACAGATTCTCAGCCAAATAAGCCAACCAGACGATCATGTCAAACCCAGGGTGTCTTGAAGCCTTCATTCCTTTTGTCCCATCTTCATCTCCTTCAGTTCAAACTGGCAAAATTTCCACTCACATAATCTCATAAACTCTTATCAAACGGTTGTCCAGTCAAACTCTTAGTGTTCTTTTCAGAACAAGTTCTTTTCATCTTTGTATAATATAGATAAGCTGAGAATTTCCCACATCTTCAAGTTCTGGCTCCTTTTTGCTGAACAATTTCTTCTTCAACTTATCCTTTTCTTTTTGCATTCATCAAAAATGGCCAGGAGGAAACCAGATGCTCCTTTATCACATTGCTTAGAAATCTCAAATATTTAATTTCATCACTCACAAGTTCTACCCTCCCCAAAACACTAGAATATCAGTCAACTAAGTTCTTTGCCACTTTTTAACAAGTATCGCCTTTCTTCCAGTTTCCAATAACATACTATTCAATTCTATCTGAGCCCTCCCCAGAATCACCTTTACTGTCCGTATTTTTAGGATGCACCTGAAAATTCTTCCAGCCTCTACTCACTACCCATTTCCAAAGCTGTTTCCCCATGTTTAGGTATTAGTCAACAGTAGCACCCCCATTTCCTGGTACCAAAAATTGTCTTAGTTCAGGTTGCTATAACAAAATACCATAGACTGGGTGGCTTCAATAAGATAAATTTATTATCTCACAGATCTAGAGGATAATGCCCAAGATTACAGTACCAGCAAAGTAGATTTCATTCTGAAGCCTTCTCTTTTCTCATAGGTGGTTGTTATCTCACTGTGTACTCATATGCCCTCTTTGTGTGCCTGTGGGGTAAGAGAGAAAGAGGGCAAGCTCTCTGGTGTTTTCTCTTTTCAGGGTACTAATCGTGAAGGCCCCACACTCATGACCTCATCTAAACCTACTTGTCTCCCCAAGGCCCCATCTCCAAATACTATCACATTGGAGATTAGGCTTCAACATATGATTTTTGGGGACACAATTCAGTCCCAAGCAGGTGCCCTTCCTCAAGACACTTTATGTCCATCTGTAGGCAATTTGTCATAATAAACTAATTTTATTAGAAAAAGGTGTCCCATTGCCATCTGCCAGAAAACTGTTGTAATAAATACTTAAATCTGCAAAGTCTACCATGTGAATGCTCCTCCGGAGTTACAAAGTAAACAACCTGCACAATTATTCATCACAGTCCAGGTTAATCCATTTTTGTCCTCAACTGACAGTTTTTATGTATGATAAGGAAAATCAATGCTTCAAAAATCCATTAAATCAGAAATCAGAGGTTTAGATAAGTAAACTATTTACTCCAAAATTATTACAAAGAAACATCATCTTAATAAGTAAAGAGTGTAGTATATAATTTCAATTTGACAAGACACAATGCTGTGTGACTAAAAAATTGCGCTATGAAAAGTGATAGCTTTTTGTTGAGTTTGAGTACAATAATTACCAAGAAAATCCGTTATTTAATAAAAGCAGCTGAGAACCTGTCAGATTCAAAATCACAATGTTGAAGTTGACCTAAATAGGTCCATATGTTCGTAATCCTGTTTCCAGAAGGGACCATCCTTAAATCACCCAAAGTAAATGAATACCTTGTTAAGTAGAGATTAACAATTCATACTATAAAAAATCTTTCCTATGTTTAATTTAAATCCATGGTACTTAAAATTTAACCTCTTTTCTCTTGTTCTGTCAATGTCAGAATAGATGTTGCAGCAAATATAAAGTGCCTAGAATGTGACAGGAACTCTGTAGATGGTAAAAAAAAAAAAAAAATTAATTCATGTAGAACCTTCTTATTCATGTATTTAGAACACTTTTCAGGCTTCCTTCTTTCCTGGCAAGTTACACTATTAATGTTGTACAAGCAAATATTAATAAATCAACTAGTTCATTATACAGTCTGAAATTTTCTTTTTAAAATATGCGTATAGCAGACCATGATCTTAGGTTTCTATTAGAACACATACTGCAGACATGCAAGATTTAACAAGAAGGGAGTAACACTGTAAACAGCATTGCTTTCAGATCTACAGAAAGTGGCTTTCTAAGATTTGTGCCAATCATTCATTTTTAAAAATTGGGAATGCCTAGATTTAATAACTTGAGATAATTTTTTAAAAAGAAAATGAGCAGTGTCTTTTCATCACCATGGGCTCCTTTTACCTATTCTCCTTTTCGTAATTATTTTATATTTTCTAATCTTTTCTCAATATTTCATGATAATTCTTTTTCCATTGAGCTTCTTATCTCCACATAAAACTATAACATGTTAGAATTTCTCACAATCATCTTTTCTTTCTTTCCTTCAGATTATTTCCTTTGTCATAGATTATTTTAGATATATTAAGAGTACTTAATGTGCTTGGATTACCACAATAATAATTGGACATAGGCCCAATTCTGTATTGACAAATTTTCTTCACTTTATGTAGTCCTATTAAAAGCAGATTTTTTTGTGTCTTCGTTTTTAACGTTCCATGTGCGGAATATTTGTGCTATTTCATGGTAGTTTTGCTTTTAATTATATTGGCACATTTAGTGTATTTCCAGTTTTTTTAATTGCATAGAAAAAAGGATCCTCAACCACTGCAGTGTGAGGGTAGGAGCGGTGCTCCTGTTTTCCTGGTTCTTCGTCATAGCCTGCCTTCAGGAATGGAAATAATCGTGGCATAACTGGAGAGCAGCTTATCAGGCCCATAAGCTTAGGGAATCTAAAGGGAGAATGCACTGGTTAATTGTGGGTAAGCAAAGAAAGAACAAGATCATGTCCTTTACAGGGACATGGATGAAGCTGGAGGCCATTATCCTTAGCAAACAAACTCAGGAACAGAAAACCAAAAACCGCGTGTTCTCTCTTATAAGTGGGAGCTAAATGCTGAGAACACATGGACACATGGAGAGGAACACACACTGGGGCTAAGGAGGGTGAAGGTTGGGAGGAGGGAGAGGATGTGGAAAAATAACTGATGAGTACTAGACATAATACTTGGGTGATGAAAAAATCTGTACAACAAACTCCCATGACACAAGTTAACCTATCCGACAAACCTGCATTTGTACCCCTGAACTTAATACAACAGTTAAAAAAAGAAATAATGGGATCATTTCCTTAATTGCAAGGAAATGTAGTAAGAAAAAAATACCTTCTTTAAAAAAAAGACTAAAATTTATATTTCTTTAGCAATTACGTTTTTTAACCATTCAGCAGTTGATTTACACACATTCTCAAAAGATTCAAAAAGCATTATCCACACTAAAATGATTTGATTGATTTTTTTTTTTTTTTTTTTAGTGAATCAAACAACTTTTTTTTTTCCTGATTGCATGAACTAACCAGGTGTTTGATCACTTTGATCTTATTTCCCCAGAAGAGGTTTACCAATTTCCCCTAAAAGGATGTTTTATATTGTTTTAAGCAGCAGTCAATTTTGTTGTCAGGTTTGAGCTTGTCAAACTTGTCAAACATGTAATTGTTAATGAAGGCCCCATCTTAAAAACTTACTTATCAGAGACATCCTAAGCTTGTGTGCCTGGTTTTTCAAGTTATAGAGATTAGCAGGTATTATAATCGTATTAACAAAGAGAAGAGGCTATAGGTGGCAGAAAAGGAGCAACTTGTTTATTATGTAATTTGGTAGATTTCCTGTGGAGGGAAAATAAATGAATTTATATTATGTATTTAGTGTTAATTCAAGTGCCTCTTGATATCTCCCCAAATTAGTTTGTTAAAAATAAAATAGCCTGTTGACAATCTATTTTTATAAATATCTTGTCAAGAAAGATTTATGTTATCTGTAATTCAATTGTAGTTTTTCCTTAAGCTATAACAAATAGTGTTTGTGGTACAAATGTCATTGATATCCAAAACTTACTTAGATTTCAAAATATTTTTCACAAATTTATTTGCACGTTGTTTCATCCTGAATTATATTCCTTCTTGCTGGATTTATTTATTTCTTAATGAAATATGTCCTTTAGCATATTTTTCAAGTAAAGATAGGTTATTCTGTGTCATTGTGCACCTTTAAACTTCTTTATTCCATCCTCTCTCTTAAATGTTTAACTCTACATTGAGATTTATCTTGTCAGCACTCCTTCATTCTGTTTTGGTCTTTCCTAATGCCAGTCAGGTCTGTTATCAGCCTGCTTGTTCCTCTGTAAATTAGCTTTTATCTCTATTTGATTTCAAAAGTCTCTCTTTGCCCTTGATGTTCTGCAATTCCACTACAAAGTGACGAACTAGTTATAATTCGGGTTTGTTTTTTTTGTTTTTTTGTCAATGTAGATTTTCAATATAAGTACTCACTGCTTTCTTCAGTTTTCAAGAAATGTTTCAGTCATTTCAAAGATTTCCTCTTCCCTATCAATACTATTATTTGTTACTAGAATTCTCATTAGACATACGCCAGGGCTTCTTGTTATTTTTTTAATGCCTTTAAATTTCTTTTAATATTTTTCTTTTTTCTCTTTCTCTGTCTCTTTTGCATTTTGTATGCTTCGGTCTTCCTATTCACTTATTTTTCTCTTCATCTACATTTAGTCTACATACTCTGTATTATTGTTTTATTTCAATTGTTCATTATTTTATTTGATTGAAATCTCCTTTTGGCTTAAACTAGTGGGGGCAGGGAACACAGGATTCTATTGTGTTCTGAAGAGATAATGTGATAAGTGATTCCAAAGAGCAAATGCCTCTGATAAGACTGTAAGATAGATATACAAAAGAAAGGAAGTTTCATTATCTAGGTAGCCCTACTACCTAGTAAACAGTCTGGCTAATAGTATGTTCTCAATAAATGTTTTCAGTAATGGAGTAAATATAAACCAAGTAAGCATTAAACTTCACAACAATATACCTTAATATTACTATGTTGCCTCTACTAATTGTCAGTACTTCAAGTACAGTAATTCTCAAACCAGAGATATTAAAAATCACCTGTAGATCCACAGGTCCTACTATAGAGTTTCTGATTTAATAGGTCTGAGGAAAGATCTAAGCATCTGTATTTTCATAACATGTGAAGTCACATAAACTATAATTTTGATTCTGAGAGCCAAAGAAGTATCTTGAGAGAAATACTGTTTGAGTGCAATCAGATTTAGAAACGGCAACGATAGATGCGTTCCTCTTCATGACTTAGTCAGCAGATGGGACAGGAAGAGACTGACAAAAAGGAAAAGATTTGGAATGAGGGAGCAAAGTTAAACAGGAGAAAAGTTTGAGAATTTCTGATCCTGTCTTGGAATCCTCCTGTTCTAAAACAAGGGTACCTTGTTTTAAAAATGCACAAATAATAAATATTTAGTCATTTGCTCTAGTAAATTATATGCATTTTGCAGCACATAATTTTTTTACCTTCTTCACATGGGTTCTTTTTTAATTAAAGCTAATTAGGAATAGGTAGAAAAGGTTAATATTGGGTCTGTTTCCTTGTGGATCTATTTTTTAAGATTTGCATTTAATGCTGTGGGATGATAGAATGATAATGTAATGTAATTTAGCTTAATATCTATTTTGTGTTAGATGACAGTTTTATTAAGCAGAACCAATAATCATCATTATTCAGAGTCATAATGGCCCATTATAAATGGTCTCATTTTCTCTAATTTTAATTTTACCTCTTAGAGTATGCCTTTCTAGAATTGTTAAAATGGTTATGCTTGGCTTCTTTCATAAATATCATTTTAACAATCAGTATGGAAGCATAAGTCATCTAGTACTTAAGTCCCACTATTCTACATTTTTGATACAAAACTATTTTAGTGTCTTGGTTTCTCTTAATTAAACTTTCAGACTAACAAATTTCAGGAAATTAAATTACCATCCTTTATGTAGCAGAGACTTAACACTGAGATGTATAGACTTTTGTTTCTGGGATGCCACCTTTCTGACTCTTGTGTTTCTTAGGGTAGAGATGAACAGATTAGACAAAAGAAAGACTTCTCTCCAACAGACTGCAGAATAATTAGATTCACAGTTCTCTCTTTAAAAATATTAACAGACTAAGGTGGTTTTATGTTTATCCGGCATTTTATTTTTCTTTCTTTTTTTTTCTGAGATGGATTTCTCTGTCACCTGGGCTGGAACGCAGTACGTAGTGTAATCTTGTCCTATTGCAACCTCTGCCTCCCAGACTCAAGCGATCGTCCCACTTCAGCATCCCAAGTAGCTGGGACTACAGGCATGCACCACCACACCCAGCTAATTTTTGTATTTTCTGGAGAGACGGGGTTTCACCACTTTATGCAGGCTGGACTCAAACTCCTGAGCTCAGGCCACCCGCCCACTTCTGCCAGGATTACAGGCGTGAGCCACTGCGCTTGAACTTATCAGGCATTTTTTCTTAGGATGAGTAAATTTAGTCAACAATTGGAATATTTTCTGTCCCAACAATTGCAACAAGAGATGGGAGTTGAGAGAAGGGAGAAAACAGAGTTATTTGGGTCATAAATACTTCAGGGCAGAGAGGGCCTTAGAAGTTCCCTCATTTTAAGGTTCTTTTGAGTAACATCAAATATCTGTTTAAGGTAGTACAGTTTATTGAGCATTTTCACTTGTATCCTTTCATATAGGCCTACACCATTCCTTTCAGAGGAAGATCACTATTATTCTAAACTTACACCGAGAGGACTAAGTGTAGAGAAATTAACTCACATCCAAGCCAGTTACCTAGTTTGAGTGGAGGCAAAGCATAAGCTTTTTTCACAACATCAGAGTTTTTACAGTCAGAACACATCCCAGAGGCTTTGGATGCCTGGGAACAGAGGCAAAAGGTCAAACAAGTTCAAAAAATGAAGGTGGAAGGTCATCTCAAATACAAACTTTACCAGTTTTATATTATTGTCCGGGGACCAGCATGCAACAATTGCTTAGAATTCAAGGTAAGTCAACTCCTTTCAGCTTCTGTCATGGGCACTATAGGTGGCTCCTGTTGCTTTTGAGTAATAATTCTATTTCATCTATACATGATTAAATAGAACTCTCTTCTATAAAATTTGTGCCTGGATGAACCAAAGATGTATTTTCAAGCATTCAAGACTATGCAGGGAAAAATCAGATCCACTCATGGATACAAACGTGGATTATAACCTATGATGCTATTATGTAGTTTGATATTTTACTTTACACAATTCATTTATTTATTCAATAAATAATCAGTGAGTGCCAGAACTGGGTTACGCACTGATGTCACTGAGAAAGAAATATAGTCTCTGCCCATATAAAGCTCATACTCTGCTGGGGCAGGAAGCATTGATAATACAACATGGTAAATAAAATAGAATTTTTAGTAGGGGAAATGTGGAAGAAGAGACTTCAAGGCAAGCTTTCAGTTATCTTTTGAGATGATTATTTCACTGTGCTTCATTTACTTATATGCATATCAATGATTGAAAGTATGTATATATATATGTAGCTGTACTCTTTCTTGGTTGCCACTCACTTTTAAAAATAACGTTCCCAATTTGTCCAAAGAGAGAATCCCCATAAAGAAGGTAGGTTAGAAGTGCTTTGATTGGTCTAGGAGCATATAGTTTAACCTAATAGATATTGGACTATCTTTAATATGGGGATAATGATAAGCCATGCTGAAAATTGCATTTAAAAAGTCTTAGGTACATTAATGAAAGAAATACTTTTATTTTTAACCCAACAGATGTTTACTTACTGGGTTATAACTATCTCTTAAAACATTAGCATGATTGGAAAGCTGTAACTAGCCATGAATTCTGACAGTTTAGTAAAGTCTTTAAGATAAAGCCAAAATAACTGAGAAAATAGAGTATTTCTGACAATATGTTTTGAATGTATAAAGCTCATGGTCAAAAATCATGGTCACATAAAAATCCATGTTCTGCCCCTTGAGTTTTTAGGTCAAGTATCTATACCCATTGATTATAAATAATACAAATTATATAAATTCTAGCCAAGTTGTTTGGTTATATTTTTGTTATCTTCATTTTAAATAAAAAAGATCATGGACTTCGGAGTAAGTTTTTGTAACCAAATTCTATCCTTGCTATCTTTGACCCCTGGACAAATTTTACTCCAAAATTTAATTTGTTATCTAGAAAAGAAAGATAATACAATCATGTAGTTCTACTGTTAGGATTGAGTCCAACATGAGGAGCTGGTATAGTACCTGACACAGCAAAACTCCCACATCAATGATAGTTCCTTGTCATGTTTGGCTGCAAACCCTACACTAGATCATGTTTTTATTCTTTAAAAGCATTAAACATTACAAATATCTTGTCACGACATTCCACCAGAGGCATTGAGTCAAAAGTCATTAATGATGCCTATTCAATTTATTTTGTGGGGACATCAAACTCACCTGCCAGTCATTGGGCTGGCACATGTGAACAGACCACTCAAAATATTACATGAATTGTGTTTCTCCATGAATAAAAGTTGAGACTTACCATGCATTTTTATATATTTTCTCATAGTTATAGTGTTGACTGATGTCTCACACTCTGTTTGTAACACACATGCTGAAGTCAGTACAGTAAGCAGGAATTAGGGACATTTTCTCAAATTCACTAAAATATAAAAGCATCTTATTTTAAAAACTGGATTAAATATAGATTCATTGTTTGAAATCACATGTATAGCTTAGTTTAGTTGGTCAGAGATTGGTATTAATATATCAGGTCTGAAATTCAGTCTCCCCCATTCACCAATTACAATCTAATTGATTTTTCACTCACTGAGTTTTTTGTTTTGTTTTGTTTTAGGCTCACTGACTGACTGCAGCTGTAACTTCAACTTGCCAATGTACACCATTGCTCACAAGAGGACCAGCTGAAAGTATGAATGAATTTATTGCCAGCCCTTTCCTACTCCTAAAACAAAGCAATTCTGTAGATTTGTTACTGATGAGTCATAGCACCGTCTTCATATACAAATAACAATATTTCAGTGTAAATGATAACAGAGATCATGAGGAGACAGTACAATTTATCTCAGGCCATTGTCTTATTTATAGATTAAAGTACAATTATGTTTTTTACTGATTTATCTTCTGACATCTTAGTTAATTAAGTTACTTGTTTCTTTTATGTTCATTCTCCCCTAAGATCTGGCATGACTATTCTTTTCTTTAATATTCTTTTCTTTGTTAAATTGTTAATTTTTTTCTGAGAGGCAGAATACATTTTTATCATTATTTTGAGAATGCTAAGTATTTACCTAATTATCCTTCAGAGAACATCGGAAGACAATACAGTTGAACAAATGGATAAATACTAGAAAAAGGTTACTGGATAATTCTATCATTTCTGGAACCCTCAGTGATTGAATTTTTCTCTTTTTATCTTCACGTATTTTTCCTCTAGGTTACTCTTTTTTTTTTTCTGACAGGTTTTCAAGCTTATATTTGGCCATTTTCTCTGTTTAAAAAAATATTCTGGGAGTGTGCAAGTGCTCCAAAAATATCTATTAGCAAACTCATTAATTTAAGAACCTATTAATAAATTTGCTCATTTATTTAGAATGAAAAATATCTAATACAGTATTTATTTTTACATCGATGGCTTTTAGTTAACATGTAACTTCAAATCAGAATTTCAAATCAAATCCTATGCCAGTCCAAAAATTGAATAACTTATATAAACAAAAGAGTATAGGCCCCATATAAAATAGTAAGACAGAGATAATTTGTTAATTCATTTAGGCAGTTGATCAGTCATCTATCATACAATTATTGAAAGCCTACTTTGTGCCAGGAATTTCTTTAGACCCAAAGGTGAATAAGTCATAGTACATTCCCTCCAAACACCTATTCTAACAAGAAAGGTGCTATGTAGATATGGAAAAGAATAACAGCAATACAATTTGGTCAGATCTATTATAGAGGTATGCAGAGCCACTGAGAGACCATCTAGCCCAATGGATAATACAATCTGGCAGACAATATAGATTATTTCTGTTTCTATTTGGAATGCATTCTGATTGTTGCCAAGGAATTTTGTTTTATTGAGTTTTGTGTTAAATTGGCTAATCTTCAAATTACTTTAATTCCTTATATACATACAATTAAGAAGTAGAATGAATGATACACTTTGATGAATGAAAGGATCACATAGGATTAACATTTGTAAAAAATTAATTTGAAAAATAGAGTTCAGTTCTAAAATGGAAAAGTGACTACAAAATTAGAAACATGTTCCTGGAAACTTAGTAGCATTAGCCTGGCATTGACAATCTGATTCATGGTTCTCTTACTATCTACTCACTTTATTTCTTTAGGGGAAATTTGACAACGATGTCTGAAAAATGTGTTGCCACTTTCAAAAAGATTCTTGCTAGTGTTTTAGCAAAGTGGAAAGCAGTTCTGGCATTTTGAATAAATGTTCCCCCAATCTTCCCTGCCAGACATCTCATTAAGTAGGAAGCCTCACTAGGGTAATATGGAAAAGCAATTTAAATAGAAGTTTGATTCACAACATGATGATTTTGTAAATAATATTCTGGGAGGTCTTCTGTGCTTTTTATGGATTTGATTTTAATTTTACTGTTGAAGTTGCATGCCTTGCCCTGTCTTTTGTGACCAATATTATCTCCCTGCCACCCGTAACTTCTTTTCAAAGAGAAGAAACTATATACCGGCCGGGCGCAGTGGCTCAAGCCTGTAATCCCAGCACTTTGGGAGGCCGAGGCGGGTGGATCACGAGGTTGAGAGATCGAGACCATCCTGGTCGACATGGTGAAATCCCGTCTCTACTAAAAATACAAAAAAGTAGCTGGGCATGGTGGCTCGTGCCTGTAATCCCAGCTACTCAGGAGGCTGAGGCAGGAGAATTGCCTGAACCCAGGAGGCGGAGGTTGCGGTGAGCCGAGATCGCGCCATTGCACTCCAGGCTGGGTAACAGGAGCGAAACTCCATCTCAAAAAAAAAAAAAAAAAAGAAACTATAAATAAGTATATGAAAACATTCCATAAATTACATGAGACTTCAAGAAATTACTGTTATTTCTAAAAGGATTATTTATTCATTATGTTCCCACATAAATATTCTCTAAAACATTAAGTGCACCCCTTCTCTAATTTGATGGTGCATTTTAATGGGAATGTTATAGCCGTTCTTTTAAATACTATATTATTATAATTGTCCTTGTGTAATTATAAATCTCTTGCTAAAAGTGGACTTCTAAAAGCAGGATTTGTGTCTTATTCATTGTGTGCACCTTTGTATCTCTAACTCAGCACCAAACAAATACATGTGCTCGATTAGTATTTTTGAAGGGGTGAATAGGATGACTGACCAATGTTTGATACTTGCTGCCATCTACTTAGATTTTTTTAGTAAATATGTCTTTCAATCTGATTGTCTTAGTTTAATATCCTCATTTGTTGAAACTGGATGAAAACGATCTTGAGCATTTCTTCTATCTCACTTGCCTTTGTCCTGGTGCATGTTTTCATTCTTTCTTGGTTGGATAACAGAAATAGTCTTCTTCCTAGCTACTTGACATAAGTCAAGTGTCACCTCTTCATACCTGACATCACTCCCAGAGTGATCTTTCCACACTCAAATCTGCTTATGTCACACTCATGCTCAGAATTCTTCCATGCCTGCCCTGCATTCCACCATGAATCTACATTGCAATATTATTTTGCATAGACATAGTACCATATGTGTGACAGGTCTCATCTTTTCATTTCTGTCCCCCAAGTATCTTGTATCGTGTTCATTAAATAAGTTGAATAAATGCTGTTTGATTGAATGAAGGAAGATGGCTGTAGTAGCCCACCTGTACCAAAGTATGTGCAGGAGAATTAGTTCATACAAATTTCTATTGGAGCTATCTGAAAATGGAGATGGGTATTGTAGAAAAGCATTTCTTATAGATGCCTGTGCCTAAAAATTACCTGAGGTGTGTATTTAAAATAAAAGATTTTGGGAGTCAGAATCTGCAAAGGAAGACTTGAGAATCTTTTTATTCTAAAGTAATTGCTATAATTGCCTCAGAGAGGTTTGGGAAAGAGCTCTTAGAGTAGTAGTTAATATTTGGAGGCTACTCAATGTGGGAGGCCGGACTATGTGATCCTAAATTTCCTTCTATGAAGTTTTGGGTGCTATGATTCTAGTAGAGGTCATAGTTTATAAATGTGTAGAAGCAGATGAGTGATTTCAGATTTAGCTAATTGCAGATAGGAGGGATTTGGAGTAAATGACTGAATCCAAGTGTCATCAGATCTAGAGAGTTAGGACCAATTTTCAAGGATTCTAATGAAAATCTCTCTAATTCCCAAGTTTATTTATTCATTTATCAACTGTTTATTGAACATCTGTTATATGTCAGGTACAGTTCTAGGTGGTGGGGATATAGCAATGGCAAAACACACATAATCTCTGCTTTTGTTCAATTGGTTTGTCTGGGGTCATCATACTTGTCTCTAGAACTCTCCTATGGTTAAGAGTGATTTTCATAGCCCCTTGATTCTTTTGCAAACTGAAAATGGTCATCCTCAAAGACCTATCACTATCCTTGTTAAAAAATAAGCGTCGGCCTGGGCAACATAGCAAGACCTCATCTCTATGAAAAATAAAAACATAGCTGAATACGTGCTGGCATGTGCCTGTAGTCCCAGCCACTCAGGAGGCTGAGGCAGGAGTTGAGCCCAGGAGTTCAAGGTTTCAGTGAGCTATGATTCTACCACCGCACTTCAGTCTGGGAAACAGAGCAAGACCCTGTCTCAAAAGAAAGAAAAATGTATCTGAGTTTTTCAGTCTGACTGGAAACTCCAGAAGTATCCTATGTCCTCTGAAGGTGTAACAGGTAGGTTCAGATAATCAGACACTACTTTCTCACCTTGTGAAATCCATGTATGTCCTTTTTCAAGGTTCTTTGTAGATCTAGCCTTGAGTTTCTGACCTAAATGCCCCTATAATTTTAAATACAATTTCATTTTATTTCTTATTTTTATCTTTTGAACTGGGCATTTTATACTGATTTTGAGAAACCCATATATATTTCAAACTCTGGAGGCAAGATGGTCAAGTGGGAATAATTGTGGGCTTTAGAAATCAGACAAGCTAAATTTTAGCTCCACTTACTCTTGAACTGTGAACAAATTACATAACCTACCTGAGACTCAATTTTATCAGCTGTAAAATTGGGATAATAGACCCTACCTCACAAAGTGAAATTAAATGAGATATAAGACAGTGTTATATATTATAGTGCCTGGGATTTAATCCTTACACATTAAAATTACTGTGTAATTTATCTGCATCATATAGCACACTAAGAGAGTTCTGCGATAACTAAGATAATTTATAAATGTGCACTTAGGGTAATAGAAAAGTTTTTTAAAACTTTGTCAACTTTTCAGTACACCTAATATTTCTACGAAATATGGTAAGTGAAAATGATGACCCTGAGAAAGGAAATATTTTCTGCTACTACTTTTTTAAAAAAAAAATCCTTCATTATAGTCAAGAATTAGATTTCTTGATATTGCATTTCTATATAAAACTTCCCATTTTAAGGAACAGATTATGTACATACATACAATAAAATTGCTATTTTTTATAAGAAAATTCATTCAAAGTCTACTAAATTAAATTAAAGGACAGTACAAGACCATATTGAAATAAGTTACATTTAAAAATAGAAATTTGCACATGCAAAAACTGAAAAAAAAATAAGCATGTGTGTTAGGGTTTTTTTGTTTTTTGTTTTTACTTTTCAGCAAAAAGGTTTTATAAGTGTGCAATCCAAGAATGTCATGGTAATTTCTGTGAGCTTATTTCAAAGTACTACAAGAAGTGACATGGGTCACTAAATATGAATTAGGAAACATGAACTCTTGCATACACAATAGCCCCAAAGAAAAGCAGCAGAAAAAAACTATCTTTCTTAATTTGGGGTCCAAAATTTCACCCATACCTGCAGTTGCAAAATAAAACAGAGAAAAATGGTCTTTATTAGCACTGGTATAAGTGTCCGCGGGGTGGTGCAGCTGACTTTACAAATAGAAAGCTGGGCTATCAAAATAAATATCCTTTTTATCTATCAGAGTGAGGAATATTTTCACTAATCACCATGCTATAAATTTAAGAAACTTGGAGCATTTAACAATTTCTTTTATTGGTCACATTTACCTGGGATCTTTGGAAGATGACTTCATCAAACACAAACATATTTTTTAAACTGGTAGATTAAAAAGAGAAAAAAGAGAAGTTATCTCTTTTGCTTCCAGGGGTTTTATGAGCCCCACATTTACGTATTTATCACTGTAATTCCCAGCACTACCATCACCACTGCCATCCACTATGTATATTGTACAGTTGGATTTCTTAAATATTTCCATTTTATGGCGTTCATTGAAAACAGTATTTATGTACAAATTGGGGTACAAACAAAGGCTTTGTTCAGCAGACATTAGAGGCAAAAGGCCAGGCCCCATGCCTAAGCTCTGAGGGCTGCAGGAATCACTACTGTTGGCAAACCTGCAGCCTGTTTGGAAAAATTGGGATATATTAGCATATCCATTGGAAAGCTCTGTGTTTGATTTCAAAGAATGCATATTAGTAATAAAGAGATAATAATACCCTTCTTCCCATCCCCAAAAGAAGGCTAAAAATAGCAAGTGTTAGAGACAAGGTGGATAAATCATTCTACTACACATTGTTGGTGATAGTGTAAATTGACACAATCATTTTCAAAAATAATTTAGCATTTATCTTGTAAAGCTGAATTTTCACACATTCTACGATCCAGAAATTCCTCCTCAAAATATGTGCATATATGTGTGTATGTGCATGCATGTATATTATAAGAAGACATGCACCAGGAGACATGTACAATAATATTATTAGCAGTACTATTTGTAATAGCAAAGTAATGCCAACTCCAATTCTCATTGACAGGAAAATTCACAAATAAATTGTGACAGATTTGCACACATATGCACACACAATGCAATACGTTCTTTTTATTTTTTAAGTTTCCTTGAGCCTAAAGTTTAGCAGAAAGCATTTCCGTATTTTGTATCTTAGCTTTCTACTGAAATAGATTGTTTTCAATGTCTGTGTTGATGTCAGACAAGTATTTGAGCTTTAAGTTTCAAGTAAAGGCAATTAGCAAATGTGAACCTGTTTATACTGAATTGGGTTTTTCCTTTTACCTGAAATTGTTGATGAAAAATTTCGGGTTTCAAATAAAAAATTAAATTCCTGCAATTTTACCTATGTAAGGTAATTATTCATGGTTTGAGGGAAAGGAATAAGATTGTATACCTATGTAACTGACATATTTTGTCTTAAATATGTTTTCTTTTAGAGTTTAAAATATAATGTTTAATGTTTCTCCTCTAATTTGGGCATGATAATGATAATCAGTAAAACAGAATGCAGCATGTCAAGCAATTTAACTGTAAAGGAATGTCTTTAAAGGAATTAGAAGGGCAAGAAGGAGAGAAAGAGATTGATTTATTAGCCTCCCTTAGTGTGTTCAAAATTTAGCAATTCTTCCTGTCTAGAAATTGTTATATGTAGCTTTAATCTCTTCTACTACAATGTAGCTTCATTTTCTCTTTTTATGTCTTGGAGGGCAGAGGGCCCCAAGAGTGTAAGAGAAGTTAAAGAATAACCAGCTCTGCAACCACGATTAGGTAGTGTTGACTCGACTATAAAATAAAAGCTATTCCACTTGTTCTATCGCCCTTAAACTTTGGAAATAGTGTCCAATAGTGGAAAATTAAAAACAAACAAACAAAAAAAGGCTGCCTTGTTTTCCAGAGGAAAAAGATCATGAGTCTGTCTCTCCATGATAGATTAGATCAAATGTATTTCTTTCAAAATCTTTTAAAAACAAAAGTGAAGTCTAAAAGTTTTATGTCATCACTGTGATGTCAGTAACCTGTGACACTTAAGCAGTTGATTACTGTGTTCATTTTGCTTTATTAATAATCCTTAGTATATTATCTGACACATTATCCTGTTCATACTTTCATAATCACTTCAATTTTGAAGATAGTCTCATCGCAACATGGACTCATGAGGGCCAGCCTCATCTGTTGGAGATGGAGATCATGTATCAGGAATACTCTTTGAGTTTTTGTGACCTTAAAAGCAGTGTGAAATTGAATCACAATTACAGAAAAATACCCAGTCTGTAACTATTTGTCTCAGCCTTCTTAATGGTAGCTCTTGTACTTGAAATGAGTTAGAGAAGACTATTCAACATCAAATCTTTTCTGAGAAACTTACTGAAGTGCATTTGAAGTTTATCAATCTCTTAAAAGTTCTAGGAAGTTTTAGAAAAACTTTTGGCTCCAATTATGTACTGTCATTCACATGACATTTCTAATGATCCTCCATAATTGTACAGAGAACATTTTAAATATATCAGTATATTCACTATTTATGAGATTTTTATTGCAAACATTGATTTAAACATAGTAAAAATGTCTAGAAATTATTAAACACATAAGAAATATATATTATTATTCCATGTTTTTGGGGAAAATAAATAAGGCACATTGGTGCTATCTCACTTATTAACTGGAAATTATATTTCTTCTTAGATTTTTTTTTTCTTTCTGTTGTTGTTGTTTAATTTTAGAGACAAGGTCTGGCTCTGCCACATAGGCTGGAGTGCAAAGGTATGATCATTGCTGCAGCCTTGAACTCCTGGCCTCGAGCAATCCCCCAACCTCAGCTTCCCAGAGAGCTGGGATTACAGGCATAAGCAACAGGCCCCACATATTTTTTCAAATTAATCATTAAATAAATCCTGAGCAGTAGAAGATTTAGAAGAAAAGCCTTTCTGTTTATTTATGACCCCCGCAAGTCTGTCTAGAGAATAAATCCAGATGCCACACATGCACAGAAACTTTTTACCTATGAATAAATTTATAAAATAGTTGTTTTCAGAACATCTGCAAATGTTTATTACCAATTCATTTTATAATTTCGAGTTAAAACAAATTACATTGTTTGTGATTTATGATTTTTTTGCAAGACTTTTACCAAGTACTAATTACATACGTTTTCTGATTGTCAGTCTAAATTTTTTTCAATTAGACCTTGCTAATTTTTTCTAGATTCTTGATTTCAAATATCAGCTAATTACAATACTACATTTCCCATGAACTTTGAAGGTCCAAGGTTTTCTCTATAACTTGATAACCAATTTGAATTAATTTATTTTGGAATCGTATGGAATTAGTGTAAATGATCTTTCATTAAGGTGATATCAGTTTAAATCATAAAATTTCAGGAATGTAGCTCCATTTATCTATTTAATTCACTTATGCTAACATCTCAACATATGGAATAAGAAGCAAACTGTTGTTCATTAAAAAGTAGAAAGTGAAAATAATTTTCTGATCTAACAGTAATATTGTTATAAGCTTTTACTAGTTTCTACACAGAAAGTGACATAAAGCAAAGTCATATCAAGTTAAGGCTTTTTCTTTTATACTGTTGCCTGAAATTTCTTCCAAATATTTCAGCAGTTGCTCAGACAACTACTAGTTTGATTGAATGTCATCTTGCGAAGATAATATCACTATTACATCTAAAAATTATTTCTACAGTATGAATAGATTACTTTATGTCTCTAGTTGTCTACCACGGAATATTCATCTATAAATTTATGTGTATATTTTAATATAAAGTCTATATTTTAAGGGCATGGACAGAAAGGAATTCCGTACTGGCCTATGTACGTTGGAAGGTATTTTTTCTATCCCAACTGTGTTCATGTGATTTAGAGATCAAGTCCAAAGATTGTGCTCTGTAAAATCCCCAGAGTTGCCTGGCCCTGAGCTCCCTCTGGAAGTTTACTTATACATTTATTAGTGAGAAATTATAGCTAGGTCAGGTCGCCCGCAAGACCCCACCATCTGCTGTGAGTCCCTATCTTTAATGCAGCTCTAATTTCCTCCTTAGTTGATGGGTGTTACACATTTAAACAACAAGTGATGCCATTTCCCAGGTATAAATTTAGCAATATTTTACCAAAATTGGAATATACGATTGATGTAAATACAATGAATTCAACACTTTAAAATATGGAGAATGGCAATTAATTGATAAACTCACTAAAAATCATCTTGGCAAGATGCACTGAAAAGCTTAAACTGTTTGTATCATCTGAGACAATGCATTTTATTTCTGGGAATATGTCATAAGGAAAAACTTGGATACTGACTAAATGTATACTGAAAGATGTTTACGACAGTGACATTTGCAATATTAAAACATGGGAATAACTTAAATATTCAACAAAATGGAACAGAGTAAATAAATTGTAATATACCTACATCACAAAAAGATATTACAAATAATCAAAATTTATAAGATTGTTCATCACATGGATAATGCTTTTAAATAAATGAAAACTGACCATTGAAAAATAATCTTTAAAAAAGAATCACATAAATTTATGAAGAATTGTATCTCTGTATATGTGCTTAGCTGTATTTGTAGCTATTTCTACTTCTCTATCTAACTATATTCAAAACCTATAACAGCTTTTGAGGAGAGACTATGGCCAATCTGTTCTTATAAATTTCTTTACACCTTGAAAATTTTTCAAAATTGCATAAAATTAGGTTACATTGTATTTATAATTACAGTAATCTTATTAAAAAATAGACCCAGCCCTTGGTAGTGGAAAAAGTAGTATCTTTCATTAATAAATATATTGCTGTCTGAAATGCACAAAAAACACTATCACACTGTCTCCATATACTAGAACATTCCATCTCTTACTCCTCAGTGACAAATTTTGATGCATTTGATAACTTGATTCATATAAGTATTATCAATAATTGAGGCACTTAGATTAATGTATAATATAATTTCCAAAACTTTATTTTTGTCAAATATAAGATGATATGGGTAAGTTGAGTTTTAAAAAAATCTCAAAGAAGTTATCAAAATTGTAATTAAGACATAATTATAAAATCATGAAGAATTAGACCTTATAATTCATCAAATATAGTATAAACAATTTTTTTCTGTGAATTTTTTTTCAATATACATTTTACATGCCTTCTTACAAACAATATTGACTTTGGAGGACTTGAATCTATAATGTTTGGAAACTAAATAGGAGTTATTAGTTTCACTTAGAGTCTTTCAAGCAAAGTCTTGGAGCTGTTAAAGGATCTTTGCTTTTATCTTAGCAGATAAAATGTGTTGTTATATTCCCACCAAGCTGCTAATTACAAAAATGGAAGAATAGTCTTAGGATAAGCGTAACTTGGAAGCAGGTCTAACTGCTCAATTTCATCCAAATAACTAAGGTTCATGGAAGATAAATGCTTCTATGAGGTGATTTTGCCCATGGTAAACACCACATCTAAGATCTTTATTTCTGTGCTTTTTACTTGACTAAATATAAGCGTGTAAAATGTTTATGAATTAATTGTATTGACTTAATATGTATGAAGTTTGCTCAACACCAGACACATGATACTACAGTGTTCTGCACATAATAGGAACAAGTTGAAAAGAATGTTAAATGAATGAGTGAATGAAAGGCATTTAATGAACTCCAGTTTTCTTTCCTTTCATCTCTGTTTATTCTTTAATTGATAGCTAAGTCTAATATTCAAATCTGCAGTGTGACCTGGAAGATTTAATGTTTAAAATAATACAAAGTAGACCAAAAAAATATTTATTTTGTTTAGCATAATTTGAAAACTTCCAGAGTTAAACAAATTCAGTTAGTAGGCAAAATGCTATGGGGTTTGTTAAATTCAAGTTTCAGGGGAAGTGGAAATTCTTATATGTGCCTAAATAATAATCCTATAATATATATTTTTATGATCATAATAAAATTACTTACAGGCCCCTACAGTTACAATACTGAAAGCTGCAATCACAATAAATTTGCACAAAGAATGCAAGTTTCATTTTTGCCAGAATGACATGACTTACATCACACGTGGCTGTTATAGTTTTAATAGATGCTTAGCAACTGAATCTATAGCCTTTGTTTGGTAATGTCTATCTTAGGAAAAGAAGCATATTCAACTGGAGCTAGGAAAAAAACTTGTTTTTATATTAATTGATACACATTAATTGTTTACGAAGCTAAAGATTCCCCAAGACCATCTTTTGAATAAACCATTTACTAAGTCATAGAGATGTAAAGAGTAATTGAAGGGACTGACATTTAACAAATGCTTATAATTTGAGTTTTATGTGTATTATAGATATATGATTTTATGGGTAACAGAAGCTGAATAATATATTTATCTTGGGGTAGAACGGTCATCAGTAAGCTAAGAAACTAGAAATTGATATCTCTGCTTGGGCTAATTTGAAGATGATGTTTTGTTTCAAAATAATTTTTAAAGTAATGAACTACCCACTAATACTACATATAGGATTTATTGAAAACTAAAAATGCAAAACAATTGAGATACTGATAATTTTCTTGAAAAGAGGAGGGAAATGAGAAATGGTTTTACTTTTCAGTCAGTATGCTATTGCCGATTAAAGAAAAATGTGATTTCATTGTATGCTACAAAGGAGGATGACATCAAAGTGTCCTCTTGGTAGCTAGCTAGCTATATAAACCACAAAAAGAGAGCTGCATTAAAAATACAATACATTGAAACAGTAATTTTTCAATGCTATGTAAATACTGTGGACATTTTAAATTCAAAGATAAGCAGAATCAGCAGATAGTGATAGTTTTAAATTTGCTAAAAATCAATAGAAGAGCAGTAAAATGCAATTTTCCTAAACCAGGCTGTAACTTCAAGTGAGCTGAACCATTCTTGATGCAACTGATTTTTTTAAAAATAGGACTTAAGAAAATGGATTTAACATTGTTTCATTTTTTTAGCGGCTGAGCAATATAAACATAAAATGCTTTGAAGTAATCTGCATTATATTTTTATTAGCTTCAGAGCTTCTATATACATATTTTATGTTCTTTACAGAAGCTTAAATAGTATTACATTCTAATTATTATTTGCAGATGGTATTTGTTTTTCTTATAATGACCAGTCAGAAATCAGATGTCTGAATTGCATGACAAAGAATCATTTCCTGTTGAGTAGCAGTTACTCAGTATGCATTCTAACTCTTGCTGTCTCAGAGGGAAAGATTTAAATAATGTATGGTGGGTTCCTTTGTAATGAGGTGCTCTTTTCTTATGTTTTGTTGTGATTTTGTCACGTTAGAGTAAATGTCATTAGTTAAAGGGACACAAATCATATCAAGGATTTTATCAATGCCATATAATTGACCTATATATCTTTTAATGGGTGGGTGAATGTCATTCAAGGCTCTTGGGCATTTAATTCAAATACCAAATTTAAGAACCATAAGCATATTAATGAGTTAGGAAAAGATGTAGAATTGTTTGCATAAAACAAGACCTGGGTGAACATCTTTTTTTCTTTCTCATCAAAGATTGATCTAAATATTTTTTTTGAGGTAGACTTATTTGATAGCCATAGTCACTTTTTGGTTCCCAGAGCGGTAATAAAGAAATCACTCAATAAAACACAATTTCCCTTTTCTCTGCCAAGTATTCTTTTTCTCTTCATATGCAGCTGTTTTCTTAAAGCTTTTTTCAAATATGAAGACCATGAGAAGAGAGAGAGAGGAAAAAAAAAAAAAAAACCAATTGCTGAAAAGCCGGGTAGCTTTTTAAGCCTTGAACTGAAGTCTTGCTTTTAAGCATTATTTCTAAAATAGGCAATCCTGCAATAACAAAAATAAAAATAAAAAGTCTAAGCAAAATTTAACAAAAATAGGCTCCCTAAAGGTATCCTTCATTATCTGTCATGTCTTTTCTTAAATGTTTCCTAAGTGTGAAATCTCTTGTATCCTCTAGCATACTTGATGTCTTCAGTTATCAATATTTATTTTGTGCATTTCTTTTTATTGCCTACACATTTTGCTATTATGCCATGTCAGGTACTTTGTTAATTGACAGTATTTGTAGCCCTATATTTGGATACATGTCTAGGAGGCATAATAAGTAGTAGCGATCCACAGAACACAAATCAGAACCTCCTCTGCCAGAGAAAAATGATTTCTTTTACCAAAGTTGTATGATATTCTCTTTAACTTAAAACATTAGCATGTTAATTTTACCTGTTTTCCGAAGAGCATGCCATTATTATTGACATGCTACTGGTTTTATGGTCCTAGGATGCATGAATTATTAGTGCTGCCTGACATTTTTAAAGTCCTAACGCTATAGCCGATACTAGTACTTCCTGATAGCTATTATGGTCTTTAAGAGCGCATGCTAGATGTTGATCAATGATTGCTCAGTAATTCAGAGGCGTCAAATTCTCTCGTGGGTTAAAAAAAAAATGTTGGTTCTTTCTGGATTTTATAAGACAATATCTAAATAAAATTTTAATGCATTGAATCTGATATCTAGAAGACAACCATCTTGAATTTTGAAAAAAGACTACACTTACTTTGCTACCATTATTTTTTTAAGAAATAAAACTATACTATTTTTTAAGAAATAAAACTATTAGTTATTGGATTTTAGTGCCTTTTTCTCAAAACATTACAGTGAAATATTATAACAGCACTATACCACACAAAATTGAATTTATCTGAATTTTTTAATCCAAAAAGTCCACCTAACTAGAAAAAACAATAAGAATATTTAATTTACAGAAAGGTAGAGTATATTTGACTTTTTAATTTTCCAAGAATAATATGCTGATTTTTATTAGGCTGAGTTTTTAAATGGCTATTTGCTTGTCATTGAAAAATACAAGCATTTGAAGCAATGAAATATTAAAATAGAAATATCAAAGGCATCTGCTTTTATCTGAAATAATTATTATCTTTTATTAACATTTTCAGTGTGAGAAGATGTTAACTGAAAATTTTGAAATCTTTAAGCAAAGCAAAGAATTCTCAAATACATCTGTGTTTGGAATTTTTAATTGGTAAAGAATCACAGTGGAAATATCTTTCATTTTTTTCCATATATATTAAGCCTGCCCTATCAGCAGGAAGCACTTTCAATTAGGAAACCTGTAATGAAACTCAGCACAATTAATTGCCTGTTAATCTCTCATGCTAGAATTATACGTCCAGTTACACTGCTAAGTTTTGGGTTTGGTCATTTGCTTTATAGAGACTGACTCCCAGCTCATCAAAGGAAGTATTACAAAATTCAAGTGATTAGCTCCAGTGATTAGTTGAGAATCACATTTTCCAACACTCTCCTATCGTGAAACCCAATGACTGATTTTAAGCTCTCGTCCCAACTTATATCTCTGAAGCATTTCAGGCTTTAGGACCATTTTCTACATCTTGAAACACTCATCTTCTCCTTTGGCTTCCATCCTTCTTGTTCTCATCTCATCCCATCTGTTAAACAATCCTTTTGAACTTCCTTTCTTGGCCCCTTCCTATTTCCCATTTCTTAGGTGCTATTTTTGGTACTCTTCTCATTTATTCTTCCATAGAACATTTATGAAGTATTTACTAAATAGAAAATTGCCTGGGCATGGTGGCTCATACCTGTAATCCCAGCACTTTGGGAGGCCAAGGAGGGCAGATCACAAGGGCAGGAGTTCGAGACCAGCCTGACCAACACGGTGAAACCCCATCTTTACTAAAAAATACACAAATTTGCTGGGTGTGATGGGGTGTGCCTGTAATCCCAGCTACTCAGGAGGCTGAAGCAGGAGAATCGCTTAAATCTGGGAGGCAGAGGTTGCAGTGAGCCCAGATCATGCCATTGCACTCCAACTCAAAAAACTAAAGAAAGAAAATTGTGTAAAAAAAAAATCTGAGAAATTCAAAAGTGTATACAACAAGGATAATGTCCTGAGGACTTTGACATATAATGTGTAAATAGATCATTCCAATTGGATAATATGAACGCTTGTCCTCTCTCTACTTCTATTCTGCCTGGTTAATATCACTTTCCTCAAGACTTTAACCATGTGATGTATTGACCGTCCCTAACATTTCTATCTAGAGCTGTGCTTCCAGCTCCTAACTGGACCTCTCTGCCTGCTTGTCTTCTAAGCACTTAAAACTCATTGTGTTACACATTAAAATTTAAAATCCCTCTACCAATGCTCATTCACATCCCCAAAAATCGTGGTTCATCTACTGAATTCTCAGTCTTCAACACTGCCACTTATAACACTTTCCCAACCTCATACCCTCTAATTTATCCTTGATTAGTGCCTTCTATTTCCTCTTTTACACTCCCAGTTTGCTGATCTTCCTCAAAAATGGTTTCTGAATATCAATCCTCATTACAACCTTTTTTAAATCTTGGTCCTATAACACCTCTTGTCTGTATAAATGGCAAAAGTTTCATACTCTCTTTTCCTACCACGTTTAGTAGTGTAAGTATAAGGAGCTTTGGAATCTTTCAAAAATGATTAAATGTACATGACTTGGCTATGTGATTTCGGATGGCTGATCGGTCTAAGCTTCAGTTTTCTCAACTATTAAATGAAGTAATAATCTGTGCATTTCAAATTCATTGAGAAAATTAGGTAGTAACTTGCTAGAAGGTGATTAGCACAATTTCTGGCACTTATTAAACACACAAACATACACATTTGCTATTTTTTCACTGCAATTTATCCTGGAAAACATTGCAAAAGTTATCTTCCTGTAAAAACCTGATCATATTATTTTTCTATTTAAAACCTTCAGTGATTTTACACTGGCTACAAATCACAATTCACCTGAACATTCTAACGCCAATTTACTTCTCTGACTTCATTTTTTACCCCTCCACTTCAGGCACGTTTTGATTCAGTTGTACCAACCTCTCATCACTCAGAGCTCTCTATTCCCTGTGAACACTCTACACCTCACTCGTACTGTTCCCACCCACTTTCTGGAAAGGTCTTCTCCCACTTCTCTTGGTAAAACTCCTACTCATCTTCAAGAACCAGCTAAAATGGCACATCTTTTGGAAGTCTTCCCTGACTCATCCAAGAAGGAATAGTTACCCTGCCACTTGTGTTTCTGTATCAGTTTCTTTACATACATAATAGTATACTACTTTCTTGTGACTTTTTCTATATGAGCTTCAGTTTGCTAAACAACAATAGTAATAATTAGCATTTATAGAGTGCTTACTATATGTATGACCTTGAGAAATAAATTTATCTTATCTCATTTGATCTTCACTACAACACAGTGAAGTAGATGCTATTTTAATCCTGTTTTGAAGATAAGAAAAATTATACTTAAAAGTTTGCAATCAATGCAAAAATGCATCTATTACATATCAATAAAAAATTTAAGTTTGCAATTAGTCTCGGATGAATAACTTACATAGATCTGACTTCAGAGTTCACATATAGTCACATATAATCATAAACATATATAATCATAGATTCCAATATATATTTTGGTGCACAAACTCCTTTGAGAATATAATAAAAGTAAAAGAAAAATGCAATTTTCAGATCCATACAGAATTTAGTATATATCAGGTAGCTCATGGATCCTCTAAAACACTTTTATAGATACTTAGAAATCCATTGATCTAAAGATAAGACACTCTTCTATACAGATAAAATTTTTTATTCTGTAATATGGTGAAAAAGTATCCTCAAAGTTTTTATTTGTACATAAAATATATGCTAAATAACTAATTGCATATCTTCAAAACACTAGAAGAGAGAGTTTTGAATGTTCACAACACAAAGAAATGATACTTGTTTGAGGTGATGAATAGACAAATTACCCTGATTTATCATTATACATTGCATACATATATCAAAATATCACTGCATTCCATAAATAAGTACCATTATCACATCAACTTAAAAAAATCTGCATTTTTTAAAAAATGCAGTTATCCCCATAAAGTGTCCCATAAAGAACTTCTAACTCTTTAGGTTCTATGGAACAACGTTTGCAAAACATTGGGCTTAAGGTAGTGGCATGTTTAATCCCACAGAAATGTTTACTTCTCTCCAGGTTGGACAGCGTCTATGAACTGTGCCTGACTTATCAGTGTATTCTATAATCTGCTTTTTAAAGGATTATTTACACAATCAAGCTGTTATCTGAATATTTAAATGAGATTGGGATTTCAAAGTAGAGTAAGATATATCTCCACAACCAAGGTAGATAGGGAAAATTACTGTTTGTCATGAAAACTGAGTAACCTTGGCAAACAGCTGACACGAATGAAGATATGCTGATCTAGATTATTAAGACCACCCCTGGATATATGTGGATTGGTGCTTAAGCATGTGAATTATGAGTCAATCAGTAAATAAAATGAACAGAGTTGTGATTATATATGGGTAGCAGAGATTGCCGATTGCCTGCCAGCAGACTCAATTTGGCCTACAAATGTGTTGTTTGGCCAGCATAATATTTTTTAAAAATTTAAGCCAGTATTTAAACATCAGGATATTTGTTTTTTACATGAATCCCTGAGTTTCCAGCTTTCGCTTGAAAATTTGGAAGCTCTAACAACACTGGGCCCACATTCTCACGTGGTGACAATTGGATAGAACTGAAAGCAACTGTTCCCTCTTCACAAGACATGTACTTTCTATTACAGCACAGCTCCCAGTAGAGCCACTTCACACATTTACTGTACCTGCCTGTCCCCTCTTGGGCAGTTGTAACCCTAGAAGACTGGCCTGAAAATTTGAAGACTTTATAGGAAACTGCTATTTTAAATAATGCAACATGTGCTGCAATGCCAAAAAAAAAGAAAAAAAAAGAAAAAAAAAAAACACATACAAACAAAAAAACACTTCTTCTGGAGTGTAGGCTGTAAAAATATACTTCTAGGTAGCCACTGAGGCTGTTATGACTCTCAAGAAATGATGAAAATAGAAAATTTTCACCTCTATTTATTTGGATTCATACCCATTTTACTAAGGAGAAACAAAAGACTTGAATTTCAGCCTATCCAGTCAAAGGCAAATCAGTTCTGCAGGTAGTAGCGAAACAGCATGGAACTTGGGTACTCTATGATGTGTGATGTGTCATACAAATCCAGAAGCACAGTATTCTTTTGGTGAATTAAGCTACAATTAGATGTAACTTTTAGTATTATGCTATAAGAAAGACAGAAGATGAGGTTGAGGTGGGGCTAAAATTTCTTCTTATTCTCTCTGTATTGTATTATTTCATTTGTGTTATCACCGTGTAGTAAGAAACTATAATATTATAATATATGCAAGCAAAGCAAATGGGAAAACATCTTATAATTCTGTTTTCTGGTTTCTGCCTGGTGATGATGAACATGTTATCATTTAAATGGTCTAGTAGTTATAGTATTTCCAGTTATTATAAATCCTTATAATTCTACAGGGCTTTGAAGGAATTCTGTTGAGAAAAATATAACTATATCACAGTTTAATTGTTTATAGTGACTAATCAGCATGACACAAAATGTCTATTCACAGTGCTTTCTTGAATCTTAGACTAGACTACATATTGAAGAACTGATTTGATTTAGGAGGACTCTGAGTCCTTAAATTATTATGGGAAAATCAGCTCACATTTCTTTGATGTGTCACTCATCTTTTAGTAGCCCTGCTAATATTAGAGCACTTCATTTTTTTTTTTTTTTTCAGAACACTTTCACATACTGGAAAGTTGCCTTTAGGTGTTGCAATTAATTCAATTTTAGGATATTTAGCCTAATGGAAGTATGAACAGTGTAGCTTAAATAGAAGGGTGACTGATTCAGGACTTTTCTTTCTGGATCAGCAGTCCTTAAGGACTGGTGAAAGATTTAATAACTCTGGTAAGTAGTGACAGGAGAAATATTATCTAGGAAGACTGCAGAAATATGAGAGTTGTCATTTATATTAGATCTTTGCCATTTATGGATTTGCCATTTGAAATTTTAGTATTCAGGAGCATTCTGAAAAGTTTACGATATTTTAAAACAATGGCCATTTTTTTCAAAACTTCAAATTTGGATTATTTTCTTTTAACTCTGGTTATGTGAAGAGTCACTTAGTAAGTGAGTACTGTGAGTCACTGTGCATCATGCTCAATGCTGCTTGTTATTCTCCAACCATCTCTGCATACAAAACATTTATCTTAGAATTGTTTAAAAGAAACAAGAAAATCCAGTTTCTTTGTGGAAGGAAAATACCTTCAAAAGGGAGAGGCAAAAGTGATTAAATTTCAGTGAAAGTATTTCTCAACTCAAGCCAATGCTGCACGAGCATTTCTATGTTAGTAAACTTGGAAATTGAAAAGTTCAGGAGTCTACTATCCTTTCTTTAGAGGTACCCTTAAATACTTGTTCTTTTATATTTCAACAATGGAAACCACTGAACTTGCCAAAGGGCAAATTTAATCTTTATTTAGTTAAACAAAAAATATTTATTGAATGCTTATTTATGCTTGTCATGGGATTACAGAGATTAAAACAAAGTATTATTACAAATAAGTTTCCTTCCAGAAATACTCCACTCCCTCTTGATTTAAGGATCTCTGTATCTTATCATATATATGATTATCCGATTAGATTTTTTTTTTTTTTTTTTTTTTTTTTTTTTTGAGACGGAGTTTCGCTCTTGTTACCCAGGCTGGAGTGCAATGGCGCGATCTGGCTCACCGCAACCTCCGCCTCCTGGGTTCAGGCAATTCTCCTGCCTCAGCCTCCTGAGTAGCTGGGATTACAGGCACACGCCACCACGCCCAGCTAATTTTTTGTATTTTTAGTGGAGACGGGATTTCACCATGTTGACCAGGATGGTCTCGATCTCTCGGCCTCGTGATCCACCCTCCTCGACCTCCCAAAGTGCTGGGATTACAGGCGTGAGCCACCCCGCCCGGCCCGATTAGATTCTTTTTACCCAACACTTTTTAGAGTGACCAGTATTTTTAAACAAACAAGGCTAGTCTCAGTGGCACATCCCTGTAATCCCAGCACTTTGGAGATACCAAGGCAGGTGGATTACTTGAGCCTAGGAGTTTCAGCCTGGGCAACATGGTGAAATTTCGTTTCTACAAAAAACACAAAAATTAGCTGGGCATGGTGGTGTGTGTGTGCCTGTAGTACAACTACTTGGGGGAGAGATGGAAGGATGGTTTGGGCCAGGGAGGTTGAGCCCGCCGTGAGCCGTGACCACACCTCTGCACTCCTGCCTGCATGACAAAGGGAGACCCTGTCTCAAAAGTAAAGTGAAACAAGCAAAACTACAACAACAGTAAGTGTTTGCAAAAGTGTGGAGAAACTGGAACTCTTGTATACTGCTGGTGGGACTGCAAAATGGTGCAGCTGCCATGGAAAACCATATGAAAGTTCCTCAAAAAAATTAAAAATTGAACTAACGTGATCCAGCAATTCCACTTCTGAAAATCTATCAAAAACAACTGAAATCAGGTTCTTGAAGAGATATTAGCACTTCCATGTTCGTCGCAACTTTATTCAAAAGGCCGAGATATGGAAACAACTCAAGTGTCCATCAATAGATGAATGAATAAAGAATATGTGGTATATTCATTCAAGGGGAACATTAATCTTAAAAAAAAAAAAAAGAAGGAAATACTGAAATGTAAGTATAAAATACGGATTATTTTTTTAAAATACCCAAAAGCTATTTTCTTTCTGTTTTGAACAAAAAGTTTTATTATTAGAAGTAATTGGTCATTTATTTTAAATTAACATTATAGCAAAAGGAGGGAAAGGTTTTTTTATACTAAAAATCGGAAATAGTTACTGAACTTGAATTACTCTGACCAAATATGTAATTGTAACAATTTGAGCAATGTTTCAAGCTTTTGAATATATATTTCACAGTTTTTCAAACTACATTATCTACATAAAACCAATGGATGTTGGCTCTGTGTGTCTGTGTTTAAAAACTTGACAAATAAATACTTAGCATTTATATAGCACCTTACAGAGCAGTCAAGCATCATAAAATCATTTATTTAATCATTAAAGGAAATAAATGTCAAGAATAACTTAGAATATATTATTTATGTCACTAAAAGCCTAATTCTATAAAACCTTGTAATAGAGAAGTGGAAGGAGAAGGCTGCTCAGAGAAACTGTCTTTAGGTTTTCGTAAGTTAGGGAAATTTGTCTGTTACTTACAGTTACCATAGAACATGTAAGAATTTTCTCCCATATGTGATCTTGGAGAATATTTTATCCATGAATAATAGAAGTTTAAAAAAAGAAAGAGGGAAGTCCCTTAACACACCCATTATTTAACATTGCATACTGAGAATAAATTAGCTGTAGGTTTATGAGGCAAGAATCAGATCTAAGACCTCTGCCCCAACAGCACTCAGGAATGACAATTGTCGACACACATACAGTCACAAGTCGAGAAGTGGAGTACACCAGACCTTGGCATCTCCATGCACAATACTTAGATATGACACAAAGTGGTGTCTTTCTTGGTTTTTCAGCTGGCAAAGGTAGATTTTATAAATTAAAAAGTACATTCTTCAAGGGTTATATTTTTTTAGTTTATCAGTGTAATAATATCTCCCTATCATAAAATACTAATTTTATTCAATCCAATTCATATGTAATTTTCTCATTCATAACTAGAATTCAGCTCTTCAGATGAAGGAAAGAGTTAATATTTGAATAAATGATTCTACCCGTGTAAACATGAAGAAGCCATCTTAATCTCTACATTTTTATGATTGCCAATATTTTGATTAATTTTCATGACTTCAATTGACTCTGATGCTTGAATAGGTTCTCCCGATCTCTAATATAAGTTATCCTAGCACTTTGGGAAGCTGACATAGGCAGATCACTTGAGGTCAGGAGTTCAAGACCAATCTGGTCAACATGGTGAAAACCCACCTCTACTAAAAATACAAAAAAAGTAGCCAGACATGGTGGCAGGCACCTGTGCTCTCAGCTACTGGGGAGGCTGAGGAAGGAGAATTGCTTGAACCCAGGAGGGGGAGGTTGAGTGAGCTGAGGTGCGCCATTGCACTCCAGCCTAGGAGATAGAGCAAGACTTTATCTCAAAAAAAAAAACAAAAACAAAAACAAAAAACCTTAGGAATGTATGAGTTAAAATAACATTAAATTAACTTTCTTGAATGAACAATATGATTTACTATGGCAGTAACTCTAGGCACATTAATCTTTTACCAAACTCTTAAGAGAAATCAGTTGTATAAAATTTCATGCAGAAGTAACTAAATCTTAATGATAGTTACCAAAAAAGAGATATGACTCCTTTTAAATGTGCTTTCTTCATTTTGAAAAATAATTAGCACTAGAATGTTTTAGGTGGATTATTGCAAAGGAAGCACTATAGCATGGTGATAAAGTTCAAAAAGTGCTTTTTAGTCAGATTGCTTTTTTCAAAGCCATGCTCTGATAATACTAATGTTTTCTTTGGGGACTGTTTTCTATATATCAAATGGAAAAAAATAATAATGCCAGTCTCACAGAGTATATTGAGAATATAAACACTCCATTTAAGCTAAGCATCATGCCTGGCACAAAGAAAATGCTACATACATTTTTGATATTAGAAATATAACACCATTAAAACTGAGGTAGTCTCAGTATAAAAATAGATTACATTGTATGACTGTGGGGTTTCAAATTTTTACTTAAAATTGGTTTGGGGTGTTTAAGAAATGTTGACAGTATGTGTGTGGGAGAACATATTTCTGACTTCTTTCTTTCCTGTAAAGTTAAATGTGGGATTTCAGTTGTTTGCATAGCATTCGAACTACCGTTTATACGTGTTTCTGAGATACTATCTCTGAAAATTACCTCTACAGGCTTCCTATCTGTTTCCTCTAGCTTGTAGTCTACACCAATGTAGATAAATGTAATACTGCATGCTAACATATTCTGTAAAAGACAGCATGGATTTAAAAAGTTTCATTGATTCAATTATTATTGGAGTTATCTCTGCATATCACTTACAGTAAGCATTCCAAGCAGCTTCATCATAAAATTCTTAGTAGGAAGAAGTAACTAACATAGATAAAGAAAAATCAAATGCTCCCATATATATACATAAATACACACACACACACACACACACACACACATATATATATATATATATATATAGAGAGAGAGAGAGAGAGAGAGAGAGAGGAGAGAGACAGACAGACAGAGTCTCGCTCTGTTGCCCAGGCTGGAGCACAGTGGTGTGATCTCGGCTCATCGCAGCCTTTGCCTCTCAGGTTCAAGTGATTCTCTTGTCTCAGCCTCCTGAGTACCTGGTATCACAGGTGCCCATCACCACGCCTGGCTATTTTTTTATATTTTTAGTAGAGACGGGGTTTCACTATGTTGGCGAGGTTGGTTTTGAACTCCTGACCTCAGGCAATCCACCTGCCTTGGCTTCCCAAAGTGCTGGGAATACAGGCTTGAGCCAGTGTGCCCGGCCTATATCTTCTCTTTATGCATACATTTATTTCACATCTACTTCAGAGGTCTGTTGTCTTAGCTGAGCTTTCTAATACTTGCATGGGGTGCACAATTAGTGAAGTGGTACTGATACATGTTTCAGAGGTTAAAACCATGCGGGAATATATCTTTATAGAATCCCCTGCTTTGCTGGAGCTTGCTCAAGACTTTTTGTAATAAGTAGCAAATAAGTAATTTGCTTTGTTTTACAGAGACCCTATTCTGAAAAAAAAAAAAAAAAAAAAAACAGGCAAAACAACAAAGCAAAACAAAATCTTGCCTATAGACTTCTATGAGATTAGAATGTTTCTTAGTGATAGAAATAAGTATGTAAAACATAATATTATAATCCAAATAACTCTAAATACTAGGCCTTTAAACAAATTTTGTATTTTAGGTTGCTTTATTATTTCATTGAAAAGTGACCATGATCTCAAATATTCTAATGTTTGTGGGATTTAAATTACAATTTAAAGTGTTTACATTTTTATTAACTTTGATTTAAGATAAAATAAATTCAGTTGAAATTAGCTCAATATGTTTCAAATATTCTGTAAATTACTTTTATTTTACTATTTCATGAATTACACTTTTTGAAGTTTTAGGACATTGTCATGATTATAATATTCTAAAGTAAATCATTTTAGAAAACAGAGTTTAACAAAATTTGAATCAGCTTTCTCCTATCTGTTAACATAGTAGCTCTTAGTACCCTAAGATATCCCCTCCTTTGTTCTCTTAAGAAATAGGTGTCCCTCAAATATCTGCATTTATCTGTGTCCATATGGTTTTGAACAAGTGGTGAAAGTATTCACTATTTGCTGTGTACCCACACTTGCATAGTTCAGCTGGAATACCATCTGGTGTGGTACTCTTCCCATTTTCCTCAATTTGATTGCTTTCTCAATCTGGAAAATGGTAGCTTGATCGTCCAACGGGTCTCCAGATGGCTGCTGGATCATTCTATGTAGTATCCATCAACAACATTTGATGGGTTATTTAAAGTTCATCCAAGGTATTTGCAAGTTCATTATTCGGTCATAAAATATCAGATATTTCAATTGGGGAAATAACATAATCTCAGATTTCAGGAAAGAAATCTTTTGGATTAGTTTGAGGAAAGAAATAAGAAAACACATTTATATCTTTCTAAGAAGCAGATGGCTACTCTTACAGTGTTAGTTATCCAAAATTGTTTCTATTTTTACCCTTCTATATTGGCTAAGATGACATTTTAGCGGAAACAGCATCCTTACATACAGACCATCTTTGTTCCTTGAAGGACAACTGTTGAAATTAAAAAGCATATGAGATTAAATTTTTGCAGAAAAATGAGGCAGACCAACATGACTACAAGGATCAATTAGTGTAAATTGAATCAGATCATAATGACACCAAAAGATAGATGTGATCTGAGGCAAGAGTGTATAGATGTGAGACAATGATGATGTATATCCTTATGTGAATATATAAAACATGCCTAAAGGAGATCATAGTTTATCACCTTTTTTTTTTTTGCCTCTCTACCAAAGCATACCAAACTTTAATGAATTTTGAAGCACCAAAAATTTATAGTTTCTTACTACATCATTCAACAGCCTCCACTTCTCCATGTTTTGGTAAAATGATGAGAGAAAATGGTTGTTTTTCCCTGTCTACCCAGCTCCTGTTTTATGAGTAGCTGACTTTAATTTTATCTTGGTTACATTTCCTTATTTTCTCTTCTCATTCATTCATTTATCCCTTCATTTCACAGTTACTATCTACCAGAGATTTAGAAGAGACCTTTTACCCTGTTAGTTATCCAAAATTGCATATGCATAGAATTCTTTGTGAAGAAGGCATAGGTCTGGAATCAATAATTACATTTGATGTCAGAGATGCCATAAGGTATTCATAAGGAAGTATGAAACCATGGAAAGACCCCTACCCTGCCAGGTGGGTTCCATGTCAATAATGCCTTCATATTTTCCTCAATTACGATCTGCATAGAAAAATCTGCTTCATTCGATCTTTCACACAAGAGTTACTGAGGTGTATTCAATGATATCATTTGTTGTATAAGTAGAAACACTTCTAGCTGGCTCAAAACATTAACAATAAATCTTAACTGAAATGGAAACGTAATTTTCAGCTTACCTCTTGTGTAATACCTGTAAAAAATGTATCTGAATGAATTCCCTCGTTCTAATATGCTATGTAAAAATGAAAGAGACATTCATGACTCTAATCTGGTGTCTATTCATTCTTTGGGCAAAGCTTTATTTTACAATTTCTCGAATGTGACGAGAATTTACCCTTGTCTTTCAAGCTTTTGCCTTTAGGTTAAATTATTGTTGCATGTCTTATTTTACAAGCTTCTTGAGAAATTCTTTATATCTCCAACTTTTACAAAATCCTTGCTCTAGAATTTATCTTCTTCAAAATGGGTTTGTATTGTGTTACATTTATGTTAGGAGAGATGTTTTGGCTTCCTATTAAGCTCTAAATTTATTTCAAAACTGATTGAAAATGATACTTAACTGATACCTGTGCAGTAGGCTAGTGTTTTAATGAGAATTAGGGCCAGGCATGATGGCTCATACCAGGAAGCTTAGTGTTTTGGGAGGCCAATTCAGGAGTAAACTTATTCTCAAGAGTTGGAGGCTGCAATGAACTATGATCCCACCTCTGCTCTCCAGCCTGGGTGACAGAGTAAAACCCTGTCTCAATAAACAAATAAATAAATAAATAAGAATTATACCTGTAAGAATTATTCTGAAGACTGAGTAGTACCTCCTCCAAGTACTAAGCTAAAGATTCATAGAAAATACCAGTTTTAGTTTAAATCTGATAGTATTATCATTTAATTGGAAAATACAAAGTTATTAAACTAATTCAATTTCTATTTAATTCTTGTCACTCAATACCAGTCAATTAAGAATATTTGAATCAAAGAAAATTTCAGAATAGTCAAAAGAGACAAATCCTTACATTATGTACACAAACCAACTTCATTGTTTTTTTCTTTTATTTTTTATGTATTTTATGGAGTTGTGTAAATATATACCATTATGAATTTTTGTGTCAATTGATAAAAATGTATTTTCATAAAAACATCTATATAGCTTCACAAAACATTATTTATTTTCAGAATGCTAAATATTTCAAGACAAAATAAAGCACTCTCCAACTAGTACCTACGTATAACCCAATAACAGGATACTTTAGTAAATCAGTCTTTGAGATGGTCCATGTATTTTTTTCTAAAATAATGAGTTTTAATAAATACTAAAATACATAAAAATAAATATATAAAATACATAAAAATACTTTTAGATGTTTTGATAAATAACTTCTATTTTTTCTGACTTCCTCAAATATAGTATATTTTGGAAATCCAATGCATTCATGGAGAATCAGAATAAATAAAAAGCAGTTAATATGCTAAGGACAGAAAATTATCAGAATAAGATTCACATTGTATAAAAACACCTTGATCTTTCTCATATACTATTACAAACACAGGAAATCCAGAGATCATTGCTATGAGCTATTGAAGTTTCTTAAAAACATAATATCCAGTGAAGAATAATATTTTAAGTATTAAATATTTTCCGACTCTTAAAGCTATTTTTAAAGAGTAATTTTTTTTATTTTTCCAAATTACTACAGCTTTTCAAAAATGCCGTATATCTCTTTGGCAAATCTTTGTACAAAGAGTTTGAATTTTTCTGAGAATCATGCTAATTAATGAAACTGAAGGACAAAGCAAAGAATGTATTCCTAAAATATTTTGATATGTTTCAGTGTCTCTGTACTTGGAATTGCCTTGGCTTAGAACACTTCATCAAGCATTAGTTTTATTTTTATCTTTTAGTATCTCAGAAGGGTCCCCATTCTACCTTATCTAAATTGGCCTCCCTAATTTATCTCTATCTTCTTGGGTGTGAACTTCCTCTATGAAAGTTTTCACTATTTCTAATCACTGATTCTCTTTCTTGGTTTGTTTTTTCATCGCTCTCATCATACTGTAAGCTTCATGTAGGTATCAACTTTGTCTTTTTTCTTTTAGCAGTGCCATTCTGTGCCTTGCATAGTGCCTGGCAAATAGTAAAGCTCAATAAATACATGTTAAATAAACAAATGAGTGAAAAAAACTTAACCATACCTTTCATTGCTACAATTCTTACTTGTTCACAATGGGTAAGTGACATATTGATATAAGTGCTTGAAAAAAAATCATACTTTTCCAAGTGGGGGCGATTATTTATTATTATTTCAGATACAACAATTGTGAAATTATGTCAATATTTACACAATAGCAATATGAAAGCACAGAGTAATAACTTTGGAAAGAAGTGATAATTCTTTCCATTTTGCCATCATTTACATTTTTGTCAACTTTAGAAAAGGGAAAATGGTGAGAAAAATCTGTAAAGAGTTTACACACAAAAGAATATTTCAATGAAGGAAAATATGTCAGCTTACTATACCATATTTTGTTCTTTCAAAATATTACAAAATTGACACGGGACATAATGCTGTTTGATGTTCAAAGAAAAATACAATATGTTTAGGAGACTGTATATGTGATGTGGATGCATCACTATGAGAACTATATAAGGAACTGCTAACATTGCAAAAGCACAGATTTTCAAAATGGTACGTATATGTGCTTAAAATTGCTGGTGTGCTATAATTAATTTTTATTCTATTTTAAAGGGTCATTCACTTATCTTTTATAGACAATTTTCACAGCTTATCATGAATCCCTAGAGCTACTATGATTAAGTCAATACATTTACATAAATAGTATGTAAATGTACTTAAGTATTTAAGTATAGTGTTCTTGATATAGCCTAAGGTGTTTTATATGAATATATCCAACATTTTGCTTTTTGAAGGAGAAAAATGTATTTTTATGCTTCATCACACATACTGTAAATATCCTTTATGCTTGTACTAGATTCCCACCTTGCTTCACATCATCCATTTAATTTTTCATATACGCAGCATAATAAATGCATGTTGCTAAACTCAAACTTTGTAAGAGTCTGATCCATTGTAAGTGAATTTCTTATCTTTCTCTGTGCTTCACTGATCTGGTCAGAATATGGACTTCCTTTTATATTAATGAGGATTTTGTTCTGTGTTTGAAGCCATGAAATCGGATGAGAATGTGGAAAATACCAGAGAAATACTGTTCAGTGATACTGTTACTATGAAGGCTTTAACATTTTTTCCCTTTTCTCAAAAAAATAATAAACTGCTTTGAGCTTTTTAAAATCACAGAAAGTTAAAGCTAGTTCTGTCACCTAATTCTGCAGAGGAGGGAAATGACGTACTAAGTGTTGATCCTGTGGTCACATTTCAGATAGCAGGAATAGAACTCAATTCTACTTTGCAAACTGATGTTTTTATCAGACTCATCTCTGGAAATTCAGCTTTTTAAAAAAATTAATTTAGAAAATAATAATACCTCACATAAGATTGTTTTCAGGAGGAAATGAAATGAAATAATAGATACTATACACAATGCCTGCCCCATGATAAGCATTCAGTAAACTATAGCTACTGCTATTATGATCATTTGCAATAGGCATTATTTTTATAGTTAATCGTTACTACAAGCATGAATAATCTTACAGCACTTCAGTATGAGACAATCTCTGGATGGGTGGAGCTCACCTAACATTGGAAGAATTCAGCACTGCTTTGGCAGACCTTGGCTGCTCCCAGTTTAAAAGTAATTAGTCCTACTCAACCAAAGTAATCTGAAAATTGGCTCTCAAACCATATTTACAATTTTATGTGAAAGACATGATTAAATATTCAGTAATGGTTAGGTATTTTCAGTGTTCAACCCTGAGGTCCTTGTGTAAAGAGGATTGTTGTCAAAATGGAACAGAAGTTTTGCATGCAAAACAATGGCAGGAAAAAACCCTTAATCAGATTTGCACAGAAAAGGAGGAGACTGTGCCATCATGTGAATGCCAACAAGTAGATGCACTGAATGTGAAAATCAGTTATTTTTAATGTTAGTATATATATTAGCATTAATAACTGGACATAGAGTTGTCCTTCCAGACTCTATGTTTCTTTCATAAAGGGAAAAAGAATTCAATGTTTGTCATGTTACGTTTGAACAATATATTTACTTCAAATAAAGACATTAAAACACCTTATAAATTAAATAAGTTCCATGAGATATCCAGTGATCAAGTAAATAATAGGAAAATTAGGGATAAATTATAGGTGAGGAAGAAATATCTTTATAATAATAATCACTCTTACAGTAACAATCATAATGGTAGTGATGCATGCTTGATAGGTCAAACCACATGTGTGAGGAACTGATCCATGACTTCAGAGTTATGACTATCAGCAGGACTTTTACTTGAAAAAGAAAACTGTAATATCTCTAAGCTCAGTTCCTCATCTTTAAAATAAGTTGGATTTTACGAAATGACCACTTAAGTCTCTTCCAGCACTAAACTCTCAAAACAATTCTATTATTGATTCAAAGACATCCATTCAAAGATACAGCCGTCATACATATGGACCCAGAATCCATCAGGACTAAGGATTGAGAGGAGATATTTCACCCTGTGAAGTTCTATTATAACAGGTCAAATCAACACCCAGGAGTATTGGAGAATTCGGCAGTGAGCCCAGAGATGCTGCTTCCATAATCACAACCTATTTTGTTACTGACCCTTCAGGACAACATAGACCTAGTTTTGACTTCAACAGGAAATCCCAAATTCAGAGCCTGAAGCAGAACTGCACTGTTTTGCAGAAATGGGAAATCAGTTGCAGCGTGCTGACCTATTCCCATAGTGGAGGTGATATAAGTGGCATCACAAAATCAGCTGCCTTTTTTAATGCTCATGGATCTTGACACTTACAGTTTATTACATCACAAATTATCCTCCATCCAGATATTATCTGGAAGATGGTTGAAGGTATTCAGTAGTCTACTACCCTCAGGATTCCAGTTTTTCAAAATTTTAAAGAGACATCCATTCCAAATTTCCTTTTTTTAACCTATTCCAGAAACTGAAGTGCCTCTAAGTATAAATGACAGGATAATAGAACTCTAAGTCTTCTTTGCAGTGAATATTATGCTTTCATTTTGCACAGTAGAGCTCAAAATGTCTCACTTTATGCTGATGGTGAGCACTTTTAGAGTTTTTCATCTTCCTACAGTTAAAACATATGACAAAGTGGCCATTTGCAAAAAGAAATGAAAGGGAAAAGTGAGCATGAAATTCACAGAAATTGAAACCATAATAAATACTAAGAGTAAGTATACTTCCATCTGCATGTATTTGTAGATAAAATTTCAAATATGCTACACCAAGAGATTCACATTGACATATTACTTTTTGTTTAAAACTAGATACTCTGGGAAAAAGACATAATATTCATGGTAAAGACAGACTGGAAATACAATTAATCATCATAAGTAAATATAAATCAAATATATATGTATGTATAACATTTAATAATACATAATAGCTCTGTAAAATATATAACTAAAGGAACTTAAATATTAAAAGCTAATGTTTTTATTTCAAAATAATTTCTATATCCATTTAGGTCTAGACACAGAAAGCAAATCATTATGTGTATAGCAAAATAAAAATAAAGGAAATGCCCTTTCAGAATATGAACTTTAATCCTTAAATGAGTGCAATTTTGTATTATAATAAAGGTAAAATAAAAAATTCATATAAATGTACCTCCTATTAAAAAATGGAGAGAAATCAAAATGAAATTAATTCTTTTAGAAAAAAATTGATATAAACAAAATGATAAATTTTTTTTAACCATAAGTGTACTTTCTACTGGTAAACATGTAAAGTTAGAGAGACAAAAGTGAAAACAATAACCAATATATACCAAATATTTTGGGAAGTCATTATAGAATTGTTTAAGTCAAACTAAACTTTTAACTCTTGATTAAAAATAAATAGTGGCATCTTTGACATAATCAGCCTAGTTTTTCAAATAAATTATTAAACATAATTAACAAGTGAAAGATCTTAAAAACATTATTTTACATTTTAAAATGAATCTAAATACATATAACTAAATAACATGGCTTCCATGTAAGATGAGTGATTCCATTCAAAAGATTAAGAAACCCAGATCAACTAGGGTAAAAGCTAATGAATCAGTACAGAATTCAAAACTTGATTCAAAGTGTCTTTTAAGAAATGTATCACATAACATCAAAAAGATATGCATGATAATTCTTTATATTTTTTAATTGTTTTTATGTCAGGCTAAGATGCGAAATCAACCTAAAGATAGGATACTTTGTAAGTGGTTATGTTACTAAGAGATATGAAAGCAAAAGCTTAATTATCCTGCGATGATTGTTTATGATAGCTCAGTTTTGATTTGCAACATTTAATTCGCATTCATTTAGTATAAGATATTTTGTATTGTATTTTGATATTTTTTAAGCATTACAAATAGCATTAGTAGTAGAAAGAGATTACAGTTATTTAATACCTGGCTTTATCATGATCTAGAAGTGCTTTGGGATTCCTTTTCCTGCTTTATTAACATTTATGGAATTCTTTGCACTAAAATGTCAGCCCCATAGTTTCATGAATCATTGCAAAAACATCAGGGAGTATCATTTATAATGTACAGCAATCCATTTTGATACATGAAAGTAGACCTGGTTGCAGTATGCCATTTTTGGATTCGATTTTCATGTAATTTGAGGTAAGTGCTAAATTATGATCTTGCCTCATACTTACTAGTGAGCCAGTCGTGGCATTAAAGTTGATATGGATCAAAATGAAAGAACAGAAAAGAAAAGCATTAGAAATACTTTGATTTAATAAACAGCTTATACATTAAAAATTTCTATTTTAGTATGCTAATTTTAATACCTGGACTTAATACCTGACCAAAGTGTATTTTCACTTTTATTTCCTTAGTAACTCTTTCTTCAATTATCTTTCCCTGTATGATCAAACATTCCAAGCTTTTTTTAAATGAAAATGTACATTATATAAATATTATTTGAAAGTTTTAGGAGATAAAATATAATTCAAAATTCAGGAAAACTGTGAACTCCCATACCAAGTATCTAAAAACTAAAATTATTCTAAGTTTTGCCTTAATAATTATTTTATAAATGTATAGATTTAGCATATAATTATAACTGCAATAGTTTTCTATTATAAATAAAAATTTTGGTAATACTTTTTAACCTAATGCAAACCGTCATGCATTTTTAAATTTGTTAGAAGTAGATTAAATATTATCTTTTATAATTGTAAGATTTCACATAGTAAAAATCACAAAACTATGTAAAATTAGAGTTCAGTAAGTACAAAATAATACATTTTTAGCTGAGCAATTTAAAATTTCTCTATCATAAATCTTTTATAGGCATATTAAAAAATCTAAATAACATAAGGTAGTAGTCTGTAAATAAAATGGTTAAGAGATATTAATAAATTAATTTTGTAAAACATGTTGAGCTTTCCAGAAAAGAAATGTTAAACTATTGTTTTATTGTGAATAATTAATAAGCTCACATCTGATAAGATTTCCTGCTCTTAATATAATAACTTATATTATGGGGTTATCAGTGATATAGGCCCACCGTAGACAAAAAAATGATGTAGCCAAAGAAAGAAATCTATAAGCTCATTTGAGAAAGATCACAATGGGTTTTGTGATATTAAACAACTTTTTCAAACTAACTTTTCCTTTATAAAATGTTTAAAATAACACTTGTTAACATAAAATGAATATGTAAACCATTAACAGCAAAATAATGAGTACAATTAATCCTCCATACAACTTAAGATAAACTTAAGATAAATAAACAAACATTTAATTAAAATGCAAGAGTAGAATACACTGTTTTTGACATTTCTGAATTTTAAGTATCTTCTCTGCCTAAATATAAGCTATTTGGTACTTTATTTGCATCTTTTTATACAGTCAAAACACTCTTTGTTTAAGGGTTGAAGTGGTAACCTTTAAATTAGTGTCTATTTAATTTAATAACTAAATCCATCAAACTATATGCCTACTAAAATGCTTTTATTTTCCTTTCTGGTTAATCCAAAGTGCTTAATCTTAAAATGTTAACTGTCAAAATAATGGACCTTTTTTCCCTCCATAAGAATAACTTGAATTTCTTACATATTTCCTGTCAATCATTCTATCTAAACTGGGTGTGCATAAATTTTTCCACCACTGTGACTCTCTTAAGTTTGTAAGTTTGGACAGTGTTACTTACCTCTACTGTGAAAAGGAAATAAAATCATATTCTGTACATTTCTATGCTTATAGTCAGAATGTATTTTTAGTAAGAGGAAGATCTATTATATAGCTGAATAATGAACAACTGTAAAGATAACTGTTTGAGAAAACAGAAAATTATGGAATACATCAGTGTGTTAGGGAAACAAAGTAAAATACCACAGAATTTATTATTTAATGGTAAGCATATTTCTTCCTTAGGTGATTTTTTGCTACTCAGGAGGTTACCTTTTATGTTCACATGTTAGTAAAAGCTGCACTTATCCTTTTTTTTTTTTTTTTTTAGTGAAAAGTTTAATAGGCAAGAAATAAGAAAGGAAGAAGAAAACAGCTCCCCTATACAGACACAGAAGGAGCGGGGATTCAAACAAAGAACCCCCCCCCAAACCTGCACTTTTACTAAAAAATATTATTAATTCCTTGTTATTATTTCCTGGCATCCTGTAATGTATATGACTAAGTTCATGCATTGACATAAGCAAACAAGATGTTTCATTATTGTAAAGAAGACTTTGGACTGAGAAAAAGCCCATTGACATTGTCAGCCAGTTACTTCAGTGTTAAATTCAAGGTGGCTTGATATTATTTTGTTGTTGTTGTTAACACAAAAGCCAACATTTAAGGGTCAAAGGACTAGTCTAAGTCTTACAATCCAGAATGATATGGCCTTAACAGTTGTTCGTTTCTATTTTAATTTAAAGCACTGAACAAGAAACAATTCACTAAATTTTAGAGCTGCATTATAAACAGTCCAGCCTTTGAATTTCTAATGTTTTTATGAAAGCTTCAATAAAAAGCTGTGGTTTGAAGTAAGAACATATTGTAGTTCTGTAAAACAGTTTCCCGTTGGCATAATGAGAACCTATATAATCTAACTGCTTAACCAGTAACATTCATTTTTACTATTATATAATCATCTATGTTCTAAGTAAATTTTTATTAAATACAGTTCCAATACAGATATGAGGAAACTTATTTTATGCTATTGCAATGCTAGAGCAATTTGTGAGTGCTCAAATAATTTTGTCAGGGCAATTCCTTTCCACGGGAATTTAAAAATTATTTGTCTCATAGATGAATGAGAAAACTTTAGTAATAATCCATGAGACAATAACACACACACACACACACACACACACACACACACACACACAAAATCTGAAGATCTTATTCAATATTGTATGCCTTTTATAAAATTAAGCTGAAGTATAATCTTTGGGGGGATTAAAATACTTTGCAAAGGTAGAATTTACCAAAGTCATAATTTTTAATTTAAAATATCTGGTTTAATTAATAGTAATCATTTGCAACTTTAAATCTACAAGAGAGCCTAAATTGGGTCAGCGTTGGGTCAGTGTTGCATAGAACCTGACTTTGTGATTTTTAAAAAATCAATAGGAAGCAATGGTTCTCAAATTCTAGCAGGCATCAGAATTGGGCTTGTTAAAACTCAGGTTAGGGTTTAGAGTTTTTTACTCAGTGGGCCTGTTAGGTGGTCTGAGAACAGGCATTTTTAACAAGTTCCCAGGTGTCATTCAGGCTACTACTAGAAGGCCCCATTTTGAGAACCACTTTCTGAAGTATAGCATAGTGTGTTCAGCAGTTTCTTTTATAATGCCTATCATCATGTTCTCAAAGGACATTTATTGACTCTCGAATCTAATATTAATGAATTTGGGAATTACATGTAAGCACTATCATTTTATAATATCTAAATCATATTCTCTGATAACTATGGATACAGGAATAATTTGTCCTGGGATAATATAATTATGTGTCATTATAAATGGTGTTATATAACTTATAATTGGTTATACAGTAACTATTGCTTTGATGTGAAAAAGTATGTATGTTATCCTTTTCCAGACTGGTGCTTCCTTAGTCTACTCAGTTCTGAAAGACATTCTATACTTTAAGGGAAAAAAGATAATGCAAATCCATTTCTAGAAAAGACTTCTTATTATGTCTGTGACATGTAAGTATTTTCTTTTGAAGGGACAATAGTAAGGGGTTGTAGAAACAAGCACTTTCATACAGTTTAATATTTAATATTAACCACATCCTACTCAGCTCCTTGAAAGGAGGATTCTGCTTTACACTCCTTTGGCTTCCCCACAAAGTTTCTAACAGCCTGAATTGTAAGAGGTCTTGTACATCATGGAGGCTTCAAGGGCAAGGTCTGTTCATTATTCCTTGGTAGCCCCAGTAGTTAGAAGAATACCAGGTACACAGTAGGTACTTAAAAAGTGTTGACAGACCCGAACACAAACTTCATAAGTAGTACATGCATAATGGATATTTAATGATTTATTCTGAAATACATCCTAGTTCTTTTGAATATACAAGTTGTTTTTTCTCAGCAAGTTTATCCCTTGCTATAAAATGAAAGATGGGCTGCTGTAGGTGTACATATATTAAGGCAGATAACTTTATAAGTGTCCAAATGGCCTTAGGCTAATAAGTTTGCCTATGTCTGTGATACAGGAATTTCAATAAAAATGTTTTAACATTTTTAAAAGTTTTATGTACTTTTTAATAATTTAAATATGACTTTGTACATATATATATTTAAAACATACACATCATGATTGTTACTTGTAATATAAGCTAAAGGCATAATGAGAATAGATTGGTGGGAGACAGATTTTACTCTGTTTGTCGCTGTAAGAAGGAGCTTTATAACCCAGTACTAGGACTTCTGAGGCTTAAATAGACTTGTGTCTTGCCCCTGAAAATGTTTCTACTAATTTCTACTCCTAAAGTACATTAATTCAGATATTGTCTTTGTTTTTTCATCACCTCTGAGAATTGTAGCACAAAATATGCAGGGGAATTAACTGCATCCATCAGTGACAACTGCACCATTACAAAGAAAGGATGGGCATAAAACTCAATGATCAAAAAGTTATGAAGCAGTTCCCTCCTTCTCTCACTGAGAGTAACCCATACACCCAGGAAAAAACAATTGCAGAATATAGGATGTGTGTGATGGGCTGAAATTGCAATAGCATCGTGAGCCCAAATATCTCAATAAAACTAAACTAATTTTTTCTGACATAATATGAAAGACCAGTAATGACAAAACACTTGAGTAATAGAAGGCACTTAAAAACCCAAGAAAGAAAGAAAGGGAGAAAAAGAGGGAAGGGAGAGAGGAAGGGAGGGAGGGAGGGACAAAGAAAGGGAAATAGAGAAAAAAGAATGAAAAAAGAAAAAGTCCTACTGCTTTGCCTCTGCTTTCAATACTGACACCCATGAACGTATCTGGCCCTGGGATATGATACAGAGGCCTGGAGGCTGTGACCTCCTTTCTGAATCTATCAGGAGACATAGCCCACACCAGCACACCAGCACACCAGCACTCCAGGAGTGTTGCTTCTGCCAAATATCCTTCACCAACTTCAAAGAAAGAACAGGGAAAGAGCTGTAATGATGCTTAACACGAAAGACTGCCTTTCTGCTTCCTTCCCTTTCCCCATAAACTGAATGAACTGTCGTTATAAGACAGCATACTGCTGAGTTAATGTAACTTAAAAATTTACAGCAGGTTGTATGCCTGGAGGCACATTATGGGGCCACCTGTAGGCATCTAATTCCAGTGAAAATAATAAATAATTGTGGAGCATTCCTCAGAGTCTAGAGAGAGTGGATAAGAATCGTGTTGCTTGTTCACTCCAACATGGATTCTGTTGTGGAGGAGGATTAGAGAACTGAACTCTCTCCAACAAATGAGTAATCCTTCTCCCCACAAAAGAGTCCGCTAAATGCTACACCAGACACCTGGGTGCCAGATCTACACAGCCATTTTCGTGCACTTTTGATAATCCACCTGCAGAAATCACCACGTGGCAACTGCTTAATATAGCACATTGATCCATTTGAGGACTTTTTTTAAACAGTAAAGAAAGCTATTTTGTTTATCTTTCTGTATCCTGTTTATCTTTTTGAAACTCCTCCTCACATTTTGGCAAAGATAGAGAGTGACAGTAAGAATATCTGTGATATGACTCCAACCACTTATTTTGGAGAAATTAACGTGTGTATTTTAGCAATGCTCAGCAACCCTGACCTTTTTTTTTTTTTTGACTAGAAAGAAAAATTAATTTGTTACAGAGCTGCTTTAAAAAAAGATCGCAAAAGGGTTTGTTATCGTGCTTTTGCAAGAAAATAGGTGGATTAGTATTTATCCTGTGACTACTCAGAGCATATATGTTGTCTGTTTTAGATCATACTCTAAGATAGTAAAATTTTACATATGTGTCTATATATATAATATGAACTTTTATTAAGTAGGTTTAAAAAGACAGTCTAATTTTTGTTCAGTTGGATTATAAATTACCTATAAACTTTACTAATGTCCTCATCTTATAGTCACTGCAAATACAGTTTTAAAATCTGTGACAGCCTTTCTCCATAACAATCACATGGCTTGGAATTAAGAAAACTAGATAGAAATGATCATTTAAGTAAGCAGTGAAGATTGGATGCTTGGCGGAATTAAGGTTGACATTTCCTTTCTATTTGTACTACATAAAGGGTTAATAAGGTTTGCATAACCTTATTCTTTGAAGGCTTTTCAGCAGAGGCAGAGTATTTAAGGATTGCTGCCAAAACAGATTTTAACCCTTTTAATCGTATTGTTAATAACCACATTGTGCATGGTACAGAGCACACTGCACATAAGGCAATATCACTCTGAACACAGTTTGACCTGATACCCAATCAAGGAAAGGTTCCTAGAGACGCTTGCCATTTTGGTTGCTATGGTGAGTTTCATATTTTGTGGAAACCACTGCTAGATGTCTTAAAATAGACCTTTGCCAAGAAAAACATTGGTCCAGTGGCATATGCTGACAGAGCCTACCAAGGTTGCTCAAATTCCCTTCCTTTGTTTTTCCCTCTCCCCACTGGGGCAACTGCTCCAAGCATCAGCCCACTAGTCTGGCAGGCAGAGAATCCAGAAACTTGCTGCTAATTACAATGTTGACAATTCCCAACCTGTTTACTGGCGCCAGCAATCAAACCACATCCTCTCGAGTGAAACAAAAAGCACTTTCTGGCTTTAGCTTCCTGAGGTTCCAAGCTGGCTATATTAATTACTGTTAACTTAAAACTGTATGTTGTACAGAAGAAGCTTAGTTAGCTGGTATGAGGATTAAAATCTATCCTTTACACATTTTAAAGTATTTTGTTCTTGACCAAATAATGTGAATCCATAAGACATTTTTCTTTGGACAAAATATTGATTATTTTATGTGTGGCTTCTCAGAGCCAATTTTTCCACTGGATTATTTTCATTTGAGCACCAAAATAGATTTTAAAAAGCCAATCTATCTGTCTATCTGTTTATCTACCTACCTATCTTGGGATTTTATCTATAATCTTTTAAAAAAAAAAACTTGAGAAAAAGAATGAACATACAGTAGTTATTTACAGTTATTGCTTATAATTAATAAAATAGGTAAACCTTTTGATGGATATTAAATGGTCAAAAGGATGTCAACTTTCTGTCTTGATGAATTTAAAACAAAGATAGTTACACCACTTTTTCTAGTGAACCCTCACTGCTGTGACAGAGTGCTGATTGGTAGTCATATGGCACATAGCAGTGTATTTATCAGCGACAGGCTGCATATACAGTGGTGGCCCCATAAACTTGTAATACGTATTCCTACTATACCTTTTCTATATTTAGATGTATTCAGATACATAAATACTTACCTTTGTGTTACAGTGGGCTGCATTATTCAGTATAGTAACATGCTGTACAGGTTTCTAGCCTAGGAGAAGTAGATTGCCATACAGCCTAGGTGTGTAGCAGCCTATACCATGTAGGTTTCTGTAAGTACATTTTATGTTGTTTCTATAATGACAAAATTGCCTAAGGATGTGTTTCTCAGAATGTATCCTTGTTGTTAAGCAACGTACATATAAGGAGCATGCTTCATGATTGATAAGTTGGGTGAACTCACAGTGAAAAATCTCCTCACACCCTGAAATGGTTAGCATTATGAGTAACCCAGATGTGTCAGAGGTAGATCACCAGGCGATTTTCATAAAGATCACAACAGAAGTGGACAAGGGTTTTGTAAAACTGAGAATTTTACCTTGATTCTGTTAATCCAAGAGCTGATCTGTCCTTCTTTATTCAACAAGATAGCTTTTAACATTTAAAAAGTGAAGTAAAAAAGTAAATATACTTTTAAATTGTATATTAAAATGTGATTTTATTTCCATTATTTGGTATGAGAACATCATGGGGTCACTGTTACTTAGCAGTGTTACTGACAGTTACTTTAAATTTTTCATTGAATATACTGCATGACAAATATGTTTGTATCCAACCTTTTAGTCAACATTTGCATTTGGAAGCTTATTAAATTGAGTTGATGTAATTGTGAACATTTCCCTTGTTTTACTAAAATATTTTCAACTAGGGTAAAAGATCAAGTTATTCCTTTAATTATGATTCATTTCTGTTGGTATCTTAATATAGCCTATAAAAATTTCCAAGATTTAAAAAAAATCCTTAGTACAAGCATACTAGAGACCTTTGGAATCTGTTGATATATTCATGTCTATATATATGATACTAGAGTTTTTGAAAAGTTTAATTGGGGAAAAATATCACTGAATAGAATGAAAAATATAAGAAATATTGTTAGACAATAGGAAGAATAATGTTGTGAGAGAAACTTCAACACTTAGTGAACTTCTAGTGTGATACATTAGAAAGAAAACACCCAACGAGGGCATATAAAATGGGTTCCAAATATTATCTGGGTGTCCATGGAGAAGTTACTTGGATTCTCTGTGTTGCCAGGACTTCATATGTGAAACATGGAAGTTGTATTACATACCAAAGAACTAGATCTGAAATAGAAATTTATAATGACAACTAAATATCATATGAATTTACTATGAACTTAGCAAAGACTTTTGAAAGTTTGTATTCCATGTGGATATAGGGATGGAAAATAATCATATTAAAAGCAAACAAATTATCAAGAGAGAATGTTATGTATTTGGAAATAAAGGCCAAGTTAGACAAGGACAAACATGTCAATCTTCTCTATCTTTATCATGTTTAACTAACAAATAGCCTTCCCCTCTAAAATCTAAACCAATTACAGTGAACGGGAAAAACTAAACTCTTAGTATCAATACTTTATATCAGGAAATACTGTCTTAATAAATCCTCCTAGGTTACTTTACTTCTGGCATAAATTCAAGTATCACACATATCTTTTCTAATAGACAAGTTGATAAAAAGTCTGTCTCTTTTAAGTCATGTTCTCCTAGGCTCAAGTTTTAAAAGTCTGTCTTTTCAGACTGATGTTCTTTCTTTTGATTTGAGAAACATCCAGGTTTCTTGCCTTTCTCAATTTTCTAGAGATAAGCTAAGCTTATTTTACTCAGAGATTATTTCTATTTTAATTGATTCACAGTTCTATATCAGAGCACGACTTTGAAAGCAAGAACTTTTGGATACAGTTGTCACTCATACTATGAAAGAATCTTTCTACATAGATAAACTATATAAAATCAATATTGAGCACCACCCATCACAACAGGGTAAAGGGTACCATATAAAGAGCAAGATCTCTTCTGAAGTTTCCTGAAATTGATAGTTTTTCAAGGTGTACTGGTACCAGCCACCAGGAATTTCATTACTGCTACTTTACTACATCACCAAAATTTGCACATTCTTCACTCCAGTCCACATCGTTAGTATTGTTACCTCATATCATTGTCCCTTGTCTCTTGTCAAATTCAGTTGTTATCTACACAAATCGCCAGATGTAAATGTGAAATTGTCTCAAAAGTTTAACATCACTCACTGTTTTTAATAAACATAGCATCCACAACTAACAGAAACCTGTTTGTGGTAAAGAATCTCCTTAATTTCACTCTGTTTTAATATATAATACTAAAGCAATCTCAAAGCTGTTTTATGGACAACTACATCCAGCAATAGAAAGGAACATGAGATATTATAATAAAAGTATGAATAAATGATTTCCAAATCTCACACTCCTACCCCCAGGTATATATTTTAAGGCAATTACTTTTGAAAACTTTTTGGAATTTTTATTGAACTTATTCTCAAAGTTTTTTGTTTTAATTTTTTCTCTTTAAATCTCTCTTCTTTTTATTCTTGCTTCCATTCAGCACACAAATCAGAATCAAAGTTTCAAATAGGCATAGTGTTTTATGCCCATAATTAAACTGATAGTATGCAAACTATCTGAATAAAGCAATAGCTGATAAACCATATTATTTTAATTTAAGAAAATGGATGCATTATTTTGTGATTAAAAAGTCAACTTATATTTACTATACATGGAACATCCCAGACAGTCACACCTTTAAAATAAAATTGTAACTTAGTCTGCTTTCCTAGTAAATAATTTAAAAAAATAAAAAAATTACACAGATCTTTAGCTTTAAAAGCATACCTATCACAGTAACTATTATATTGCATAAAGTGCATTCCTACTGATTACTTTTTAAAACTTTATAAATTCTTACAAATATTTATACATTAAATGTTAAATAAAATACCTTAGGTAACATTCACATGGAGTAAAATTATTCTATTTCAATAGTAGATTAAACAGCTACTTGGAGTTTCAAAAAGAATACCAGCTTGAAAGCAACGTTCTCATGGATTTTTCCATTATTTAAAAGTTATATCAAATAAAGAGAATGTATTTTCCTTCCTGGCAAAGGATAACTGCACTACTAGTAAACAAATTTGAGAATTAAAATTTATGTTAACATTAAGTTAAGCTTAAATATATGCAGTGCAACAATGATTTTATATAAGACTTTTAAAAATTATGAAAAAATGAAAAATTTATATTAACATATGTCCTAAAAAGATATCATTGCCGTCACAAAATTAATAAATATTTTGAGTACCTACTATGTGCCAAACACTGAACTGGATACTTTAAAAGACTAAACCATTTTAGAAGAATTAAATATCCTAGACAATTAATGCTCCTTTTAACAGAATGGAAAAGAAAAAAACACAGTAATTTTCCTGCTCTTCCAAATATTATAATTGAATTTAATAGCATAAACATTTATACAAGGAGTAAACATTTTTAGAGGCCAAGTGTTCATATTCATTCTTTATCCACTACAATCATGTACATCAACTTTGAATAGCGTTATGATCTGGCCTCATTAGACTAAAATGCTTATGAAGATAGATATATGGTTTGAGGAGCTTCAAATTTATTATACAGATACACACATACATGTCCTCCCATGATAACACATTAGAATGAATTCATAAATCATTCTTTTGGGGCTTTTTTCTCTACGAAGCTTCAAATAAAAAGTCAAGTGTGAAAAAGCAACAAATATTTCCATGTGTTTCATGCTTTAAGAATTTAAGTTAAAATCTTAAAGACAATTTTCTTGTTTGATACCAAGACAAAATATTTGCGAATACTACGTAAAAGCTTCTCTCTTACTGTGATGTCAATTGGCACACCATCTTTACATGAAATGAGTAGAATTCATACCAAAAAAAACAAAAAAGGCTTTTCTTGAAATGGAATCCTCAAGAGGTAGAAAGGCCTTACGTGAATCTAAATCTAGCCCTTTTTGTGGATGAGACAATCTATGTGACAGGTCCATTGTCATAGTTCACAACACTATACTCAAAACTAGATTTTCCAGTCTTATCCCAAAGTTCTTTCTACCACAGGATATACTCTCTGTCCCTAAGTATCATCTAATTGAGGGACAAAATGGAATTTAAGATTTTTCTGTATTGCAGCCTCAATTCTCTAATTTTCTTTGTCTTAGTAAACATCAAAGCTTATGTAAACAACAGTTATGAAAAAAGTAGATGAAACTGAATACATAATAATTCGATTTAATTCCTGTATAGTTATCTGTAAAACAATCCAGGATATACGTTTTATCATGATATATTTCTTTTACAAAGGAAAATATTTTTTCCTCATATCTGCTTCTGACAGAATAGTAGGCATGACATTCATTCATTCTCTTGTAGTCCAAAAACTAATGGACCATTTGGCAGATATATAAAATATATTTTAAATAGGTAATTTTTAGTTTATCTTGAGACTTTTTTGAACCAGTTCTTGAAATTGACTACACTATCTTAGAGAGACAAATGTAGACTTCAAACAATTAATACTCCTTCCTGTATTGAATACAAATTTTAAAAACAAAATTGCAAAAAAAACGCCAATTTTCCAATTAAATGTATCATTTTTATAAAAATAATATTTTCAGCAAAAGTGTTTCCAAAAAGCACACATTTCATTCAAGTTTACAAATAGACACTGCTTTCAAATTATGCAATTATGTCACTATTGTAACATAATTTGTCAACTTTTAAAAAAGCATATTATAATATAAATTGGATTTGAACTGAAAACATAGTATTAATAGATTACATCAATATGTCTTTTTTAGTTTGGAATTTAATTGAATGATATTCAATATTGGCTTTAAATTAATAAAATAAATGCAATAACCCTTATTTAAAATCCTGTGAACTGCATGTTTCAGAACTCAGAGGTTTTTAACTTTTAGTTCTAGCTTGCTCTGGTATATATGTATATATTTTAAAATACTATGAGTCTCAAAGGGCTTTTCCACAAACAAAGCAAATGAAATGTTGTCTTTACCCCTGCATATATATTACAATGTTTTAACTGGGTTGAAGATCAGACTTCCTTGCTTAGCTCATATTATTATTAGCCAAGATGTAACAGAACTCAGAACTCACAAAATATAGTTAGTAACAAATTTTTAAGCTGGTCAACAATACAAACATGCAGATACACTGGTTTTATTGTTAGGCTGCACTCAAGAAACTCAACTAATTGCTGGGTAATAAACACATTTCAAGAAATTTAAAATTTTGTAATATATCTTTTTTAGCTTATGTTTTTTGGATGAACTGCAGTGTTTCCGCAACTAAAATGTTTATCTTATAAACTTATATAAAATGTTTTCCAGACTTAAATGCAAGACTTATAAGTCATGATTTTTAAAATCTGAAAACATTTAAAAAACAAATTGTAGTACAAAACTATTTGCTTAAAATCTATTTAGCACTTGTGTTTATAGTTGTATAGCCACCAATAACTAAATTCAATAGCTAAATGAAATAATTTAAGTCTTTAAATATTCTGATGTCATTATTATATTTTTCCTTCTTACTGAAAATATATCCAAAAGAAATTTACTTTTAAATAGTAAATCTCCTGTGCCAAATACACTACTTTCCAACATGGTAAGAACATCATTCTGTCATTTCTGTGATACAATGGTAGCTGCACCTGTACAGAATTGACAAGATGGTGAACAATTGTGATGGCTTTATGCTGTCTTTCCTTCTGTGTCCTTAGTACTTCTCTTCTGTCCTATAAAACACAAAAATGTTTCCCAATATATCCATCATCTCTACCTTCATTGTCTATTTTTATATTTGAAAATTTATCATTACTAATATGGAATACAATAAGACAAAAATTGGTAATAGGGTTTGTGGAATATTCCTTCCATCAAAATGCTACTTCATCATTGCTTGCCTTTGCTTGGACTTTCACTGGGATCCCTGTTCTGGCTCTAGATTGGCACTGCGGTGACACCAAGAACCACATCATGCTAGGGCTCACAATGGCCCCAGGGAAAGTTCATGGTGTTGTCATGATGCTCTATGGATTTTTAACCATGAATATCACCACTGCCTGCAATTCTATTCAAGCAACAACATCAGAACAGGATTCACAAATACAAAGAATGAAATAAGCAAATTTTCTGAAAAATGCAGTTTCTATAAAACTACTTACTTGAGACTCAGTAGCAAATGATCAATCAAGGTGGTATTTCTTATACTCATTAATGAATATTACAGTAGAAAATTGACCGTTTATAGACGTTATATAAATTTCAGTGGGCAACCTAAAATCTTCCATCTATACATCATAAATTATGTCCATAAATTCTGAATATTTAGGCAGGCTTTATTAAAGCAAAACTAGTGGACAAAAGTAATTTTCACAATTTGTCTCCCTCCTCCTTTACTATGCCCTCAGTATTGTCAAATGAACAATCTAAGCTGAATACATGCTCTCTTTTCCAGGAAGACTTTCTATCACCTTTGTAAAGCAAAACAAATATTAGAAAAGGCTGCTCACCCTTCTAGTATTTGGACATCAATGGAAAAGCCATCCAAAAATTATGATTATTTAATACTACTTGGATCTAGCATGAAAAGCACAAACAAGAATTTTATGCTTCTTTAATCTTGGCTATGAACAGTGACAAAGCAAAAGCAATAATTGACTAGTGGTGATGTAGTTTAACATTTTTTTTTTTTTCTGGGAAGATAAAAGCTGCCTTGTAACAAGAAAAATTAACTCTAGTAATTTCACTTTAATAAAGTTTTAATTTTTCCTACTTTCTTATCTTAAAAGGTCTGATGATGGAACATTTTCCCCCCGAAACTTAAATAAGAACCAGTTCAGTCAGACTGACACCTAATGGAAACTTTCATAGGAAAATAATTCTGCAAAGGAAAGAAAGCAATGAGGTAAGTATTTAAACAAAAACAATCAAAATACTTTGTTAACTATGAGTAGAGGTTTCCTTTAGATTTCATTACTAGCATTTACTTGCAATTATTCTATTCTAAACATTATTCTTCTTCCATGAAGCAACTGCAATACATTTGCACAAAACTGAATAGAATAGCTTATATTTCAAAAGTTCTTCCTCATCTCCTCAACAAATGCCAGATTACTACATCTTCTGCTTCTCACAAACTGTCACCAGGCCTTCAGCTCTCTTTCCTCCTTTCAAATCCTAAACCCTTACTATTTAGCCAACCAGCATGAGGCCAACTTTCCAGAGACCACCTAAGAACTAGAGTATGTAGCTTCTCTCTACTTTTCTAATTTCCCAATGAAACAATGCCACCAGTAGACATATTGCATTTTGTCAAACACGTAACAAGCACAATATTTAAAAGCCCCAAATCACCAACTGGTGGATCCCTAGAGAAAGAAGGTAATTCATGGAACAATGAAGGAAAGAACAGGAGTTACATATTCTCTTGCTGATGATAGAATGTCGAATGCGAAGACAGCATCTGTGTTTTCTTTCCTACTTCAACTAACTCTTAAAATGGACTCGCACCCGGGAGCTTCCGAGAAGGGCTCCACCCGTTTTCCCTGCAGACAACAACGTTCACTGAGCGCAAAAGCTCTGATTAGAGATACCCTGGGAGTAATTGTGGGATCAGACACAATGGAGTGGGATTAGGGGAAGGGAGAGGGTGTATGTGGAGTACCCTTCACTGGGAATCCTAAATGTTGGAAGAAAGGCGAAACCCTAGATGGGGAAGCATGAGAGTGTGCCTGCCTCCTTGAAGTCAACTCGGTGTCAGTCTCTCCAGGGTTCAGACTGCTCTTGTGGGCAAGAGCCCAGTGGGGCACATTCACTTCGTGTCTGGGAAAGGCCTGTCCTCCAGGGGCAGAAGGTAAGCTCAGTTTAGAGCGGTCCCAGAGCGACGAGAGGGAGAGGTTCTCAGGCCTCTAAGTTTATTTGATTTTTCTCCTGCAGTTTCCACTTATCAGGAATTTAGTCTTCTTGCGCAGCCCATGAATAACCAACGATCATTGCGCAGGGAGGAAAACTGCTTAGTGTTTGGCCGCGCTAGTGCAATCTTCTGTGCGCCCGGTACGTTCTAGTCCCCAGCACTCAGTCTTCCCACCTTTGAAGCGCCTCGATGGGACGGTCCCAGATGGCTCACAAGAGGGAAAGGCCAGGTGAAAAGGTGGCAAAGCTGTGTGGTCCGACGCAGGGAGAGCTGAGACCTGGAGCCCTGGCCCACGCCTTCCACTCTGGGTCATCCTTCCAGCCCCATCTTGGACACGCCAACTCCTGCCAAGTCCGATTGTCCCCGGGAGTCCCCAGGATTGTCCCCAGGAGTGCATGTTTGAGGGGGTTGATGGCCATGGCTTCCTCTTCTCTAGGAGGTGAAAAATCCGTGCTGTTTCATCGTCCATTAATATTTGGAACAAACAAACAAACACAGAAAAACTGGAAGTAGAAGGAGGGAGAGGCTCTCTCTTGCTCCCATCCCTTTGCAGCTGACCTGAGAGGGGGACGTGCCTTGAGTTTGTTGATGTTTGAGACTCGTCCTAAAGGCAGAGGCAGGGGAGACAGCGCTGAAGAGGTGTCCCAAAGAGACTGGACGTCTGAACAGTCACTGCCTGCCCCAACCTCTTTCAAGAAGGTTCCAGGTTTGTGCCACACTGCAGCCAATCCGAATCCCATCCTGTTTCTCCACCCCTTCTCGGAGAATCGGAAAAGAAAATATGCGTTCCTGAGAAACCCGCCAGACTTCCTATCTGGAAGTTCCGCGGGGACCCAGCCCCCGGGCCCCCGCCCCTTCCTCAGCTTGGCCGCCAAGTGCGACTGCGAAGCGGCGCGGCCGGCCGGGGGTGGGGCTCTGGCACCGCCCCGGGCCAGGGATTCGCGAAGTCACGCGCTTCCGCAGGCTTGCGGGGGCACCTTCGCCCACGGACACGCCCTTTCTGCCGAGGCCGCTCCCGGCGACCCTCTGCCCAGCTTCGGCGCCTCACTCGCGACGCTCCCAAACTGCTCAAGGCCTTTCAGTCATTCCCAACTTCAGAAAATCGCCCCGTCCGCGTCTCTCCCCCCAGCCGCACCCCACCGTGGAGGGAAAAGGAGCGGGCGTGGAAGGCGGAATCGCCCCGCAGGACCCCCTTTCTCTCCCAGCCCATCTCCTGCCCCTCGCCCCCCGCCCCCTGCGCGAACCCATTTTACAGTCCTGGTCACCGGAGGCGCGGCGCACAGCCTTTCTGGTGGAACCAGTGCGAAAACACCCGAGGAAAGGAAAAGAACAAGAAAGTGCTACCTTGGCAACCACGGGCGTTTAGTGGCCAGCTGGTGGGCTGGGGAAGGCGGCCGCTGCCCCCCTGCCGCTGGTACTCTCCTCGACTACGCGTATTCTTAAGCAATAACAACGTAATCCGTATTATCCACCCAAGAATACCCGTCACCGAAGAGAGTCAGAGGACCAGGCTGCCGCTGCCGCTGCTACCGCTGCCGCTGCTACTGCCGCCGCCGCCGCCACCAGAACTCTTGCTGCTCGCTGAGCCCGCCCCTGGCTGGGGATGGGCTGAGCTTGACCGGGACCATAAATCCATAACTCGATTTCCCTAAAGAAGGATCCAAAGCTGTGCTCGGCTGCTTCCTGCCAAATCCAAATGGCCGCTCTATTTCCAATTCTGAAAGACAAATCACAAAACCGAATACTTAACACAGAAGAGTGCTGTCTTTCCAGTGAGGAGGGAAGATGTGGCAAGGCTCTTTGGGCACAAGTGGGAGTGACAAGCAGCCTTCAGTTTACCTGGTGTTCTCCCAGTGCCTTCCTCTGCACTTCTCTGCTTGGTACCCAGTCTGGTCTCGGCCAGTCCATTCTAGGTTGTTTGATTGAGTGCCATGGCAGCCAGAGAACCCTGTAAAAGACATGCATAGTTAACCACACAAACATTACAAATATATTTGCCTAGACGGCTTTAAGAAGAAGTGAGGCTTAAATAAAGACAGGGTCATGCATGGGTAAAATTTTCAGTAGTATGTTTTGGAAATGCATTTTCTCAAGCCCAAGATCACAGCAAATAAACACTCATTCAGTTTACTACGTGAAATCAAATACTTATAGATCTACAAAAATAGGCATCTTTCCTTTGAAGGCCTTAGAGCTATACAACATAATGATTTTTAAAGAAAATAAAAGCTTCAAGGCACAAAATAATTAAACCCATTTTCCATAGTATCAAAACTCACTGAGTTGACAAGCTGGTAGAGTTTCTATGATTTAAGCATCATTTTATATCACCACAATGTTTAATTTCATGGCACACCTTTAAAAAATATACTATAAATGCACTGCTGTACAGCTGTTGTGAACACCTCTACAGAAAAATCTTTGAAGCTCTGTGTTCATGAAAATTATTTTAAGAAGAAAAAGCCAATAAAAACTCATTTGCAAAGTGACTGTAATTTTGGCATTCAGAGAGACTATCTTTGTGATTCTTTGATGATCAATATGGCTCTTACTGGAAAAGCTTTGTCTTAAGATCCTGCAGTGGATATTCTGATAATAGGGGTTTATTGTTCACTAAATAAAATGGACAAGTGCAACGTCACTACCAAAGACATGGTGTAGCTTCATTAGAAAGTTCTCAATTTGCTTTCCCCTTTACTCTCAAATACATGAAAGTACATCCATGTGAGGGGAATGGGGGGGGGAATATGGAAACATGGCAATAGACATTATGATTTCTTAAATTATGTAAGTGCAAATAGCTCTTCATCAAGGAGTAATTATATAACAGAATCTCTCCCACTACCACAACTCATCTCTAACTGACCTGGTTGCAATTTAAGACACTTAGGTTGTGCTTGCTCTTATCTTTTTGTAAGTATAATACACACCAACTCATCATTTTCTTGACATGTTACTTACAGATAGAAAAATCAACATGAATTCTAGGTTTTATGAACAGATGTTTAATATATAATGTTTGAACCTGAAATAACTAGAAAGAAAACCAGTATAGCCCAACTACCACACTCTTTTACATTATTTTCAGATAACTCGTAAGTACACCACTTACAAAAAGACAGATGCCAATAAAACAAATAAATAAACACTATTTTCTGCTGTTACCTAACATAGCTATAAGTGGAGCTTTCCTCTGGTGCTAGATCCCCCCCCCCCAAAAAAAAAATCCAAGAAAGCTGACAGGTTCTCTTCAGCTTGAACTCCTAGAAACAAAAGCCCTTAGGGAAAGTAATGCAATAGTCTATGGGCAAAGTGTACATTTGCTTCTGCACTCTCCTATTTAAATATCAACTAATATTAAAAGGAAAACAAGAAACACATTATACAGATAGGCTTGGATTTACTAATTGGAACGTTTTAAATTCAAAAGGATGATCAAGGCACAAACACACACATACACACACACAGACACACACACACAGACACACACACACACACACACACACACACACACACACACCCCCCAATACACAGGGCATCAGAATCACAGCATAAATACCCACATAGCTTTTCAATGCTTTCCAAGTAGTCTTCTTTAGTTTTGCTTCCTCGCAATTAAAATAAAATACACACACACACACTGACCGAAAGACTCACACGCTTTAAGAAACTAGAACAACGCAGTTGATATGCTATCTTTCTACCCAAGCAGCAGTGCCAGCCCTTTCCCTACCTACCCAATGTTCCACCAGCTTCAGCACCTGGATGAGTGGACAGCTCAACCCGGGCAGACTGCCGGCAGCACTCGCAGCAGAACTGACGCTCTGAGCTCTAACCAAAGCTCTCTCGTGCTTCAGCGGGGCAGCCTGACTTACGAGAACACCATTTCCTACGAGACCACTGCCGCTGGGTGCATATTCAATTCAAGCCTCCTTAAGCTGTCGGATTTCCCCCACCCATCCACCCTCCCCCGCTTCTCCACCCTCTACACAAAAACAGAAAAGGGAAAAAGCCCAATACCATCAGGGCGTTTGTTGATCAACTTACACTTCGCTTTTGAATATTTAGATATTGCTAGCGGAACAATATCAGCGGAGGCTTAGGTCCGCATTAAGTACCTTTGTTCATCGACTCCTGCAAGCCATGTTTATTAGGATCTACATTTCTCTCGCGCCCCAATAACTAGAGGTGTGTTTTGCGGGAAGGGGGCTTTCAGCACCTTTTGATCTCTCAAGGCCACCGCGACTGACTGCAGGTTCCCACTACTTTCCTATGCTATCCCCCACACTCCAACACCCATCCCAGTTAATCGCTTCTCAATTTGCAACCAAATATACAAAAAGAAACGCGACAAAGCAATCGGTTTGAGGAAATAAGCCAATTAAGCTAAAGCTGAAATGTCTCTCTCTCTCTCTCCTCTCTCTCTCTCTCTCTCTCTCCTCTCTCTCTCTCTCCCCCCTCTCTCCTTCTCTCCCTCTCCCTCTCTCTCTTCCCCCTTGACTCCCTCCCTCTCCCTCTCTCCTTCCCTCTCAAGTAGAAAGGGGGAAACACCAAGGAGAGAGAAAAAATCGGCAGGAGGGTGGTAGTCGACTCTTACAATCAATGGAAAAAGAGTATACACATCTTTACTGAATAATACTCTCGTTCTCAGACAAAAAGAAACACATTTTTCGATGTAAACATAGTCTCCCTCTCCCACACATCCTACATTCTTTACATTTGCTGAGATTTGTCTTGCTGTATGGCAAAGTAACTGTCACAAATCCATCTCGATTGAAGTGCTTACCCTCTAAATCCAGGTTTCAAGCGGAACTCCAACTGTGTGTAGAAGCCAGGGAGTCATCTGATGTGCGGTGAGGTAGGCTCTGGGCAGTGGGAGCTGCTGCTTCTCTCCGAGTGCTGGGTTACAGTGTTAACAAGCCCTGGGAAGAGACCTCGGCGCCTCGCGCTGGCTGTGCCCCAGTGCCTTCGCGTGGCGGCTTGCTCACGCTTCCGAGGAGTCCCAGGCGATAGCCTTCAGCTGATGCGAGCTTCCAGAAAGGAGTGGGGAAGGGAAAAAAATCATCTAATGCAATCAAATCGATCTGATCTACACCATCTGTCGCCTGCCACTATACACAAACGTTAAAATAGGAAAACGGAAAATACTGACAGCCGAGAGGGTTGGTCTGCAAAGAGTTCATTTTTAGCAGAGCATAATTGGATATGGTCGGCGTACAGTTACAAAAGCTGCTGTTAACCATCCAGTAGTGGATCCCAAACATGCTAATGGTGGATTAATTGAGGAAGATCTGACGTGCAAGCTTCATAGTCTCTTATTCATGACTTCCCAATGGGAAAGGACCAATGCCTTGTGGGACTATGGTAACATACAGTCAAAAAGCTGCTAAGAAAATGGCTGTGTGTTCACAGCACCTCTCTCTGATAACAAACATATGTCGACTAAAATGGTTTAGTAGAATGGGAGGGAGTGTTGGAGAATAAAATTTTCTTTTCCCTTGTAAGCAATCCCCATTTTCTTTTCTTAAAGAAACGCAAAAATAGATATATCTTTACCATAGTGGGGGGAAAAAGATGTTTTAGAAGGTTTTTACAAAGATCAAACTCTGCCATATAAAAGAAATTGAACACTCCTGTGCAGCAAATCTTTTAAAAAAATCTATTATCATTTTTTTTTCCTTACTGTGATCAAAGTAGATCCATAGCATGTGCAGTATATAGAAACTCAGTCCAGTTAATCCCACTGGAATTGACTCAAGGTTGTTTAATGCCAGGTGCCCTTTTGACTTCTTGAAATCAGGATGCCTTTTGGGGATGGCATTTTGTATCATTTAAAATTGACATAATGAACATTAAATATAATTGCAGTGAGGAGATGAGAAGAGTTTTCCTTTCTAATTCTGCAATTACTCTCTCTAGCCAAAACCCCTTTTGGTCTGTTTCCAGTCTTTCCAGATCCGTTGATGGGGAAAGATAAGAATGAGGGAGGGAGGGAGTGGAAATACCAAAGGGGAGGGAAAGAGAGTGTGGATTATCAATAGCCAATAAATTCTATTCCACTTGAAACAGAAAAAATATATATAGCAATAAAAGAGATAACTCACTAATTGTTGATCATGCTTCTAAGTTTAAAACAATTTCAAAAATTATTGTTTGATACATGGAAAGAAAGACATATTGCAAACAATGGAATGACTGTCCCCCATCTATTTCTAGTTATAAGATTTAAAAATATTGAAACAGAGTTTATCTAGACATGTGACAATCTTTTATTAACTATATGTAAAAATTCCATATTTCCACTGATTCCGTCATCCATTTGAACACTGAAAACTATGCTCATTTTGATTCTGCTCTCTTTCCTTTGGTAACATGCATTACAGAAATTCCATAGTAAACCATTAGTGTTTAGGAAAATTCTAAAGATAAATGTGTCTCCTAAAACTTTGATAATCTGTTTAAGAAAAAAAAACACCTAACAGTTATGAATTAAATTAGACTAAAAATATAGCTTGAAGACAAATCAAACAATTTACCTGATCTTTTGTTTCAATATACATTAATTAAGCACTCTTTCCAACCTACACAGCATTCCAGGGTCATAGTCAGAAATTCAAGTCTAATAGTTCAGCAGCCTTTGTTGTCATTCGTGTCAAGCTATTGCCCCCTGCAGGTTAGGCTGAAAGTGCAGGCAGAATTTGGCCAAGTCCTCAGGAAATTGATGGTAGTCAAGTTACTCAGTCTCTCCCAAAATTTAACTAGAGGCAACTTTTTAAGTTTACCTTCATTACAGTTTAAACTTTTATTTACAGGTAGCTAGTACATTCAGAAAAAAATGGTCTTTGAAGACAGGTGATTTCAGGTTTTCTTCCGAGACTTTAGCTGCCTGGAGTAAATTAACCACTTTGTTGTGATACAAAGAGCATTTTGGTGCACTTAATATAGTTATCTTCATCTTCCCTTATTCTTATTTCACAAGATCCAGAAAAAATGAGTAACAGAATTGGAATTATGAATTCTCAATAATAAATATGTAGCTCTGGGCAATTTGATGTCAGTGTGCTCTTAGTAGACTCAATGAAATGCATGCAAATCAAACTGTTTCAGATTCTCCCTGCTCCTGATATGATGAGGTCAATTATACCATTTCTCTCGATTATAAAAAGAAACACTATTTCAACCTTCATATTCCTGCTGTAACTATCATCCTTTCCCACACTCAACTTTTCTAAATAAGGCACCTTGCCAAGATGAAATATATTTATAATTGACTGAAGAGAAATTAAATTACACCAACTCTTTCACAATATTAGAAAGTGGAGCAAGTTTATAGGAATGATTTCAGAAAGTTTATGGAAAGATTCTTTCATTCTTTGGAAGTCAATGATGTGGCTATTCACACTGAGTTGTAAAAAAACCAGCAATTGATATTTCCCTATTATATAAATATTTATCTCATTGAGCAGTAGGATATCATTATGTGAAAGATAATCAATTCTAACACCAAATTAGCAATCAATAAAAATCTTAGTCAAATTATAGAAGTATCATTTCAACATGGTATGAAAGTAGCTAGAAACATGAACTGCACTTCGCTATCTTAAAGCTATTATGAAGTGACTTAAAGGATAGTGGCAAGACTTGAGTCTTTCTTGAAGGATTTTTTTTACCCTAACTACTGATATGTTTTCTAGGTCTTCCAGAATGGACATGTGGGATAGGAACTGGGGACAACTGTGTCATATTTTCAACAATATTAAAATCACGAAATCAAAATAACCTGAATACTTATCCCTGTTTTATTACATTTTCAAAGCTTGTTAAGTTTGAAGAGGACACTACATATACACATTAAGAGCTTTGCATCTACAGTTCATTAACACTCCTGGTCCAAGCAAAGAGGGGATTTGGACTAGGCTGCGAGACTATTAATTGCACAAATATGTTGTAGCCAGGACAGTGACTGGTTACCTGCAGCAACCATTTCTAGTTGTCTTTGAGTAGGCGTTTTTAAAGAAAAGTCATCTCCCCTTCAAAGTCATGTCTCACATATATATGATTATACATGATTGTGTGTACTGAAGCACATTGCTATTGAGTCAGAAATTTTCGAGTATCTTGATTCAAACGGCTGCCAAATACCTATGAACAGAGTTGCTTTTAATTAGCATCCAGAAAGAGAGATGATATTTGACCTGTGAGTCTTAATCAACGGGAATATTTTTGAGTTCTCCCAATAGAGGATGTAGCAGATTGCTTGCAAGTGCCTTGAAAAACATAATCCTTCTTTTCCTCCTACTATCATTACTACTGTTCTAATAGTTTCTAAAGCATCAGAACAGAGTTCTAGAAACCCTGTAATGTTGTTATTGCCGGAATCCTGGGTTATTAAACATTCTTACCCGCAGAAGAGAAGGACTATCCAATCCTATTCATATGCATCCTATGACTCAACTCAGTTTCCACTGTGTGTGAGTGTGTGTGTGTGTGTGTGTGTGTGTGTGAGAGAGAGAGAGAGAGAGAGAGAGAGAGAGAGAGAGAGAGTTCATCCTGAAAGCGCTTATGTTTCCAGAGGTTTTCAAATGCAAATGGAGTGGGAGTGGTAGTGGCCGTTCTGGAGTGTACAGTGTGGGTGTGGGGGGATTTGGGGAGAGGGTGTCGTGGGCAGTAAGTTTAAACAAATTCAAGGCCATTACCACCACTGCAGACCAAAATAACTTAGGTCTGAGAGACCCCTTAGAAAGATACAATGCCTTCCTCATCTAAAGAGAGGCAAGCTAAAACCAGAGCGATCTCAGCGCTCGCGCAGTTTTGAGACAGGGTCCCGAAGACCGCCGGAGCCCAGGTGCCGCGGGCGGGCCCGGGTCCAAACTCTCGTCTGGCGAAGTGAAGAGCGCCCATCCCCAGGCCCAGCGCGCCTTCGCGGGACAGGCCGACCTCCCTGGCCCCGGGCCGGGCTCGCTCTCCTCTGCAGCCCCGGAGCGGGCAAGGGGCACGGTTCTGGCCCCAGGAACTCTAGCTGCAGCAGCCGCAGGCCGCCAGCGCTGGCTCCGACCCGGGCCTCCTCTGGGAGAGTAGAGTAGCGCAAAATCAACCACCACCACCTTGGATTTCAGACCGAGGAAAGGAAGCAAAAGCAAAGGTGCGGTCACACGGGACGTCCGCGGACAGACCGCTGCCTGTCCCCAGGGGGCCCGCGCTGGGCGGCTGCAGAAGCGCGAGGCGCGGGGGGCGCGGGCGCGGGGGCGTGGGAGGCGCCGCTCACCCCTCGGCCCGGCCGCGCTCTCCGCGGTCCTCCCGAGTCCTGGGCCTCGGCTCGCTCCCTAACGCCCTCGCGAGGACGCCCCGGGCTGGAGGCCGGAGCGCGACGGCCCCGCGGGACTCTGGAGCCTCGGGAAGGCAAAGGCTCGACCCGCTTCCCGAAAACGGCCGGCTCCTCCAGGATTTATCGTGTCTTAAGCAGCTCCGAGACGGCTCCGCGGGCGCCTGGGGAGCCCCGCCGTGCGCTCACCCCTGTTGCTCCCTCTCCAGCTCTCGCCTTCCTGCCCTGATCCTCCACATCCCCTGCCCCGCCGGAGTCCCGGGCCGCGCGGGCTGAGCCCAACGCGCCCGAAGAAGAGCGCCGGAGCCCCCTGCTGGCCGGACGCGGCAGGCGCGGCGGCCCGCTCGGTCCCCTCCGCCCCGCGGGCGCTGCCCGGCCCGGACCCGCCTCCACCCTCCAGCGCCCCAGCGCAGGGGGTGCGCTAAAAGCAACAGAAAACAAAACAAAAACAAACAAAGCGCCAAACCCCACTCTCACCTCGTCTACTGGTCAAAGGTAAGTGTGAGTTCAGCCTCTCCCTCGTCCGTCTCTGACCCTTCACTGATTCTCTGGGCTGAGGTCTGAAGGAGCCATTGGGGGCCCCTCTGAAAAAGAAATTATGGCTGCTTTTGAAAACATGTTTTCTAAGCATCAAAATCAATCTCTCTTTCTCTCTCTCTCTCTCTCTCTCTCTCACACACACACACACACACACACACACACACACACTTCAACCAAACCCACACTTACCAGTCTGAAAGGATACTACTGATGTACACGTTTCTGGAAGCGTTTTATTAGGTATTGGAGGAAATGTTCACTAATATTCCAGGTTGTAAGTAAGCAGCAATAATTATTCCGTGAATTGGGGAGAGGGAGGTAAAGACAGATAGATTCCTCTTAATTTAACCCTTCCTCCCATATCTGAGTGTGAATCATACTTTCAGTACCAAGTCCCAGCATGAGCCGAAAGTTTTCATTCTTATACTGAGAAGGAGAGAGAGAGAGTCACCCATTTCTGGGAGGTTTCCTGTGCTCCCAGCCCTCACTGTGGAACTGGGGAAGTGATTGCTTTGTTTATCTAGAGAATTCATGACTTAGTTTTGTATGGCGTTTGGAAGTTAGTTTAACCTTGAAACAGGCTATATATGCTTTAAGTAGTACGGTGAAATAGGCTGGATGCTTTTCTTAGGAAAAGGTTGTTAGAAATCACAATGTTTCTTCCTATTCAGGCAGACTTGAGTTAGAGATGGGCATAGTATCCTATGATTATTGTGACTTTTAGTAAAGTCTGTTGCCTCTGGATGTTTACTGACTGGGAGAAAGATACTTTTTGTTTGTTTGTTTTTTAAAGTCGTAAGCTTAGGCAAACAATAAGTATGGATAGGTCCAGTAAGGGATCAGTACTATTAATATTTGTTTCTACTTTCTTCACACAATCTTCTGGGGAAAGAAGCCAAAGGACTTTTTTTTTTTTTTTTTTTTTTTTTTTTTTTTTTCCTGTCCCTGGAATTAGTTTGTTCTATTTAGGCAAGATCCATGAGAGAATCTTTTAAAATGGCGTCTGTTCTTATTTGATATCTTCAGGTGGTTGACAGAATCTTTGACCTGCTAATAAGGAAGGGGCTGGGGCTGAAATGAAGAGGGATCTGGTATCTTTCCTCTATATTCATCAATCCAGGAGATCTGAACAAGTTATAAAGAGTTGCAGCTCCTCCTGAGGATAAAATCACAATTAAAACAATAAAACTAACATGTGCCGAGTGCTTACTTGTGGCCAGGTGCTGTACCTTTACCATCATTTTCTCATTTAATTTCCACTGCAATCCTATGGATTAGGTACATTTTACAGAGAAGAGAAGTAAGGATTGAGAAGATTTATTTACTTGACCAAGGTTATAACAGTTGGTAAGCAGAAGAGCAAGGATCTGAAAGCCGGCAGTAAAAGAGATATTTTGAAAACCCAGGTTTATTGTATTGAATTCAGACTGATATTAACTAACTTAATATTTCAGGTCTCAGTCTTGTTTTTCATAAATAAAAAAAAAGTATTTTCTTTTCCTGGAATAAAAGCATTTTATCGAAGGGAGATATTTGCTCTTTAAAATGTTTGTTATGAACTCCCAATCCCCATTTCACAGATGAGAAAACTGAGAGAATCAATTGATTTAGTTACCATAGCATAGTGCATAGCCAGGCCTTAAAACCAGAGTTGCAGATCCAGCTTCTATATCCATTTCAGTTAACCATACTGCTGAAACACAAAAAGATCCTTGGTTTTTCTGAAAATGCTAAACAGTAGATCATTAACAGCCCAAATCCTGTATTTCTCAGTGAGGAAGCTTTCTTTCACCTTAATTGTGAATACCTTTTTATACTGAAAGGATGCAAATGTGGAAATAGGGCTATTCTCAGTGGTGAATTAAATGACAAAAATGGCAAAAGACTAAAATAACTACATCAGCTTTGCTTGAAAAGCAGTTAAAGCAGTTAAAAAGATATCTGAAAGGCTCGTCTCAGTACGAATTTAGTCTTCTCCACCCCCCAAGACCCATCCTACCCTACTCCAGGAAAGCCGTTCCACATTACATTTATTTCTGCTAGCTTTTGTTCACAAAGGAGTCTAACACTAACAAGATTTTGGTGCTTTTCATCTCCATTCATATATTTCTTCTTTGCAACTGTGAATGGTTACAGTAAAAATGTCAAAACAAACCTCTGGAGTGAACACTTTAACTGAAAAAATATATACAATATTAATTGGCCAAAGATTTTTGACTGACATCCACAGTTTTAGACACACTTATGATATACTGAAGTATATTGTGGAAACTGATTTACCCTTTATGTTAAAAGGTAGTTCAGGTCCAGAATGTGTTTCATAAAATGGTCTTAGAGTTCCTCCATTTTCAGTAAGGCTCAAAGTGTCACAGGAAACCATATGAACTGCCTTAAGTCACTGATTGGGCTGCAGCCCATGTCTCAGCTTTCTCAGTCATTTGTGTGCAAATTATTTGGCCACATGGCCTCCTGTCATGTTGGGGATCTGTGATTTTTCCAAAGGTTTAATTTAGTTGAATATGATTGTTATTGTCAAGTTGGGATTCTTTTCTCTCTCACCTCTCATTAAAGCCCTTAGTATCAATATCAGTTCAGAACTATTATATTATATAATGAAGCTTGCTTGTCTGTGTGAATTTATACCATAAATGCGTTCACAGATTTTTAGACCTGAGGGCTTTTTTAAATGATCTAGTCTAACCTTTTTATTTTACTGATGAGTAAATTGGTATCCTCAGAGGTAATGCAGAATTCTCAAGGTCACCCATTAAGTCAGAGGCAGAATGGGAGCTGGACCCCAGATTTACTGTATTCAAACTCTAAGACCCGTGCATTCTCGCAGCATCACGTCCCTACTTCTTTCATTGTTAGAGATTCAGTCATTCATTCAACAACTAGTTATTGTCATGAACTTGGCAAGTATTCTAGGCATTAGGAATTCAACAGAGGGAAAAATAAAACAATCCTGAAAAAAGGCCTTCATTTGTTGAAACATATTCTGGTGGTGGAGTAGGACAGAATCAAATGGCAGTCTTAACAATGCCTATAAAGACATTGTATAAAGATATTTTTCTTAGAAATTTCCTCTAATAGATTATAAATTTCAAGGCAGACAAAAATATGTTGATATTCTTCTGCTTTTCTGTTAAAGAAAGTTGAGGAACTTATAATGAAAGCAAATAATGAAACACTAAATAATGAAATGGCCAGATGATGAAATCACCAACTGGAAATTAGTAGTAAATGGTCATAGCAAATCCTGACCAGGTAAGTAGGACCGTCTCATATGATCCATCCACGGACCAAGGAGGACTGTTTCCCAGAGTCATCACAGAGTCTTTCTGTGAATTGGGGATTAAATGCCTGTGAGAAAACATAGACTTGTGCAGGAGCTGGGATAAAGAAATAGTAAAGAGATCAAAGAGGAAATTATTCAACAAGATTTTTTTTAAATGACACATTTTAAAATATGTATTTCACTGTCCTAGCATGAACCAAAGGGCAAGAGAGCACTATCCTGAGTTTAAGGCAGAAGCTGCAGCAATTACTATAATTGGTTTGTGTGATTAACTCAACTTTCCCCTTTTAGAATATGATGGAAGGTAGTCTCCCCCCATCAATGGAATAACTGGGGAGGGAAAGGTATAAATAATTCAATCCTGTAAAATCTTGGGTTTTGTGATTGTGAGATTCCTTAAAAAGGGTGTTTTTAAGAAAATGGAACTGATCATTACAAAGATAACATCTTACTGGACATTGAAATGAAAAATTATCAAATGACTAGGATACAGTAACTTCCTAAAATCCCTCCTCTGCCACTTCCCTCAAAGAATTTTTGCCTGTCAAGGTTTGAACCAATCGCCAATTGTCTTATACCTGTATTTACCACTTGAGAGGAGCATCTTTTTTCCTCTAGTGTTTTACTGTATTTGACTTGGCAATGAAATGAAGCTTTCTCTGGGCAAATACACAGTATGAAACTTTCAGTTAATTTGGGACAGGGGAGAGGAGGGATTTTGTCTGATGTTACAAGGGGAAAAAGTGCATTTACTCCATTGAAGTTTCTTTTGTACTGTTTTCTGCCAGTTTAATTTTTTTTTCTTTTGAGTTCTGATAATATAGCAATGTAACAGATATAATATAGTTTATAATATAATATGTTAATAATAGTTTGGCTATTTCATATTATAGTCTTTTACATATTAGTCATGTAATACATAACATGTAAGCAGGACTGACTGAAAGAAACTATTAGATAATTGTTCCAGAGAGGGGGCTACTCAGGTCCAATTCACTGCATGTGAACTGTTGAAGAAATTTTGCAGAATTTCTCTTTCATGTTGTCAGATGTCATGTGTTGGTATCAACCAGGGAAATGATTAAGTTGGATTCTCCAGAGAGTCACTGGTCTATTTCCTGCCTCCAAGCATATCTGAAACCAAGCTACAACTACACGAAGTGTTGAATTGCAGAAATGTGGTCCAATTGCTATCTCTACTACCTGTATTACGGAGATTAGAAGTTGTAAGTAAAGAAGTCTGGGTCTTTTTCGACTTTTTCTGCCCTGAGGCCAGCTGAAGAAGCAATAGCATGCTCTTCCACCATGGTCACTGAAAAAATAGCAAATCTTAAATAAAGGAAAATATGAGATCTGAGATCTTTTCAATCTGCCTTAAGATTGGACAGAGTTTATGGAATAATTATGTTGAAGCTCCTAAATGATGTAATTGAGGTTATCTTTCTGGATGGATGAAAGGGTCTTTGTGACCCACACTCCTTTTGGAGCTAATCCACTAAAAAAAGAAAGGCAGACAGACAGAAAGAGAAAAACAAATCCTATTTGAGATGGAGGTTCAGTGACAAGAGAAGCTTTTAGCCTTCAGATATATTTGCTCTGTACCAGGTACATTGTAATACAGCTTTTGGATCTTTAAATCCATACTTAGCTAGGCATTAAATTCTAGGAATAATCTGTTTATAGAAAATAAAGACATTTCTATTTGAAAACAAATGGAAAAAAATAATTATTTTTCCCCAAATGTGTACCCTTTTAATTGATCAAATGCATCCAAGAAATTCTGCTGGCAATTTGAACACTCTGTAGGTGTTGTTGCTGCTCTAAATTTGTCTGCAAGAGGAATTGTAAATGGTATTTACCTTTTAATTAAACAAAGCATCTTGCAAATTAAACACATGTTCTTGCACATCAAAATTTAGTTAACAACATCCCTTTCATTGTTCCTCCTGCTGACACTCTGACAGCATCGTGAGTCCACACACAATATAGAGTCATGCTGCTCCCCCCTCCCCTGCACTTTGCATTCCTCAGAGTAGATGATATCACATGCTAGAGTACCCTCTGTAACTGACTTCTAATAACTGAGCTGCTTTTCCCATTTAATATACTTAATATTGTGTAAAATATGGGACTGCATTGGTGTGTCCAGAAACTGGAAAGCTTTGGACACTGATCTGACATATGTCTTATAATCTTACACTGAAAATTTGACAGTGAATGACAGAACACCTTAGAGGAATATAAGAAGCTGATAAAGGCAGAAGCACTGCACGTGAATGCAGAGTATGGTTTCTAATAGCTACATACTTTTTTACATGCATACCAGTAATTTGACATTTATAATTCACCGTGGAGCTCAATTTCTGTCATTTTCTTACTGTCAAGTCCTCCACATTTTGAAATAAATGTCCCTTCTAATTATTATATGAATTTGAACTCCAACATTCAATTTTTTCCCCTGTCCCTTATAATGGAGTACTACATTTAGCTGAAGTCTGATTTGCAAGACCATTTAGAAAGTGTGATCATTTCAAACGGATTCCCACAAACTATACATAGGAACCCTTTCTTGATTGTACTCTGCCTTACTTATGAAAGTACAGTTTAAAACCCTTCTATCAGTACTATTTCTAAGAAAATAAGGTTATTAATGGCAGAATGAAACTGAGATAATTAGGATATGGTCTTAATGGAACAAAAGTCAGAGAGAGGTTTTTCAATAAAGCAAAATTGTCGTTAACGACTGTCATTCAGTTGCACCAGTGCTCATTAATCTCTTTTATTTCTGTTTATTTATGGTTTATATAATTGAAATAAAGTCATTTGCTTAGAACATTGCCATATAAGAAATGCTTCCTGCTTTCAAAAGAGACAACTCAGAATAATAGTTAAATAAAATCCAGGGTGAAATGAAGTTTTCCCTTAGCATTACGGTACCTCTGAGCTTTTTCTTTTAAAAGTTGAGGTATTATTTTTACTGTTAGTGTTTACTTTTAAGGTTAAGGCAGCTAGCATGTTGAAGAGATGCTACTCATGTCAGAAATTGTTTTGAGGCACAGAAATGATTGGTATGGATATGGGTGGAAGTGAGGGAGTGCAGCCCTTTAGTGATCATTTGAAAAAAGCTTCAGCTCAAAAGAATAAAATACCTCATTGTAACCAAGCTTTAAAAAACAGAAGTAAATGATAAATGTACATTTTTTGCAAATATTGACTTTTATGTTTTAAATAAGCATTTAAAAAGTTTTTGGTGAAATGATGGTTGCTTGTTGATTAAAATAAGCCTTTATGCAAAAAATAGAATGTCCCTTTTTTTATTTCAAAGAAATGAACAGAATGTGGATGATGAATACACAAGTAGAACTTAGAGTCATCAAACTAATTTCCCTAGATTTAGATAAGACCAAAGATTAGGGACTTTGGTTAGTCACTAAATTTTAAAATATTATTTGCATTTATACCAGCATAACTTCTGTTGCCTGTTTAAACATTTCACAGTTTAACTGGATACAATTTTCCAACTATAAAGAAAATCTATGCCAGCCAACAAGTTTCAGAAATATTGATTGGAATTTTCACTGATGTGTAAAATGTGCCTGAACTATAGATGTAAGACTTTCCTTCTGAAAAAAAAATTTTTTTTGAAGTTTGATATTGATCCTTGTGCCACTTGGTTTTCACTAGGCTTATGCAAGATAAAGCAATGATTAAACTCTTCATAGAACCATCCAATGTGTATATTTTTTACAATTGATATGTACCACTTCCTTCTTTTAGAGTAGTTTTGTATTTAATGATGTACTCCTAAGATGTTTTATATATCAATTTACAGAAATATAAATGAGAATTTTAAAAAAAATAAGCGGAACTATCATCATTGCTGACAAAATGACTGGTGTCCCTTTAGTTCTTCCTAAGCGCCAGTCACTGTGCTGAATATGAGACACATCTTATCCCATTGCATCTTACAGAAACCCCACATGAAATTACTCTGAGTGAACTAAGACTATGGAGACTGAAATGTCTTGTTCAAAGTCTTCTTTCTAGTAAAAGGTAGAGCCTGTTTTCAATTCACGTTCTGATTTGTGTGGCAAGGCTCCTATATACAATGCAATGTGCCTTTTTCACAATTATAATTTAAGGAACACTTACCGTGTGTCAGATGCTGTACTTAATACTTTACAGATTTAAAATGTATCTTGTTTAGCACCAAATCTAAATCATAGATCTAAGACAAATATTTTGACTAAAAGGCACTTCTGGGCTTAGGCTAATTGTAGAAGTGGAAGGGTGTATAGGTAGGTTCAACCTAAAATGAAATAGCAAAGTGGGCCGATGTGTCTTCAGATCCTTTTCCTATCTACTTCCATCTTTTCCCCCAGGTTTGCTTCTCATTTCTATAGAAACAACTCAAGGAAGAAGGGACTCCTGCCAAAATTTGTATGTGACTAAGGATGTCTGAAAAACCAAATAGAAGTCAAGCTTTAAAGAACAAGATTAAATGAAGTCAAACAGAAGTCAAGTTCTAAAGAACAAGATTCATTAAATATCAATTCATATTGATATTCAACATCAAATGAATGTGCATTCATTCATTCCTTAATTTTAAAGTATGAAAGGGATGTGAGGAACAGAGAATATCCTATAAATTACATAGTTCAAGGATGGGAAACTGGAAGGCTTCCAAATCATGCTCACATATGTGGTTTCCCCCCGCCAATATATTATATTTCAAAAAATGGAACTTGAATGTAATTTGAATGCCTTTAGCTGAGGCAAAGATTTTCTAGTACACCATGATCTCTCATTTTCCACCCTTACCAGTTCTCATCCTCATTTCACACATTCTCTGCTTGATTCCTAAAATCATCCTGAGTTCATGGCTATGTCAGAGATAGCCCAATATGAAAGTTTTTGAGAAGGTTAACTCCAAGTAAGATTATTTCTCCAAGGTCAATGCCATCTTTTTCTTTTCAATGCCTAGTTCAGTGCTTGGTGCACAGGAAGCTCAATAACTAGTTATTGAATGAATGAATGAATATGACGGAATTGAGTCCTAGAATCCAAGTGTCCTCTATCCCAATCCAGCGTTGCATCTTGTCACTTAATCTTCAGGAGGAATGGGGCAACATCTCTATTTTTGTGTGCAGGAAATATGGCTCTATTTTTCAGTTCATGATTTTCTCTTTTCGCCTCAATCAAATGAGGCTGAAACTAACAGCAGTTCAGCTAAAGGAGATTTGTTCAAAGGTTGGTTTCAAATTGAAACAACCAAATGTTGTGTAAACACAACAACCAAATGTACAGTACTTTCCAGAATACCTAGAAAATTACACTTACTTCCAATCAAGTGAAAATTCTCGATGTAGTACATTCTTCATCCCTGTGATTGAAAGACACAAAGAAGCATCAGGCAAAGTGTACATCTCTCTGCCAGGCATATGGAGAGTGTTTATGGAGTTTGGAGAAACCTTTAGACTGAACTGATTTTATGTCCAAACATTCAGAAAAAAAAGTGAATAACTGGGCCATTTATCTTTCTCTATGATTAATTCATGCCATATCCATATTTGGCTATTTAGGAAAAAAAAATCAATGTTTTATAGTTTTCAGTGTATGGATCTTTCACTGTCCTGGTTACATTTATTCCAAAGTATTCAATTTAGATGATATTTTAAATGGAATTATTTTCTTTTTTATAATTTTTTTATTTTTAATATTTTTTGGTCCATAGTAGGTGTATATAAGAAAAAAATAAAAAAGATCTAGTATTTGTTAGTACACAGGGCAAGCTTAGTTAATAATAATTCAACTGTATACTTAAAAGTTCTTTTCTTACTTTCTTTTTCTGATACTTTACTGTTAATATATAAACACGCACACACACAAATGACTTCTTTTTTTTCTTATTTTAATGGCAGCTTTTTGATATTTTCCTTTTCTTTAATTGCATTTTAGGTTTTGGGATACATGTGAAGAACATGTAAAATTGTTGCATAGGTATATACATGGCAGTGTGGTTTGCTGCCTTCCTCCCCATCACCTATATCTGGCATTTCTCCCCGTGTTATCCCTCCCCACTCCCCACTCCCCGTCCCTCCTCTATTTCCCCACCACAGACCCCAGTATGTAATGCTATGCTCCCTGTGTCCATGTGTTCTCTTTGTTCAACATCAGCCTATGAGTGAGAACACAAATGACTTCTTTATTTAGCATTCATATGTATCTATAGTGTGATATGGCTTAGGGCTGATTTTTCTGTTATTGTCATGGTGTGTCGGTCATATGACTTCTCTAGAGAACCTTGGGTTGCTCGTCAGGATAACTGTGTAAAGTAGGAGAAAAGTTGTAATTTTGATCAGGAAACAAAGCAGTGGTGTTTTTTTTTTTTTTTTTTTTGAGACGGAATTTTGCTCTTGTTACCCAGGCTGGAGTGCAATGGCGCGATCTCGGCTCACCGCAACCTCCGCCTCCTGGGTTCAGGCAATTCTCCTGCCTCAGCCTCCTGAGTAGCTGGGATTACAGGCACGTGCCACCATGCCCAGCTAATTTTTTTTTGTATCTTTAGTAGAGACGGGGTTTCACCATGTTGACCAGGATGGTCTCGATCTCTTGACCTCGTGATCCACCTGTCTCGGCCTCCCAAAGTGCTGGGATTACAAGCTTGAGCCACCGTGCCCGGCCAACAAAGCGTTTTTAAGGCAGAAACCATGTTACCACAGGAGTGATAGATAAACTCATCAATTGCACAAAGTCAAGGCAGACTATGATGTCTAGTGTTGGACTGAGACAGGCCCTTATATGCCACTAACCATTTGCATGATCATCACGTTCCACACTGCTTCCAAGCCTTCAGTACTGTATTTTCTAAGGACCGATTTCAAAATCCTGAGCATGTCAGTCAAGTTCCCGTGGTAATGCTCAATAAGTATTATTATTATTATTATTATTATTATTATTATTTTGAGACAGAGCCTTGCTCTGTCACCCATGCTGGAGTGCGGTGGTGTGATCTCAACTCACTGCAACCTCCATCTCCCAGGTTCAAGTGATTCTCCTGCCTCAGCCTTTAGAGTAGCTGGGATTACAGGCATGCACCACCACACCTGATTTTTTTTTTTTTTTTTTTTTTTTTTAGTATAGTAGGGATGGGGTTTCACCATGTTGGCCAGACTGATCTTGAACTCCTGCCCTCAGTTGATGCACCTGACTTGGCCTCCCAAAGTGCTGAAATTACAGGTGTTAGCCATCATGCCAGGCCTCAATAAGTATCTTTTGAATGAGTTCATGGATACTTGCTGTTATTACATTGTATCCTGCATTTACCCAAGAATTCTCAAACATCTCTAAACCTTTGGTTTTTCTCTGACTGTAATACTTTCCCATAATTCTCTGGGAAAGGCTTCAGCAATGGTCCATGCATCTGTGAAACTTTCTGTTATGGTTCTTGAGCATCCTCTGAAAAGTTTGAACCAACAGGCTCGTCTCTCTTTTATGTTGCACTGCATTTTCTCTGCCGCGGCTATGGCACATACCAGCTTGCTCTTTACTTGTTTTATAACTGTTATGTGTATGCCTGTATCACCTACATTATATATGCTAGGTGCATGCTTGTGTTAGCATACTATAGCTCTTAGGTACATACCTGTCCACTAAAAAAAATGTGAGCTGCCTGAGAAAAGAGATCATATATTTATGCTTTCCATGGCAGATTTGCAATGAATGTCAGATCAATCAACCAACTAATCACACTAGACTGCCTGGAAAAGAAAAGAAAAGAAAGAGAAATCAAGGAGAAGTGGTGATATTTTTTGAGATATATCCATAACCCTACATGTATAATAAAAAGACAGGCAGAAAGAAAGACAAAAAGACAAAGGAAGGAAGGAAGGAAGGAAGGAGGGAAGGAAGGAGAAATAAATCAAGGGAAAGTGGTGATATATTTTGAGATATATCCGTAACACTATCATTTAAAAAAAATTTTTTCTTAGTGTGACTATAAAGTAATACATTTTCTCTTTATTTTACTTTTTAATTTTACTTATTTTCAAGGTTTTTTTTGTTTTTGTTTTTGTTTTTTTTTTTGAGACAGTTTCGCTCTTGTTACCCAGGCTGGAGTGCAATGGCGCGATCTCGGCTCACCGCAACCTCCGCCTCCTGGGTTCAGGCAATTCTCCTGCCTCAGCCTCCTGAGTAGCTGGGATTACAGGCACACACCACCATGCCCAGCTAATTTTTTGTATTTTTAGTATAGACGGGGTTTCACCATGTTGACCAGGTTGGTCTCGATCTCTCGACCTCGTGATCCACCCGCCTCGGCTTCCCAAAGTGCTGGGATTACAGGCTTGAGCCATCGCGCCCGGCTCAAGGTTTTTTTTGAAACAAACCATGAAATTTACACAGCAAATGTCATTTCGCCTTTCGACCTGATTATTTTTATTTTATTTTATTATTTTCATGTTGACATTGCTAAGACATTTTTTTAGATTGCTTTCTGGAAACATTTCAAAAGTCAGTCTCATTATTTTGTTACTTTTATTCCCATTTTGGTTCCTTAAAAAAAATTAACTCATATTCAAAATTTGAAGATTTCTAATAATTGAAGCAAATCCTAAATGCCAAAGAAGGGTTTATTGGTTTAAAAAAATGGTATAAAATTCTTAAAAAGAATATTATATAGCCAAAAATATTATGACATTATGATAGGAAATTAGGAAATAATTTACATAAACATTACACATTATCTTTCTTGTGTGTGTTGCTTGTGATCATTTTTATTTTTTTACTTAAAAAAATTAAGCCTACAAAGAAGTTAAAAACACAATTCAGTGGACACTCAGATAGCATTCACCTTAATTTATCAATATTACATTTTATAGACATTTTCTTTATCTGCTTGTCTTTCTGTTAAGATTGATCAAGATAGGTGTATGTGTGTGTGTGTGTGTGTGTGTGTGTGTGTGTGTGTGTGTGTGTTTGACTAGATTAGGAAGTTTTTTCTTCACCTTAAAGTCTAATGGCTAAAAAAAAATTTTTATTAGAGTTTGAGTGAGTTTTCCAGGTACATATGGGCCTTTTAAAACATCAGAGTTGTGTCTTTTTCTATTTCCAGGATGTTTTTCTCTGATAGTAATTATATATATTAATTCTATTTCATTGTTTTGTTTTTATTTTTCAGATCATATTATTTCTATATTATATACCATATTATTTCTTTATTATATATCAACTACATTTCTCTGATTTTTTCTCTTTGTTTTCATTGGAATAATGCTATACTTGTGTTTTTTTCAGTATTTATTATAATCTATTTTTGTTGTTGTTGAATTTATTCTCCCTTGAGCATCTTGTAAGTTAGTCTTTATTTCCAATATGATTTTTGTCTTTTTAAGAATGCCTTTTCTTTCTGACTGTCATTTCGTATTTCGTATCTTCATACTTTTTTGTCTGCTTCTGTTTTGAAGTTTGTAAACTTATGATTTATATTTTATTAAAAATTCTGTAAATTATTTTTTAAGGATATTTAATTCAGTCTCCTTATGCTTTATTGTAATTTTATTAAGGAGAATATATGCTGAACTATTTTGATTTGCATTTTCTATTTTCTTATAAAATAGTTTTGTATGAATGTTTGACATTACCATTCTAAAAATTTTTTTAAATGTTTAATTTTCTAAAGTAGAAATATGTTTGATGTAGACAAAGGAGATGTGTTTGGGTGGCTCATTGGATTTCTTAGGTCAGGAGTCTTTCTTGTGATATGGTGAAATTGATCTTCTTTGATTGCATTTATTTTTCTATTGGATAGGGGGATAGCGGAGGCCTGTATCTTTTGATTTTGTGACTCTTTTTTGTTTGTGCAGGCTCCTTAACTTTCATCTCTTGCCTCCATATTTCCCTGCACTCTCAAGCTTCCAAGAGCACCCTTTGTAAGTTGGCATCTTCCTTCCAGAAGTGGTGCTTTCCCAGGGAACTACTTCTGGTTTCATGCACCTTATCCCTTTCCTGTTGATTTTCCAGTCAGTGGTGCTCTGATGTAACAGATCTCAGTCTTGTTTTTGTATTTCCTTATCACAAAGTTGGACTTTCTTTTTCTGGGCCTGGGGGTAGCGGTGTGGGCATTTTAACTGTGTTCCACATGGGTTAGCTAATGCTCCTTCTGTGTCTTCATGTGTAGAATCTCTGCTTGATGTGGGCTCAGGAGCTTCCCCTGCTAGATCGGGTATTTATATTCATATTTACACAGATTTGGAGACTTGTAGTGCTCTTTCTGTCCTAGTTATTCTTTAGGCCTGGGTTATGATTGATTTTACTTACTCTCTTTGTTGCTCTATACGGCCCTTTGGACATAGTGTGGAGAAACGAAGATTTACTACATTATATTACAGGAACTGAGAATCCCTCTTGTGACATATTTGTTCTTTTTTGTGTTTGTTTGTTTTGGAATCTATCAGTGGTTACTGGAAATTTTCTTGAAGAGGAGATAATATTGGATACATAGAGCAAAACTTGTCACAGATCCTCATGACTCATCTCTCTCACCTGAATAACTTGTGATTTTTTTTTTTTTTTTTTTTTTTTTTTTTTTTTTTTGAGAGAGAGAGTCTTGCGCTGTCTCCCAGGCTATAGCGCAGTGGTGCGATCTTGGCTCCCTGCAACCTCTGCATCCTGAATTCAAGCAATTCTCCTGTCTCAACCTCCAGAGTAGCTGGGATTACAGGCACCGGCCACCACACCTGGCTAATTTTTATATTTTTAGTAGAGATGGGGATTCACCACCTTTGCCGGGCTGTTTTCAAACTCCTGACCTCAGGTGATCCACTTCAGCTCCTCAAGTGCTGGGATTATAGGTGTGAGCCACCGCGCCCAGCCAATATTTTTAAATTGTAAAAGAAAGCAACAGAACAGTATAAATAGAGCACTCTTTTTTATTAAAAATGTGTACATTTGCATAAAAATTGTCTAGAAACCTGAGTACATTAATTTATTCACCTAGTTATAACTGGAAGGGGGATTATGTGTGATTTTGAAAAATCTTTTGTACGATAAACATTAGATTACTTAATCACCAAAATAGAGAAAAATATTTCTACTTTAGAATATTTTTTTAAAAAAGTTGTCACAATTCAATTAAATTTAACAGAGGTTTTATATTTCTACCATAACAGCCAGCACACTAGATACTGCATTATGTTCTAAATGAATTTAGAATATGTTAATTAAGTGAATTGTAATTATAATTAAATGAACTCTTCATGCATATATACACAAACATTTGTATACACATTCAGGAATATTTGTGTAAAAAGTCACATCACACTTGAGGAGGGGGCCAAGAAGCAGTGGTAGAAGGCACAGAGAGCAAGTCCCCAGCTAGGGGTAGCTGGCCTGGGAACAGCCTGTGGACTGCAGTCCCTGGCAGAATATGATCATCAGGTCTGGGTGTGGCCAGGTCCTGATTCAGCAATAATGGGTGTATTCAAATATTCCCAAGTAATCTGCGATGTTTTCCTTTTCCTAATTAGTTCTGATCAAGGTAAAAACATGGAATATGGAAGGAAGATAATAAAAATTGGGCTGAAGGTAGATAGTGATATATTGTGACATACTTGTACGCATGATGTTTAAAATATTTGGATAATCAATCACTACAGCTGTGCCACAAGCATGATAACATTGTTATCTGGCAAGAGCACAGTGGAAGTACATTGAAAGCAACGGAGAAAGGCAACATAATCCAAGTGATATCAAGCTTTGTTTGCTGGCCTTGGAAGTTGTGGTAGAAAGTATGGAAATGGGAGTAGTGCAGAGGTTTTGTTTTTTATTCCAAAAGGCATTGACACCAATTATTGTAATTATTTTATTTTATTGAAGGCCTATCAATCTCCAACAAGATGTGTATTTTCCATTCTATAATACCAATGGAATATGCTATTACAATTATATAAATATTAATTAAGAGGTCTGCATATGGTTATGCTAGAAATGTCAGTACATTTTCAACTCAGAGTGACACCATACATCTGGGCAAACAAATGTCTGTTTAATAATAATAAATATTATTACAAAAGCTCTATGCACTTACAGTATCTAGATATATGGCTTGAAAAGTTTCTGGATTATTTTGTTTTTCCAAAAAGTATCTGTAAAATTATTTGGAGTGTTAAACTGATTTGGCTCCACTCAGGCCAATGCCAGTCCCAGTCTTTAGAGTTTACAATTTGTACTATTGTTTTTTGTTAAGGACCATGAATGCATTTAGTCACATGTTTTTGGAGTATAGTTAATGCTATGACTGTAAATGCCTTATGTAACAGTACTTTTAGAGAAGTTACAGTTTCTATGATTCCATATTATCAAAATAGAGACATAAGAAGAGAATATGGTTAAAGAGTAATTTCAGAAGCAACTAGAATATTAAATTTGGGGTTAAAGTACTTAGGGAGAATAAGCCTTTTACATGCAATCAAAATAATAATAATTGTCAATGATTTATGGGTTATATTCAGTCAATTTAAGAAATTTTTAATCCAATAGCTCATATATAACAATGTACACACACACACACACACACACACACACACACACACAGACACGAACCATTTTAGCTAGTTTAAGCACAGAATACTTTGCTAGAGAATACAGACAGATCACAAAATTGTTTGGAGGGCTGAAAAATCAGGCTCTATTCTCAGATTTCAGAAATGACTCCAAAGCACAGCAGAAGCAAGGAGACTACTATGTCTGCTACTATCAGGAATCAGCAAAATTAAGAAGCCTCTCCTCATGACTGCTGGCTCCGGCACCTCACTGTTATTGCCCGGATCTACACAGACAACCTGGATAGGTGCCTTACATCCTGCTTTTCTCCATGTTTACCTGTATAACTCCCACCCAAATCAAAAGGAAATCCAAATCACACCTGGAGCCCCTGCTATGAGGGTTGTACAATAAGCCATTTTTAGTTTCTGAGCCTCTGAGGCTGCAGGGGATTGGACTGGGGTGTAAGAAAGCCTGTCCAACTCTTCTAACATCAAACAAAATTAGGGTTAGACTATATAGATAGTTTTATATCTGACATTTTTCAATTTAAATATCACACTCATTTCTCACATTGTTAAATGCATTATTAAATCACATGAATGGCACGATTTAATTTATTGAAATAACATTTAAATCATTTTGATACAATAAGTTCAGTTTTGTAAATTATTGGAACCATATAGTATCTAGTGCCTAGCAACGTGTGATGTACTCAATATATATTTGTTGAATGAATGAATATCATTTGAGGACCTGGGTTGACAAGAACTATACCATCTTAAACATAAGTAAGGAGGTTGGAACATGGTAAAGAGGGAGGAACCAGAAGGGATGTTTAGGGAGCTTTATGGGCCATGCTTGTAAGTAACACAACTTACATATAACAATAGCTTCTGCTCTCATTCTGTTGAAGAGAAAAATCATTAAGTCACATTGAAAGGCAAGGAAGGGAGGCTACAAAATAGAATGTTGCTGGGCTTCATTACAATTCTGTTTCTGCGATGGAAATTTCATAGAACAGTCTTCACCACAGCATGAGAAGTAGTAAAAATCTATTTTTCTCCTTGCCTTTAAGGCCCTTTGCAATTTGATTTTCATTGGTTAATATTTTCTTTGAACCTGCTAATTGTTTACAATGTATACTGTTATTTTTAAATTTAACTTTAATAACTTTTTTTCTAGAATGAATGAATAAACATTAAGTGGGGGTATGATGTATTTGGAATATTTTCATTAGAGCAATTGATCACAGAGTTTAACTAAATAAGATCCTTTTCAGCCATCACGACATGTGCTTTTCAACTGATGCACAATTCTGTTGAGACAACTGAAATAAGACTAGTTCTGTGAGCATTCAGATACTCCCTGTTCTCTTTGATATACAGAACTGGACTAAAAATATTCTTTCTAAATTTTCTATAAGGAGTACCCTAAGGTGTAGCTGATTGGTTGATGGTTCTCTCATTTCATTTACCTTGCAATCTGATCCAAATTGCCTCACCAACTGCTAGGAGTGCACTTGACCAAGCCTTTGCTTTTCCTGTTCTTTCTGAGACATAGGCAATACTCTTTCCCTGTTGTTTTTACTGCTTGTATCTCCTACATTAGAAAGATCCTAAGTCCTATTTAGTATATTACTAACTACATTATTGCTCAGAAAATGACTCCTATATCTATGCCTCTGAAATACACACACAAAATAAGACAAGGTAGGTCAGCTTGACAAATGTTGACTTTGACTAAGGAGAATTTATGTCTACTGCATTGGTTGAGATAAATTAGACCTAATCACACCATCATCATTAATTTTCTTCCTAAATTTCTAAATGATAACAAATCAGTTAAAATGTGTACCTACTCTAGAGCAAGCAACTCAGTCTTGGGGCTAATATACTGTCAAAGGGATAGACTTTCCAAATAATTTATTTTTACTATTAATGAGTAGATCTTAGAGAAATAAAGATGTATATGGAATCCATGGCAAAATTAGGTTTATCTTAGCAAATTATCACTTGATTGGTAATTATTTGTTTGATTTAGCAACTAAATTGTTTGACCAAATAATCTATTGGATTAATTTGTATTCAATTGACCACAGATTCTAGTCACTTGGAAGATTAGGGTAGTATATGTTTAAATCTTTTTCTAGTGATTGATCTAGGCAAAATTAGGTTTTTTCCCCTCCAAAGACAATAAGGCAGATCATTATTTCCATTAGCAGCAGCTTCAGGAAGACCTTAATTTTAAATTCTCTGAGAAAAAAGAAAAAAATTTCATAGCAAACATTCTTCACTAGAAGCCAAACACCACACTGAATATTTGCTGTTTCAACATAAAAAAAAATAGTTACTGAGGACAAAGCAGTGAAGATAGAAATGCAAGTCTTTGGAGCATACATCTTAGAAGATATAGGCAGACACAAAATCACATAAATAAGTAAATTATGTATCAAATTTAAATGTAATAAGTGCTACGAATAAAATACAGCAAAGTGAGGGGGAATAGATATGTCTTGAATGGGACTGACATTTTATCATTGAATAGTCAAGATAATATTAAATCTATTGTTAGTGAACAATTAAAGATTCACAGACTCTCTCCTCCATCTTTCTTGGATTCTTCTTTACCTTGCCAGCTCCAGAGTTTGGTATCGCTGTTACCTTTTAGTTTGATTAGAGTCTCTTCCTCTCTCTCTCTCTCAATGAGTGTGTCCTTTCCATCTAGCATACAGCTCAGATTGAAGCCATTCTTCTCAAAGCCAAGTGAGTCCTGGCTCAAACACCATCTCCTATGATCTGTCGAGAGAAATTTCCTTCCAGCCTGTCTATCGTACAGAACATACAGCTGAAAGGCCAAGTTCATTTAAACATCTTAGTTTCTCTTTAGCCCTTTCTTTACTTTCTCAAGTCAATAAAGTTTTAAAATGAAGAATGGGAATTAAGTAAACTACGTTTATTGGCAAATCTTCTGTATCATAGGATATGATGATTGCTTTATATTTACTTATGGAAAAGTACAAAGAAGTAGGTACTATTATTTCCATATGTAGTTGAGGAAAATGAGGCCAAGAGATTGATTCAGGGCTCAAAACCAGGCCAGACTTATTTTTCTTTTTCTGAAAGGACTTGTTTTTACAAAATCCCTTTTCCCGATCTCATATTCCCAATTCCCAGACATTCATTGTACCTCTGCTGCTTTTTGAGAAAGTACAGAAATCAGATATTTGTAGGACGTGTGTTATTTGTAACTTTTCATTTTAGGGTTAAATTTGATATTTTTAACAAAATACATCTGAATGTAGAATTGTAATTTTTAAAGAATATGAAAGTTTTCATCAAACTGGCATTTTCTGATTTTATGTTCCCCCAAATCTTGTAAAAATGGTATTATTATAATCTCCAGTTTACAGTGTAGCAAAGTCAGGTTTTCAAAGGTTGCAGATAATGCCCAGGTGACATGTCTGAAAGTGGTGCTGCTAAGATGAGAATAAGTAAAAATTTATTTTAACAACGTGTTAACCAAAACACAGCCTCCCAAATTGACCATGCAGAGAAATGTTATTGTTTAGATTTTGATAAAACATAATGGTTACAACTAAAGAAGAATTTTAAATGAAAACTAAATGAGAAACTACATTTTGGATTTCACTTTTATTATAAAAATTTGGAAAAGTAATACATTTGCATTGTTTCAGGTGAAATAGAATTTAAAAATTAACAACCTTTTAACCATGTGTTAATGAACACACCTCTAATATTCCATGTTTTTTCCCCTTACGCTTAAATATTATTTTTGGCAAATACAAACACACAGACACAGATACAACACACATTAAAAAAGAAATAGCTTTTAATATAAGTTAAACTCAGATATAAAATACGCTCTTATATAATGAAAAATGAAATACATTTTTAAAAAAACTTTTAAAATGTGAGGTTTGAGCATGAATGTTGCTTTAAGAAAAGTACTCATGTTATTATAAAAATAGAACTTGTGCCTGTGATGTTGCAGTTGCCATGGTTACTACAAATTTGTTACTTAATAGCAGAGCAAATAGATTCATAAACATGCTAATTATATCTGATACATTTTTCAAACTGTTTTATATGAATATGCATATAGTTTGCATAAAAATGAATGTCCCCATCCAATAATTTTGCATGTTTGGGAACGTTTTGCTGTATTCTTGATAATATGATGTATGACCATCTCAATACAGGGAAAAAAGAAAATACAATTTTCAGGCAAATGATTTTATGATTCACTGGGTGAGTGACTGTTGTTGTTAATATAAATAATGTAACAATTTCTAAATGCTACGTACTTAAATATTCAGTCAGTTCTTGGAAAGGTTAAAGTTTGGAATTTATAGTAAAGCTCTTTTTAATCTGTAATTCCTTTTTAAAAATATCAAGAAAGATGCAGGTATGACAAAGGGATGAATATCGTTCTGAGTTTTTGACATGAATCAGCATGCTATAAAATTTGCATATGAAGATGAACAAATGATTTTCCATCTAAAATGGTTTCCTCTCTATAGCTTCAGTATTTGAGAGAGCTGGATGCACATTGAACATTGCAAAAGCTCAAGGACCCTGCTCTCTTTATCTAAAAAGCAAAGCCACCACCATAATGAGAAAGGAGGAAAAGTCCAATGCAGTTACAGGACCATGACAACGGGTCGGGGAGCAGGGAATCTTGGCCTAGATTACCCACTGAATGAGCCTAGGATATAACTCAAAATAGACGCAAGAATGAGGCTGTGACCCTTCCTGAGAAAGAAGATTTTCGTGGGAGATTTGTGACTTCAGTCAGGGCCTTGTATAGCTCTCTGATGAAAGAGGGGGGATATATATTTCTCTAGAGAGTTACATTAGGAGGGGCTTTGCCCTAATCTTGTGATTGAGGATGTTACTACTATCCATTTAAAACAATGTTCCACTTTTCCTTTAATTGAAACTGTCTTTTTTCTCTTTTAATGAGGCTCTAGGTAAGAATACTATTACTTGGTTTCACTCAGAAGCCAAGTGATATTTAGCAACATGCATGATATTAGCAATCAGCCACTTATTTGTTTATACTACATTTTTCACTTTCACAACCAATGCACATAGAAGTTGTTTGCTATATTTCAGATGTTTGAGCATGTCAGGGATACTGACTGAAAAATCTGCTCTGCAGCTCACTGTTGCCTAGTGATTGATATCAGCTGTAACAAGATAAAATGTTATGGCATCATAATTCTGTTTGATGCAAGGTAATCTTTGATCTTTTACTATCAACAGAAGATTATAATATATACTTAGTGTGATAAATAATACCCTTTCACTGATGTCAAAGAAAGTGCAAGTTAAATTGTTAATGCTCCCAATAGCTAGCATTTTAGTTGCAATTTTTTAAAAGATTGAACACCTTGTAAATAGAAAGACTAGAGTCCTAAATGTATTATTGTTATTACAACTCCTATTTGTTAATCATTAATTATTCTCTCTTTAAAACTGAACCAAACGGTGCATTTTAAAAACTGCTAAATGCATAGCCCTGAGGTAAATTTTCGTTGGAGGGCATCATGTCACTGAGGTGCCAATTAGAGGCATCAATTCAACAAAATATTATGTAAATTCAAAAAAATCAGCAACTGAATAGTTGGCATGTGAAATACTCTAAGCAGTATGAAAAATATTTTCCTTCTACTTTAAAATATAGAGTTCAAATTCTTTCTTACCACATAGCAGATGTATGCTAAGTGTTAACTCTTAATATTATTATTTTTATCATTATTTATTGAAGGGCTTTGCATATCCTGTGATCTTTTTTTTTTTTTTTTTTTTTTTTTTTTTTTTTTAGGTGGAGTTTCGCTCTTGTTACCCAGGCTGGAGTGCAATGGCACGATCTCGGCTCACCGCAACCTCCGCCTCCTGGGTTCAGGCAGTTCTCCTGCCTCAGCCTCCTGAGTAGCTGGGATTACAGGCATGCGCCACCATGACCAGCTAATATTTTTTGTATTTTTAGTAGAGACGGGGTTTCACCATGTTGACCAGGATGGTCTCGATCTCTCGACCTCGTGATCCACCCGCCTCGGCCTCCCAAAGTGCTGGAATTACAGGCTTGAGCCACCGCGCCCGGCATCCTGTGATCTTATGATTTACTTCGGATGCCCCTTGTTTACCTAGAAGAATTCTCATGTTTTAAGATACTGCTCAAATTCCAACACTTCCTTTGGAGAGGCCACTCAGTCCATCTTTCTCTCTCTTCAGAAAAGAGAGTCTTTCCTCCTTTCTGCTTCTGTGGCACCTCGGCTGTGATTTCATTATTGCTGTTTCTCCTGGCCTTGGGATGACTTGTTGTTATATGACTGTGGGCTCCTCAGGCCAGGGAACAGGTCTTGATCATCTGTGTCCTCCACATTCTCTAGCAACTCAGTGAATGTTTGTTAGTTGAATTACTGAACACATGAATGAGAAGGACATGTGGTACAAAAAGTAAAAGGGAAAAAAGCAAAAATGGAGAAGTTGTCAACTGATAAAAGTAAATGATCCTAAAAAAGAAAACACAAAATCTAGTTCTGGTGTTAATCATTTTTGTCTCAAACCTTACAGCTTTATGGACATACAGCCAACTTCCAGGCATTACATTGGTTTGAGAATTATCCAGGACCCTCCCTTTTCCTTTCCTCTGGGTATTAGCAGTTGAGCATCTGTAAAAACCTTTCCATTGATTCCTTCAATTTGATCCTCACAATATCATTGTGAAATAGTCAGGACAGGTATTCTCATCCTTTTTTTTTAGAATAGGAAACTATAGCTCAGAGAGGTTAGTGGTTTATCCAGGGTCACTGGGCTAGGAAGCAGACTGCAAACACTCCAGGTTTCAGACTCCAGATAGAGGGCACTTTCTCGAAGCCTACAAACATTTTCTGAGGCTAATTACAAATATTTTGATTGTTCAAAAAATGTTGATATTAAAAATCTTTGATTACATTTGGATAGCTACAAAATAAGTAGATTCAGTGATATCTGTGGTAGAATGGAATATTAGATAACACATCATTTTTAGCTCTTGCTACTTAAAATGATATGAAGCCACTAGGAAATGGAAATTCTGAAAAATTGGTGTAGCACTTTCCATCTGTATTTCTGCAGATTCCGCTGTTAAGATTTATTGTCATGGCTAGGGATTTTTAGAAATAATATTCTCTCGGATAGGGGAAAGTTTAAAAATTCTCTAATTTCATCATTTCTGTTAGGTTTGTATATACAAGCTAGTACTATTCACCTGATCATACTATTATTCAGCTTGTGAAAGGAAAGTATCTCAAACTAGCAACTTCTCTTAGATTTTTTCCAGAATCATTGTTCTGAGAAAGATAAGAGGTGTCATTTTTTTTTTTTTTTTTTAGCAGGTGAGAATCTGGGCTTTCTAGACAGTTATGACCTGTATTCTAAAACTAAAGTTCTATTAATTTGGGTCTACAATTGCTGTCAGCTATAGTTGTTAGAAGCATAAACGTTATAGCTGAGGTGACTTTTAAAATATTGTCCAGTGAAACTTCCTCTGTTTGCACAAGAAGAAATTGTCAACTGGACAGGTTAAGAGGTGCATCCAGTTTCATGTGGTTCTATTGATGCAATCGGGACTTGAACTCAGATTACCATCTGCCTTTTCAGGATTCTTTTTACTAAAACATTGCCTTTTTTGGTGGATATATTAGTTATCTACTGCTGGGTAACAAATCATCTCATATGACAGTGGCTGGGGGAAACTGTAGCCATTGCTGTAGGGCTGTGCTAGTAATTCTGTTACATATGATAAATTTGCATATCGCCAAGAAACAGGCTCTATCAACACGTATTAAGACCACTTTTCCAACTGCCTTTCTGGTCACTTTGTCACAAATTGATACTTGTATAGGACAATGATGTGGTAAAACATATGGTTATTTAGTTTTAATTTCTGTTTCACCAAGGATTATCACTTAGCTGTAACTGCATATAAAATAAGTTTAGTCAAACATAACATACCCGAAATCCCAACAGTTTGAAGTTTATTAGAGGAAAACCAATTTTAGAGACAAGGACCATGGATTTTCCCACACCAGCTGCAGCATTTTACTCCCTTCTGGCAAAGCAGTTATTTAGGATGGAAGGAGTCAAAAATGTCTTCTTTAGCCCAGATTTCATTGCTTTCACAAGTGAAAGTGAAGATGTAGACTGACATTTAATGAAGCCAGATATTTATGCAACAATTTTGGACTTCTTTGCACCTGGTTTATCCTTAGTTTCTGAAGAAGCATCTTCAGGAGAAGGAGGATCTGGAAAAAAAGTTATGGTAAAAGTAAGAAATTTTTAGAAACTAGAATATGGCCAACTCTGGAGAAGAAGAAGGAGAAATGGTCCATAGAGGATCTGAGGATGGTGTTGTACAGCAGAAAAGCCAAGGTTTTTTACTAGCTATTCTATTCCAATCATTGCTTTGAAACACAAAATTCAAAACATACTCCAGCAGAGGTAGGAGGTGTAGAGCATAAATGAGTCAGAAGAAAAGAAGCAAACTCATCTTGGTGTAACCTATGCTTTCTTGGGGCCAACAGTTGCAATTTCTGATAATGTATTTCAAACCATTATTATTAATCTTCTAATCTTCTGAAAAATTTTCTTGAGTGCTAATAAAATATGCTGCTTTTTTTTTCCAGAAAAAAAAACCCTAGTGGCTTAAAATAAAATAATTATAATTATATTATTTTTTTCTCATTCTCTTGAGTAATAGAATTTCTCCTAAATCTGCTTCAGCTGGGATCAGCTGGATGTTTTTCTGGGAGTCTCACTAGAAATCACTTACGTGACTGCAGCAACTTGGAGGCTTAATGGATGAAATAATCTAAGATGACCTTGCTCACATGTCTGGCTGTTGTCAAAACCCACACCCCTCACCAATTGTCAAGAAGACTATCTCAGGCTTTTTTAGAAAGTGCTATTTGGTTTCCAAGGAGTTGACAATAGAAGGTGCAAGGCCTCTGACGCATAGACTCAGAACTCTGATAACGTAACATCCATTACATTCCATTGATCAGGGGGAGTTACAAGGCAAACCCAAACATAAGCAGGTAAAGAAATTGCCTCTACCTCTTGATGAAAGGAACAGTAATGTCACAGTACAAAGAAGTGTACACACAGACATGAGAACATTTATGCATCTTCCCCCCTTTTTTTTGGAATCAGTGTTAGTGGTTATGCTAAAAGTTCTTGTCATTCTTTTGCATCTGTGTTTACACAAAATAATATTTTGTTAAGATGCAGAGAATCTAATTTCTGTGTTACTGCAGGTAACTCACTCATAGTGTTACATACTATAGAGGCAATCCTTTTCTGATTGAAAAGAATGACAATATTGACATTTTAAAGTTTTTTTCCTTTTACTACAAGTCAATGGAGAAGGTAGACAATTATTATGTGTGCATATATATATGTATGAATGTGTGTGTACATATATATATATGTATATGTATATATTCTGTCTCTCAGAAAAAGGTTGAGGGCAAACTTGCTCCTTTAGTGAGTATGTGTTTTGGTTTCTGTTAAATGATGATCTATAATTGATTTGTGTGCCAACTAGAACTGCCTCAGACTCTTTTCAGCTATTTTGTTCTCAATTCAATATGTAGCATTATTCACAAAGAGCATTACTGCCCTTTCCCAGATAATCAATCACAAACTAAGGAGAAAAAGACTGTTTTTAATGTGATATTGAAAAAAGAGGAAGTGACTAAATGACTTGGGTGAGGGGGAGTGATCTTAGTAAGTATGAAGCTGCTTTGTGATAGGGCCAGCTTTCTTAGCATTCCCTTGTTATTTAATCTTACACTGTTAGAGATACCAGGGCAGAGATCAGTGCAGGGGCTTAGGGACAAACATTCAAGTGTCATGTAACCAGGCACTTTATAGACAGTATGTTATTTCAACTTCACAACAATTTTATGAAATGGCATACATTTTTTACCTGTTAGACTGTACCCATTTTTCAAATTAGAAAACGGATTTGGAAAGGTTAGTCATTTATCCAAATTCACACAGACAGAGAGTAACAGAGGTGGGAGAAAGCTACGCGTGAGCTTGAATCCAAATCTATATTCTTTTGCCTATTATGCAGTGGTCTTTTGATTTAGGAATATTAACATCATTATTCCTAATTTTTCTGTAGCACTCATAATGGGTTATAAATAAACAGGTACAATAACCTGCAATTATTAAATAAACACAAAGAATATCGGGCACATTGTATCTAGTAACTGTTTTACTAGAAACATTTATCAATAAGCATTGTCTAAAGAAGCCACAAAAATATCTTACGTGCCTTCTCAGGGTGATTACAATTTGGGCTGGTTTATTTTACTGTTTTAGAGGAACCACTGAGAGAAATGTGGGCCGGTGATGAACATTAATGGGCTATAATTTTGTTATATTAAATCTTTAATCTGGCCTTAAAATATTAATTTAGAAGGCCTAGGTTTTATGGTGAAGGAGCAAACTAATTCAGTAAGAATCAAATCCAAGGTGCATATTTGTTTTTACATTATAACATCTCTGAAATCAGAATTTGTCTTATAATCAGTAATAAAAAAGCATTGTTCATATTTTAATTGTTTGATGGTATCATCAACTAAAATGACAAGCTAAAGCAGGTAGCATCACTCTTTTCTCTCTTTTATAGATGAGGTAACTGAAACACATAAACTTAAGTAGCTTGTTCAATGCCACGCAAGTAGTAAGCAGTAGAACCAAGATTTGAAGCAAGGAAGTCTCATTTGCAAGAAAGTCTGAGATAACAAAATTAACGTGACTTTGGGGTACAAAATGTAAACTCTGGAGAAATTTGGAGAATGGAAAACTCATTGTGAATGGTATGTCACTGGGAAAATTTTTGCACTCTAGTCTTTATCCTAATCTTTATCTTTGCAGCTCATTGATTCGGTGATGTCATTGGCCCATTACTTTCTCCTTCTCCAATATTCCTTTCACTGATCTTCACTCTCCACTCCCCACCATTAAGCTCATAATCTCTGGTCCAAAGCCTCAGCCAGTCTCTAATTAAATCCTATACTCTCTTTTCCTATGATAGTTCCTTTTTCTTTCAATAGCAAGCTCAAAAATGAATGAACTTATCTATGGGTTCAAACACAGATGAAACAAATACAGAGAGAAATACAAGTAGGTAGATTCACAGTCACCTACCTCAGTTGGACCCTCAAAACTTTAGCAAAATCAACTTTTTTCCTTTAACTCTCTCCCCCGTTGTTCACATCCAACTCTCAAATATCCTCCACCTGCTTAAAGTCTTCCTTCTCACTTTTTCTCTAATTCCAATTTACTCTAAAATATCTAATTTTGTCTTGAATTTTAATTTAACTAAAATGTTAAAATGTCATTATAATAACCATGCTAAAAGATATTCATCCCTTTTTATGGAACAAGAGTAAAATTTAGAGACAATGTAATAGCCTAATTATAGAAGAGCCAGGCTTAGAACCAGTCTCTTTATTAACAATAATGATCTCCATTTCTCGTTATCGCAAAAAAATGATGCATACATACGTCATCATTATCATACACATATGTGCATGAATGCACACAAGCACATATATATTTGACCTTATGTTCTCTTCTTGTGAACTGGTAATTCATTCACATGGTTTGAAATCTAAATCACAACACTTTCCTCCTTATTCACCCCTTCCTCCTACCCACTCTACGTGGACACCATTCCAGTGTTTCTTTGTGCAAATATATATGAATAAAAACAAGTATTTGTATATCTCTACTTTTATATATGTATGTATGTATGTATGTGTGTGTGTGTGTGTGTGTGTGTGTGTGTGTGTATTATATTTGGAGAGAAGGTTCTCATGGAAGATAGATATGCATATACATATATATTGGGTATACATACACTGATATGTATACATGTGTATACTCTGCACATTGGCTTTTTCACTAAAATGTTTTCATTGTTTTATTTGTTATTCTACTACAGTTGACCCTTGAACAACATGGGAGTTAAGGATGCTGACTTCTGCATAGTCAAAAATCCATGTATAACTCTCAACTCCCCAAAACTTCATTACAACAGCCCACTGTTGACTCAAAGCCCTACTGATAATATAAAATGGATTATCATGTATTTTATATGTTATATTCATTATACACTGCATTCTTACAACAAAATATGCTAGAGAGAAGGTAATTAAAACTCATAAGAAAGATAAGTATCTTTACTATTCATTAAGTAGAAGTGGATCCTCATAAAGGCCATTATTTCAGTCATCTTCATGTTGAGTAGGCTGAGGAGAAAGAAGAGGAGAAAGGGTTGGTCTTGGTTTTCTCGGAGAGGGCAGTGGTGGAAAAGGTGGAGAAGGTGGAAGGGAAAGCAGAAGAGGCAAATACATGTGGTGTAACTTTTATTCAAATAAAAAAATCTGTGTATAAAGTCTTCACAGTTAAAACCCGTATTTCTCAATGGTCAACCATAGTTGCATAGCAAACATGCTGATACATGAATGTACTTATAGTTTATGTTCAGCAGTTCTCTATTGCAGGACTCTTGATCTTTATCCAACTTCTTGCTTTTATGAGCAGTGCCACAATGAAATCCTGGTATACTTGTCATTTTGTTCATGTGAAAATATAGCAGAATCAGCTCCTAAAAGTGGGTTAAAGAAGAAAGAAAATTAATAATTTTAATGCCTATTTTCCCATAGGTTTGACAACATAGTATATTTATGACACTTTTGCATTTTTGTCAAGATGATAGGTAAGAAATGATAGCTGAGAAATTTTCATACATTTAAAAATTGTATTCTTGTTACTGGGAATTACATCCTTTTCTAATTGCTTATTGTATTGCTGGTCTTTTTCTTCTCCATATCGTAAAGCTTGTTATTTATATAGGGGTTTAGTTCTAAGTTTCTAACATCAGTTGACAATTTTTGTATGCTTTGCTCTTTTTTTGTGTGTGTGCATTTTATTTTGATGCCTTTGGTCTTATGGACTTCTTTAAAACATGTAATGCAACTTCTCCAAGGCTATGAAGAAATGTGTCTATTATTTTTTCTAGTAATTTTATGGTTTCCCTTTTACATTTATGTCTTTGGTCCACTTAGCATTTACTGATAAGGATCAAAATTTGTCTTTTGATGCTTATCCATTTGTTACCGTACCATTTACTAAAAATGTTATCCTTGTCTCACTGAATTGAGATACTACCTTATAATATAATAAATTGACATTTCTATTTGGAGGTATTGTTTATTTGGTCTCATTCATCTGTCTGCTTATTCCTGTGCCAATAGTTCACTGTTTTAGTTGTTATAACTAGGCTAATACATAGATTATTGAGCACTTGAAATATGACTAATATGAGATGAGATGTGCTGTAATTGAAAACTACACATTGGATTTTAAAGATGTAGTTTAATTAAAGAATTTTAAATATATTAATAATAACATATTGATTACATGTTGAAATAATGTTTTGGATGTATTGACTTAAATAAAATATATTTTAAAATTAATTCTACCTTAAAAAATTTTATATTGTAGCTATTAAATGTTTTAAAATTATATATGTGGCTTTCATTAAATTTTTTTTAGATAGCACTGCTTTTGAGTATGTTTAATATCTAGCAGAATTATTCCTACATCAGTGTTCTGTTTATAAAAAAAAGTTTTTGTGGTAATTTATTCTTGCTTTTTTTTTTCCATATAAGCTTAGGATTAGCTTGTATATTTCTACAACAAATCTATTGATATTTTTATTGGAATTATGTATAATTTGTAAGTTAACTTATAGTTTATATTTTCCTGATGTTGACACTTCCTATCCAACAACATGATATATATTTCTGTTTCTTCAATCATGCTTAGGTGTATTTTAGGAGTATTTTTAGTTTTTATTTACATAGGTTTGGCACATTTTTGCAAAGTTTATTTCATAATATTTTGTCTTTCTGTGGCTATTGTTAATGTGTCCTTTTTTCCATTTATATTCTCACTTGTTGTGTCTACATAGGAATGCTACTAATTTTTATGAATTATTTTCCTTGCTATTTTGATTCATTCTCAATTATCTTGCTTTTGTAGTGTTTCCCTCCATTTTATTCTTTTGTGTTTTTCAATAACAAAATTGTCTACAAATAGGAAGAGTTTTACCATCCTCTTTTAAGGGCTATATCTCTATTTTCTCTTGTCGGTACAAAATTAAATAGCAGTGGGGAGTGTGACTATTCTTTTCTTGTTTAAACTTCAGCAGAAATGTCTCCATTAGATTGAATGCCAGTTTGCAGGCTGATACTTCTTTCTCTCTCTCTCTCCCCCTCCCTGATACACACACAAGCACACACACGTGCACACAATAAGACACTATGCATATATTCTTATTTTGGTGAATGTCTAAAAAAATCTAGAATGAATGGTTGTCATATGTCTTTTCAGATCCAAGGAATGACTATATAATTTTTTTCTGCCAATTAAATTAAATAGATTAGATTAATGTATTTGATTGTTTTACTTGTGATGTACTGTAATTTTAAAGTACTAAATTTTTTAGCTTTAAATTTTTTATAGTAACATCAATTTATACTTTGATTTGCAAAGGTAAATTAAGGTGCAGTAAAGAGTAAAATACAAAGAAATGAATGCATGCTGTGCACACATTATTGATGGGTACTTGCAAGCCATTTTCAATCCCAAGCTCCCTTGCTGCTTCTACGCTGAGATTGGAGGTAACAGCTCACCATACACCCTCATTTTTAGTTATGAGAGTCCAAGTGACCCAATTATGGCCCATGTGACATAAACAGCAGACTTCCAGAGAAACTTCGAAGAATATTTGCTTTCCTAATAAGAAGAAGAATACCTGGCATAGACTTCCTCTTTCTTCCCTCTTCCCCCTTCTTCCTATCAACTGCTAACAGTGACTGGCATTCAGCTCCCATCTTGGCAGTCCTGAAGATGTTCAGCTACTACACCTCTTTTAAGGTTTCTTGTTATGTTAAAGCATTACTTGATTCTGTTTTTTTTAACATCTCACTTAGGATATTTGCACTGATATTCACAAGTGAGACTTGTCTGTAGATGCTTTTGAATTTTTTCATGTTTTAGTATGAATGCTTTTATTGCCTCATATTTTTTTTTTCAAATTTTATTGTCTTTGCTGTTTTCTGGAACAGTTAAAATTGCATTGGAAGAAGCTAATATTTGCCAATTGTTCCCATCCTACTAAGATTGAGAAGGAACTTCTCTTATTTAAAGGTATTTAAAGGCTCTAGTTCTGTTCTGGATTTCACCCTCTCTTAATGTCTCATAGAATTTGGGCCATCAGTTATGCATACTGTCTCCCCAGGATTTTCAGTGTTTTTATTTATGCTGGCCCTTTCCTTCAGAATTTAAACATACGCCTACTTATCAAATGTAAAACTAAACAAAACTCCTACCAAACTCACTGTTGCATGGAAAACAGATCCTCGTACAGGGTAGCACTTCCTCTAATTATTTCAATACATTTCTTTTATTCTCTGATCACATTTTTGGGAGAGTTTTTAACACTGACTGTCCATTTTCTCCTTTCGTAATCACTCCTCGGCACACTCTAATCTGCCTTCCCATTTAGATCACCAATAATGGGTGGGTCTGCAAATCTGATAAACCCCTTCCTGCAGCATTCATTACCTTTCCTCCCTTCCTTTGGCATCCGTGGCCACTCCTGATTGTTGTCCCACCATTCTGATATCCATTCATTCAGAGCCAACTTGTTTTTAAGAAACTTCAAACTTAAAATACCTAAAAGTGAGTTAATTACATGTCTCCACCCAACAACTCAGAGAATACTGTTTTGTTTGCCATATTCTCTGCTTTAGTAAACACTGCTCCCAACCACCAACTTTTCCAAACAGGCAATTTGGGAGTCATCCCTAGTATCACTCTGTTCCTTATATTTGGTGTCACCAAGTAATGTTACCTCTAAATCTGAACTACTTCTCAATCCATCTACTTTTCTTTAATCCAAACCATCCGTTCACTATCTCTTTCATTTCTACTGCAAATCTCTCAGATGTCCTCTCCAACTCGAATTTTGCTTCCCCTTCATCTGTTCCTTCCATTACTGCCAGAGTGATCTTTCAAAAACACAAATCTGCAAGTGACTCTGTGCATAAAAGCCCTCAATGATTTTCCATTTCCTTCAGGATAAAGTCCAGACTCCTTAGCATGCGTTATAAGGACCTGTGTGTCTGGCCTCACTCATATCTAACAGTTCTCCTTACAAATTATCCTCCTTAGAAATGAAACTGTTTCTACATTTCAAAAGTGGTATGCTATCTCTCACTTAACCACCATATGCTGCTTATGCTGGCTTACCTTTTGGAAATCTTCCCTTTCCCTCTCCATTTTACCTGAGAAATTTTTGATCATCTTTCAATTTAAAGTGTAGGCGATCATCTTTGACAACTAAGCTAACTTCTCCTATTATGGGTTTCTTTAGAGTCTAGTACTTCCTTGCCTTAAGACTGATCACACTTAATTGTATGTGCTTATATAGTGTCTGTCTTTGTTGCTGGACTGAAGACTGTGAGCAGTTAAAGACTATCTGTTCCCTGATCCTAACTCTTAGTTATTGAATAACTGCTAATTACATGAATGAATGAAGGATATTTCTTAGCAGACAGAATTTTTTAGAATTTTAAATTGCAGAGATCAAGTGAGAAAGTTCCAGTTGTATTATATCTGAGAAATGTGATTAAAGCAGTGTTTTTGAAAGATTAACTTGACATTTTTCTGTTGAAACAGATTAGGAAAAGATTAGATGGAGGTTTGTAGTGATGAGAACACAGGCAGGTGACTTCACATCAGAGTCACCTGGTGATATTAAAAAAAAAAAAAAAAATACCTGTTTCCCAAGCTGCCCAAGACTTATTAAATTCACTGAAAGAAAACCTAGGATTTTTACTCTTTTTTTTTTTTTTAATCAAGCCCTCACACCCACACAGGACTTTCTGAAGTTAAAATGGTAACAGTATAATTGGTATGGGCAAAATATATTTTACCTAAGAATGATGGAATGTGAATATGGAGTTTTCAAGTCTAGTGGACCAGAGAGCCCCATTGAAGTGTTAAAGAAATGGTGATATGGAAGAGGGAAGTTGTTATGAAGAGAGTGACCATGCATAACTGTGGCCCACCCAGTACTTTGGGAGGCTGAGGTGGGCAGATCACCTGAACTTAGGAGTTTGAGATCAGCCTGTGCAACATGTCAAAACCCTGTCTCTACCAAAAATTCAAAGAATTAGCCAGGCATGGTGGCATGCATCTGTGGTCCCAGCTACTCAGGAGGCTGAGGCATGAGAATTTCTTGAGCCCAGGATGTGGAGGTTGCAGTGTGTTGAAATCATGCCACAGCACTCCAGACTGGGTGACAGAGGGAAATCCCATCTCACCATCTCAAAAAGAAAAAAGAGAGAGAGAGAGAAAGAGTAAATTTTAGGCATATTGGACACATATGTGTATATATAATCTAAACATATAGTACATATTAAATATGTATATAGGTATATATATGTTTAAACATCTGACCATCTCCTAGTCCGTTATGATTCACATGTTCCCTTACCTAGGAGGCTTCCTTTTCTCTGTTGGGCCCAGTGTCCTAGCCATACCTCAGTAACGTCTCTCTCTCTCTCTCTCTCTCTCTCTTTTTTTTTTTTTTTTTTTTTTTTGTCTTTTCCTCAACTCAGTTCTAAGCTCTCTAAAGACAAGTATGTTGCCTTATTCATACTTAGGAACTCAGTGCTCAGGACACTGGCATGCATGGAATGAACACCCTCTGAATGTTTGCAGAATGAGTCAATGATGAGAAGATATGAGACTGGATGAATTCTTCAGAAGAGTAAATGCTCAGGAGGAAAGAGTGTCTTGTAGGAGGCATCTGCGAGCAGATGAAGCTATAGAGAGGGACAGTGCAAGTAACCTCAAACGAGAGTACGGAAAGGCTGGAAATCAGCCAGAGCTTCAGTGTTATGAAGAAAGAGTGAAGTGTGCTCTGTTGTAGGGTTGAGGAATGAAGAAAGAATAGTTTGAGTGGAAGCTCATTGATGAAAAGTGAGAATGGTTAAGTTCTTAAAAGAAGCAAGTAAAGAAGAGATTTTGTGGGCTACTACACTCATTCAGTGACTCTCGTACCACCTTGTCTAGTGTTAAATATGTTAATGAATTCATGTCATGCTGCTCAGTTTTACTAGCCTTCATCATCCAGAATAAAATGCAAATGATTCCTATGAAAATTTGTGGAAAGGAATATATTAATAGGTTAGAAGAATTAGAAACATGAAAGGAAATAATTTTTGCTTTTTAAATGGAGAAGCATGCATATTTGGAGACACAAGGGAAGAAGCCCATAGAGAAGGAGAGATGAAGCTGTAAAAGAAAGAGGTTATGGGCCGGGCACGGTGGCTCAAGCCTGTAATCCCAGCACTTTGGGAGGCCGAGGCAGGTGGATCACGAGGTCAAGAGATCGAGACCATCCTGGTCAACATGGTAAAACCCCGTCTATACTAAAAATACAAAAAATTAGCTGGGCATGGTGGCGTGTGCCTGTAATCCCAGCTACTCAGGAGGCTGAGGCAGGAGAATTGCCTGAACCCAGGAGGTGGAGGTTGCGGTGAGCTGAGATCGCGCCATTGCACTCCAGCCTGGGTAACAAGAATGAAACTCCGTCTCAAAAAAAAAAAAAAAAGAAAGAAAGAGGTTATGAATGTACTCTCCAGATCCCTTGGCAGGTGAGGAGAGAGTATTATGAGACCATGTAGAGGGGACAGCTTTGAGATGTAGAAAAATATATCTTTCTCAAGATCCCATTAACTTTGGATGATTCATGGAGCAATGGTGTTCAGTTAGTCCTTACCACAGCTATTATATAAATCCTATTATATTTCATCATCATTATTCTTTTCCACTATGGTTTGAGATGCAGAATAAGGAAGATAAACATATTTGTCAGTATTTGACCATACTCGTACTCAATTTTTTGTCTGGAGTCTTAATGTTTGTTGCATGTGTTTAAAAAACTAAGTTCTGGGAAAGTAGCATTATACTCAATTCCGCTGGGTTACTTTTGGATCATGCAAGCACACTGATTTCAAACTTGTTTAAATATTTGAATTATTTGATTCTCTACCAGAGATTAATAACTCTAAAAAAATTACTGGTTGGATTAAAAGTGCATGTAGTTTATCCCTATATTTCATAGAGTACTGAGCGAGATAGCACATTTGTCTGACAAATTTATATTTATGTCAGATAATATCAGTTTTGTTATCACCATCTGCATTCTGCTATATTTTAACAACAATATGAACAGTATACATATAAAATTGTGGGTTTTCATGAGATATCATCATTAATTTCCACATAACTAAATGTTTTTTTGTTACTTTAAAAACTTTAGAGTATTAAGTTAAATAGCAACTGCAGTTCTATTTTGTGTTCTTGGAGATATTACATTTTATAAAGGATTCTATCAAGGGAAGAAGAAACCATGCCAAATTAAAGATAGTTTAAATGATAACATAAATGATAAAAAAATCTGTTTTTGATATGAAAGGAAGTTATTACATGGTATTGTGGTTATTTACTGAAGATTTATATAGTACATGACTTACTTTTTTTTTTTTTTTAAGATGGGGTTTCACCATGATGGCCAGGTTGGTCTTGAACTCCTGACCTCTGGTGATCCACCCACCTCGACCTCCCAAAGTGCTAGGATTACAGGCGACTTACTATTTTTTTAAGGTTGCTAATTGTCAAGTATCCCAAGCCAATATCTACTGCATATTTTTTATAACAAGATATGCAATAAAATTGTGTGTTATGTTTACATTATGATTTCAACATTTATTATTTTCTTCAAAAATTACAGGATATCATAGAGACTACTCACTAGTCAGCAGAATATCTTATCCTAATATAACTATATTTATACAAGATTTAAAATAAAAATTTTTCTATTGTCTTAATATACCTCTAGAAGTTAAATAAACAACATTATAATTACAGAAGTCAGATAAAAAGAAATTCATGATCCTCTAGACAAAAGCTGTAAATCTTTTAGTTTATCAATCATTTGTAATTGTAATCTAGATGCAAATTTTAATATCAGAAGAATTTCCCATGTAACCCATACTCTCTATAATGTTCATTTTAATGGACTCATAATAATAAAGTTAATTTTATTTATGTGAATATTCTTTACAGTAGGATAACTATGTTGCTTACAGTTTTCCCACTGTATGTAATACTGAACTACACTTCTTTGCAACTGTCACTTTTTCTTTTTCCTAGCTTTGGATTCACCAGACCTAGGTTTAATCTTAGCCTCTGCTACTTAGTAGCAGTGATTTTGGAAAATTATGTAACTTTACTAAATTTGAGTGTCCTCATCTATAAAATGTGATTACTATTTATTACTTTGCAAGGCTTTGTGGGAGTTGAATTCTGCAAATATTACACTCATTTCATGCATATTTATTAAACACATATCCTCTGACAGGTGCTGTTCTGGATTCTAGGGACATTACATTGGAGAAAACAAAATCTCCTGCTATTTTATCATATTGCTTACATAGGGGAAACATAAAATACAATAAGGCCTATCTATTTCTCTCTGTATCAGAGAAAATGAAGTAGTATAAAAGAGATAGAGAGTCCTGAAGTAGTATACAAAGGAATGGGAGTAACTGTTTCTAAAGAGTGGTGTCTAGAGTCTCAGATAAGGTAATATTTGGGTAGAAACATGTAGAACATAATGGACCAAGCCATCTGACCATCTGGGTAGATGGAGTGGGGGTATTTGAAGGAGGATGTTGAAGGCAGAGAAAGCAGCAAGCTGAAAGGTCCTGAAGTTGCATTGGAAAAAGGCCAGTGAGACACAAGCAAAGTAAACAAAAACAATAGTAGGAGACGTGGTCATAGATAAATGAAATTGGGGGTTGCCCATCATTTAGACCCTTGAAGGCCATTGAAAGAATCTGGCTTTTTGTTTGAGTGAGATAGGAATGATTGCAGAGATTTGAGCAGGGAGGATAATCAAATTTGACTTAAGTTTTAAAAGGTTCACTTTGACTTCTTTGCAGAGAATATAGTCTAGGTTGGCAGTAGTGGAAACAGGGAAACCATTAAAGAAGCTACCGTAAAAAAAATGCCAGATGGTGGTAGCTTAGAGTAAGGTCATATAAAGACATAAAGAGAAGTGGCTGCATCCTGTATTTATTTTTAATGTAAGGCCAAAAGGATTTGCTAAAAGATAATATGTAGAGTGTTTGAAAGAAACAGGAATTGAAGATGATCCCAATAGTTTTAGCCTAAGCAATTGAAAAAATGGCTTTGTCACTTGATGATATGTGAAAAGTTTGTTTGTGGGAAGAAAATTAGAATTAGATTTTTGACTTATTATATTTGAACAATGTATTATTTATGCTTCTAAGATATTTAGTAGATGTTGGACACATGAATCTAGAATTCAGGAGAGAGGTCCTGGCTAGATAATTGCATTTGACAGTTGTCAATGTATAGATGATTTTCAAATCCATGTGCCTGATTGCTCAGCTATGGATTGGTGAGGTTAGGGAGAAAAATAATTCCAAAGGCTGAGCTGTGAGGGCATGCCCATATTGAGGTTGGGCCATAGAAAGACGTCAGAAAAGGAGAGAATTATTAGCCTGAGGAGAAAATCAAGAGAGAAATTGTCTTCTGGAAGCCCAGTTAAGAAAATATTTCGATAAACATGGAGTGATTTAGAATAAGAGCAATGGAAAATAAAACTACTATCGCTCACGTAATATAATGCACAGCAACTTGATTGTATCTATAAAAATTATAAGAGAATTTACCTTATAATCTAATAATCCTACTTCCAGCAACTTCTACTACATATATAATGCATATAAAATACACTAATATGAAGTTGTGAATGAATATTAGTATTCATTGAAACATTTTATATAGCAAAAATCAGATATAACCTGATATTCATCTGTCTATAGGAAGCTGATTATGCCAACTAAAATGCATCCACATGATGGAATACTATGCAGTTCTAGAAAAGGATAAGGAAGCTCTTTACAGAACTAATATTAAAAGATCTTCATGTTGTATTATTAAGTAAAAAATGTATAGTATGCTGCCTTATCTATAATAAAGGGAGGGAGTAATGATACATATATATAGTTGTGTGTGTGTGTTTGTGTATGTACGCTTTAAAAATCATTTTGATATTTGAATCACATTTTTTAAATAAAGGGGGCAAATAGGAGAGACAGATCAACTCTTTCAAATGCGCCTAATATGTTGCTAAGATGAGCTCTGAAATTGTGCATTAGGTTTGTCATAGGAGATATTTTAAAAAAATACAACACCCTCTAGAAGTTGTGTTGAAAGGAGTAGAGATATATGGAATAGTAGCTAGAAGGCAATGTGAGGCCAATGGAAAAAATGTTGTTAGGTTGTATAGTGGTGTGAATAATTCAGTATACACTGATGTGAATAATTTACAGATTAGAGCGGGGAATATTGATGATGCAAAGACATGGAGAGAATTGCTGATGTGGGTAAAAGAACTAATAATGTTGATGCATCTGGTCCTCAATTCCTTTTGGATTCCCATTTTCATTCTTGAGAGTAATGCCAAGCTGCACTCAACAGAAATATTTAACCACCCTCTTCATTCCCTTACATATCTTCCCTTTTAAACTATTTCTTTACTGTATGGAAGTACCAATAGATTAGAAAAGATAGACTAGGTCAGAATTCTTAGAGTTCTAAAGAAGACTCTATATTTAGATATCTAATTTAGTCTTAAAATCATCCTGTGAACTTTGTTATGATTTCCACTTTGCGGATAAGGAAACAGGTCTTCAAGTTATCTTGTCCATGCTTTAAAAATGGCTAATGGCACATGCCAGATTCACATGTCACCCACCAAATATTTAACATTAGGCATTGATGTAGGTATGGAAATAAAAGGGTGAATAAGATTGATATGACCTCTGGCCTCATGATGGCTGTAGTTTTTTGAGGGAAAGAAATTCAGTGAATCATTATGATTACAAGAGATGTTACAACAGGAAAATGCTATCTACAAGTAGAAATAAAATTCTATACTGAGAGAATAAGCTATAATCAAATGTGCTATGGAATATCCTGTGGTTTGAATGTTTCACTCAAGTTCATATATTGCAAACTTAACCCTCAATCCCACAGTGTTGGGAGGTGGGACCTAATAAGAGGAGATTAGGTCATGAGGTTTCTGTCCTCATTAATGGATTAATGTCATTATCTAGGGAGTGGGTTAGTTGTCATGAGCATGAGTGTGTTCTAAATATGAGGTCACCCACCTCTGGCTCTCTTGCTGTTGCGATGTCTCTTCCACTTTCTCCTTCCACCATGAAATTACACAGCATGAAGGTCCTCACCAGATGCTGGCCCCATGGTCTTTGACATCTCAGCTTATAGAACTACCAGAAAGAAATTTCTATTCTTTATAAATTACTCAATCTCATGTATAGTGGTGAAACTGGGACTATGAAAGGCTATAAGTAGAACAGAATAAACTATTTACTTTTGAACAGAAGTAAAGCATAAATTATTCCATTAAAATGATTATAAATAATATTTATAACAATAATATTTATAATTTATAATAATTTATCCAATAAATTATTATTGAAAATCTGTCAAGGATTACAGAAAAAAATTTTTTCTAATATATAATAGGACTAAAAGTCCCAGACTATTTCGTGATACAGTTATGTAATAAAACAGTTTACCTCATTCTTCATTTAAATCTTAGCATTTCTAAAACTTTATTTTCAAGTTTTAGAAAACTTGAAAATAAAACCTAAACATCTAAGTTCTTGTTGCCTTTTTGATGCTCACCTCTCATGAAGGAATGAAAAATATTATCTTTATTTATTTATTTATTTTGAGACAGGATCTTTTTTTATTGCCCCAGGCCAGAGTACAGTGGTGCAATCTTGGCTCACTGCAACCCCTACCTCCTGGGTTCAAGTGATTCTTGTGTTTCAGCCTCCTAAGTAGCTGGGACTATAGGTACTTGCCACTGTGCCCAGCTATTTTTTTTTTTTTTTTTTTTTTTTTGCTTTTTGTAGTAGAGACAAGTTTTTGACATGTTGGCCAGGCTGGTCTTGAACTTGTGGACTCAAGTGATCCATTCACCTTGGCCTCCCAAGTGTGAATCCCCTCCTGGGATTACAGGCATAAGCCACTGCATGCAGCCTTACCTTTAATTTTTTAAATTGCGTTTATCAGTTCTCTGGAGGAAACAGTGTTGGAATAAATAATCAATTTGTAAACCCAGAGTAGAATATAATCTTGACTTCACTGACAATAATTGACATTTAAAACAACAAAATACAACTAAAAAACTCAAGAAGTGTGGGGAGAGACACATACTGAAGGAAACACAATCATAAAAGAAAAGCACATGACATAACTCACTTAAGTTTTTGAACAGATTATTATCACAGACAGAAAGTTGTCAGCAAGTTTATATATCTGATTTGATACCTTGTCTCAGTGTCATGAGAATGCTAAGAAGTAACACAGGGTTACCTTTTTAAAAGACTTTATCCTTTTAGTGGTATGATGCATCATATTTTTTTGCATTTAATTCTGAAACTGGAAGAATATTCTCTGAGTTAAATTTGAGGTGGATGCCACTGTGCAGTTTCACTAAAATACCCAGACAGTTTGATATCATGTGCACAATCTGTTAGCTCAGGAAGAACAGGAGAAAGATATGGTCCTTGTGTATGTGTGGAAAGTCGTCATAACTTCCTTCATTCAGTTTCTGTCTTCTTCCAGTCAGGGATCTAGTAGCTTGAATATTCTTCGTTGGTTCCCTTTCATTTACAGGTCACCGAACAAGACAAACCACACAGGTAATCTGTTATGATCCCTGCCATCACCGAGAGTCATTTCCTGCCCTCACCATTTTCTAAATTCTATCCAGTTCCCAGAATATCCATGTTCCTTCTCACTCTCCCTCATTCATGTAATGCCTAAAATGCTATTCTGCCTACTTTTTGCCTGATGAGCCCTTACTTACTTGTCAAGATTCAGATCAAATTGTCACCTCTTCTGGAGAAGGCTTCCTCGACCTCTCTAAGTGGAGTTAGTCATCTCTGCTTCTCTGCTCCCACGGTGTATTTTTTGTTTTTTTGCTATTAGTGATTTTCTTATTTAGCTTTCTAGCTCCTTTTGTATATTGGTAGTCCTGGGATTTCAGATTTTAGTCGTCTTTGTATCACTACCTGGAGCCTAGTCTATCTTTGATGTTTAAGGCATGTAAGTCTGGGTATGGTGGCTCATTCCTGTAATCCCAGAATTTTGGGAGGTAGAGATGGGTGGACCACTTGGGGTCAGGAGTTCAAGACCAGCCCCGCCAACATGGAGAAACCCTGTCTATACTAAAAATACAAAAAAATTAGCCAGGTGTTGTGGCTACCTGGGAGGCTGTGGCATGAGAATTGCTTGAATCTGGGAGGTGGAGCTTGCAGTAAGCCAAGATCACACCACTGCACTCCAGTCTGGGTGACACAGCAAGACTCCTCAGAAAAAAAAAAGAAAACAAAAGAAATAAATATAAGCTAGGCATGGTGGCTTATGCCTGTGGTCCCAGGTATTCAGGAGGCAGAGGTTGGAGGATCCTTAATCCAGGAATTTGAGTCTGGCCTGGGCCAAAACAATGAGACCCTATCTAAAAAAAAAAAATGTGCTCAGTAAGTCATTTTGGGGTCAGAATGGTGGAGGTGAACATCAGAGAATGTTTAGTGGCCTTAACTTTGAGCATGAAGACTTCTTGCTACTGGTGAGGGGGAAGAGGCAGATACACATGCACTGGGAAAATAAAGGGCAACCAGAGTTGGACAAATTTTCAAACAACTGCATTTAATGTATTTCAAGCAATCCTTTCTAAAGGGCACTGCTTCAGGAGTATTTCATTGGAGTGTGGTTTTAATAAAGTCTAGAGCCATTTGCTTGTCCTCAAGATGTTCCTTGTAACTCTAAGGCTATATCTAAATTAAAGCTAATGACCAAACAGAGATATTTTTTTCTCTGTTAATGTCTAGCAGGAAAGAGCCGTTAGTAAATTTATGAATTAGAGTCTGTTTATAAGTTGTTGAGAAGAATCATCATGTATTCCCTTAAGCAATTCCCTCTATCTTGAGAAGTTTAACTGATACACTCAATAAGCAAGACTCATGGGAGGTAATCAAAGGCAACTTTATTTTTTCTCCCATATTCTAATGAAACTTATTCAGTGGGGAGAAGTCCCTCCTCTGGCCCTGGGTAAAAATTCACAAAGTCCAAAATTTTGTTTATTCTTGGGTAATAAAAAACCCTACAGCCATTTTAAGTCACACATAGTCTTCGCTGAGTAATAAGAAACGCATAGAGTCCTATGTAATAACCAGAACTGCTAATTTCATTCACAGTTGGAGGAACTCTGTCCTCACTGAGGGCTGGATGCACAGCGGCACTTTCTCTGGTCTTTCTTCTTGCCTTCTCCCTGGCAAGTTGTTCTACTTGATACTGCCAGGGTTGAAGTTCTAGAAGGGAGGGTGGGGAAGAGATTGAGAAGGTTTTACTTGGCTGACGCTGCTGTGCGGTGGTGTTGGAAGTTTGCTCTTTCCCTCACAGGCTTTTTGTCATGTTTTTCAGAGACTCTCACTGGGAGCCTCTCTGACCCCACTTCCCTAGAGGTGGGTAATTTGGAACCCATATGATGCATTTTCCTCTGCCTGGCTGTTCCCTCATCAGCCCCACATAGATCTACTCCAGTTGGGCTTACCTTGCCCTGCCAGATTGTCCTCTCTATCCAGTTTTTCACAGACTCCAATCTGGCCCTTGCTTCCTTGAGCCACAGTTTTGAATCGTGGTAGCCACACTGGTGTAGCCCATGTCAATCTGTTCCACTGCCTGCCACCTCTGATTGATAGCAGAGCCTTGTCCTTTAGATTTCTCGGGCGTGTGTCAGATACCAGTCGACTGTGCCCCCCGAAATCCAGGTAGCACATATCAGGGCATACATTTAGCCCTATTATCTGAGCTTGAGCTCAGAGGAAGGTACCTTCTCCTCTGTGTACTCATAGCACACAGAAGGCTATCTCTAAAGAATGGCCTTCCTTACAAAACCTCTTTCAGTCTTCAAAATCTTGGCCCTTTTCTAATCCTTGGTGGGGGTGAAGGTTTTCAAGATTCCAATAACCACTTTTTAACCATTCATTTTTAAATTCTGGGCATGGAATTCACGCTTTATGGCAGGCGTCCCCAAACTATGGCCCGCAGGCCGCATGCAGCCCCCTGAGGCCATTTATCCGGCCCCCCGCCGCACTTCAGGAAGGCGCACCTCTTTCATTTGTGGTCAGTGAGAGGAGCACAGTATGTGGCAGCCCTCCAACGGTCTGAGGGACAGTGAACTGGCCCCCTGTGTAAAAAGTTTGGGGACGCCTGCTTTATGGTATCTTGCTTGGTCTCTAACTTGGTGAAACTTCCAATTTAAATTCTGGTTGCCAAAGTAAATATCGACAAAACAGTTATATTAAGAGACTTGAATGTGTTATCTTTCACCGGTACACATTATTGACTTTTACATATGAATTTAGTGTTAATGATCTGTGTGGAGGCCCCTAAGTAACAAATAAATTAATTGTTCTTTATGCTTATAATGTAGATCTTATCTTGAACCACTCACAGGCCTAGTGAGTGAAGAAGTGAACATGCGAATTTTAATTATTCTTCAAAAATTCTCTAGATAGTAAGTGTATTGGATTCTAGCATATACATGTATGTGTTTATTTGGAACCGGAAGGCATTTGCTTATACAGTGCTATAAATAGTTGCTTTGTCCGTATTGTGCAGCAGTAACAGAATAAATAAGACTAAGTAACTTACAAAGAACAGAGATTTATTTCTTATTGTTCTGGAGTCTGGGAAGTCCAAGACTGAGGGACTTGCATCTGGTGAGAGATTTCATAAGACATCATCATATGGTGGAAGGCAGAAAGGCAACAGATGGGGTGAGAGCAAGAGAGGGGCAAACTAACTTTTATAACAAGTTCATTCTTGCAATAACTAACCCATACCTGCATTAATCTTTTTATGAGAGAAGAGTCCTCATCACCTAATCACTTCTTATTAGGTCCCACTTTCCAGCACTATTCTGTTGGGTGGGAATCAGGTTTCCAACACATGAACTTTGGTGGATACAGTCAAACCATAGCAGTAGTTCACAATAGTTGTATGCTAGTTGAATTAAACCATGGTTAGATATCTAGGCTAGCTCTAAAGGAACCCAATGTCCCTCAAAGCATTAGCCTATGATCTGAATCCCAAGAGCAAAAGAGACGTATGGTCTTGGTGGGAAAAGTGAGGGTGTTGTTGTTGTTGTTGTTGTTGTTGTTGTTGTTTTGAGGTGAAGTTCACTTTTGATGCCCAGGCTGGAGTGCAGTGGCACAATCTTGGCTCACTACAACATCTTCCTCCCAGGTTCAAGCAATTCTTCTGCTTCAGCCTCCTGTGTAGCTGGGATTACAGGCATGCACCCTCCATCGTTTCCGCCTAACGTTTTTGTGTTTTTAGTAGAGAAAGGGTTTCATCATGTTGGTCGGCTGGTCTTGAACTCCTGTCCTCAGGTGATCCACCCACCTCAGCCTCCCAAAGTGCTAGGCATGAGCCACCGCACCCAGCCTTGAGCCACCATTACTGGCGTGAGCCACTGCACCCAGCCTTGCTTTTTAAATGAGACAGACAGAATCTTGCTCTGCTGCCCAGGCTGTAGTGCAGTAGGGCAATCTCAGTTATTTTTTGTGCCTCATCCTCCCCCGGCGAATTTTTGTATTTTTAGTACAGACAGGGTTTCACCATGTTGGCCAGGCTGGTCTTGAACTCCTGGCCTCAAGTGATCTACCCTCCTCGGCCTCCCAAAGTGCTGAAACTATAGCTGTGATCCTGGCAGAAGAGAGGGATTTAAAAATCTCTGTCTTATACTGAGTTGAGCAAAAATGGTTAAGTAGCTATTATGGGTTAGAGGATACAAAGTAACAGACATGTGGGATGATCAGGTCTAGACTTCTAATGCTGAGCCTGAGGACTACAGGGTAATACAATTGTATTGTATTGGGGATTCATGCTAAATGAATAGAGTAAATTTTAACTATTCCTGCAACAAAAATTTTAAAAAGAATGCATATAACTATATGAGATGATGGATACATTGGCTGCATATAGTAACCTTTTTACTATTTTTACTTTACAACAGACAGACATTTGTTGACCCTGTGTTCTAATATTTCTCTCATTCCAAAGCCAAGCTTTCTGTTCTGAGTTTCCTACATTCCTTATTCACCTTCCCTTTTCATAACTGCAATTCACATCAATACCACTGATCTAAGCTGTTGATAGTAGAAAGTGTTCTCATTGAATTAATTCACACCAGTGTTTAAATGGCTGGAAAATAGTTCATCCCTGCCAGGGATCCAATATTTTCATCTTTAAAAAGAAGGCTCATTATTTCAGATTAATTTCATGTGTAAAGGTATAAGAACGCCTCACATAGGGCTTGGCATATGTAAAGCTTTCCATATTCTTTGTTGAACAAATGAATGAATGTTGGGCTTTCAGGCAGTATGAAGAATAAAGTAAACATTTTGTGATTTAGAAAAGATACTTTTAAATAGAGGTGGCACTTTCTTAGGTAAATAGCTTTACCTTTAGAGTTAGCTCCTGAGACTGATTTAAATTCAAAGTTGTAAAGATGAAACCCATAGAGTATTTACAAATTTTTTAATTTTCACAGCTCTATTCCCAGAAGTAGAAAACATAGGCAGTGGAAGCTTGAGAAGATAGGGATCAGAGTGGAGAATATGATGGCAAAGCCTCTTGTAAGTCAAAATTTGTAAATCAAGGGGATCTGAACTGAATTACAATATGGATAGAGTATAAAAACTGGATTTTGCCTCAGGTTTATTTTTCTTTTTAGTCTTAATTATCTGGATCCTTCCATATAATTTAGTCCGTATAATATGGGGTCCCCTGATTTCTTCCACAGTTATTTTGCTTCTCTAAACAAACAAACTTTGCCAAAGGATAGGCCCAATAGGGAAAGAAAAAAAAAAAGAAAGAAAGAAAGAAAGAAAACTGCATGTGTCTACCAGCAATGATGATCAATATCTAAAGAGGAGGCTGATGAACTTGCTTGAGCGACATCCTAAGTTGTGAGACAGGGCTGGTGCTTTTGAACTGTTTTCTCTAGCCCAGGCAGTAGGTAATTTGGTCTGCAAAGCAATGAGAAAGGCAATATTGAATTATGCATGCTCATAAAGTACCTGAAATTACTATATAATTAATGCTAGATAAAACAGACCTTTACTACCATAAGGAGCAAGTGGGCCCAAGTAAGCTGTGGCATTTTCCAAATAAATACTGGTATAAAGCATTAGGAGGAAAAATGGTCTGACAAATTCAATATATGTTTCACGCTAGTAGAATAAGGCCCCAAGGTTAAGAATAAAAGGGGGTGGGGGGAAGAAATAATCAATATGCAAATAATCAGAGGCTAATTGAACTTCCTAAGGGAGTAGAGTTTGGGAACCTGCTCGTTGTTTAAGAGCAATGAATTCCAAACCTGTATAACTGCACATTGAAGAAGATTATTCATGTATTTAAAGAGGTCATGGTACCTTTTAATGGAGCTGCAGGAATACTGCTATAAACACTGCACAGATAGTAATATTTGAGCCTCAGATAGGAGCCAGAGTTAGCTTTGCAATGCTGCCTGCAGAAAGAAAGATCTCATTTGTGAAAATAACCACTATGTTTTCATATTGCCAGACATCTGCTCTTGGCTAAGAACAACATGAAAGGGGATTTGTTTTCTGGTAGGGTTCTGTCTTTCTGCAAAGGAAGATCTTCTTTTGAATTAATTGGCCATCTCAACAGAATGGCCTATATTCATATCTACAAATTAATCTAATTAGGGCCTCCTCCTTGGGTTAAAATTGCAATTTAACTCTTGTGGATGCCTAATAGCATTCTTGTTCCCTTGCTTTACATCAAGGCCAGCAATTACAAATGCAGGGGGCAAAGTATTTTGGGATACAAAAATATGTGATGTAAGAAAGGAGGAAGATGAGCATTCTGTGGCACCTGTGGTTTGCATATATCCAGCATGACACTCTCCTGTCTACACCTTTGAAGATGAAGAACCAGAGCACAGAGAGGTTAAATAAATTGCTTATGATTCCTCAGCACATAAAGTGCAAACCAGGTTTCAAATCTAGAGCTGTCTAACTCTAAAACAGAGGAATTTCTCCCTGGGTGATACCGGTTCCCTTAAGGGATTTCCTGGCTGCAGGAAAAGCAGGAATTATTAACAAAATATACCTTGAAATATGAAGCACCCATGCTGGGGAGTGGGGGTGGGAGAACAAAGCAGCTTTATAGACATGTCACCAAATGACTGTTAAGTGGGCCACATCTTCTGAGTGCACTTTATATTTCAATGTTTTCTTCCCGGTGACAGTGCAGTTTCTTTCAGGTCAAGACTTTTAACCTTCATCGTGTTTCCCCCTATTGTGCCTAGCAAAGTATTGGTAAGAAAGGGAAGAGTTCTGTTAACAAGTGTTGTCTTACCTTGAAAGGACAAAGGGGTCTAAATAGACCCCCTGCTTTGTCATAAGGATGAGCTACTTGCATATATCATAGCCACGCATTTTGATGTTTTAAAATCCAGAAGCCTATCATGTCTTTTTGACTATGAGTTGTAGATATTGAAGCAAACTAGACATTTTCTAAGAAGCCCTCTTCTGATTTAAGTGGCAAAAGGCCAGAAAACTGTTTTCTTCGGAATGATTTTTTAGGATGTGGTCAAAATGCCATGGTTGCCTAATAAATAGCAGGTCATGCTAATCAGTCCCTCCTGGGTTCACTGTGATTTCACAGTAGACCCCACACACCAGCAACTTGACTGATGTTGACATTCTAGCTTTGAACAAGGTAAATACAGTTTAGGCTGGGCTATAAAATTAGAGGAAGTATCCATTTGGGGATGCTAATCAGATTGGGATACCAGCCCCTAAGTATTCTTATTGTTGTGTTTTGTTTTTATTTCTTAAAAAATCTGTGGGAATTATTGAAAGTGAGAAAAATGGAATCTCCCAAATACACATGAGAAGGATATTAAGTGGCCTGTACTGATAGAAACTGAAATTTACTGCAGAAAAAAGAAAAAAAAAGAAAGAAAGAGCTAGTGCAAAAGCAGCACTGCATCCTGTTTCCTTGCTCTTTGATGAATACCATACTTTAACATATCTGAAATGGCTTGGAATTAAGTCAAAATGTCAATGGAGCTCTCCCAAACTTATTTGTATATTCACTAAAGGAGGAACATTGGACTGTGAGTCAGGGGATGAGCTCTAGTCCTGGGTCAGTCACACTCTGTGTGATGGCACAGAAGTCTCTTAGCTTTTGGTCTGTTTCAATGACCTCATGTGGAAAATGGGGAAAATAAGTCTTTCTTTGGCCAACCTGAGGATGTTGTAAATATCAAAGATAATTGACGTATACTAGCAGTGAGAAGAATTTTGAAACACTACAAAATGTGTATTATTATTATTACTATCCAGAGATAGAAGTGTTAAAATGAAGATCAAATTTGATGTATCTAAAAGAGCTAAGCAATAAAATACTGTCTCAGCCAAATCTAGGCAATGACTTTTGTTGATGACAGCAAAATATATGAGCATAAATTGGCTTTACTACCAACTGTTCCCTACTGTTTCCCAAGGAACATTCCCTTTCACCCCCCAAACAACAATTAAGCTGTAGAAATCTGTTATTGTGACATTTAACCATCAGACACTTACTTTACCATTTCACTACTTTCTTTTTTATTGTCCCTGGTGGTAAATTCACTGGAGATGGAAGCACTGGTAGCATGCAGGTTGGGCCTTTGGATTTCCAGCAGCAATAATTGCCTAACTGCTTGAATGTCAGTGGTTGGTGTTCAGAAGGACTCCACTAACTGAGATTTACAAGTAGCCCCCTATGATGTTCCATTAAAAATATTGTATAAGGAAAGTGTGCTCTGAAAAACTGGTAGGGAGACGTGTGAGTCAGGTTTCCAGAGCTCTGCCACATGCAGCTGTAGGTTCAACAAGACAGCAAGTGCAGGGAAATGAGCATGAACTTCGATAGTGAAAACCAGTCTCCACGTCTTAGCTCCTCCATTTGCTAGTTGAACTGACTTCGATTTGAAGCAATTGACTGAATTATTCAGGGCCTCATTTTCCTTATCTGTAAATAAAGCACAATGATGTGCTCATTTATTTAACTGCTGTGTGTTGAGCACTTGCCATATGACAGATAATGCTAGATTTGGAGGAGCCAGTGATGATCAAGACATACCCACGCAGGGTTTACATATAGTGGGGAAAGTAGAGAATAAAAAGATCAACCAGTTCAAAAATAAGATCATAAGCCCCTCATTACAAAGTTTAGTGAGTAATCAATGAGGAAGAGGTACAGACTATGAAAAGTGTGATGTAATTTTGGGGTGAAAACAATAAAATGGGGACAAGCAAGAAACAGAGCTGAAGGAATATATGTAGAGGACTATATCTGATAACAACTATAGCCATCAGTGCATTCAGTAATAAAATAGCTATCATTTTTGAGCAGTGAATATGTGCTTCATTCCATAAAGTTATTTATACATCCTATTTTATTCACTTTATACACCAATGAGGTAATTAGTATTGTCTCCTTTTACAGAGGAGGAAATGTAAGCACAGAGAGGTGAAGTGACTTTCTTAGGTCACACAGATAGTGAGTGATGGAGTTGAGCCTGATCCCAGGTGACTTAATACTAAACATTCATGCACTTAGCCATTATGCTATACCACCATAACAAAACCTAAACCTAAATTTTATGGAAATATCAACTAAGTATCTGCTTTTCTCCCCACCCACCACCACCACTAGTTGTAGAGAAGCCTCTACAATTCAGGAATATGACCCATGAAAAAATGTCATATTGTAATTTAAATTTCTGCTTCTCTTGTGGGGTTTCCAACTTCCACAGTACAAAGTTCCCATTAATATATTTCCTTGACAAATAAAATAAAGCAAGTGTGTTGTTCTACCTGGAAATCTTTAAATTATCTCTTTAGACTTTCAGCACACAATTTACAAGTGACAGGCAACATATTTCATTATCTTTATGTTTGAAATAACTTTCAAAGAGAGTGGAGAGGGGTATTTGACATTATTGTAATCAATTCTGTCAGAAATATTATTGGATTTACTCGATTTTGTGAACACAATCATTTTTTATTGTTATTCTGAATTTTCTCAGATGTTTTACAGGAGGCTAACATAAATAGTAAAATATGCTTCACCAAGACATCTGTTGAAAAAATAATGAGGAGGTGTTCTTCTGAGCAGAAGCACTGTGTAAGCTGTGATGGCCTCTTTTTATAGCAAAAAGGCATATCCCCAGTGTCCTTGGGGTAGCACAAACTGCACTCTCCTCCATCAAGACTGGCAATACAGTTTTCCACAGCCTGAACGTCAGCTGGATGTTGTGAGGGTCAGGAGGGAAGAATAGCATAGAGAGGCACTAAAAAGGTTTAACTTACACAGCTGGGAAAGACCCAAGCCCTGATGAGTTTATGAATTAGTCTATGTTGGCACCAATCCAAAAAGACTTGCCCAGATTTGGTGCTTTATTGGCTGAAAATCTTTGTGAGAAGTTTCATTCTTCTGCTTGGTTGCCATTTAAATATTGGGTCCTTCTCATTGGGACTTAAGGTTGAGGAAGGCACAGGGCAGACATCTTTGCTGCTGGCAACTCTATATGACTCATGTCCAGCAATCTTTTGGAATATTATGAGGAAAACTCTACCTGTGTCTCCTTTAATGTAGTTAAGAGGAATCTGATTGCATTCCTGGGGACAATTTAAGACTGGAGTAGAAGTATGCATTTTAAGTGAAAAGTCTAAAGGCTTAAAATTATTATTATGTGCCCTAGTTTACTTTTAACTGCTTGTACGTCTTGTTGCCTATGTTTCCTAAACGAGAGATTCATTGATTTTATATGCAGACTCTGAGAGGGTATTTGGCAGAGGTCTTTGACATAAATCAAGGAAGGCATTGTTATCCTCATTTTCTATATGAGGGATTTGAACATCTGAGAACCTAATGAAATTATCTAATGACTCTTGGCTGTTAAATGGCAAAGCAGAGAGTGCTTAGAATTTAGATACTTTTCCTGTAATACCAAAATCTTGCATTTGGAAATACTTTTGCAATGTATTTATAGTAGAGATGAGAACCTTGATTTTGCATTTTCTAACTGTTCTACTCCCATGAGCTAGTTTTTAAATCCTTTGGCTTGTAATGCTATGTGTGACTTGTGTGTATGTCTAATGTGAGTATGTATTTATATAAAATGAGAAATATTGTCAGTAGCCTTTAGGATATATCTTTAATGAAAATTTTCTTCCATAAACATTTAAAAATGGTAAGTTACTTATTTTTATTCCTCAAGTAACATTGGGTAATTTTTTTATTATTTAAATAATATTTTGACATTTTCTGGCATGTTTTCTTGATGGGAGGAGAGTAGGGCAGTGAAGAATAAGGCAGTATCTTTCCTATTATTGCATTCCAAGAAGCTAGCAAAGTAGTATGTAGTTCAAACCCAATAAAGGATTACTGAATGTTTAAAAGTTTCCATTAGAGTTTTGAAGAAAAGCAGTTTGATTCCTTTCAAATATATGTACCTACCCAAATTTAGCTAACATCAGCTAAAATTACCTGGGAAAGTATCTGAAATGACCTATTTTGATGAATAACTGAGTATACCTTCCAGTTAGCATATGAGATATCAGTATGCAAATGAGTACTTATAACCATTTGAAAATCATTTGATCTATGACTTGTGCCCTAACGAGTCACAAGTACAGCATTGTATGCAGCTCTCTTTTAAAAAATCTGGAAGTTATACAGTCAGATCCTGCCCTCAAGGGGATAGTAGGATGATTGGGGAAAGGACTCAAGGTACTGAACTGCCTGGGGAACAGTGCTGGTAATAAGGAATAGTATCAAGGGCCAAATAAGGCTTCAGGCAATGCAGGTTTGAGACAAAAGCAACTTAAGAAGGCAGGACAAGAATAATTGAAAGGTGGAATAGGGAAATCTTCCTACAGAAAGTGAAATTTGAGCTAGAACAATAAAGATTTGGATCAACAAAGACAGGGAAGTTAGACCTAGATTGCTCAAAGAGCTAGAAGGAAGAGACCAAATGGGTACAAGAATGAGGCCTTCAAAGTGGACGGCAAGGCACAGTCGGGGGAGCAATATGAATGAAAAATGGTTCGTCCATCAAAGGTAATTCTGCCTTGGTTTTGCTGCCTGATATTTCACGAATTCGCATCCAAATTGATGAAGCTGCACTGTATGTGGTCTCTAGGCTGTTGTAAATTTCCATCTCTCTGTTTACCAGGCATCTTTCTCTCAGAAGCTCCCTTGGAAATCAAGGGAAATAATACACTGTGCAGAGGAAAGAGAATCTGGTCCCTTGTGCCTCCCTGCTGTGGTGCAGCATGGTCTGATGACCAAGGGCACAGGATCCTATTTCTAGGATTAGTCAGAAAAATTGAGCACATGTCTGTAGACTTTTGCATCAGTATTATATTTTAGATGGTTTAGTCGGAGCTGTTACATTTGGCAGCATTCCTTGTTAGCATTTGATAAACAATTATTGCCAAATGTTAGCAAGGAAACCTGCCAAATGTTACAGCTCAGATTTAACCGCTGAAAAAAATGCAGTTCGAAAAAGCCTTTTGCTACAGAACTGTTGCCTGGTGTGCCAGTTCTGAAGCTGCAGGGGACCCCAGTTGGGAAAAATTGTGACTCTAAAGGTGTAGGGACCTTTGCCAGCAGTTCTGGGTTCCTCTCTGAAGTTATGAATTAGTTGACACCTGTTGGTTTTCAGAGCAATAAGTTTGAAGCGAATTATTTCTGGTGAACATTGTGTTGCATGGCTTCTAGCCACATTTTATATTTGACACATCCTCTTTCATGGCACTTTTCACCGATAGATGAAGTGATAGATCATCAATAATACAGTCTCATCTTGCTTATCTATTCATGGATTACCCAATTTATTTTAGAGTCTAATGTTCTTTAATAGCTACTCTGGGACTGTTCCTATTTTCCACTTCACCCAGGAGATATTTCTCCATCTTTTCGTTTTTATTTTCCATCCTTGGTTTACCAATAAGAAAAAAACACCAAGATAAAATGATCCCTCCCTGTTTTTGATAGTTCTACCATCCTGGTAACTCAACAGAATACTGTGAACATAGTGAACTTAGATTATAGTTGACCACTGTGTCAGAAGAATTCTCATTATGTGATAAGGAACAAGGTAAAAAATGGAAAGCACAGTTAGGCATCTTTACCAGCCATTGAACAGTTCTCTCAGTGGGAGCTGATTAACTTCAAATTTGAAAGTCTTGATCTTGGTGTTTCACAGACCTTTCCTCTTGTCTCTGCCCTATACAATTTTGCCAGAGGCTTTTGTTAGGATAGGCATTTTTATTGAATCTGTGATTGTTTAAATCTTGGGGGATAACTAAAATGTTGGGACGTATTTAAGGTGAAGAAAGATAAAGAGGTTAAAACGGGGTAAAAGACTGGAAAATCTGCTGAATAGGAATTGATTGAAAAAATTGCCTTTATGTTCAAAAAGCCATGGCATGAGTTTAATTCACATTTATATTTTCTCTTTAAGATCTAATCCCTCTCCCAAAATGGTGAGACAGTTTTCTTCCAAACAGAAGCTCAAAATACCAAATAACTTGTTTTCTTGGGGCAGTGTTCCTAAGCAGCTCAAAAATAGATGTGTGACCTTGTCTTGGCCAATCAAAAGTGCTAATATAAGATTTTAAATCTGAAGTTAGTGACTCAGGAAGCAAAGAGAATGAAGTATTAATCTTGCAGGCAGTATGATGGTATCTGAGACAATTAGCATCAGAGGTTTTAGTAGGAGTCATTCAGTTTCAGTGACAGTGACAGCATGTACTTCTTATAATGTGTAATAATACTGATCACTATACTGACTTTAGCTCCTAATTATTTATCAAACTTTTCCAACCTCCCTATCCCTACGACCATTTTCTTGTTCATATCTTTATGATCTTCTTCCTGAAGCAATATAAATTTCCCTTACCTGTATTTTTATATCTCCAAGTCTATTGCCTTCATAATCAGTAACATATTACATGATCTATATAAAAATGAAAAAAATGCTGGAATATTTCTCAGCTCAGAGGAAAGAGAAGATATAGTAGGAAGATGTTAGTTGATGATTCAAGATTCATAATGACATGGGACATGGGAGGAACTAAGAGCATAATTTAAGGGAATAGCCTTAGTCAAAGTGCAGAGAGTTCAAGGAGGAAGAATGCAGATGAATACAAATAATTTTAAAAATTGGGGTAAGGAAATGAGGGATACTAGATGCTCTTGCATTTGCCTGTGAAATAGAAGGCAAGACAATCTGGTAAGATTTGGAATACTCTTGGGGAGAAAGAAGTTTTGGAATATCTACTGAGGGAACTGTGAGCTGGCCAAGGAAAATTAAGTAATTACCGTTATGAGGACTCAGCTAAAATTGACAACTACAGAAAGTGTTGCAGCATTAACTGATATACTTGTGAAAAGAAACTCTTCCTGTCATTCAGGATAGAGGAGTATAGAAAGTAAAATTTAGGATTAATGTAGGTTTGGGAATTTACCAGATGGGTTCGGTTGAAAGATAATTTCATCCAAAATCTGATTATGGGAATGAACAGAAATGCCCACTCTGAAAATAAATGTGGAATAAGTGTGGCAAGAAAGAAGGCAAGTCAAAATAAACTAGACAAAAATTGAAGAGGGTAAAGGAACTTACTTTGTGGTGGAAAAACTAATTATGGACAGACACCAATATATGGATTTTAATTCCTTCAAAGTTAAAATAATTATGGAAAATGACAAGATAGGAAGGATTTGTTTATTAAAATGTAATGAAGGTAAAAATCACTAGAGTAATATTTGATCTAAAACTTTGATTGCAAATCTATATTCTTTTCTGAGGCCTAAAAATATTTTCCTTAAAAGAGAGAGGAGTAGGGGGGTGATCCCAGATGGCCAAAAAGGAACAGCTCCAGAGTGCAGTTTCTAGCAAGAACAATGCAGAGGGTGAGTGCTCACTGCGTTTCCAAACAAGTTTTCACTGCCCACAGACCAGGAGATTCCCAGGCGGAAAAGCATCCTGTTTTCAGTATGGCTGGTGCCATGGGTAGGCACACAGAAACTCACACAAATCTGGGTGGCCATTTCAACTGGCACCTGGAATGCTTGGGAGACAGAGCAGCCCATTCAACTGAAAGGGAGGGGGCAGAAACAGGGAGCCAGGCAATCTGGCTCGGCAGGTACCACCCCCACAAAAGAGGCAGTCCAAAATGCTCTGGATTGAGAGTTTCACAGCAAGTGCAGCTGGACCTGGGACAGTCCAGCTCAGTGCAGGAAGGGTGTCCGCCAATACCAAGGCAGTCCGCCAATACCGAGGCAGTTGACACAGCAGCCAGGCAGAGCCTGCAGCAGCTGAGCAATGCCTCTGCAAGCAGAATGTGACTAGACTACTCTGTGTGGGGCATGGCATCTCTGCAAAAAGGCAGCAGCATAAGTCAGGAACTTATAAATAAAGCTGACCTTCCTAGGTCAGCGCAGCTAGGAAAAGAGGCCATTATGAGTTCCACTGCCACAGACTTAAAAGTGCCTGACTAGTAGCTCTGGAACAAAGGAGCTCCCAGCACAGCACTTGAGCTCCTATAAGGGACAGACTGTCTCTTCAAGCAGCTCCCCAACCCCCATATACTCAAAGAGACACCTCATAAAGGAGAGCTCAGGCCGACGTCTGGTGAGTACCCTTCTGGGACAAAGATAATAGAAGAAGAACCGGCAGGAACCCTTATTGTTCTGCAGCCCCCACAGGTGATACCCAGGCAAACAGTGTCTGGAGTGGACCTCCAGCAGTCCTTCAGCAGAGGGACCTGACTGTTAGAAAGAAAACTAAGAAACAGAAAGAAATAGCTTCAACATCAACAAAAAGGATGTCCACTCAGAGACCCCATCCAAAAGTCACCAACTACAAAGACCACAGGTAGAGAAAAACACTGAGATGGGAGGAAACCAGCACAAAAAGGATGAAAACACCAAAAACCAGAACACCTCTCCTCCTTCAAGGGATCACAACTCTTCACCATCTAGGGATCAAAGATGGATGGAGAATGAATCTGATGAATTGACAGACACAGGCTTCAGCAGGTGGGTGTTAACAAACTTCTCATAGCTAAAAGAGCATTTGCTAACCCAATGCAAAGAAGCTAAGAACCTAGAAAAAAGGTTAGATGAGATGCTAACAAGAATAAACAGCTTAGAGAAGAATATAAACGACTTGATGGAGCTGAAAAACACAGCACAAGAACTTCGCAAAGCATACACAAGTCTCAATAGCTGAATCGACCAAGCAGAAGAAAGGATACCAGAGATTGAAGATCAACTCAATGAAATAAAGTGAGAAGGCAAGAATAGAGAAAAAAGAGTCAAAAGAAATGAACAAAGCCTCTGAGAATTGTGCGATTATGTGAAAAGATCTAATCTATATTTGATAGGTGTACCTGAATGTGATGGAGAGAATTAATCCAAGCTAAAAAAATTCTTCAGGATAATATCCAGGAGAACTTTCCCAATCTAGCAAGGTAGGCCATCATTCAAGTCCAGGAGATATGGAGAACACCACAAAGATATTCCTCAAGAAGAACAACCACAAGGCTCATAATTGTCAGATTCGCCAGGGTTGAAATGAAGGGAAAAAATTCTAAGGGCAGCCAGAGAGAAAGATTGGGTTACCCACAAAGGAAAGACCATCAGACTCACAGTGAATATCTCAGTAGAAACTCTACAAGCCAGAAGAGAGTGGGGGCCAGTATTCGACATCCTTAAAGCAAAGAACTTTCAACCTAGAATTTCACATCCAGCCAAACTAACCTTCATAGGTGAAGGAGAAATAAAATCCTTTGTGGACAAGCAATTGCTGAGAGATTTCAACACCACCAGGCTTGCCTTACAAGAGCTCCTGAAAGAAGCACTAAACAAGGAGAGGAACAACCAATACCAGCCACTCCAAAAACATACTAAATGGTAAAAAGCATCAACATGATGAAGAAAATGAGTCAACTAACGGGCAAAACATCCAGCTAGCATCAAAATGGCAGGATCAAATGCACACATAACAATATTAACCTTAAATATAAATTGGCTAAATGCCCCAGTCAAAAGACACAGACTAGAAAATTGGATAAAAAGTCAAGACCCATCAGTGTGCTGTATTCAGGAAACCCATCTCATGTGCAAGGACACACATAGGCTAAAAATAAAGGGATGGCAGAAGATTTATCAAGCAAATGGAGAGCAAAAAAAAAGCAGGATTTACAATCCTAGTCCCAGAATCACTGGGACACATTTAAGTCAGTGTCTAGAGGGAAGTTTATAGCAATAACTGCCCACCAGTGAAGTCAGAAAAGATCCAAAATCTGCACCCTGTCATCAAAATTGAAAGAGCCAGAGGAGAAAGATCAAAAAAACTCAAAAACTAGTAGAAGACAAGAAATAACTAAGATCAGAGCAGAACTGAAGGAGATAGAGACACAAAAAACCCTTCAAAAACTCAATAAATCCAGGAACTGGTTTTTTGAAAAGATCAACAAAATAGAGCACTAGCCAGATTAATAAAAAAGAAAAGGGAGAAGAATCAAATAGATGCAATAAAAAAGGAAAAAGGGGATATCACCACCGATTCCACAGAAATACAAAGTACCATCAGAGATGACCACAAACAACTCTATGCACATAAAGCACTAAACCTGGAATAAATGGATATATTCCTGGACACTTGCACCCTCCCAAACCTAAACCAGAAAGAAGTAGAAACCTTTGACAGACCATTAACAAAGTCTGAAGTTGAGGCAGCAATTAAGAGCCTACCAACCAAAAGCAGTCCAGGTCCAGACGGGTTCACAGCTGAATTCTACCAGACATACAAAGAAGAGCTGGTACCATTTCTTCTGAAACTATTCCAAACAATACAAAAAGAGGGAATCATTTTATGAGACCAACATCATCCTGATACCAAAACCTGGCAGAGATTCAACAAAAAAAGAAAACTTCAGGCCAATATCTATCATGAACATTGATGCAAAAATCTTCAATAAAATACTGGCAACCAATTGCAACAGCACATCAAAAAGCTTATCCAACACAATCAGGTAGGCTTCATCCCAGGGATGCAAGGCTGGTTCAACATACACAAGTCTATAAATGTAATCTACCACACATAAACAGAATCAAAGACAAAAACCACATGATTATCTCAATAGACGCAGAGAAGACCTTCAACAAAATTCAACAGCTTTTTCTGCTAAAAACTCTCAATCAACTAGGTATCAAATGAATATATTTAAAAATAATAAAAGCTATTTATGACAAACCTACAGTCAATATCATACTGAATGTGCAAAAACCAGAAGCATTCCCCTTGAAATCTGGCACTAAATGATGTCCTCTCTCACCACTCCTATTCAATATAGTATTGGAAGTTCTAGCCAGAGAAATTAGGCAAGAAAGAAAAAATAAAGGGTATTCAATTAGGAAAGGAGGAAGTCAAATTGTTTCTATTTGCAGATGACATGATTGTATATTTAGAAGACCCTATCATCTCAGCCCAAAATATCCTGAAACTGATAAGCAACTTCAGCTATCTCAGGATAAAAAATCAATGTGCAGAAATCACAAGCATTCCTATACACCAATAACAGACTTTAAAAGAGCCAAATCAAAAGTGAACTCCCATTCACAATTGGTACAAGGAGAATAAAATACCTAGGAATAAAACTAACAAAGGATGTAAAGGACCTCTTCAAGGAAAACTACAAACCACTGCTCAAGGAAATAAGAGAGGACACAAACAGAATGCTATGGAGAACTATAACATTCCATGCTTATAGTTAGGAAGAATCAATATCATGAAAATAGCTATACTGCACAAAGTAATTTATAGATTCAATGCTATCCCCATCAAGCTACCAATGACCTTCTTCACAGAACGGGAAAAAAACCACCTTAAACTTCGTATGGAACCAAAAGAGAGCCCACATAGCCAAGACAGTCCTAAGCAAAAAGAACAAAGCTGGAGGCATCAGGCTACCCAACCTCAAACTATATTACCAAGCTACAGTAATCAAAACAGTATAGTACTGGTACCAAAACAGATATATAGACCAATGAAACAGAACAGAGGCCTTGGAGATAATTCCACACATCTACAACCATCTGATCTTTGACAATCTGACCAAAACAAGCAATAAGGGAAGGATTCCCTGCTTAATAAGTGGTGTTGGGGAAACTGGCTTAGCAGTGTGCAGAAAGCTGAAACTGGACCCCTTCCTTTCACCTTATACTAAAATTAACTCCAGATGGATTAAAGACTTAAACATAAGACCTAACATCATAAAAACTCTAGAAGATAACCTAGGCAAAACCTTCCAGGACATGGGCATAGGCAAGGACTTCATGACTAAAACACCAAAAGGTCGGGGAGGGTTAACATGGGGAGAAATGCCAGATGTAGGTGATGGGGGATGGAGGCAGAAAACCACATTGCCATGTGTGTACCTATGCAAGAATCGTACATGATCTGCACATGTACCACAGAACACAAAGTATAAAAAAAGAAAAAAAGAGTGAGGAGTGGTAATTTACTGGCTACTGCTGTTGACCCAGCCTCTTAAGAGAAAGTGTTATATGAACAATGGAGCCTCCCACCTAAGGATACAAATATGTCAGCAGCAAAACTAACACAAAGAACAGTAGAAACCTAAATAAATAGTAGAATTCTTAAAGTTCATATAACCTATATTCCTACCCAGTTAATTCAATTTATAAGTTTCTAGACCAGTTTGAATAATACTGCAAGTAACAGAGAACTTATCTCCTTTATAAGACATTCCAGTCTATTGTAAAGGTGATCCAATTAGTAGTAATTTCTTCTTGAACGGTGTAAACAATGTAGGCAAAAAGTTTGTATAACTATAGTTTTGAAAGACGGATCTTGAATTGTGTGGCACCCTTTTCTGTTCTCTACACTTCTTTTCACAATAAACAGACCCATTTTCTTTATTTGACCCATAAAGATATGGTGTCTATGCCTTTTACTATTTAGATTGTGAAGGCTAGTGTTTGACTTAGAAACTGGTCCTTCTTGATTAGACACCACCTTTTTCTTTCCATTCTTATCTTGGAATGTCCTTGTCTCTTCTACCCTACACTTCAGATCATCTGTTATTTCTGTCTCCTCTGAATGCAATTTATTCTACCTAGAATGTCCACCTTTTCATTCTTTATTTGGTGAACCCTTATTTATTACTCAATATTCATCTCAAATATTACTATCCATGTGCCCCAAGGCAGCTTTGGCTACACCTCCTCTACACTACCAGTACTTCTTTTATATTAGTACTTACGGCATTTAACTTTATCTTTCCCAGTAAAATAAATATCAAAAGGACAGGAATCTTACTAATCTTTTTATTTTCACTGCCTAGTATGATTTGTCATGTAGAATCCAGTAAACATTGTTTAAATGCATGTTTGCTTGTCTAAGTGTGATACCCCAAATTGGACACAATACTGCAGAGTAAAGTAGGGGTATCACATTATTTGATCTGAATGCTGTATGTCTACCAAGGTGCTTATTTTGTTACTTTATTGTTTTCTTCTTTGTTTGTGTGTTGACTCCAGTTCACTCATGTTGTCCTTATATACAACTGCATTTCCTGTTGATTTTCACCAGAATTGCAGTTCAGCCAAATCTCCTCCATTCTCAGTTCCTAGCAACAGAAACTGTCTCTGGATAATTTAGTCCCAAAATAAAAGTGGTTGTTGAAATGTGTTGCATAGGCCACAAATGCAACTGGAACTCTGGAATTTAGAAAACAGTCAGGAGAAGGTGGAGGCTAAGCATCTAGAAGCACCAACAAAATTCTGGGGAACATGGACATTTAAGTAGCAGGTGGAAGAAAATAGCATGGGAAGGAAAACTGAGAAGGAACTGTCAGAGAGGCATTAAAGATAATCACAATAGTTTCAAAGCCACAGACATTAAGACTAAAGAGGGCATTTCCAAGAGGCTGCTGAACAGTGGCAAATGCAGCAGAGATTTAATAAGACAGTGGTTGTAAAATGTCTATTCCATTTGTCAATTAGTCATTGGTGAGCTTGACGAGAGCACTTCCAGTACAGTGGGAGGATGGAAGGTGGCTTCCAGTGGGGAGTTAAGAGAATAGGCAGGGTAGACTAGATTTTTGAGTATTCTCAGTGAGAGTTGGTGAGGAAAGGAGTGTATGACACTAAGGAAGAGCTTTTATTAGAGGAGTCTTGAACATTTCTATCAGCTATGGGAAAATGCTGGAAAAGAGATTGGAGAAGAGAAGAGAGAAGACAGGAGGGGTGGGGGGTAGAGGTCAGAAATATAGTCATGACAGTGCAAGGGACACCTCATTCTCTGGGGTGGGAGGAAGGAGGAGAAGGCTGCGTGAACCTAACAGTGAATTTGATTGTGTGGGGATGAAAAGTTGATGGAAATGGCCTTTGATTGTCTGGATTTTCTGAATGACGTAGAAATAAAAGTAATCTACTGAGACTGGAGTAGGACTCTTGAGAAGTTCCTTTTTTCTTTATTTTTTATTTGTGGTGGTGTTGAATCTTCTTTTATTATCCACCTCGTAAATGATAGTATTTGCCAAAGTTAACATTCACCCTATACCAGGCGTCCCCAGACTACGGCCTGTGGGCCTCATGCAGCCCCCTGAGGCCATTTATCTGGCCCCCCACCACATTTCAGGAAGGGGCACCTCTTTCACTGGTGGTCAGTGAGAGGAGCACAGTATGTGGTGGCCCTCCAACAGTCTGAGGAACAGTGAACTGGCCCCCTGTGTAAAAAGTTTGGGGACACCTGCCCTATACAGATTAACCTAGTGGCACATGTAGTTGCCTTCATCCCAGTACATAATGTATCCTGTTGTGACTATATAGGCTTCACCTCTTTGAATAGACTGCCAACTTAAACAAAATACTTATGTCTTGCTTCCATCCTTTGTCTATAAATGATTTTTGATCAGTGTTTGCTGAATGAACAAAGAGTTTGTTTTTTTAATTTAATCCCTTTACTCTGGTTTACCCTAAAGAGTTATATAACTGACATATTTAGAGTCCAAGGCAAAGTAGAGGTGGAAAAATGAATGGAGTGCACTTTTATGATACATCATTGTTGAATTTTTACATGAATTTAATGTGTGCCCCTTCATTTCTCAGTATTTCATCAGTAGTCCTCTGTGCTCTGGTGCATTCGTGCAATATCATGCATACTTGAAAGTTAAACGGATCTACTGTGAAGAAGACCAAGAGCTTAATTCTGCTTTCCCTGGATCAGCTTACTGGGCCTATGTGAAGCTGCTTGGAAAGGGAGGCAAGAGACCCAACACTCCAACCCCTTCTAGACTGGCAGGGGCAGACACAACTCTCTAAATGGCTACTCTATTCTTGTGACTCACCAAAGCAGCAGAGGGCAGGATGCCTTTCTGGCTTTTGCTCAGCCATGAGTGATGAGCATGAACTCCCTGCTTTACCATTTCTACTTTTATTTATGACAGAAATATTATGGCTGGCAGGCCTGTGTGGGATGTCTGGTGTGACTTAGCAGTTCTGGGTTAGAAGTGGACATAATTTATGGGCAAAGAGGCCTGGAGAGTAAAGATGTTTGCTTGGCTCTGAGGCTGTATCAGGCAATTACCACACCCTGTGGGGTTAGAAAGGGGCTGTAGCACAGGACGTTTTCTGTATGTTTAGAATGCCTATTTTAGGTCCTCACCAAAAGGATCTTTATGTCTACTTGGAAAAGGAATGGAAGAATACCAGGAGTAGCAGCTGACTCTCTTACCTGACTCTGGTGCATGGATTTTATATTTCCTTACATGGTTTGTCTTCCACCTTAATTTGGAAGACCATAGGACCACATCTCTAAAGGCAGTGCTGCTATTCAGCAATTATGCTTGAAAAGAACTATATGAAGGCCAGCACCTATTCGGATTTATTGGCTCCTGTATAGTCCCTGGATGTTCCATATTAAAACCACTAGTCTTGGACAAAAAGAATCTCTAGGGAGAGGAATGCTTCAGTTTACTCTTGTAAAAACATCTAATGGTTATCATTTAAAGAGTAGCTATTATGTGCCAGGCACTGTGCTACACGTTTTATATGTCTTTGATTTTGGCAATAACTTTGAGAGGTAGGTGTTATTATCCATATTTAGCAGATACATACTGAGCCTCAGAATGATTCAGTGATGTAATTAAAGTCACAATGTTAGTAAATAGACAGAGAAGCAATTCAAGTCGGGTTTGTTTGATTCTTAAGTCCATTCCTTTTCCACTTACTGAGCCCCGTGAACAGTCTTGGAGAGGAAAAGTCACATTGAATAGGCAATTGGAATCCTGAAAGTTGGGTGGGTGGATGAAAATGGGCCATTTTCTTTGCCAAACTCCTCCCTCTTCTTCTCAGCCTTTGCATTAAGAAATATTGGGTCAGGGAAGAGAAAAAACAGGATCGTAGGCTGATATGCATTTGAATTTCTCAGGGCCTCATTGATCGAGCTGGAAAGGGGGCTCTGTCTTATTTTCTCCGCACTTACTCTCCTTTTAATTTGATGGAACTTTAAAATTTTGACCAAGAATATCTCTCATATCTCTGAGTCTTTGGAACTATCCTCCAAAAAGTTTAAAGTCATGCAACATGAGTCTAGAAAAGATCTGAGAGGCAATGAAAAAACTGAAGGGGAAAGAAAAACAAAAGGCATTTCACCTCAGCCAATTTTTTTTTCTTTATGGAATTGTCCATTAGCTGCCAAGTATCTCCTGAATGTAACAGCTGTGTTCTTCTTGAATATATGCAGAGATGTTTGGAAAGCCTAATTTTTTAAACTGAAAGAGTTGTTTATAAAAGTGCTGATACAGGCCGGGTGTGGTGACTCACGCATGTAATCCCAGCACTTCGGGAGGCCGAGGTGGGAGAATCATCTGAGGCGAGGAGTTCGTGACCAGCCTGGCCAAAATGGTGAAACACCATCTTCACTAAACACACACACACACACACACACACACACACACAGACACACACTAGTCTGACATGGTGGCGGGCGCCTATAGTCCCAGCCCCAGTGACTTGGGAGGTTGAGACTGGAGAATTGCTTGAACCCATGAGGCAGAGGTTGCAGTGAGCCAAGATCATGCCATTGTACTCCAGCTGGGTGACAAGAGGGAAACTTCGTCTCGAAAAAAAGAAAAAAAAATTGCTGATGCATGAGATAGTGAAGGGTCTGGGGTTTTATTTCACTTAATATTAATGCAGGTACTAGGAGTTAGAGCCCCAGGCTGACGATGATCAGGACATCCGATTTTCATTCCAGAATCACACACACTGTTGCTCTCATTCCTGTCATTGCTATTAGTTAAAAGCATATACACGTGACTAAGGCATTGGGGCAATAGAACCATGGTTAGGAGCTGGACTGCCTGGGATCAATTTTCACATCTACCTCTCACTAGTTACTGGAACTCACTGTATCTTGGTTTCTTCATCTGCAAAGATGCTATTTTAAATAGGCTAATATATACATTGCATATATAAAATATCCCTATATAAAGATTATTACTTTTTATTACACAAAATGGGATGACACTGTAGAAATGTACCTTAGCTAACCAAAAGAAAACTCAGACTCTCCTCCAAAGGAGAGTTCTAGCAGGAGAATCTCCTGATGAGGAGGAGTTGTATGGTCCATGGATCTAACTTTTTACTGTGACATTTGCCTTTCCTTTGGAGTTCTCCCTGATTGACTATCAGCTGCATCTCACTAGCATCAGAAAACACGGCTTCCTTGGTAATATTCTGAAACCCAGACATGGGGACAAGTGAGGGTGCTGTTAACCCAAGCTGAAATGAGGGTGCTACTACATCTACAACTTTATCAGTAGCTTCTGGCCACAAGAGATACATAGGCAATATGCTTCAATTTCTGTACTGGCCAATATGAAGCCCACTAACACCTGTGGCTACTACTGAACACTTGAAATATGGCTAGTCTGAATAAAGATGTGCTATAAAAGACATAAAATTGTAACATACTCCATTCATTGTTTGGTTGAATTTCAGACATAAAAATGTAACGAATCCCATTAATTGTTATAATGAATCCCATAATTGCTACATTTAGAAAGGACAATATTTTGGATTTATTTGGTTAAATAGAATATATTATTGAAATTAATTTTTATCTTGTTTAATGTGGATGCTAGCAAATTTAAAATTACACTTGTGGCTTGCATTTATGACTCACATTACATTTCTATTGGACAGTACTGATACAGATAACCTGGTTCAGAAAAATATAGCTTGCTCTTCTGGTTTGCTGGCCTCTTTCTTTTTCTGTGACTTCTTTGCTTCTTTTTTGCCAAGCTTGTTACCTCCCACCATGTGATGGCCAGTAGAAAACCCACTACCCACGTTACTATTTCTTGACTGCCTTGAGGTCAAGCCTAAGAGAGTGTCAGTGTTAACTCTCTGTCCTGCAGGAAATGTGCACCAAAACCAAACAGCACTTAGATTAAGACCTGTTCATTGTCCACAGAATTTTATTCTTATTTGTGCAATCCTTACTGGAACCACCACATTTTAATATAACAAAAGTAGCTCTGATGTTTGTAGAATAAAAAATGATCATGAAAGGCACTCCTGTGTTAATTATCTTTCCATTTATATAATTATAAATGAATTTCCTGCTTTAAGCATGCCAGGCATACTCAATTTTTACTAATTTAGCTTATACTATGTGATATTAACAAAAATATTGTGAAGTAGATAATATTTACATATGAAGAAACTGAGATTTGGAAGTGTTAAATAATATTCTGAAAGTCATGTAACTAGTGTTTGTTAAAGTTGGTTTAAATTGAGATTTATCTGCCTGAAAGTCCATCTTTGAACCCTTTCTGTGTCTGGGTGAAGTATTGTGTTTCTTCTCTTAACCTCTCTGAAAAATCCAGAACTCTCAGCATAGTTCTTTGACCCAACCAACTGGATTTTGCTTCTCTACCCTAACTAAGTCTTCTGAATTTTCCATTCAGAGTCTTCTGAATTTTCTCATAATATCATAGAAAGAGTTATGAGAGACTGTTTGTTTCCAGTTTTGTAAGGCAAAGGGATGGCTTTTTCAAAGAACCAAAAATTAGGGGAACTTCGAACATGGTAAAATATAATGTAATGACATGACTTTTTTTTTTTTTTCTGTTTAGGTATGAGGGCAAAACTTACCAAGTAGGGATATGAAAGTGTTCAGTAGCCTTCTCCTACTATAACTCCACACTCTGGAAAAGTGGAGGAAACACTATTCCCTGGACTGTTTATGTGGTTGCGTGCAGTGATTTCAAAGCCAACTCAACTTAGAACTCTTAGGCTTAGTTAGACTCACCTGTTTACGGGTGTTGGGATCCTAGTCTGGCTCTTCAACCACTGCAAACTGTAGGTTACTCTCTGGCAGATGGTGTTAATAATAGTGCCTGCTCATAGGGTTGTAGAAGTAAATCAGGTGATGCATATGAAGCACTTAGCTAGCTAGTGTGGGAACATAGTATATATTCAAGAAATGTTAGATTTTTTTCCCCATGATTTCCCACGCACTAACTTACAGGCTCTGAGCACTCTAGAAGAACAATTGCTGTTCTCAATCCTTGCTAATGTGTCCTATGATTTATATTTCAACCCAGTAAGGTTGTCTTGGATTTTGATGGGAAAAGTGTTAAAGTGTGCTTGGTCCCCAGAAGAGAGTGAAGACGTCCTGTGCAATGCCCCTCTGCATCAGCATCATAGCGAGCAGGCAGAGATACAGCACACTCCTGGGTGTGCTCAAAGCAGCATAGAAAATTGTAAGCTCCAGTAGCAAGATTTAGATTGCTAACTTGGGGAAAGAATCCCTCTTCTTGCATGTGGGCAGGATACATTTGTTTCCTTCTCTTTCTGCCATTCCTGATCCTTTGATGGACAGAAATGGGAAGAGATTTGAGGCTCCAAAGGGACTGTGTGGCAATTCTCTTTATAAGGCAATGATTGATTATTTCTTTGCACAATTTCACTTTAATTGTGTTCATTTAGTATATCTGACTAATATAAATACATATTGTGGTCTATAATGTATCCCCAATGTGTATACAATAAGAGCTATTATTCCTTTCTGTGTTCTGCTGCTAATAAACAAGGTATTCAAGCTTTGCTCAGGTAGTTTGCAGCATTACTAGAATGCCTTGATGGAATTACAGCATTATCAGTATACAGCTGGGGGCATATGCTTCCTTTTATGTAATATAATACCCTATAACGTAATGAGTATCATTAATAAAGTGACAAAATAAAACTTGAATTACCACTTCAGGATGTGCTTTATTCAACCAGTAATACACTTTTTGGTCCTTTGTAGTTTCTCTCTTTTGAATTCATGGCTTACTGCATTCAAACTGTGATATTAACACACCAACCAAGCGTACCCTGTTGTGTCATAAAGCCATGGTACTGAGGTGTCGAAGGAGAAAAAAACAAACATTATTCTAAAACAGAAACTGGGGAATGTTACTGTGATGCTTTAAAAGAAGATATGGCTCTCATGAATAAGCAAATTTATTTACTACCCAAAAGCAACATTTCTATTTTTATTTTTGGAAAGGTAAGTGTTCTTTGCTCAGAAAGAAATGTTATATGAAATCTGTGTTTTGAAAATGGAACTAAAAGATAAAATCATAAGTTAGTTTTTTGCCAAGTTTAGACATTAAGGGGTGGCACAGAAATGCTGTGAGAATACTCAACAGTATGGTAGGCAGAAAAAAAAAAGCACCTTTGATTCTCTCTTTCTCTTTCTCTCTCTCTCTCTTTTTTTTTTTTTTTTTTTTTTTTTTTTTTTTTTTTTTTTTTTTGGTTCCACTTGATACTACCAGTTGATTAGTTAAGAGTAATTCTTGTAAAGACAGCATCTCGGGTTTTCTCTGAATAGCTCATTCATCTTCAAAGCTTAGAGGATATAGACATTTTATGGTGGTATCAAGGATATCAGTTAGAAAGAGTGGTTTTCCTTCTGATACAGTAAGCTCAGCACAGATTTCCACAAAACACAGTGACATATTCAGAAGATGCTCAAAATTTTAGAAATTGGTTTCTAATTCTAGATAGCAGGAAGACTGTATGTTCACACGAGGCAGGTGATGAGAAGATTTTGAGGTTTCTTGATAGTCTGCAGCAGGAAGAATTACACAAGTAAGAGTATGAGAATTATTAAATTAAGAAGAGGTTTCCTATGGAAGGATCAGAAATAGGTCATAAATTTGCAAAGTTACAGGAGAAAACCTGTAATCCCTAGTCCAGAATCATATTTCCCTAAATTTTCTGGTTGTTACATTGAATGCAAGTATGTGGCCTCAGTCTTCCTTATTACCTTTGGTATCCTTTCAGGACCAGTTCAGGGCAGTTTGCAAGAGCTATATAATTAAGCATGGCTCAGCGAAAAAATATAAATAACATAATTGAAAGATGTGAAGAAATAAATGAGTCATCACAATTCAATCCAGAAACCAAGACTAACATTAGGTTAACAATTAGTGATAGTTTCTTCTTCCCAGATTTTCTGGCATTAATTTTGAATAATTAGATTTTTATCTATGATATTGTTAAGCATGGATTTTTGAGAAACATGCACTATGATATTGAAAGCAATTTATAAATCACAATTCATCTTTGGAATTCTGATATTCATTGAGAAAAAGATCTAGTGTGAATTTGGCGGTTTCAGTATCAATCATGGAACTTGGATTCAAAAAATATAAATCTCCAAGTATTTAAATCCACACAATTGTATTATTTCAACACCTGCAGGACAAAGTAATCAATAAAATTCTAGAGAAAACAAAAGAGAATTTGGAAAAGAACTGTTACTAAGAAATTGAGAATTAGAAGTTGATCTGTAGAATGGCTGAGTTTTGTCCACTTCACTGAGTCAACAGTATTGTCTCACCTAAATTCCTTTGTAATCATGTATCTTTAAATTGTGTAACTGCAATTGTCATGCAACTCTGGAATATGAATTATACCAATTGGCCCAAATGAGAAATCAAACCTACATATTTGTTCTCACTAGCACCATATGCCAACTATCTGAAAATAAATCTTGTGTTTATAGCTATGTAATTCACATGCTAGCAGGTCAGGGAGGTCCTAGCAGTAAATTATTTTTAAAAAGTGTTACACTAGTGCACACTGTGAATATAATCAGTATTTCTCATTTTAAAAATGTGCATAGAATCAATTGTAGATTATATAGTTGACCACAGTCCCATTAATTTTGTAATACACAACAAATCATGTGTGAGTTAACGTACACAATGTAAATCTCTCTCACATTGAGTTCAAGTTTCAAATCTGATACTTTACTGAGTTGATGACCAATACATTGAGCCTCATTTGTGCTCATTTTTTTCATCTGCAAAGTGGGATCAAAGCTGTCCCACTAGTATACTGGTTGGTTATCATCATCAAGTAGAAAAATTAACAATATTTATACAAGGCACAGAGTGAGATATAAGCTATCAATCACTATAATTATCCCAATAAAGCATAGAAGTAAGAAGATGATATATTTCTTTTAGAAGAAAATGATTTTTTTCTCCATCTCTAATCCATCACTCATCTCTGGTTTTAAAAATATTATAGGTTATACAGACTGGGCACAGTGGCTCACACCTGTAATCCCAGCACTTTGAGGAGCCAAGACGGGTGGATCACTTGAGGTCAGGAGTTCGAGACAAGTCTGACAAACATGGTGAAACACCGTCTCTACTAAAAATACAAAAATTAGCTGTGCATGATGGCATATGCCTGTAGTCCCAGCTACTTGGGAGGCTTAGGCAGGAGAATCACTCAAGCCCGGGAGGCAGAGGTTGCAGTGAGCTGAAACTGTGCCACTGCAGTTTAGTCCGGGCAACAGAATGAGACTCGGTCTCAAAAAAAAAAATTATAGGTTATGCAAAAATTAATCAGTTGCCATGTGTGAAATATGAAAGTGTAAATGTGACATCACGTTGCCACAGTTTATTTCTGTGTCATGTGGCATAACTGAATAAAAAAGCTTACATTCACTCAAATCAAGCTATTCATGACGCAGTGACAGTGACAACTGTCAGGGACTTCAGGTTGAGACAAAACTTCCAGATATATTAGAAAATCTCTCCATGTTTACAAAAAAGAACATTTCTTTTGGATGAAGAACAATCATCAGTTCAAGCCTTTCTTGTAGAGGAAGAAGTAAGCCACAAAGTGAGCTATAACCAAAGGTGTTCCTCAAAATCGGTTTATCCTCTCAGAGGGCTTTGGGAATTCTCAGACTGATGTGGAAATGGAGAATGCTCTTGCAGACATTGCCAATCTGTAATGAACTCTCCAGATTAATCCCAGGTCCAACTTCTTCCCATGTAGGATAGATTGCATAAATATGAAGATACTAGAACTAGACTGGGACAAAGGATGAAGATAGATAGGCTCTCTCATTTAATGCTAACACCAAAGCCTGCAGAGAGCACTCAGCCTTTTTTAAAAATTGCAGTAAATAGGCTGCCAACTCTTCAAAAATTAACTAATAAAATGCAAAGAAATTATAAATGAAGAGAATCACTTGGTTAAATAAATTTTATCAGCTGGAAGAAATGTACATCCAATATTATTAGGCTAAAATAGTATATTAAGTCAACCAAAGGAAACCTTTGTTGTAAGAAGATTCATACAGTATAGAGTTTTAAGAAAGTATTTTTTGTTTGTTTACAAAGTTTATATGCAGTGATTTTATGTTTTCCAGGCACAGCCAGACCTGCAGAGATAAGAGACATATTGAATGAAATAACAATCTGATTGTGATTGAAGTTGTATGTTTTGAGGGCCATTCATATCTATCTGTATTTGTTACTTAAATATATAGGCATTCTTTTTAAAATAGAAAAAAAGCATAGCTGCTGGCCTATCTTTAGTTGCTGGATTTTGCAAAAGATTTATGGATGTTGCCTGAGATTGTTGAAATCTCTTATTTCTGACAAGGTTCAAGCTCTGTCATGAATGTAATCTGCACTGCCACTAAAACCAGCTGGCAAAGTGAAGTGGTTTTTCATGCGCTCCTGAATATATGGTATAGGTTTTTCTAAATATGATCTGTTTTAGGCAGTTTAAATAAATAAATTTGAATATTTTTCACCTTGCAATTAAATTAAGTATTCAATACTGTGTTCTGAAATGCTTCTTTGCAAAGACATGGGAGAGTGAATTTAAACATAAGAAACTATTTGATTATTTCAGTTAAGAGTTATCTTTATCTGTGAAGAGCAAAATGTCTCAAATGAAAATATTATTTTTTGGTGCCACTGGTACACTTTTCCAGAAATGCAACTGATCTCATTTTTTTTCCCTTTAGGCTATCATAAAAAAATTATGAAAATGGAAATAAGATATAAATGTCCAGATGATTAAAAATCTTGCATTCAGAGGGTCTTTAAAGTTAACATATATTTGACAGTTGGTCTTGCCTCTTCTCAGGCCACTAACACACCATCTACAGCAATCCCAATAGACTACAAGCTGCTAAGTGTTTGTTAAGTCAGGAGAATTACATTTTGGTAGGGCAGGGAAGTGCCACAGTAGCAACAGCAAGTGGGCAACTGTCCAAGGTTCCGAACCATCTGCCTGCTTTAAGACATACTTTTTTTCTCCTGAACCTGAGAACCTGGTGACACCTGTTTAGCTACTCCAAGACTCTATCTTATTTTTATTATATTTATCAGTAATATATATTTTAATTTTTTATTTATCTAGAATAAACAGAGCTGGAATATGTTACCCAATGGAAGTGTTAATTTTATTTTCTTTACAAAATTAACTATGCTTGGGATATTTGCATATCTTTTCCATTACCCAAAGCTGGAAGGTAGAAAAAGTTACATACTTCTCTAGTACTATACTTATGACAATAAAGTTTTCAAAATATAAAGAAAAGTCCTGTGCCAATTTTGACAACTTTAACAGCTATGCAGTGTTTACAGCTATAGACTCCTAATGATCTGCTTCCTACACAATGCCTTTGAGATGTGCTTATGCAAACACACGAACTGATATTTTTTTCCTGCCACTTTCTACAAATACAAACCTAAATTTAGCTGAGCAGAACTTGGTGTACATTGGTGATGATGTTACTAGTGATTTTGATGTTTCTTTCTCCAAAGATCACAATTTGAAAGATGTATTAACCCGGCCAAAAGAATAACTCTAATAATGCTGAGAATCCCAAAGGATGATGCCTCTTGGTTTACTCATCTACAACAGAGACTAAAGAGCATGCTATTAATACTGTGCTAAAAGAATATGCCAGAATTTGAAGGGCTTTATAATCTGTAATGAAATATTCTCACCTTATTCATGTTTTATGATCTTTATGGGCCTCAGCCTTTTCATCTTTAAATGTGAATTTTGGATTTGGTGATATTTATGATAACTTCAGATTCTAAGCTTCCATACTCAGTAATCTTGGCAGGTTTGTAACCATATAAACTATCCAGTGTTCCATGTATGATACCATTCTTTGTACTACATTGGAGATCCTGTGAGTATTATGTATATAAATGTATATGTAATAACTGCATTTTGATTTTCTGTTTGGTGAGACATACAATAAAGCAGAATTTCATTTGTTCATAAGACAAGATGTAAAACTCTCAATAAACCTGTCAGTGTGTGTGAATGTTTGTGTTTGTGTGAGTGTGTGTAAGATAGAGACAAAGACTGAGATACATACAGAGACTGTTCAGTGACAGTGGAAAAGAATCAATTGGTTTAGTGGAAATAAGCAAGAAATGATACAGAAGGAAGCATTAGCTGAATATAAGGAACTGTTTCTATGGGATTTTATAATGTGACAGATTCAGGCCTTTTCTTTCCCAAGTCTGAAGATTCCACACTAAACCTTCTCCCTAAGCATTATAAGAGTAGGAGACATTTCACATTGTCTGTAGAATGAACAAAGTCCCAATGATATTTTAGAGCTGTAGTTTTGAGATATTTAGATATTTAAAGCACACTTTTTATCTTTATGCTTGTACTTATAGCTTTATGGTTATATTAATATCAAGAAATGCAAGCATTTACAATCCTTTTAAAAGTTACAGAATTCTTTATGGAACTTGAAAGAAACTATATTTTTGTTAGAAAATATAATCTTAGATTAGAAACCAAGTTAATTTTTTGCTTTGTAAATCTGTTGTCATAGTAATATAAATGTACTTGCAACATAAGAACAGATGAAAATTAAAGAACAGAAAAAAGTTACATTTGGTAATGAGAGGTTAGATTTCATGAAAAATTTAAGCCAGTGGAATCCAAAGATCATTGTAAATTCTTGGCTGCAGAGTCAGCCACTGTTGGCCAGGCCCTACGGAATCAGCTTCACACTGGGCATTTGCAGACAGTTGATCTTGCGTTTTATGGACACTGAATACATGGAAGTAGGATGAGATTACTGTGAGCATTCTTGCAGTTTTGCCAGTTCTTTCAAGGTCATATGTGTCTATGATTCACATATGCATAATGAATAAAATACCTCTAAGAGAGAGAGGCAAATTAGGTGTTTGTGTTTCTCTTCTCTCCAACACTATCCATCATCTTTTTCAGTCTTTGTACCACTTAGACTCCATGTGTCTTTTCACTCTCCATTCCTGTGAAATCTCATCGCCTTTGGAGTTCACGTCTCTGGCAGAAGAGGCATAATAATTAGGGCCATGATTTAGGGCATCAGTAAGGCAATAATGATAAAGTTTTCCTTAAGAGATTAATTATATAAAAAATCAACACAAATTGTTACTTTGATATTGTATATCAGTATTTCCTTAGAAATTTCTCCATAGGTTTCCAATTATTTGGCAAAATAAGTAAGGTTTCTTTTGTTGTTGTTCTAATGTATGATATGATGGAAGGCCTAACAGCTGAAAAGTGAGTAGCCATTTATTAAAGGTCTGTTAAGTGCATAGAACTATGGTAAATCACAGAACATGGTAGAAAGCACTTTAGTAAGGATATAGACAAAGACTCATGGGCTGTAGAAGAAATCTCAGCTATCTCTGCTTAAGGTAGTTAGTGAGACTTTCCAGAGGAAGTGGCATTTGAACTGCACTTTAAAGAATGGAAAAGATTGCACCATTTTCATAGTGTTTGTGTCTTGTCTATTATAGAGATAATGTATATATAGTGCTTGTCACAAAGTAGGCAACAAATAAATGATTGTTGATTGAATGAGCAGATAAACAAATATGTGGGTGAGACTGTAGCATGCTAATTTTCTGTATCAATTGTATTCAATAATTACTGAACTAAAATAGGAAAACTTAATAACTTTTCTTATCTTCCATTTTCCTCTCTATCTCTCCCTACCAAGCTTTCAACGCTGGAAATTATCTGTAGGTCATGATCAGATTTGAAATTTCATTTGCAAGGGAGCATTTTACTAGTACCAATAACATGTTGTGGGGGGAAGAATATACTTTCTCCTCTCTTGGAATATATAATGTACTATGAAGAACACTGTTAAAGAGATAGCACACAGTGCATGAATATTATATATGGGTAGAGCTCTGTTTCATTTGCAATCTTAGGTTTGAGGTTTCTTTAGATTTTGGAATGGTCATGGTATCTCCATGTGGCTGTTTCACAATGAATGATTGGAAAATTTAAATCTAGTCTTAAATATACATATGTAAAATATATAAATTATGTTCTCATTCTTTTCCTAAAAGGAAAACTAGATTTCACCAATATTTTTTAATGTTATTCCTGCCTGCTTAGGCCTCCCAGCCCCAAATAAATCCCAAAGTTTTTCCAAAACATTACAACCTAATTTTAGTCCTGTTTTTGGGATCCATTAACTCCTCCTATAATTTTCTTAATTGAGTTCCTTTTTAAGGAGTGAAGAGATACAGATCTTTTGTTGAATCTATTTTTATGTAACTTTAGCAGGATTCAATGCATACACAGGTGGAAGTGTATTATCATTTGGATGCTTTTTCTTTGTTTGTTTGTTTTGTGATGATAAGAGAACCATGTGCAGAGGTTTGAAAGCCATATTTGGCTTTCCCTTCTTGTAAACCATTATCAATCATACCTTATGGTCTCATTCACAGCTCGTATATTTTTTTAAGGAGTTTCCCCTACCTGAAAAACTTTCATTTTAGTAAAGTACTCTTGAACATAAGTAGCATTCAAAATCCAAAAGGATTAATATATAATGATGGATGTTAGCTAGTATGAGCAATTGATGGCAAATGTGTGCAGTAAGTTGAAAATTAATCATACAGGAAACTATAGGGAATGGAATCCACAGATTAGAGAAAGCAGCTGAAGAAGAGGTTGAAAGTGATGCTGCGATTGTTGATAAACAGAGTGGGAGGGACCTGGTGGGAGGTAATTGAATCATGGGGGCAGGTCTTTCCCATGCTCTTCTCATGATAGTGAATATGTCTCATGAGATCTGATGGCTTTAAAAGGGGAAGTGTCCCGACACAAACTCTCTTCTCTTGTCTGCTGCCATGTGAGATACGCCTTTCACCTTCCACCATGATTGTGAGGGCTCTTCAGCTACGTGGAACTGTAATTCCAATAAACCTCTTTCTTTTGTAAATTGCCCAGTCTTGGGTTTGTTTTTATCAGAAGGGTGAAAATGGTCTGATACATACAATTACCAAAAGATTCCTGAAGTTGACAGCTATATATCAAAAATATTGAATAGAAGGTCAGTTTTGCATCCTACAGTCATATCTTCAAATTACATGTGCATATGCTTATCTTTATGTGCATCTCATATGCCTCTCTCTCTCTCTTTCTCTCTCTCTCTAACTCAGTGATTAAACTAAATGATTAAACTGTAAAATCCTTATGTTTGTACCACAGGGTTAATGTTTCATGATACTCAACAAGTAAATTAGAGCGTCTCTAATTTTTTCTTTATGTAAAAATTATTTTTAAAATTTAGTCCAAATCAGGAACAGATCAAATAAGAAAATCAGAATATATCTGGCTGAACATAGTGGCCAGTAACCAGAGACAAGGCCTACTCAGGGTGGGAGAACTACCAGGTCAGAAAACTACAATGAGAAGTCATTCAGGGTTAGTAAGTAGAAAATAATTATAGCATCTGAGGACACAGACTCCTAAATAAATGTGGTTGAAGAAAGAAGGATATCTGTCCTGAAAATGGTAAACACTTAAGAGGGCAAGAGTCAAATACTTAAAGGACCATGAAGTAGAAAATAAAGTACATTATCCTTTTCTGTGTTTTTAAAAAAAGAGTGGTGACTGGAGAAGAGGCTGGGCTGTGGGTTCTAGAATTTTCATTTCCAACACATAAAACATGATCATGACCTAATAGAGTAGGATTAGAATTAATAGATAAAAGCAATAAGTTGTGCATTTCTGTTAAATAAAGCAGGAACCTTCTAAAAGTTTGTGCTGCTTAAGGATGGCATGTCCCACCTCCGGAAGCTGAGGTTCTTCATCTGGAGAGGTTTAGCTCTCGATTGAAAAATCATAGTTGGAAGGTATTGTAAAGTGATGCAAGCCATCAATTTTGATTAGACCATGTTTACTCAATTATTTTATTCCTTCCCTTTTCTCCCTCTCCCTCCCTCTCTTCCTTCTTCTTTCCTTCCTTCCCTTCTTCTTCTTCTTTTTTTTTTTTTTTTTTTTTTTTTTTTTTTTTTTTGAGACAGAGTATTTCTTTATCACCCAGGCTGGAGTGCAGTGGCACAATCTCAGCTTACTGCCACCTTCATGTCCCAGGTTCAAGTGATTCTCCTGCTTCAACTTCCCAAGTAGCTGGGATTACAGAACCCCACCACTATGCCTGGCTAATTTCCATAATTTTAGTAGAGATGGGGTTCACCATGTTGACCAGGCTGGTCTCAAACTCCTGACCTCAAGTGATCCAACCACCTTGGCCTCCCAAAGTGTTGGAATTACAGATATCAGCCACCATGCCCGGCCAACTCTTTGATTTTTTATTTCCTCATCTACAAAATAGGATAGTGCCAAAGTCACAGTTTTAGTGAAAGATGGAACTGATATTTGGAATCAGGATCATCCCACACTTGAACAGAGTTCTTAACCACTATGTAATACTGCCTCTTCTATAAACTGTTAGAAACATGTCTTGGAACAGGGACAGGCACATAGAAAGTGTTTGGTTTTAGCTATTATTACTACTATTGTATATTTAAAATATTTAGAATGTAGTGAGTACAGTCAGGTTTACTAGCTAAGAGTGAAGTTCCTGGAGTAAAACTTCCCAATCTTGGCTCTATTATTTACTAGCGGTAGGACTGTAGCTTCAGTGTCTAAGTATCTTTATCTGTAAATTGGAGATAATCATAGTACCCACCTTAAAAGTTGGCTGTAAGTTTTTGGTGAAATAATAATATAAAGTCCTTAGACCTGTACTTAGCACATAATAAATGCTCAATATATGTCACTTTACTATGAATACTAACTACATACCAATGTCCTTGTTAAATAGAGGCAGAGTAGAGGCAATGTGTCAAAGATGAATATGACACAGGACGGCCCTCAAAGGTGCTTTCAGTTTCATGAGGAAGATAAGTATGCACACAAATGCTGTAGGAAATTAATCTATATAGGTCTGTGTTTGAAGGTGATGCTCAGAGTAAATGATGAGTGGTGCTAAATATGAAAGTAGTCATTAAGGTTCCTAATGGGAACTTTGGTATTAAAATGAGGGTGCACTGTATCACAGAGACCCACTGTGTTTTAGTGAGCATGAGGAAAGGAGAGTTGCCAGATGGAAGAAGGAGTGTCTTTGAAATCTGCTCCAGCAATATGATTGATGGTCAAGCATTCTGGATATAAGATGTTTTATTTTTAAGTTTTTGCTTGAGGTTCTCATTTATGAGCACACATACTGCTCCTTGCAAAAAAAAACCCCACAAAATGAAAAATAATTTGATATGCTGATAGTTTTCTTTCATTGTGGAAGATTCAAATAAGAAGTTTCACAAGACGCTAACCTTGACAATTGGGAGGTGATCAATATATTAAACAATAAATATCCAATATTCAGCAAAAGATGCATGATTTCACCAGTGGAATATGTTAGATATAAATAGTCAGTAGACTGTTGCCAGAAAAATGCTCATTGGCATGTGAAATAATCAAGTAAAATTCTTGAAAGATGAATTACATTCTTGATTTGCATAACTTGGATTCAATACATTTACACAATATTTGCATTGGAAACATATCTAAAGCCAGCCAATGGAAAGAATACATGATTTTGCTAACATGCTTATACATTAATAACATTACTTGGCAATCTGATGTTTCAAGACCCAGGGTGAATTACTTATTAAAAACCCATATACAGCTATCTGTCTTTATCTTTCTTTCTGTATGAGCCATAATGGCTCTGATTGTTTTCAAAATTATATTTGGACAGGATATGACTGCTACATGAGACCTCTCAAACCAATATCATTTCCCTCACTCATAAAATACATTATACTGCTGTGTGCATTGAGCCAAATCATTAATGAAGGAAGCATACCCTAACCTTTGTGTCTCTGATTTGACCAGCAGTTACACCAAAGTAAGCTAACATCTTAGAAATTGTTTAAAAAGTGAAGCTAACATGATTATGAATATTTATGGTACATTCACTTATTTCTTGAAAATTCATCCTGCCATCTGAACCATTTCGTTATTCTTAACTATTTTCTAAGAGGCTTAACTTTGAGACAGAAAAACCATCTAAGTCTTACATTATTTGTAAAACGAAATAACTATTCCTGGAGTACACCCCTTCTCTGTATTTATGTAAACATGCAATAACTACAATAACTAGTTAAAATCTGTGAAATGTGCAAATTAAGAAGTACATTAATACAGTCTTCACCTTTTTCAGCTTTTAAAAAATATTTGGAAGGCAATCATTGACTTGCTATTATTGTCTTAAAAGACTGCTGAAGTTTCTATTTAGTAGCTGAAACCAACATTAGCAAATTGCTTTATCTTTAGTTTTATTTGCATTTTGTATGATGTAAATACAGGCATCTGAATTTATCAATGACTGGTATTTTTGCACATACATAAAATGGAAAAGTCCATATCTGAGATTAAAAATAACTGATGACTCTGAGTTAAGGATTAGTTATATATATTTCTATTTAATTATTATTTGTATCATTTTCCAAAAACAGTCTTATAAAAATAGAAATAAAATGTGAATTCTGCCTCATTGGTGTGAATATGTGTAACTTGTTATTTAGAAAGTGTCTGTGGTTTGAAAGAAGGAAATATGAATATGAATGATTAAGTTAGAAGGTACAAACAGATGTGGCACAGGTTGGCACAGAAGCCTCAGATTGTGATGCAGAAGGAACCCAATAGGTTAGTAGCAGATGTGAGGTGTGGCCTGTGAATGTATTTATTTGTCTTTTTACAGTCTTTTTTTTTTTAACGCACCCTAAACGGGTAGGTGTAGATGATCCTCAGTCTCAGGTTCACTGGTGTACCTTCCTCTCCTTATCATGTTCACTCATTTATGATATCTATTTAGTTGACATTAACCTTTGCTATACTTGATTTAAATAGTGATCAGAGAACAAAGGGATCTAAAGAATCTGCTTGAAGAGAGCAAGTGTTAAAGCATTCTAGGATATATGATTGTTGATCCTCTGTTCTGAAAACAAGGGCATTACTGTCAGTAGATGGTCTGATGGTTAGACAGTTATCTTGCTTCACTAAGGTATATTTCATGGAAATCACTACAACACTATTCTAGTAAATTTATAATTTCAGATATCTAATGTAATCCCAAACGATTTAAGCCTACCATGGTGTTTGTTATTTTGCTAGTTATCACTTTATTTTACATATGTCATTCTTTGTAATTGAGATTGCTTTAAAGTATACAAATGTGTGCTTAGTAACACAACAGTCATTTGCAGGGTCCTTAACAATGTTTCCAAATTGGATCCTGATTTTCAGGGCCCACTCACAAAACACTCAAGCATCCATCATACAAAATTATGGAATTTAGACTGTATCGAAGGTGATTCACTCATGGGCAAATAACACATGACTGCAGTCCTCTTTTCTGCTGGATGAATCCCTGCAACTCTAAAGCCAGGATTCATTAGGAATAAAGAAACAGACCTGCACTAAACAGTGATTTGGTCATAAGAGATGTCTGTGTAACAGTTCCAGCTGTGACCCTTATCATTGGAGCAGACACAAGCATCACTATCCCTTAACTGTTTTTGGAAGGAAGCTGGTTCCCTCCTGTCTGGGAATTTAAAAAAGAAAGAATAGGTAGAATGACTTCCCTTTTGTCATCTTTTCCACTCCTTCATTTTGCTAAAAGATATTCTCGATTTACTTAAGCAGGATGTTCAGATGGAAGATAAAAATGTTTAAAGATTTGTTTTGTGCAAGAGTTTTGGGGAAGTCAGGGACCAGAGAGATGGGCAGGTCAGGGTGATTTTCTGCCCCTCTGGACCGAGGGTCTAGAGCTGACCCCTTAGCTGTCAGTAAAATATAAGTCATCTATTGATACTATAAGAATGAGGGATGAAAGTAACTCAGTATTGTTTAGCACCGTTAGACTTTTGCAGGATTGCTTTTGCAGGGTTGTTTTTGAAACATTGGGAATCTTTTGGTATATATATATATTGCAAAGAAGCAATTTCCCACAGAGAATGCAGTTTCCCACAGACTCTGTCATTAGCAAAGTGACTCCTTGGGGCAAGATTGGCCATAGCAAAGAGACATCAAGAGAATTGATGTCATTAGCATGCATGAGCTTTCACCAGACTTACAGAAATGACTGTGATGGTGGCTAAATTTGGGGTTAGGAACCAACCCATTTCGCATTGTTAATGTTACCTCCTGAGAATCCACCCATAGACAGGTGAAGTCCCAGGACATTTAAGTTACGCTTGTGGCTAATAATAATGCAAAACTTCCATTATTCACTTTGACTGTGACATGAAATCACATGGCGCTTCATAATGATAAAGTAAACTGCAAAAAGTACATCCAAGTGATGCTGAGAGTCTGCCTTAAATTGCAAAAATGTTGAGTGGAAAGCTGAAAACCTGCCAATGTCCATCTATGGTTTATAGCAGATAAGCCATTAGTCTTGGCTAGGTAGATCACTTCCTACATTATCGTGCATGCAAAATGTGAACTCCCAAGACCTGTAGCGTGTTTATCATCCAGCAAAGATATGCCCTTAAGAAAGAGCCTGGATAAGGTCACTGTCTCAGAAACAGATATGGTTTTTGGAGGTTGCTAATCATTGAAAAACAATGGTTTGGAGGCATAGAACATATTGGTTTAGTTAATTAAAAGCCAATTAGTGCCCTCCCCCATATAGACCAGCAAATAACCTACAACTAACCTACTGCATTCCTTTGCAAATGCCTGAAATTCTAAATACTTTGTATGGAGAATTCTAATAGCTAACATTGTGTCAGTAGAAATTTAATTGGGCCATTTCACATAAAGATATCCATTGACATGGAAACTGACATGGAAAAGCAGCTTCTATATAAAATTGGAAAATGGGCGAACTGTATTGATTATTTCAAGGAAAATAGAGAAAGAAAAGCTTGAAATCAAATCAAGGAAAGCCTGTCTTATGTCAAGATTAAACCAGAAACTGAAAACTCTGATATAAATTAAAGTAATGCTTTTGTGAGCCCTTATAAAAAACAAGAACACTACGACTCAGTTTGATGTTTTAAAGAACAATTCAGCTAAATAATTTCTTTTCTTTTTGTAAAAGATCATTAAAATAATAAACTTGGATATCACCTACATTGACTTATCCAAACATCTGGCACATATTCTTATGATATTGCAGAGAAGATGCAGAATTATAGATGTGGACATTTTTATGGATTTATAATTAGTTGAACAATAATATCCCCCAAGGACTGAGTCAAACAACAAGGTTAATGTAGAAGGAGAGCACAGTGATGTGTCATCAAGCTTTCTCTTCATGGCACCAAGATAGTGCAGCGTCTAAGGAGTATACAAGTTACCATGGTGATAAAAGAATTTACTGATCACACTTCATCAGGGCTCATTGACCAGTGCAACTCCCTGATTGTTCCACAGGGGCATGGGGAAGCAACTGTCTGTTAATCCACAAGCAGTGGAAACAGTATTGCCTGAAGAAAATGACTAAAATGATAGCCAGTAATATCAATGTAAGTATTTAAAAAAATAAACAAAAAAGGCAAGTCATTAGAAGGACGTTATTGATCCATTTCAGATACCTGGGAAGAATATTGAGATGCTGAAACAGGGAAATACACTCATAACCTTAGTTATTTCAGAGAGAGGGACTCACAATTGTTAAAACTAAGGTCAAAAAAATCCATTCTGTAATTGGAAATAGGTTGAGAGAGCCCAACAGGACAAATATTTTCACTCTGAATCTTTCTGGAAATTAGAAATGCCATTACTGAAAATAGCTGATCTGGGGAAGATAAAGGTAACTCCAGTCATTTTGTCTATTTGGGAACTAATTAAGGGAATGCAACTTTCGAAGAAAAAAAAAAACTCCAAAGTTGGACACTAAAGGGAAGATGTGAGCCTCTGTAAGGACTTGAAAATTAGAAGTGTACAGACACAGATACCTCCCTCCCCACCAAGTTTCACATGCAGACAAGATTATTTCAGTTACCAATAGTTAAAAACAGATATACTCCAGTGATAGAAGTTTTCAAAGGGTGAGAACTTTTTCCTCTTAGGGTCCATTTTAAGTTAATCAGGTTGAAAAGAAAACTAGCTGAGGTTTCCTTGTGATTGCATAAAGCAGGAGTTTATTTGGTATTTTTCCAGGTGGGTTGACACTTTCAGGGAAGAGCTGCTGCAGAAGCACAGACAAATCATTGGTGAGCACCTTGTGGAAATGGCTAAGGGTCACTGAGGACATTACTCAGAGTCCTGTTCTGGAAGCACTTCAGAGAAGCAGGCCAGGGCCACAAAAGCTTTGGCTTAGAAAGTAGGTTGACATCTGGATAAAAATTGGACCTATCTACTTCTTTTATGAGGGCAGGAACTGAGAGACTGTCTTGTTTTCCACTGTATCCCCATCACCTAACACAATGCCTGGCAAGTAATCAGTCCCTCAGTAAATCTCATTATTCAATAAATTCAATGAATATCAAATCTCAATAAGAGAGAGAGAGATTAGTGAGATTGATTGATTGATTGATTTTTGAGCCAATGGGAAAAAATGCAGGGGAGGATAGCTAGCAATATTTTGTATCTATGTGCCGGCCACTACACTATGCTACATGTTTTACATATGTTACCTTTTTAAAAATTAATCTTGGTAAAACTCAATTTTGTATTCCTACTTTACACAGGAAGCTAAGGCTCCAAGAAATTATAAATCACTCCAAGATCACACTGTTAGTTAATATCAATATTATGGTTTTAAACCAGTCGTGTTGGGCTCCAAAGACAGAGACTTTCCACTACACCTCATTTCAAAAGAGCTCAGTGGTCTCAAAAAAGAGCAGATTTACTCACAAAGCAGATAGCTCTCCATCTCTAGGAATTATGGTATCTTTAGAGATGGAAGGGACATTAGAGATATACCTCAACTCCCTCATGCTATGGATGAGGAACTGAAGTCAAGAGAAGTAGAGGCATGCTCACATGCATCGCAAGAATAGGACAGCAAAAAGTTGTATGCCTTCTTGCATACTGCCAGCACACTTTCGATTATTGACCAAATATCTGCCTTTAACACCAAATAATAAGTTCGATCTGTGAAGTCAAGTGCATTAATTATTTATTTAATATCTCAGGATAAACCTACGTAATAAGATATCAATATGTATTTAGTAACTGCATAGATGAATGACTGGAAGCAAAACTTGAACCCAGGTTTCTAAACCTGAAGTGTTTGAACAGAGTGTTTGTGATCCTTTACCAGTGGTGTTCTGTGTTAGAAATGAGTTGTACCAGATACTCACCACAATCCCTTCCAGAACAAACATCTATCAAACTAAATCAGTGCTGGAGTCTCTGATATTTATGCCTACTGTGCCCTATCTAGACTTCTATTTTAGCATTTACTAAATTGCACTGAAATAACTGTTTACATTCATATTTTTCTCTCCAGAGTAAAAGTATCTGAGAGTGGAGACTGTGTTTTTATAATGGCTTCCAGCACTTACCAGGGACCTTATATCTTACAAGTACTCAAAAATTTTCATTGACCTAACTTGCAACAAATTCAACTAAGATTTTTTGAAGTATTTAGCTATCTATTATATTGCTTCTCATGTTAGGTACTCCTGGTTGAAGTTTCCTCTGAGAGAAAGTGTTTACTGAAATAATTGGTTCTCCAAGTTGTTTTTTGTTTAAACAGAATTAGATAGAACGTGAGATAGGACATTAGAAAGAAATCTGTGATCCTCTTGGTTTGCCTGACACAAGGCTCTTCACAGACCCAGGTCTTCCTGTGATTCAGTGTGAATTCTGCATTTCTAGAAAGATCTAGCGCTCAGGATTAGCTTCATTAGGCAGTTGGACTTGAACAGAGGTGCCAGGAGATCAGGAAGGAACCTTTTAGAAATGGGCACAAAAAGACATAGTGTGCATAGATGAATTCTCCTTTAAATAAAAACTGAGTCAGATTTTAGAATGAAATTCTGTAGTGCTGTCAAAGTGTTTGAAACTGGAGTTGGCAGTTGTCCTTTCAAACTGTTATTTCAGAGCACGTGTCCCAGAAGGGACAGCTAAGAATGTTTGTCATATTTGAACTCTTTCCAGAGCCATTCAGCAGGATACTGGCAGTCCACTTTCTCGTGTTAATTATTTCTGCCCTGATTGCCTGGCAACACATAACATGGGAAGTATTATATTTTGCTATTTGTGAATGTTTCCAGCTGAATGCAGGAAGAAAATGGAATACAAAGTCAGCTGGAGATGCAACTTAATAAGTTAGGTGTGTTTTTTGATTGAAAATTTGTGATGGATGAAGGTTTGTAATCTCGTGACTTTGTGTGTTGACCACAATTTCAGAGATTTTGAGGGTATCACAGTGTGTCTTGGTGGAAATAAAATACTGATGGATCTTAATAACCATCAGACTAGAATGTATGAACATGAATTGTCTCCTCCATAGGCAAAACAGATTTGTTGCAAGCTGATGCTGTTTCATCCTTCAGGAGTCTCCCTCCCTCCCTCCCTCCCTTCCCTGCCTCTCTCCCTCCCTTCCCAGCCTCCCTTCCCTGCCTCCCTTCCTTCCTTCCTTCTGTTTCTTTCCTTCCTTATTTTCTGACATGACTGGACTCTACAACTGAGTTCAGGCATAAAAACCTAAGATCAAGTATGACGGGAAAAATGTCATCACTGTAACAATAGCATCAGTAGTAAAGATTGCTGTAAACTGGAGAGCAACGAGGGTTTTAATCAGTCACTCAGCCCGCATGGTAGGAGCTTCTCACCACACCATT